>NC_141095.1:1596651-2226651 GCF_041138505.1 Cibotium barometz
GACTGTTTTGGAGGCTTCCATCGTGAAGAAATACTGAAGGCAAGGGTATTTAATCATTTATTATGATTTCTAGCCATTGTACTCGTTGTACCAACCCTTGTACCAAATGTACCAGTACTTGCTGTACCACCCATTGTATCGGTTATACCAGCTTCTGTACTTGCTGTACCACCCATTGTACCAACTGTACCAGCATTTGTACTTGCTGTACCTACTGCACCAACCACCGTACCGGCTGTACCAGCCACTGTACCTGCTGTCCTAGTCATTGTACCTACTAAACCAACATTTATACTTGCTGTACCAACCACCGTACCAGCTGTACCAACCATTGTACCTGTTGTACCAACCACTATACTTGCTGTACCAGCCAGTGTACCTGCTGTACCAGCTGAATGGAGAGTTGTACTTGTTGTACCAGCTCTATTGCATGAAGACCCATGGTTTTTGGGGAAGAATCAGTACCCACACGGAGGTATATGGATTATATTGTTGGCTCGGCATTTCTATAGCCTATGTTCCGGCTTGGTAGCCTTGTGTTGGGCTGTGTTATGGCATTTGTATAGGGATAATCCGGCATCTCCCGTGGGGAGAGTAAGGCCCTCAAAGCTTGTACATGATATTATTCTCCTTGGGTAATAAAATACTCCAAGGGGGGGGGGGGGGGGGGGGGGGGGTCGGCCCATTCCGGCCTCTATGCGGTGTCACACGTGAAAGCTCCATTTTCAGCATCTGTGGATGTTTTGTCCAGCTTTATGTTTTATGCAAAGTGATGATGGATATGTGTTAAGGCTGTGGCCATGTTTAAGTGTTTTATTATGCATTGATGGTATCAACAAGTGTGTCAAAGGCCCTAGGTCCCCGGGCACCCGCCGCGAGTTTCGTTGGTATCAGAGCATAGTCTTTTTGGGAAGCGGAGGCTTCCTTCTATCAATAAGGAAGAGAAAAGATCTCAAGTGGGGACCACACTTACCATCATTGCTGTTAAGCATGGCCAGCCGCTTCATAGCTTATGAAGCAAGAGCATGAGCAGTAGACAGCTTGTTGATCTAAGGATTCATGAATTCACAAAATTTATCTTGGAAGTATGGAGTTGGCTTTATGTGCACACGTTTAGCACGCTTTCCATATGGATATTGTGGATTATATTATCAAGCTTACAGGCAAGCTATATGGAGATATATCTCGGGATATCTTAAGGATATGGTGAGGAGATATTTCTTTTGGCTTCATGACCAACCTGGCAAAGAACAGCTAAGTATACTTTGAGTTTGCAAAGTTGGTGCTTTTTTGCTATTTACTATGAAGTGTTTTTGATGTTCACTAACCCTTGTATAGCTATGCAAGGAGAAAGGTGGTGTTGTTTGCCTTGAGATGGTTTCAGGGAAACATTGTTTATGGCTCCCTTTAATGGGATGAATTCTTTTCATGGCTCCCTTTATTGGGATGGATTATATCCATGGAGATTTCTTTCTTGGACGAGATTTCTATAGATATTGGGCTTCACAAGCAATTTCTATGGACGAATCTGTCCGAGTTTATAGAGAAGAAATCTTTGGATATCTCATGGATATGATGCTTTTATGGATAAAGTCCACCTCTACTCCAAGGTGTGTTGTTAGCACAGAGTATGTGGTAAGAGTTACGGTATACAAGGATTATGGTATCCAGGTCTATGGATTCCTGGACTTCTTTTCTAGGGATTTGGATTCATCCTCAGGTTTATGGATTATTCTTTTTGGCTCCCTTTATTTGGGATGCATTGGACTTATGAATCTCATGATTCACATACCCTGTGTAGTGTTCTCTTGTCCTACGTGCTCTCTTGAAGATTGTTTCTACCATGTGAGGGTGGAACAATAGAGAGCAGATGGAAGGGAACATGGGCACTTCAAAGGGTAGTGACAAGCACAACATACCCTGTGTAGTGTTCTCTTGTCCTACGTGCTCTCTTGAAGATTGTTTCTACCATGTGTGGGTGGAACAATAGAGAGCAGATGGAAGGGAACATGGGCACTTGAGAGGGTAGTGTGAGTTAGTGGCCGAAATGCCTACAAACTATTGGTGGCCGAAATGCCTATAAACTATGTGTAGCAGAAATGCTTATGGAACACCAGGTTATCTATGCCTGCGAGTGATTGTTTTATCTTGTTACTTGAGCCCATCTCTCATCCAAGGTGTGTGGTCAGAGTACCAACACGGAGTGCAAGTGGTAAAGTGGACATGACGGGACTTATGTCTATGCCAAGGGTCATGTGGACCGATGTCTTGTTGGTAGGAGACTTGGGGCATGGATTATGATATCTGGACTTATGGGACTGTTTTGTCTCGCCCATTTACTTGGGACATGGATTATGATATCTGGACTTATGGGACTGATTTGTCTCGCCCATTTATCTTGGGACATGATTATGATATCTGGGCTTATGGGACTGTTTTTGTCTCACCCATTTATCTTGGGACATGATTTTGATATTGGTATTATGGAGACTTGTTTAGTCTCGCCCATTTCTTTGGGACTTGGATTCTTCAGTTATATTGGATTTTTGAGACTGTCTCGTGTCGCCCAATCGATGGGACATAATTATATCTCGAATATATGGCTTGAAGCTTAAAGTTGCGCACAACTTTTAAGAAGCTCGGGAGGATGTCACCAACCTGGACATTTCCCACTCTAAAAGGGGTCTGGTGGACTCCAGGATGTTTAAATATTTGGAAAGTACAAGCTTTGGGAATGGGGGATTATCCTAGAATACAAAGGACCACACTCCTAAAATTTAGGAGAGTTGCTATTTTTGGCCTGACTCCGATGGAAATTTTATTCGCGTCATTACATCTAGAATTGAGCAGATAACAACAGTTGGCAAAGTGCCTATGACAGAATGTCTACCAATTGGGATATTTTTAGAGGTAAAGATTATGGAAGGACCCATCTCTTAGATTGGGACATGTGGCAAGAAAGTGGACCAAAGTGAGACAAGTGGCCTGACACTTGTTATAAAGTGGATCAAAGTGAGACAAGTGGCCTCACACTTGTCACTTCAGCTATTGTGTGGCTCTCCACCTGTCATCGTAACCTTCTCTTGCCATTTTAGCTCATGGGAGGCCCAAATCTATAAATTGGAGCCCTCTCTCTTCATTAATAGAGGCTCTCTTGCTGCACATTAGCGTCTACCACCGTTACAGGCTGCCCTAATGATGGCTACTCTCTTTCTCTCTCACTTGAAGGCTGTCCATGAAGAATACCGGCTGTTGGGGACTGTTTTGGAGGCTTCCATCGCGAAGAAATACTGAAGGCAAGGGTATTTAATCATTTATTATGATTTCTAGCCATTGTACTCGTTGTACCAACCCTTGTACCAGATGTACCAGTACTTGCTGTACCACCCATTGTATCGGTTGTACCAGCTTCTGTACTGGCTGTACCACCCATTGTACCAACTGTACCAGCATTTGTACTTGCTGTACCTGCTGCACCAACCACCGTACTGGCTGTACCAACCACTGTACCTGCTGTACTAGTCATTGTACCTACTAAACCAGCATTTGTACTTGCTGTACCAGCCACCGTACTGGCTGTACCAGCCACTGTACCTATTGTACCAACCAGTGTACCTGCTGTACCGGCTGAATGGAGAGTTGTACTTGCTATACCAGCTCTATTGCATGAAGACCCATGGTTTTTGGGGAAGAATCAGTACCCACACGGAGGTATATGGATTATATTGTTGGCTCGGCATTTCTATAGTCTATGTTCCGGCTTGGTAGCCTTGTGTTGGGCTGTGTTATGGCATTTGTATAGGGATAATCCGGCATCTCCCGTGGGGAGAGTAAGGCCCTCAAAGCTTGTACATGATATTATTCTCCTTGGGTAATAAAATACTCCAAGGGGGGGGGGGGGGGGGGGGTCGGCCCATTCCGGCCTCTATGCGGTGTCACACGTGAAAGCTCCATTTTCAGCATTTGTGGATGTTTTGTCCAGCTTTATGTTTTATGCAAAGTGATGATGGATATGTGTTAAGGCTGTGGCCATGTTCATCACACCAACCTTGATGTATGGATCGGCCTTCTAGGGACCAGATTTATCCGATCAGGATTGGCAGCGAGTTGAGAGGCCCCAGGTCATTATGCTCTCCCATATGATCGTGTAGACCCACCTCGGGCTGCTCCAGACCCACCTCGTCTAAGAGGAGTTACCTCAGACCGGGCCTCTGCATTCAAGCATGCCCGATGCCTTCGGCCCCTTGGACATCGGCCACTTTTAAGTACAGGATAGCAACACCAATCGTCGACACAAAGAGGTACCTGAGCCCGCAAACCCACACAAGAGGACCAGTCACCCTACGAAACTGCCTCAACCACCTGGAGTCACTTTAGACCGCACTTGCTAGCTACAGCGCACCCAGCATCCACGCGCCCCAGGTCTGTGGCAGCCTTCAACACGACAGCTTCCGATTGGGGAGATTCTCTAGCGACATAGGAAAATTCCCCACTCGTGGTGGACATGGTGAGCCTCTCGCAATCATAGACTCTCCTATGCTGGATATTATGAATGGCTAAGAATGATACCACACAGGAGTTCTCTTTTGTACTGATACGGAGATGTATTTGCACATGTATCCACTTGATGCAAAGTTTCTCTCTCAATATGCAAGTAACTTGTGGCATGTGAGTGGTATATGTGAGTGTGTGCATATTCATGTGCAAGTATGCAAAACTTCTCTCGAGTTTACAAGCAAAAGAGTATACCATAGACACTAGATCATCTGTCATAGAAAGACCATCAACCACCAGAACAAAACGTAACTGCCAATTTTTGGCCAGCTCCTCTAAAATGCCTTGAAGATGTTTGATTTCATTCTTGGGCATATGGACTACTCTTAATTTCCCCTGCATTACGAAGCCATACAATGCTGACTTTGCAAGCCAAGTCTTTCCAGAACCACTAGGACCATGCTGCATACAAAATTGCTAGTTATTAGTCAACGCAGAAAACCTACTGGAAAAAAAAACAAAAAAACAGGACAGTTTCGAGCACTCACGACTACAATATGACAGGCTGCACGCCGTGAACTGTGCCTTTCAAACTCCTTAGAAAGTTTCTCATGGTGTTCCATATAGATGCTCAGATTGCAAGCACCTTTGTATGGATAGAAACTTGCATCCTGTAGCAACTTCCCTCCCTTACATTGCAAGGCTGAAAAATAAGACACCAGAATTCCCTCCTTCAAAATAATGCTCTTCATAAATGGCACTTTAACGCAGCAAAAAGGAAAATTCTTTGGGGGCATTGGCAGAGGGAGGCGGTTGACTGCTTCCGGGCGGTAGGGGCTCTGGGGTGATGAGAGTAGGTGGGGACAGACCCTACGCCCATACCACGTGGATCTGATGTTTATAGTATGCTACGCCCTGCTACTCAAATACATCTTACATATTGATGCACCCTATGCCAAGACTTAATTTTTTGACAATGATCTCCAAACCATTGAGTGACTAGTATTATGATTCTTCACAAACACAAAAGAGAGGGGTGGTGGAATTTCTTGATAAATAGGCAGTATTTCCCTCCAAGCCCACCTTCTTTATCCATCATCATATTTATGACAAAAAGAGGATGGGCAGGGCCAGATAAATGTTCTTTTTTCAAGGTTCTTTTTGTGTAGACTTTACTTAAAAAGCTACAAACACAGCTCAACATGACTGAAAAAGATAACCTTTTTCGGACGCAATCCTTCCAATGCCATATTGTGCGTAGTATTCCTCCAAAAGTGGAACAGCTTCGGACCATCGCCACAAGCCTCCTATCTTTTTGCGCCATGTCTCCCTGTCTACAGGGTGCATAAAAGAAACCAATTAACACTTTGAAAGCAACAATACTGGACAGTCTCATACTAGAATTATCTTCCTGTTCCTCTTCAATAGAATAAAGAAAAAATAACTACCAAGCAGGTTAAAAGCAGTGTTTTCCCTAAAGAGAGGAAAAAAGAAAGAGGTGAAATAACATCAAGGGGTTAGGGAGGGGGGAAGGGGAGAGCAAATCGGCCTATGAAACACAGATTCGTTTTCCCAAAAGTCTATCAAGAGATATTTGTTAAAGCTCCCCGTACTGCTACGCATCCCCTCCCTGCGTCTGAGCACATTTCTCCTGCTCCCCGCCATTTCACCTGCTGCCCACCCTTTCATCTGTTCTCCAGCCTTCCGTCATCGTCACACCAGCCTTGATGTATGGAGCAGCCTTCTGGGGGCCAGATTTATCCGATGAGGGTTGGCAACGAGTTGAGAGGCCCGAGTTGAGAGGCCCCACGTCATGACTTTCTCCCGTATGATCCACAGCATACCATCAGTCCCACACCATATTATCCAGGCAAAGTTTGCTCTCGAGACAGCTAGCACTCGAGGGCCACGCTGGAGTATGGTATGCCTTAGTTTCCACTTGGTTTTCAATCTATGGGCTCCGCATGGACCGCCTACCAATCCTTTAGTACAGTTTGAACTCCCCTTTTCTCCAGCTCTCTCATGAGGACACCAACCGGGTTTAGATCTTCTCAGCCTCTACACCCATTACACATGGATCACACCTTTGGAGATCCCAACAAAGATGCACTTCTACAAAGATCACATCCTCACGCTCACTGAGAATGAATTCATCCGGCAGGCGGGCTACCTACGTGTTCAAATGTCCCATGCCATTGCGATCAGCCAAATACAAGTTTCATCCCACCACCTCAAAGTGGAGACAGATAGAGCTAAGCGCGTCTTCAGAGCCCAGGAGCTGAATCTGCAAATTATGCCACGCAGAGGTTGAGACAGAGGAGCATTAATTATGTCGCTGCTCAGTATACTATGAGATCCACGAGAGGTTCCACTGTCTGTCTCGTGAGGGATTTGGTCCACTCTCCAAGATCATTGACTTCCCGGACCAGCGTTGCCTAGAGCTCTTCTTGTTTGAGCTCCGCAAACACAAGGACACTTTCTTGAGAGAGCTTCGGCCCCAACCACCCCGACCCCTCCCTCGCCAACCAACCATCACTAGTTTCTTCCGGTCTCCAAAGGAGGTGGAGGACACCCATAAAGTGGATCCTGTGCACCCACCTCAGACTGCTCCGGACCCAGGAGGAGGACGCCCATATAGTGGATCCTGTGGACCCACTAGGGCCCGGACCCACCTCACCCGAGAGGAGTTATCTCGGACCGGGCCTCCACATTCCAGTGTGTCCAACACCCCCAGCCCCCCAGTCGTCAGCCACAATCCCCTCATCATCTCTGGATCCAAGACATGCTCCACCACCATCGAGCTACCTTTCCACGTGACGTACCTGAGGGAGACCTCTCGGCCATACTCATTAGACCCATGCTTGATATTTTGGAGAGTGGTATACCATCTATTGGGGGCTGATGCTCTTCTCATGTTCCATGTTCCTAGTATTTCATGATGAGATTTCATGGACAGTTTTGTATCACTCTAGTGAGATAGCTATGTTTTGTTTCTATTTTATTTTCTGTTCCATGATGAGATATGACATGGACATTATTGTATCACTTTAGTCTCATAGGCCAATTGGGTCTTTAGGAGACGCTTAATATATCTTTCTTTATTTCTTTCTTGGCCGCCTCTTCAGCAACGTCACCGCGAAACGTTTCACTATTGAAACGAAACGATGCTGAAACGATTTATTTTGGAATAAAACGTTTCAACACTAGGTAGGTGGACAGTGAAACGTTGGACCAAAATGATCATATACATAAAATGTGAAGGTACTAGCCAATAGTTATAAGATGCTATTAGCATAATTATCATCAGTAAACAAGAAGACATACAAGAGAGAAGAGAAAAGAACAAATATGATGAAAGAAGAAAAGAGAAAGAATTATAAAAGATAAAAAGCACACAAAATCACAACCTTTTTCACCACATGAAACAATATGGTTTCAATGTGCACATGAAACGTTTCAACACTGAGACATGAAACGAGTTTCAAACCCACCGAAACGAGTTTCATCGTGACCATGCTCTTCACCTACCTGCCTTCTCTCATGCCCGCCATTTCACCTGCCCACCTTCTCCTCCAACCCTCCGCCTCTGCCCTCTACGGCCTTCCCGCCGCCTTTTCCCCTCTCGGCTGCACACTCCTCTCCACCCCCCCCCCCTTCATTGATGCCTTCCAACCCTTCTTCCTACCCCCCCTGCTTTGTGTCCTGCGCCAACACCCGTCCCCTTTGCCGCCCTCTCCTCCTCCTGCTTTCCTCCTAGCCTCCTTCCTCTTCGCTGCCCTTCTCCTTCGCCTCCCTCAAGTAAGGATTACTCTCAATCGGGGTTCAAGTCAGCTTTCTTTCCTCATTAGCATCATGGCTAATAAATCCCCTCTGGCTGGGCGAACCATCCATTTCTTTCAAGCAAGCTTGTGGCCATCTTCGCCGAAATCAAGAAAGACTCCTAGACGACGCTCATTGGAAAAATCTTTGGCTCTCACCCCTCACACATCCAGCCCCGTGACTGGGTGCTGGCAGCATTGCCTTCGGACTTTGCGCTCCAATTTAAAGATGTAAGGCTACTTGGGAGAGGATTCTTCCAAGTAGACTTTGAGGTAGAGGAGGCAGCCTCAAAAGTGTTCAAGGGCAGTCCTATGCCTTTGGGCCCAAGGAAGATTTTCTTCCTACCTTACACCAGCTACTTCGACCTTGTCATAGAAGACTGGCACCGCTACCCTATTACTCAGATTCCCATGTCTTTCTCATGCTTATTGGCCATTTTTGGAGGCCATTGGGGCAGCCTTTGGGCTGGTCGTACGAATGCCCGTCATCCCAGCATTCCCCAATTCTACTGCCCAGGTAGTCACTGTCGGCTGATGTTGTTCCCAGGGTTATGGTGTCGGCTTGTGACAATGGGCCCTTAGAGGATTTTGTGCTGCTTCCAGGACTTAATGGTCCCTTGAAGCAACGTATCGAGGCGTCAAGCAGACCTTCTCAAGTGACCGTGAAGGAATATGAACCAAGAAGCTCCTCAGGCAATCCCAAGCTCGTAGAAGAGATCTCACCAAGGGCGAAGAACGTGGTCGGTGCTCTACACCCGAGATGATAAAATGTGGGCTGTAATCCACTCACCTCCCCTAATCAAAGTGCACCTCATAATATGCTATAGAAGAAGGTCCTTCCAAGGCTTAGTGCCAATAAGAAATCCTCTGACCACCAGCTTACAAAATAAAGCCTTACACTGCACCTCCGGATCAATGATGTCGATCCTCCCTCTTGCTTAGGCATAATAATGGTATCCCAAGACACTCTCACCCTGGAGTGTATAGTGCCATCTAATCCTGACTAATGCATCCAACGCATTCCTTATGAAAAAGCCGACGAAGCTGACAAATGCATCCCTTATGAAAAATCCAACACAACGTGACATTCAAAGCAGTTGCTAGCAACATTTGGTTGGCTACCAAGGCTCTAGAGGCAAAATCAAGCTTCTTGCTTGACAAACAACGTTCGTGAAGATGAGAGAGAGAGAGAAATGAAATGAAATGTTATATTAACTTCTTCAAAAGGCCATAATGACCTATGAGAGAGAGAGAGAGAGAGAGAGAGAGAGAGAGATTAACGTCTACGAGAGGCCAAAGTCGGCCTATGAGACAAAAAATAATACAACTGTGTTTCTTCCGGTCATCGGAAGAAAAGAAAGAGGAGAAGCGTCCAGCTGAGCTAATAAATGTGATGCCAAGGTAAACATAAGAGCTCACCACCTCGACCCGCCCTCCTGCTAATGTGAGAGTAGTGTGGCTCCTGACTGCGGGTGAGGTAAGGAAGATCATAACCTTGGTTTTCCCAAGGTTCACTATGAGACCCTGCTGTGCGCAGAAGTCATCAAGAGCCACAAGGTGTCTTTGAAGCCCAACCTGCGCGTCGGATACCAAGACGATGTCATCAGCATAAAGCATAACATGGACAGTAATACCTGATAGCTCAACCCCAGAGCCTCCTCCCTGTGTGATGTAATCGACCACCTCATCAATATAGACCCCAAAGAGCGTAGGGGAGAGCAGGCACCCCTGCTTCACACCAATGGTGCTAGCAACTGTGTCGGACAAGCCTCCTGGGCATCGGACTCTCCCAAAGACCTGCTCATATAGCCTGTATATGCCCCACATCATGTCTAAAGGTATGCCTAGTGTCTGTAGTCGCCGAAAGATGCGCTCTCTGGGCACAGTATCAAATGCCTTGCGGAAATCCACAAAGCAACAATAGAGTCGTTGCCTCCGTGCCTTGGCCTGATCAATCAGGCACCTCAATGTAAAAATGTGGTCGATGGTCGAGAAGGCTCGTCGGAAGCCTGCCTGGCCTGCTGCTCTCAATCCCCCAACCTCTGCATGAGTGCTCAGCTCTGCCTCCAAAACTGCCCCGTATAGTTTGGCCAATATATGGCCAATCATGATGGTCCTGTAGTTCCCGGGGTCTAGTACATCTCCCGCTTTATGGATCGGCACAATAGTGTGCATCGTCCACTCAGCCGAAAACCCCTCTGACAGAGCTCTGTTGAAGAGATGAGCAAGAAATGGTGCCAATGTATCAATAGCATAGATGAGATGCTCTCCCTATAATCCTGTATGATCTGTCGCCCGTCCATGTTGGAGTCGGCATATGGCCCTCCTAACCATAGGTGGGGTGAAGAAGGTGGAGACTGTGGAGCATGACTCTGTGGGTTGTGGTATAGGGGGCTGTGCAGGCACATCATAAAGTCTCTCTGCATATGTCTGCTAGGTCTGAGGATCGGTAATAGGTGTGGGAGGACGGGGCTCTCTGAGTCTCCTCCAAGCAGCAGCAGCATCTCTGCTCATGAGCATGTGATGTGTGTCCCAGTACTGAGCCTCCTCATAAGCTCGCCACTTACGGCGGGTGAGAGTATGCATCCTCCTGCCTGCCTGTCTCTGGGTGATCCCCGCGAGCCCTCTGCACTCGGAGACTGCGGTAAAGGTTTCTCCACTCATCATCATAGGAGATGATGGCCGGATCCTCCTGTGGTGGCGTGGGCGAGGGCGAAGGCCAAGGGGTCTGGGGCATCGACCTCTGCATAACTCAGTGGCTCTGTCGAGTGTCACACCTCTTGCTCGAGCTCCTGCACGAGCCTGTGGTCCGGGTATGATGGGCGGATCAGCCCTCAGAGTGCTAGTATGGAAGAAGTCGGTGAGAGCTCTTATGTGCGGGTCCTCCAGGAAGTTCAGCTGATCTGGATCTCACTAAGGACTCCCTATGTCTACGGTACTCTAGAAGAAAAAGTCCCAGGCATCTTTGATCCGCGAAGTCCACGATCTTCGAAAGTGGTCCGTACCCAGCTCAGAAGAGGGAGTGGAACCTCCCCCGCTAGAGTATCAAATAGCCAAAGCTTCGTCCTTGGCTCCTGAAACTGTATCTCTAAGCATTGCCTCTCTAGCGAACCAAGCGCTGCATATCCCCTCATCAATCTAGCTTCGGCTGCCTTCCGCATCGAGAACTGAGGTCCAACAAAAGTGATCCCACGGTATACATATGAGGTAACTTACTCCACACGCTCTCCACTGTATGTAAGCTGTAATGCGATCTACTTATCCATGTGAGGAGGTGTTAAAGATCATGACCTTGGTCTTTCCAAGGTTCACAATGAGGTGCCGGTCCTCGCAAAAGGCCCGTAATATGCATCCAAATGCCTCTGCAGCCCCTCTAGTGAATCAGAAATAAGAAGAATATCATCTGCATACAAGAGGATCGGTATCAGGACTCATGCTAAATGTGCTCTTGGTCCTCCCTCTGTCTATGTAATCCGAGATCTCGTCAATGTATAGACCAAATAGAGTAGAAGACAAGGAGCAGCCCTGCTTCACCCCGATAGTGTTGTGTATGATCTCTGAGTCACCTCCTGGAACCCGTACTCTGCGTGTGATTGACTCATAGAGTGTAATGATCCCCCAAAGCATCACTGCTGCCACTCCCATATCTTGCACTCTTCTCATCAGTCTAGCTGTGGGATGCTATCGAAAGCTTTGTCGAAATCCACAAAGCAACACTATATCCGATGCCCGTGAGCTCTCCCCTCCTCAATGATCCCCCGTAGTGTAAAGATATGATCTAGTGTGGAGTGCCCTCTCCTGAATCCTGCCTGCCCCGATGCTCTGAGTCTCTTCTCCTCGGACCATCTACTAAGCTCATGCTCCAAAATTGAACCATAAATCTTGGCCAAGGTGTGACCAATCATGATAGTCCTATAGTTGGTGGGATCCATGGGATCTTCTGATTTCAAGATAGGTAGAATAGTATTCGATGACCAACTGGCAAGGAAGCCCTCACATAGAGCCATGTTAAACATGTGAACAAGTAAAGGGGCTAACGTGTCCCTAGCATGAGAGAAATGCTCGGTGAGGAGTCCATCATGATCCTCTGCTCTCCCAGTCTGCATCCTGTCAATAGCATCTCTCACCGTGCTTAGGTGAAAGAAGGAAGAGTGTGGGGGATGAGGTTCCGGTGCATGGGGGAGAGGTGGCTGCTCACGGGCATGGTAGAGAGAGGTGGCATAGGTGTGCCAGGTGCCAGGTGCAGGGTGAAGTAATCGGGGTCGGCACACGATGATCCTGGAAGATCCTCCAGGCCTCCTTATAGTCCCTCCCAAAGGAAAAGCTGGTATAGCTCCTACTCAAGCCTAGGCTCTCTTCTTTCTCCGTGTGAGACGCCGAAAGATCACTCACGCCTGCTAGTTAGTGGTGAATCCTAGCGCCACCTCCCGATTCAGACGGGCTCCGGTATCATGACATTCCTCGTCATACTAGCTATTTTGTGGGACAATTCCTTGTGGTGATTTAGGGCCAAAATGACCTATGACACCAAGAGGTTACATCATATCCATGAGGTACATCATCCTGGGTACAAAATAGTAATAAAGAAAGATAACAAAAATCTAGAACTATAAAATCTCATCTAGGTACATGAGCAGAGAGCTCTCATACCACCCTAATACATCCCTCATGGGCCGCTGTGACATGGTGCTCAATGTGGTAAAACAGAGCTGGCACGAGAAGGTCCTATGATGATGGGAGATGATGTCCCGGATCCTCCGGTGAAGACGTGGCCGTGGGCAAGGGCCATGGGGTCTGGGGGGTCGAGGTCTGCATAACTCAATGGCTCTATCGAGTGTCCCACCTCTCAACCGAGCTCCTGCACTAGCGTGTGATCCGGGTATGGTGGGTGGATCGGCCCTTGGAGTGCTGGTATAGAAGAAGTAGGTGAGAGCTATCTGTGCTGGTCCTTGAGCAACTACAGCTGATCTGGATCTCACTAAGGACTCCTTGTGTCTGTGGAGCTCTAGAAGAAAAAGTCCTAGCCATCTCTGATCCACAAAATCCGTGATCCTTGAAAGTGGTCTGAACCCAACTACACAAAATCTGGATCTCAATAAGGACTCCTTGTGTCTGTGGAGCTCTAGAAGAAAAAGTCCCAGCCATCTCTGGGCATTTATTAGGCTTCCAAACAGATGCATGGGCACCACTATAGGTTAGGAGATGGGCTCTATAGGATTCTATCTCATGGACATCCATGGAAGGTTTGTCCAAGAGCCACCAAGGCCAAGCCAAGGCCTGGGACAGCCCTATGAGGCACCAAGAAGTCATGTCGGCCAGCCTAGAAGCAAGTCGGCTACCAACAGCAAGAGCAACAAATGCTCACACGTGTAAAAGCAATCGAATAAATGCTGATTTACCCAGTTGTGAGCAGGCCGACAGCAATATGAGCAAAACTGACTAGCATACTTGGGTCATATATAAGTAATGGGCAGCATTGAGCATAAGTCATCTTACTCTCTCTACAAGTGCTGAAGTCCAAGGGCTAGAACAAGCCAACAAGGGGGCCAAGCAAGGTGGAAAGTGTAGATCAAGAGAGTTCCTTCAGGCTGAATGCTATCTCAACCAAGGGAAGGTATCCTTGTCAATTCAGTCCTAGTTATTTATAGCCAACACTCTACCAGTCTACTCATCCAATAAAGCAAATACACCATTCGTTGTGGGGGGCCTTGCGAGGGTATTTGGTACCCAGTCCTTATCTTCTCTACATTTTGCTATTTATCATCAAGAACAAAGGGGTGAGAGTATTTACCAAAGAATAATCCTTTTCTCTAAGCTTCCACATGTTACAGCAAGAAGGATTCCATAGGTGCGAGAGTGGAGTGCACTGCCTGGGAGGAGCTTTTCTTCTCCATCCGTGGCCAAGATGCCTAGCAATTATTGGAGTTTGGTCGCTCTCCCCACAGCTTACAACTCTCCATATCGGACCGGCGTGACCTCAATCCAAACCTAGCCCGCCTCAACCAGTTCTATCTTGATGAATGGGCATGCGATTGATCCGGTAAAGTGGGTATCTTGACAAGTATCACCTGCTTGGACCACGCCCTAGCCCTCTTGCATCTCGGAGGGCGGAGGCATAACAGTACGACCACCAGCATTCCAAACTCCTTGATTTGGGACCTACAGATTTGTACTGGCATCGAGGAGATTTAAGAGACTTTCTCCTTAGTGTAGAGGCTATTGTGGAGTTCATCATCGATTTCCTCATCATCATAACCAGGCTGCATCCATACAGCACCCTACCGCCAGTATCACCACCCTGCTCTAATAGCTCAATCGTCATAGCGCCACCCTGTGCCTCCTGCGCAGCCTGATTCCTCCCATCACTTCCAGCTCTGTCAGCGCTATGCCACTTTGCTCCTACTGTCTCCGCTCGCCCTGTCTGTGTTGCGCCGCCCATATACTCTGCGCAGCCTTGTTCCACCTACAGTCGCGTGCACTGCCTGATCCAGCCAGCCAACAGTGCCAACAATGCCAATGCTGCCGCCGCCAGCAGCACCACCGCAACAGCCATCCGTCGCCTCTGAAAGGCCGCCCTGAACCTTTGTTTTCCACCGTGTGCAGTGGAGCCACCCTCAGCCACCAAGTGCTACCTTTTCAGCTTTTCACCAAAGGTTTTGATTTTCGGTTCAAAGTTCCACCAAAAGAGATAAAGGCTTAAAGCACCATCTTAGTGTTTGCTCTATCAAAAAGATTCACTTCAAGAACTACTGCAAATTGGGTATTGAGTTCTCTTGGTCATCTTTGAGATTTGGGAATTTTGACTCATACTTTGATACTAGCCCGGTGAAGAGATTCTTGTGGGCCATCCTCGTGGTGTGCTCAGCATCAAAGATCTTGTGCCTCGACACCGACTTCAACCCAAGCTTCTTCATCGACATATTTGTTTGATTTCGTATTCATTTGTTGTATTGGTCCTACCTGGTGTGATGTGCAAAGATTCCTTTGACCCTTCTTTCTCATATCGGTTCTGGCCAAGGCGGGTATCGTCATTAGCTGATCATAGCATATCTCTCTCTACACAGGATCATCTGTTGATAACATGTACTGTCAAATGTTTTCATTTTACTTTTTCTTTCAGCTTTCCATGGCTCAGTATATCCATGGTACCATTGTATTACTTTTGGTCTCATAGGCCCTTGGGTCTTCCGTAGACGTTAATATAGCTTTCTTTCTTTCTTTCTCTATCTCTATAATTCTTGGACACGTGGTTGAGTCTATCACTGCACGCCCCGCTGGGCCTACCCCCCCCCCCCCCCCCCAAGGTGGAGGTCACCCGAGGCCATTGAGTCTGAGCACATGGAGTTCCACTATCATGCATGCGCCTCTTCCAGGAACACTCAGATCTCATGAAGGCTGGCCTATGAGCAACTTTCAATGAGGCCTTGGACATCCAGCACACCGTAGCTGGAGTGCTCTTTCCAATGTAACCGATGGGAAACATGTTGGTCGAGGTATATCTAGCACTGCCTGGTAAGCACAGCTGGTCCAAGTTAGCAAAGCACCAATCAGGCCTTGACAGAGGGTTTTTGTGGAAGATGCATTTTTTCCGGAATGCCCAAGAAAAGCCAAGGGTTGATTCTTGAACATTAATGTATTGCTATTTGCAGTTCAGTTTTGAAACAGGTCTCTGATCCTGGTCCCAGGTACCCCACCATGCTCTCAACCACCTTCAAGAAGCTCTGCAGCAAGAGTCATATAGCTGAAAGAAAAAATTGGTTTTAAGAAAAGAATGTGATACAGAGAAGTAGCATCTGCACTACATGCGTTGCTGAAGGACAAAGTATGCGTTGCTCAAGACCTTTGAATATCAAGTTCACCAATGTGTGATACAGACAAGTAGCATCTGCACTACATGCGTTGCTTAAGGACAAAGTATGCAGTGCTCAAGACCTTTGAATATCAAGTTCACCAATGTGTACTTCAAAAGACCCTAAATGAGTTCCCTCACACCCTAAATAAGCTCTTGCTTCACAGTTTCTCCTTTCTTATCACCAGGAAAAAAAAAAAGGAATTTGAAGCCATAAAATCAATCATTCCATCACCTTAAAAACAAAGAGATATCGACCAAACTAGTCTAATAACAACGAAGGGATTGTAATTTGGATGCCTTGAAAATGGTTCCGCACTTACTGGAAGCTAGTGCATCATTGCTGAAATCCTTGAGTGATGGAATATCCTTCGAATGAAAAGTTACTGGATCTGACTGCAACATAGAGACATCTGCTAGAAAAGCATTGTTTTCTTAAGAGTGTGGGCATACTTTTTGCCTAGTTTAAACCAATGTGCACATGTACAGTGAGTCAAGAAGAGGATGTGAACGACTGAGAAAAGCACATTAGAAAGCAATCAGACAAAAGGAAGCACACATCAATAGACAGCTCACAAAACCAGATCACACTTTCAAGTCGAAAAGCAGCATCAACGATTTTCTAAGTCTTGATTGTTGAGTGAAGTGTTTAAACTATATATTTTATGTGCCACTTCATATGCTCTCTTTTTTTTTCCGGGAAAAAGATCCTTCAATTAGTTAAAGAGAAAACAGCCACAAAGGGTTAAGTACAACCACCAAGGGCTAAATACAAACTCGCCTCATATAAGGGCAGGAAACAAGTGATCATAAGGGGGAGAGATGCTTCTCCTCTGGCTGCTCTATGAGGAGAAGACTATCTTATAAAGGAAGGAAGGGGGGGGGGGGGGGGGGAACAACCACACGGGTGGTCTGTAGTGCCAAATGGGGTCACCGCCTCTATCAACGAGGAAAGGGCCAGGCCTCCTAAGTCTCAAGAAGGCTTCCCGCCGCTTCCTCATGGGGTCAGAACCTCCCTACAGCTTCCCCCACTGACCGCGGAGGGTGTGAATGATGTCGAGCCACATGCTCCCAATGGTCTCAGCCGGCAGAGTGTGGGTACCCTCGATGGCCTCGCTACATCTACCACGCCAGATGTGCCAAGCTGCTATGCTACTACAAATCTCCCAGCACTGGCATGTGCCTCGACGCCAAACACCTCCAGGTGGGGCTATGACTGGTACTACTGCAATACGATGGTGGGAGACCTGGAGGGTATGGCCTCCCCCATCCTCCTCGTAAGTCCTGACCACTCTAGCCTCGGTGGCCCACGCGACATTACCCCAAGTGAATCCGGGTCGATGCCCTGTCCATAGCAAAGATGCGGAGAATCCGCTGCCAAATCTGTTGAGCCTTCGGGCAATCCCAAAGGCAATGGCTAAGACTCCTAAGGGTGGTCGTACCTCGCACAAGCTGTTGGCGGCCGCCCTCCTACTTGAAAAGATGCAGGGGAGAAGAGATCTTCAGCCTCAATTCATGTCTACAAGAGAGAGTACTCGTCAGCCGGAAGACGTCTCCCCCGAAGGAGACCTTGTTCTTCCGCCTACATCAGACACCATAGCTCTTCTTAGAGCTCAGAACCAGCTACTCATGGAGTGTCTCCAACTCTTGGAGGCAGCAGCAGCACGTCCTTCTACACCTCCAGTAGTAGCACCCGACTACATCTCCCTCTTCTTTCAGATGGAACAACAAAGGAGAGAGGACGAGGCCCAAAGGAGAAGAGAAAAAGAAGAAAGACGGGACTATGAGGAAGCCCAACGCAGGATCGACGAAGACCGGCGTCAGGCCGAACTCGCCGCTCGGGAACACCAACGTGAGCTTGATCGAGAACGTATGTTACTCGAACACCAACGGGAAAAGGAGGCCATACACTTGAGGTATCAGCAGCTCTCCTCAGTCTCCCCAGTCATAGGTGTCACGAGCCAGCAACCCGCAGCAGCATCAACCACCATCATTCGCAGTCAACCAAATTTCAGTAAGTATGATGGTAAGTGTGATCATTCATCAGTTAATCAATTTGTTCATCAGTTTAATGCTCATTTTCCATTAGCTAGGATCACAGACCCACAAGACAAAGTCCACTTAGCGGCTCCCCATCTCACTGGTGAGGCAGTCACTTGGTGGCAGCATTGGTCTAGTATTCATACCGACCAGGCCACAGGTGTCACAGCCTTTGACTGGGACATCTTTGTCCATGACCTGAAGACCAGATTTCTCCCACCCCAGTACATGACCGGTCTGAAAGACGAGTTCTATGGACTCAAACAGAACGGTTCCCCAGTGCTTCAGTTTTCCGGTAAGGTTATTACTTTAGCACAGCAGTTAGGGCTATCTGAGTAGGCCAAGATGGAGCAATTCATTCGTGGATTAGACTCCAACATTCGGTTCACAGTTCGTAACTTTGAACCAAGTACATATGACCGGGCTCTGACTCTCGCTCCGAATGAAGAAATGAAGCTCAACAGGGGCAAGCCCAAGCAAGCATCTCAGTCCAGTACCAAACCCCAGCAGCAGCAATCAGCTGCACAGACAGGGAAAGGTAACGCATCTTCTAAAGATGCTAAGAAGGACAGCAGTAATAGCTCAAGTTCAGGGGGTAAGAAGGATAAAGAACCTAAGAAAACCCCTGATGAAAAGGCTAAAGCAGGCATTACTGGAGGTTATCTTCCTCCAGAGGAGCAAAGGAAGTACCAGTCAAAAAATAGATGTTTTTTCTGTCATATTATAGGGCATGGTAAGAAGGATTGCCACAAATGGCAAGCGGCACAAGCTGCCAAAGCTCCTTCTGCCACAGTTGCCACAGCCTCCCCAGCTCCTCCAGCCCCGCCTACTACCTCAAATGCAGTTCAACTTTTACCTTCCATGCATCCTATGCCATCCGTGGTATTTGATGCTAAGCAGGAGGGTGAGAGCGATGCTGCTCAGAAGAGCCTCATCCGAGCTATGGCTCTGCCCAGGGCCGACAGTTTGTAGTCCTTTTCGATATGGGTAGTTCTGAAGACGCCATCTCTCCCCAGTTGGCTAATAAATTGAACTGCACTTTAGTCCCATATCATCTGGATGTGGACAGGTTTACACCTGGTCTTCGCACCCACATTTCCCAGAAGGCACAGCAATTTGCCTTTGAAGTTCAGAAGGCCTCATTTCAACGAGATTTCATCGTCTCACCTTTGTCGGGATGTGACATGATCTTAGGAATTCAGTGGTTCCGTCAGTATGAGCCTATTCCTGATTGGGGGCAGGACACTTTTACTATTTGTAAAGGTTTTCCTGAGCCTGTCATGATTCGGAGGGATAGAAGCATTCTTGGCATCCCATTGATTTCACATCTCCAGGCCAGACGAGCTATCCGCAAGGGAGCAGAAGGAGCACTCCTTTATGTTCGTGCTCAAACAGCCCCTCCCTCATTAGTAGCATCCCTTACATCTTCAGTCCCTCAGTTAGCAGACCTCCTATCCAGACACCAGGACATTATGCTTAGGGACGATCTCCCACCCAGTCTCCCACCCTCTCGCCTTGAGGACCATCACATTGATTTGGTCCCTGGATCAGATCCTCCTAGCAGGCTTCCCTATCGTCTTTCCAAGACTTTAGAGGGCGAGTTGGAAAAGCAGTTATCTGAGCTTCTCCGAGCCGGATTCATTCGGCCTTCTTCCTCCCCATTTGCTGCACCTATCCTATTTGTCCAAAAGAAGGACAAGTCTGCACGCCTTTGTGTAGACTACAGGGCATTAAACAAACTCACTATCAAGAATAAGTTTCCTATGCCCAGGATAGAGTACATTTTGGAGCGTTTAGACGGTGCTAAGCTTTTCACTAAGATCGACCTCAAGAGTGGTTACCATCAGGTCCGCATTTTTGAAGCTGACATTCCAAAAACAGCTTTCAGGACAGAGCGTGGTCACTACGAGTTCGTAGTCATGCCTTTTGGGCTTACAAATGCACCCGCAACGTTCAATAAGATGATGTCTAGGATTTTCGCAGTCCACATTGGGAAGTGTGTTTTTATATTCCTTGATGACATACTAGTCTTCTCAGCCACTGCGGAGCAGCATGAGAAAGATGTGGAGAAAGTCTTGCAACTTTTGCGAGATAATCAGCTCTACATAAACGCCAAAAAGTCTATCTTTGGTGTTAAGGAAGTTCAGTATTTGGGCTACATCATCGGTTCCGATGGGATTAGACTGGACCCATCAAAGGTTCAGGAGATCTTAGATTGGGATATTCCTAAGACCGCCCAAGAAATCCGTTCATTCGTAGGTCTTTGCCAGGCCTATAGTACCCATGTCCATCAGTTTTCCAACCTGCAGCACCTCTTACCGACTTGCTCAAGGGGGTGAAGACTCACAAGCAGAAAGTCTCAGTTATAGGTAAGGCACTTGATGCATTCCGTGCACTCCAGAAAGCTGCCTCAGAAGCACCTGTATTAAAGTTAGCATCATGGGACGAACCTTTCGAGGTCATCACCGATGCCAGCAATGTAGCCATAGGTGCAGTCCTCCAGCAGGACAATAGACCCGTGGCATATCTTTGTAGACCATCAAGCTCTTCTTTATCTGGTGAATAAACCTTACACCATGGGCAGAATCACCAGTTGGCTCCTAATTCTGCTAGAATTTGATTTTTTCCTCATGGCATGTAAAGGCTCCCAACATGGCATGTAAAGGCTCCCAACATGTATTAGCCAACCATATGTCGCGCATTTCTAACGGAGAGCCATAGGTGGATGTTGATGATGACTTGCCAGATGCCCCCCTGTTCTAACTATGCTTGATTCTTGAATGGAGAGAGGAAGTTATTTCCTCAACTAATGTCCTACCCACTAAAGCGCGATCAACAAGGATCAAGCAAGACACCTCATTAAAGAAGGCCGCCCCTATCAATTGATTGCAAGGAAACTTTACAAACAAGGAAAGGACGGAATACTGGGGCGCGGTGTCCGTAAGGATGAATACATCTCTATTTTGGAATAAGTCCACTCTGGGGTCGTAGTTGGATGTCGCCGAAAAGAATTATTCGGTATATGACAAAGAGCTTTTGGGTGTGATCACAGCGCTCAAACATTGGAAGCCTTTTCTTTATGGACAGGCTTTCATAGTGAAAACAGACCACCAAGCACTTAAGTGGCTTCAGACTATGCCAAGTGCCCAGTGGAGTGATCGACAGGCCAGGTGGAGTCAAATCTTCCAACAGTTTGGAGGTATGATTGAATACATCCCTGGTAAGCATAACCCAGTAGCAGATGCTCTCAGTCGAAAGTCCAGCATCCAGGCAGTCCACGAAGCTACCATTCTCGAAATCACGGGGAAGGACTTGGATAGTATGAAAGACCAATATGTTGACTCCCCTGAGTTTGGTACTCAGTAAAGTTTGGCCCTCACTTCTGAGCCTGGCCACTATTCAGTACAGAACGGTTGGTTGTTCTACAAGAACCGTCTCTGTGTTACTCGGGAAAAGCGTTCCGCTCTTCTCCATGATGCCCATGACTCCTTAGTTGGAGGACATTGGGGTATCAACAGTACCCTCCAGAAATTAGAACGGTCCTTTTATTGGCCAAAGATGAGACGTGATGTCTATGCACATGTACAAGCCTGTAAGATTTGTCAAAAAGTCAAGGTTCCCCATACAAAGAAGACAGGTTTACTTCAACCTTTGCCTATCCCCGACGGACCTTTCATCGACATATCTATGGACTTTGTAGGGCCTCTACCAGCATCCACTGGATCCCGTAACACTCAGTGTTTTACCATTGTGGATCGCTTTAGTAAGTTCTGCATGCTCATCCCATGCAAGCATACGGCCACAGCCGAGGACGTAGCCCGTCTGTTTCTCAAGCATTGGTATCCAATTTGTGGTTTACCTAGCACCATAACATCAGACAAAGATTCCAAGTTTACCTCGCATTTCTGGAGGGCATTATTTGAAAACTTTGGAACTAAGTTGCAGTTGTCTAGTGCATTCCATCCCCAGACAGATGGCCAGACAGAAATTTATAATCAGTTGGCCTTTAATGTCCTCAAGTCATATTGTCATGACCAGCAGTCCAAATGGGAGCACTATCTTCCGTTGGTCCAAGCTATCTTGAATGACACTCATTCATCCAGTGTCGGACGGACTCCATATGAAGCAGCCTTTGGTCGCCGTTTTTCTTCTCTTTTGACGAGAATGGTGTCTCCATCTTTAGAGGCTAATAAAACCACGGAAGCATTTTTCGAGATCATTGAGTCAGTCAAAGACCGCTTGACGAAAGCTCAAGAAGCATATAGCAGACAGGCAAGTAAGTCTAGACGAGATGTCCACTTCAAGAAAGGGGATTGGGTCTATTTGCGTATCATGAAGCAGAGATTGAAACAAGTGGGCAAACGTTGTCCCAAGCTTTCATTCCGTAGTTTTGGCCCTTTTCCAATAGTTAAGAAGATAAGTGATGTCTCAATGAAGTTAAAGTTGCCTGCCAGTTGGACAATGCATGATGTTTTCCATGTTTCTTGGCTAAAATCATATGTTGGTCCAGAAGTGTTTGATGTTTCAGATGAACAGCAGCCAAACGTGGTAGACGAGGCAGAAGTTATTCAGCCTGAGCAGATCCTTCTTCATCGATGGAAGCATGGTTCCGGTCGACGGATTCGTCAGTTCTATACGAAGTTCCGAGATCGAGGCACCCACGAAGCCGTATGGCTCGGCGAGGAGTTCTTCCGGGAGTACCCCCAGTTATTGGCGGACTACTTGGAAGCCATGAACCTGCCGCCAAGCTAATCAGGAGGGAATGTCACATGCACTCTGCACTCAGTGCATGGTGACAAGATGGCTCATCATCAGAAGTGCAGCAGTTGTACAGTTTTAGAACCCAATAGGATGATAATTGTCGTACGCCGTGACCCCATTGTACATCCTCAGTCCAGGATAAGTCAGGCACGAGCTACGTAGGTCATTCCTCAACCTTAGTGGGTCAGTCAGTCAGTCAAGTCCCTTGGAGAGAATCATTCATGCATGTAGAGTCAGTAGAAGCCTTAGGGTTTGCATCAGAAAGCACTCTGCATCTTGCATAATATGCATACATATGCCTATGCATCATTTCGAACATCCCCAAAGCCTTAGGGAATTTACTGGGATTTATCTGGTATTTTTTCCATATTTATTAGTATTTATTTATCATTATTTGCATTATTGGGCATTTATAAATATTAACTTTATTAAATGACCAACCTCCAGTTAGTATAAATAGGCTTGCCTAGAGCCTATTCTATCATTCAGTCTTCATTGTGCTAAGAGCTCTCCTCCTCCTTGCTTTCAGCCCAAGACTAATCCAGCCCTAGAGCCCATAAGCTTTCTTCTCCAGCCCCTTGAGAACCATAGCTTTCTTCTCCAGCCCCTTGAGAACCATAGCTTCAGCCAGCCCTAGGCACCTGCATTCAGCCCTGATTCAGCCTCAGTTCAGGCCCAGATTCAACACCTCATTCAGCTCAGTTTAACGCCAGATTCAGCCTGCAGATACCTGCGTTTTTGCACAGCCGTACAACAGTTCTCTGCGTTTCTGTTCCAGCCGTACAGCAGCAGCCCTGCAGTCCCTGTTTCTCATGCGTTTCAGTCCACAGCATCCTCTACACTTCAGCGTTTCTGTCCACAGCAGTTTCCAGCCCTGAAGGTTCAGTCTACAGCAGTTTCCAGCCCTGAATCTGTTGTTTGCATCAGTGTCCAGCCTTCTATGCATCATCCACACATGCAGCAGTCATCTGGTGAAGGTAACACAGCATTCATAAGTGTTTTCAGCATTCTAACATAGTGTAGAAGAGTCCACCTTCTTCTTTCTCAGCCTCAGGTGTGCAGCCCTTCCTCATGCCCTTGGGAAGAGTGCATAGGCTCGAGATCAAGTCATCGAGGTGTTTCTATAGCAATGTACAGATCAGCCACTCTCCGATCCTCCGAGATCTTGCGTTTGGCTTATCTACAGTCCACAGTCATTCTCTCTAAAGAAATAAAGCAAATACTATCTCGTTATCGGGATAGGGGGCCCTTCAGTGGGTAATTCAGGACCCAATCTGGTGTACAGTTCTCATATCTCTCTCTCTCATCTCTTTAAAGTTTGAAGTAATGAAATGGATTGCTAAACTCACGAAACTCAGGATACAAAAGACGGTGTGAGCATTTGTGTGATAGGATCTTCCAATACAAAGACTTCCGCTGCATATCACACCCAAGATCCTCATCAAGGCTCATCTCTGAGCCACTAGACTCTCCATCAACATGAGAATGCCCTGCAGAAATGTCACGCATACTAAGGGGCTCAACCACTTTCTCTTTGCCTTTATGTGATGTACTAATCACATTTGCAGGACTGGTATTATGACGCAGCCTGCCACTCCATGGTCTATCAACTAAACCACTAGATGAGGACTCTCCTACATAGTTGTTTCTCGCACCAATACGAATGGGTTCATACCGTACGGTTCGTACGGTAGTTGTTTCTCGTACCAATACGAATGGGTTCGTACCGTACGGTTCGTACGGTACGAGGTTTTTTTTTTCCCAATTTTTTTTTCCTTGAAAAAAAAATTTCCAAATGCTTTAAAAAAATATAGAAACCCTGCTTAACGAAGATCCCAAATGCTCGCAGTACTTCGTAACTTTCGTGTCCACTCAGTATTCCATATGGGGTTGTTGAGAGACCTAAAAAATCTGGCGAGGTAGACTGGTAGTGTACACTTGATTGGTAGGATGAGAGAATCTTGCTACGTCACTTAGAGATCCCTGGTATAGGTAGGCTAGACAATTAGATTCTCAAGTTATGTACGAGGGAGAAGATTTGGACATGGCCATTTTGATCTAGAGAGGAGTCCCTAAACTTATCACTCTAGATGCACTGCTCGTATTTGTGCAAGGACGGTCCCTTGGTCATAAACGCTACACTGGGAGACCTTTGGTATTGCATTACCCATCCAGGTTCTTTTTTGGAGACAATCGGGAGATCCAACTGGGAGAGACACATATCCATGTTCTGGTTCCTCAAGCACTGTAGACTCCTCCCCTCCCAACCTTCCCTCACATTCAAGCTTGAAGCTCCATAGGTTGTAAGTGTAAAAAATAAAAACCGTATTTTATCGTACGGTATCCGAAAATTTCATATCGTACCAAAAATTCCCGTACAGTATCGTATTTTCATACCGTGACAACCATGCTCTCCTGGTCCACTCAAAGACTGTGATTGCTGACTTGCATTGTGTGCAACCACACTTCCACTGGTGGCAAGCAGTACCTGGTTCGCCACCACCACTCTGCTTGCAAGGGATAGCCTCGCCGAGCTCCAATATAGAAGCTTCTTCTGAATACTCAGAAGAAGCGGAGCGAGCTGCTGCTCGGAAGAGATATCAGTGCCAACCTGTCAGCCGAGGTATCGGACTGGAGTGCCCCTCGAGATCCACTGGAAAGCCTCAACTGGTCGCCAAGTCGGGGTGGGTGTTGAGCCTACCCAAAAACCACACGACTTGTGCCAGTTAATCTGTGCTCCTGATGCACGGCAAAAAATCTCTATCGCCTCCGTGAATCTTTGGAGATTCCCAACATCTCCAGCAAGGTAGGCTGCTGTGTCGTCTGCAAACTCTGAGTGCAGCAGCTCCTCCTGCGTGCAGAGGGGAAGGTGCAATCCCTGAAGTCTGGTCTCCTGGGCGGAGAGAAAACTACTCATGGCCTCGGCGACAAATAGAAAGAGGTATGGTGCCAAAGGACAGCCCTGTCGAACCGAGCGGGAAAGGGGGAATCTGTCGCCTCGGGCTCCCTGAATGAGAACCTGGCTGTGAGATGCTGAATAAAGCCCTGAGACTCTGCGAATCCACTCCATCGGGAATCCCATCCGGCTCATAGTGCCCTCCAGAAAGCTCCAATCCACCCTATCATAAGCTTTCTCAAAGTCAAGGAGTAGCACAATGAGGTCCTATTGTCGCATCCTAGCCTCCCAAAAGGTAAAGATGTTGTCCACCTTGGCCAAAATCTTGTAGGCCGTCCCTAGAAGGGTGATGGATCTCCACTGCCGAATCTCCAATCTATCACCACCCTCCTTGGGAATCAAATGTATCAAGCCCTCTGTGAGCCTATGTGGCATGGCACCTGTGAGCATAATCTCATTGAAGGTAGCGCAAAGGCCACCTTCCATGAGGTCCCAATGGCAAAGAAAGAAACAAGCAGGAAGCCCATCCGCCCCCGGGCATTTGCCCCTGGGTAATGCCTTCACCGGCTCCACCAGCTCCTCTGCAGTGAAAGGGATCAATAAGAAAGACCTAAGGGAGGGGGGAACCACCTCTCTCATGTGTCTCCAGACTCTTCCGCACGCATCCATCACCTGGGGGGATAATGGGGCACCAGTGAGAAGAGACTAGAACAAATCCGTGGCGATGGCTCTCACCTGCAAGGGATCGGAAACAATAACTCCATCCTGGCCACGTAGCCTGTGAATACCGTCTCTCCTCCTGTGAGGGCCGGCTATCTCAAAGAGGTCTCCAGTAACTCTGTCGCCGGCCTAAGTCCAGCATGAGACCCTGGCATGGTATCTATACTCCACCTCCTCTCCTCAATGGACCGAATCTCCGTGTGGGCAACTGCGATCTGACTCTCAATCCACGGGCTGTCCGGGGAACTCTCCTGAAGATGCTGTAAAGAGGCTAGGCCCCTCCTCAGACTCCTCTCTTGCTCCCGAAATCCCTCCAATCTCCTCTAGGCTGCCTCCTGTAAGAAAATGCTAACCTCCCCAAGGCCCTCATCCAAAGTGCACGCTGCAAATCTTGAGGAAAAGTATAGACCCGCTACAAATCTCGGGGTACAAATCTCGGGGTCCTGAATGAGGCTGTCTGGAATCTTGGAGCTCGCATGTCTGTCATGCCTCCATGGGTCCTCTAGGGACAGAATAACTGGGGCATGATCTGAAAATGTAGTGCCTGCCAGAATACCAACCATGCCTCCACGGCTACAAGCCCACTCGTCAGCATCGAACCTGTCCAGCCGAGAGAGGTTGGGGCCGGTGCTCCGCCTATCCAATCGAGAAAAGCTAAGACTACCAGGGCTACGCCCAAACTTTGGAAAATGCCAAGGGTCCTATCCCCTAAGTATCAGTATCATCTCCTCCCATGCAGAGTACTCCACCCCTGAGACACTGGCCGTGCCACCTCCAAGTCTATCCTCTGCTGCCTCTATCATGTTGAAGTCACCGCCCATGCACCAAAAATCAGCCTAGGGAAGGGCTTGTCGGACAGTGCTCCAAAAGATAGCTCTACCTGCATTCAGGGCATAAATGTTGAGGAAGCCAACGCTATCCTCTCCAATCAGAATGGTAACCCACTGAGCACGTCCTGGAACTATGACCCCTGATCCTATCACAGACGGCAGAAGCTACTCCTGACAAAGAACACACTCCTCCCTGCGTCCCGAAAGGGCCGAAGGATGGAGATCAAAAATTATGACTCCTGCCTAGTAGAATCTTCCCGCAGCGACGGGTACGCCCCTCAGTAAGATGGTGCTCCTAAAGGAAAAGATTGTCGATAGATCCCCCCACCATAGCTCGATGCATCTCTCCTCTAAGGATGCCTCGTCTCTAAAAGCACTGAGGCCCCCCTAAGCCCTAAATGTTCCATGAGACAATCCTCATGTCAATCTCTATGTGAGGTGGAACTGCCCTCCACTCGAAGAGTCTTGGGCGTGGGCTTAGACGAGGAATAGTCACAATCTGTCCTGGTGCGGAGTCGCGCCAAGTGGGCGTGGATCTGCCCTCCATGTACTGCCACTCTGCCTGAGTGCAAGAGTATGCATACTCCGTGCTCCATCGATCACAATGGAGGTACCTGTAAGAAGGGGGAGAGTACTTGTAACACGCGTAAGCTCTGGGAGTCTTCTTTCAGCCCCAAACACTCCTGGGAACATGCTGATGCAAAAACGCAGATATGGAGAGAGAGTAGAGAGAGAGAGATGTGCTGGAAATTCAGTATATTCATATGGTACAAAAAGATACTCAGTCCACAGCCCTAGGCTGCCTTGAAGAAAAGGTGATAAACACCCAAAAGTCTAGTCCCTACTTGGACCCTAATGATCCACCCCATAAAGGAATGAATGATTACATTGAGGAGCAACTAGGCCTTATATAGTCTCTTTGGAACATTGAAGTGCTGGCCGACCAGCAGTCGGCCAGCCAACTGGACCAAACCATACAAACGCTGATGCGCCTGTCTTCCACCATGCAGCGACCACTCTTGTTCTCAGCCGACAAGACCTTCTGGTCTTCTCCAAGTTCTCCCTAGCAAATCTACACTCTGTGCTCCACAATCCTAGTTCTAGTTATCTTTTACTGGTTGCCTCTTCTAGACTACATCTGGATTTGTCCATGGGCAAACATGCACATGACATCCCCCTCTGCTAAACTTGATGAGCTCCCTAGTATAGGTAGGCTAGACAGTCAGATCCTCAAGTTATGTACAAGGGAGAAGATTTGGACATGGCCATTTTTATCACCCTAGATGCACTGCTCATATTTGTGCAAGGACGGTCCCTTAGTCATAAACGCTACACTCGGAGACCTTTGGTATTGCATTACCCATTTTCGTACCGTGACAACTATGCTTTCATGCTACTATCCCCTTGTGCTCGGGGGTGAGCCTGAATGGCTCTATGGTTGGGCGGTGAGCTAGATCCACGAGACTTTGTTTGTTTATACTTAATCACAGGGTCTGTTAGCTTGGGGGCTTGACATTGGTATCAGAGCCATACCTATTGGAATTAAGTGGCAGATCACGCCGGAAGGAGAGGAGAAAATCCATCACATGGATCTTTCGGGTTCTAATCTGTGGGGGCTGCTTTTTGTCTTCCAAGGCCCAATGGTATGGGACACTTAGGGGGGAGGAGCAGAGTCAAGAGATGAACGGGGAAGACACCATGGTACATGGGTGTATAGTGCAAACCTACACGTCAGAGTATATATAGGGCAGACAACAAGGCTAAAATGGTGTCACATGCACCCATGCACTGAGGTGCAGTGTGACACACTGGCTCATCATCAATGCTATACTTATACAGAAGTAATACCTTTTTTAGAAACCTTTGTCATACGCCATGACCCCATTGTCAGCCCTTGTCCAAGGACATGTCAAGCACGAGCTGTGTAGGTCATTCCAAGCGGTAGGTGTCAGAGTCTGTCACTTAACCCACTTGAAGAACAGTCATTCATGCGGTAGGTGTCAGAGTCTGTCACTTAACCCACTTGAAGAACAGTCATTCATGCAGGTTATCCTAGCATTAGCAAACATTTAGGAGCATTTAGAAAAGGCTTAGCAAAAGGATGAAAAGGCTCTAGGCCAGCCTAGGAGTCTTGGGCTGGAGGGCAGCAAAAGCCACAAGCAAGAGGCATACAAAGCCTTAAAGGTCCAGTCAGCACGTAATTACTGCAGTCGGCCAGCAGGAGCATCACATGAGAAGCAATGACAAGCATGCATAGTATTTAATGCTAAAAATAGCTGGCCGTGAGCAATCTGATCTGGCCGACAGCAGTTAATCTCAACCCACCAGCAGCAAAAGTGCATATAAAAGCAGCCCCTCAGTTCATTGCTAAAAACATCTCATTCTTCATCCCATTCGGCACGTATTTTTTTCTGGCATCACTTACATTCATGGATTCCATGCCACAGTCTACTTCCTTGGCCCCCCAAACAGAACAACACAACCTATTACTACAAACAACTAGGTAGCATGTTGGAGTCTTGGACAGGTGATCAGGTCACCTAGGACTCCTGCACTAAGGTCACCATGCGCAGTAGGTAATTTGTAACTTTGGTTCATTGTTCCCAATCCATAGTTGCTCCTGTAGCAAGGATCCCTCCCCCACCTAGATGGTGCCAGCTTTCTTCAGCAGGAGGAGTTTACAGGGATGCCTAGCTAATGCCATCCCAAAAGCACAATGCCCTAGGGCAAGCACAGGTGACCCACATGGAGCACTTCGAATGGAAATAGATAAGGGAGCATAAGCAACAGATTGCTTGATGGCAGGGCAGCAACAAACCAATGATGCCAAATCCATGTGACACTTTATACCAGGATTAACAAGAGGATTCAACAGCACAACAAACTAGGGAAGTCAGTATACCTCATGCCCCATTGCCACAAAATTGATCAAGCTCCACCACTTGATAATTAACACTCGGATGGAGCTAAACCGACCCAGTTGTTTCAAGGTCCCTCATCATATGTGAATCGTCTTTGGCGTAAGGACCTTGTGATGGTTATCGTGCAGCAAACACCACACTGCTTTCAGTTCAATATCTCAGGTCTGCCGGTGATCGTGGTGCCCTGCATTCCATGGTCATCAACTGCCCCATTGACCAATCATTGTTGGTTCCCCATTTAGGTATCTGCCCCATTATCTTGCAATATGCCTGTCCATCCCAACAGGACTTAAGACACTTCAAGCTTCTCTTTTCTCTTTGGCACAGATCAATTGCAGACTAAGGGGGACGAGCAGCTTGCATGACCGCCTTGAGAGCTCACAAATTCTTCTTCTCTCATGCAAGGATACACAGGTGCCAGCAGACATGATCTGAAGCTTTTGCTCACAAGAAGCTGAACTCACCTTCCACATAGCTCTTTTAGCTATCAGACCTCTTACCTTCCAGCTCTAGAGATTGCTCAAATTGGCTTATCCTCGTAGAGGGGACCTTACAAACAGGCAAGCTTAACTCCAAGCACATATGGCTAAGGGTGGTGTGTTAATTTCTAACACATCTGTCCTCCCCCACACCGTTCCCACACGCACACACGCCTCGTGCTGAGGGCACACCCATTCAGCTAAGATGTTATATACCAATGACCTCGATACTGCAACAAAATTTCACAAGGTAGACATTTTTGTGGTAACTTTTTTTTCTTTTAAGGCACACCTGATGTTGAAGAATTCAAATCACACGAGCTTCTTTCCTTGCCTATAGGAGTTGAGACTTTTTTAATGTCACGACTGCTTAGGGTGGATTCAGCTGCCACTCTCCATTCTGGCCGGACATCGGGAACTAAATCTGTCACCTGATGTGAAACCAATCACCGCCACAACATATGATAAAAATCCCTTAGAAGAAGGGAGCATATTAATTTTCACCAAAAATTTAATGTTAGAGCCATAAAATTGGGTCTACAGTAGATACCAGCCCAGCAAGAGACCAACTTCACTTCACCAAAAGTTGAATTTTAAAGCCATAAAAGTAGAAAGGCTGGGTTAAGAGCAGATACCCAGCCCACCAAGGTGCTTTCTGTGACGCTAAGGCGCTGCAAGCTATCCAGATCTGCAGCAGCTGCAGCCTGCAATGAAGGGGGGGCTCCTCCTGACCATTTACTCCTTGGATTCCCCACATTTGCTAAGGCCTCTGCAAAAGGGTTTCCTTCCCCAGCTAAGATGCCCTCCAAAACCAAGTCTTCCCAGCTGCATTATAAGCACAGTGATTACCACATGAGGCATGCTGACGTTTAATGGAAGGGAGTTGGGGACAGGTACGTCACCAAGAATGTCAAAGACCAACTGTATATCAGCAATAAATCACAAACCAATAGAAAATCCTCTTAAGCTATCAAGTAAAATCCTGTAAGCTATCAAGTACAAGCCAGCAGCTTGCACATACACTCCTTCCTCTAATGGATCTCTTTCAAAAGGAAGACACCAGAATCCTCTAAGTTTCTTCTTGCCTTGAGCTTACAAGCCTACCCACCCCATCACCCCTTCTTACCTCGTCCCCATGCAAATGGTGCAGCCTTATCTAGACACCCTCCTTATCTCTGTCAGTGGTAAATCGCTTGCCCTACTAATCACACACCTCCACCACCTTTTATCCCCCTCATCTCTCCCACCTCTTCAGTCCACAAACACATCTCAATGAGGAAACAACTACCTTTACCCCTTCTTGTCCCCCTTCACAGCAAGCCTGCTTTTCCCAGGATCAAAATAGATTAACTCAAGGCAGGTATGGTGAAGCCTTATCCACATTGACATTTCCTCCTCTGTCATATGTTCTTCCTTTGACTTTCTTTCTCGCATTCCCCTTATAACAACATCTAACCTTTAAAATCCGGAAAGCCCAGATGTAGGAGAGGTAGAAATTACAATCTTCCTCGCATTCCCCTTATAACAACATCTAAGCTTTAAAATCCAGAAAGCCCAGACGTAGGACAGGTGGAAATTGACATCTAACGAGGAGAGGGGTAAGGAAGATTGTAGACCACATAAAAGACCACAATTGAAGCACGACTCGAGGAAATGTGGACTGAAAATGAAAGCTATATAGGTAGTACTTGAAATAAAGGAAATGGAAAAATGTTGCTCAGAGCAAGAACTTCTCAAGCATAAAAAGCCTTCAGGTGGATATGATTCATATGGCAGTATTGCAACCATAAACAAAAGAATTTAGTTCATTGCTAGCAAAAACGTCAAAAGAAGCATGTTTAACTTAACAGCACGTTTCTTAGCAGAAAGAACTCGGGCATATAACCTTATTCTATGCGTAGTGTAGTAAGACTTTTGCAGCAAACCTCAAAAAATGGCCGGCAGCCATGAGCTTGTAGAACTCTCCATAGGCATCTAACAGCTTCCATCCATCTGCATGATCCATATAATGACTCTCTCTCTCTCTCTCTCTCTCTCTCTCTCTTGTGGTGGATGTTTCTCTTCCCTTCTCTCTCCACTTCTGCATCATGTGGTGAATCTCTCTCTCCGATTTGTCTCATAGGCCGAGTTCGGTCTTTTGGAAGACGTTAATAAAATCTCTCTCTCTCTCTCTCTCTCTCTCTCTCTCTCTCTCTCTCTCTCTCTCTCTCTCTCTCTCTGTCTCTGCGCGCGCTGTTGGTCTCCCTCGCTCTCGCACTGTTCGCCGCTGCCCTGCTTACACTGCACACCAGTGCTGGCAGCGCTGCTGTGCTGACCTGCTCGCGCTGTACACAGGCGCACTTCCACTCACTGCGTGTTCCGCCCTGCGCCCCTGCTTCCGTGCTGTACACAGGCGCATTCGACTGCGTGTTCCGCCTGCCCTTGCTCAGGCCCCCAAGGCAGCAACTAGGGGAAATAACACAATGAACCTACAGGAGCTGGAGGCATACATCAAGACAGTGGAGGACAACACCAAGAAATTACTGGGCGAACAAAAGAAGGTGCTAGACAGGGTCCTGAACCAACATGAAACACAGTTGGAAGGCCTCCGCAAGGAGATACAAGGAAAGAACAACAGGATTGAAGAACTGACAGCCCAAGTGAACCACCAGGAAGAGGTGATTCAGATGTTGAAAGAGACCCAGCTGCAACAAACAGGAATGCCAGAAGCTGCCCCAATGATAGGGGAACTCCGGGCAGAAATGGAAGCCCCTAAGGCTACGGTCAAGGACCACACAGTGGAGGAAGGGGAACTGAATATTCAGGAGGGTTTAAGGACTGACTTGGAGCAGTTGAAAGCTGCGAGTGATAAGCTGCGGGAAGAACTGCAGACCACAAAGAAAGATTGGGTGGAGGTGGTGAAGAAGCACAAACCCCCGCAGAGCATCATTAATGAGACTCTCGAGCAGGAGAAACGCAGGAAGGATAGGGCCCTCCATGTGCGAGTACGGGGGCTACAGGCGGGGGCTTCCCCAAAGGAGGATGCCATGACACTTTGCCAAATGCTAGGAGTGGACGGGATCGCCCCCCCCCCCCCCCCCCTTGCAGACACATGGAGGGCAGGAAAGGCTATGACACGAGAGCGACCCCTCATCATTAGATTCCCTGATGCCACCAGCAGACAGGCCTTCTTAGACAAGCGGGCTGCCCTCAAGGGCACACAGGTGTACATGGCAGATGATCTCACTCCAACACAGGTGGCACACCGGCGTGAGGCGATGGTGACTGTTCATGTAACCTTTTGGTCTCATAGGTCATTTTGGCCTTTTGAAGACGTTAATACAACTCTCTCTCTCTCTCTCTCTCTCTCTCTCTCCCCCACCTGCGCCCTCTCTCCCCTCCTCTGCGCCAGCCCTCCTCTGCGCCCCCTCTGCGCCAACCCCCTCCCGCCAGCAACCCCCTCTGCGCCAGCCCTTCCCCCCGCCCTCTCTCCCGCCGACCCCCTGCCCTCTCTCTCTCTCTCTCTCTCTCTCTCACCTGCGCATCCCCTCACACCTCTCTCCCCGATGCCCAACTCTCTTTCTCTCTCTCTCTCTCTCCCCCGTCGCCTTCGCATCTCTCTCCCCGTCGCCTCTCTCTCTTTCTCTCCCCGTCGCCTGCGCTTTCTCTCTCCCCGTCACCTGCGCATCCCCTCCCCGTCACTTCGTTTTGGTCACCGCATGTGCTGCTGCTGCCGCCATGTGAAGCCCCAGCCCAATCCAGGTTATGTTCGCTACCCTTTCCTCATCCACCCTTGCCCATGCCTCCAAGGCAGCAAAATAAGTGTTAGGGTTCTATCTCTCCGAGGTACATCGACATGGCCAAGGGTGCAAGCAAAGAGGAGATAGTCAAAATGGAGGATAAGCTGAACATCTCCATCAGAGAAAACAAGAAGACGGTGGACTCCGCCATCAACAACATCATCAACCGACTTTCCAAAGTCGAGAAGAAGATCGAAGCTTTACAAAAAGAGAAGGAAGCTTGGAAAAGGGAGAAGGAGACTTGGGAGAAGGAGAGGGAGAAAGAGAAGGAAGGAAGGAAGAAGGAGAAAGAAGCATGGAAAGAGGAGAAAGAGGGATGGAAGAAGGAACGGGACACTATGAAGGACGAAATCGACATCCTCAAAGCGGAGGTGATCTATCTACGGGACCGACCACCACGGGAGGAGGGGGAGATTGTGGAAGTTGACAAAGAGGCCATCAAAGGAACTCACCAAGGCAATCACCAAGAGCCTAGAAGGTAAGATGGAGGCAACAAGGGAGGGTTGGGTAGAAGTGGTGAAGTGGAACATCAAAAAGGAAGTGAAAGAGGATGCCCAAAAAGAAGGGCTCCAAATCGTCAACACCACCACTGAGGAGGAGCGGATGCGACATGCTCGTAGACTCAATGTGAGAGTCACGGGGATTCCCGAGGTAGCCGACTCTATCAGCGAGGGGATGGGCGGACACTATGCACACGACTTGGATACTCACATGAGGGAACCCCCGCCCCCCCCCCTTCCTCAAAGCTTGGAGGGCCGGGAAAGACATGACAAAGAAGAGAGCTCTCATCATACAGTTTCAGGATGTGGAGGCACGCACCATCTTCATGAGGAAGAGGGTCATACTACAAGGCTTAGAGGGAGCTCCTATTTTCTTGGATGATGATCTCACAAGGATGCAGCTAGGGCATAGGAGAGCTTGCATGCCACGAGTCTTACACGCGAGGAGAGAAGGCAAGAAGGCCTTCTATCGAGATGGTCGGGTCATCATTGATGGCCCGCCCATGGATTAGCGGTTTGGGGCCTATGGGACACAGACCAGGCCACTGATAGAGCTACACATGGCAGTATGGAACTGTAATGGTTCACTATGGGTGCAGCCTGGACGACTGGAGCATGTTAGGGTGAGGAGAGACATCATACTTCTGACATAGACACGTCAGAGCCCAGAGAGAGGGCTACCTCGAGTAGAGGGATTCCAGTGGGAGTCAGCATACAAGAGGACCACACACCAGGGTACCTCGAGAGGGTCGGGGGGAGTAGCAGTTCTATTCAGACGGGAGCTACGGGGGAGACTGAGAGTCAGGATCCAGAGGCCAGATACATGTGGATCAGCTTATAGCTCTCACAGGACAGGGTTATATACATAGCCTTATGTTACTTTCCTCCACCAGGATCCTCCTATGTCATTACAAAGGACATGCCACAGAAGGAGGAGACAGGAGCCTCGCCATACACTTGTCTGTCAGAGGAGATTATGCATTATTCTACACTAGGGGAGGTATTTCTTACGGGTGACTTCAATGCCCACACAGAGCAGACAGTGTGAGGTGTATGACTATGATGACATGGAGATCCTCCACCCTGTGGATCCGAAGGAGATAGGGGCTAGTCGGGCATCAAAGGACACTGGACCAAACAGAGGACATTATGGGGACCACTTACTAGAGCTGGGAGCCAGGCATCATCTCGTTATTTATAACGGGATGCTAGAGTGGCCGGGATTAGGAGGGCTGACATGCTTCCCACATGGGGTTCATACACGGACCAGAGGCACGGTGGTAGACTACATTATGGGGTCTTTGGAGGCATCACAACTTGTCACCTCATTCTCCATCATCCCACCTCATCCTATTGGGGCTAATCATACATACTTGGCATTTTCACTAGCCGGATCACCAGTATCACCAACCCCCCACATACCGACGCCACACACTGCCATCTACTTCACACATGGCATGGCAGACATATACACTGGCAGAGTAGAGGATGGGCTCCTACTCATGGATCCCCTGGCACCTATGGATACCATTACAGCCCAGCTGACATCACTCCTACACACGGCTGCATTACAGAGCCTCCCACATCGTGTCCACTCAGGAGAGCCTGCGAGATCTGGGACTATGCCCCAGAACAGATGGTATGATGACGAGTGCAGAGCCCTATACTCACGGCTCTGCATACAGAGAGCCTTGGGAGCCATCATAGAGCAGGAGTCGAGGAGAGAGATGAGGAGACTTACTCGCCGCAAAAGGCGGGCCTTCGCAGAGATACAGGAGCTAGAGATCTTCCATTTCTTCATGAGTAGAGATAGCCCTATCTCATGGCGGCACTTTAGAGAGCCTCGGACACCGACACCCATTGCAGACCCACAGACATGGCACACATATGCAGAGGGCCTATCCCACACCCCACAGCAGCCACCTATACCTCAGCCACAGGAGCCTCAACCTACCACAGCTAGCTTCTTTACCCACTCAATGGTAAAGGAAGCTATCCGCCACCTACAACATGGACAGGCCGCCGACCATATGGGCCTACAGGGTGAGCATCTCATATATGCAGTAGATTCTTTGGCTCCTTTTCTTGCACACCTGTTTAACAGGGCACTAGCAGAGGGTTTGCCTACGGAGTGGACGATGCACACCATTGTGCCGATCCACAAAACAAGGGATATGCTCGATCCAAGCAACTGCAGGACGGTTATGGTTGGCCACGTGTTGGCCAAACTCTATGGTGCACTGTTGGAGCAAGAGCTTAGCTTATATGCTAAGCGAGCAGGTTTACGCTCATCAGGGCAGGCAGGCTTCAGGAGAGCTTTCTCTACCACTGACCATGTATTCACTGCCAGAGTGAGGAAGAGAAAGCTCTATTGCTGCTTTGTGGATTTCCGCAAGGCATTTGACATAGTACCACGAGAGAGGCTATTTCAGCGCCTGCAGTCTCTTGGCATACCAGCAGATATGACATGGGGCATCTATGCATTATATGAGCAGGTTTTTGGGCGAGTCAGATGCCCAGGAGGTATGTTCGAGACTATTGCTAGCACCATTGGTGTGAAGCAAGGATGCCCACTTTCCCCCACGCAATTTGGGTTATACATTGATGAGGTGGCTGACTTCATTACACGGGGAGGCGGAGATGGAGTTGATCTAGCAGGTACCTCAGTACATATTATGCTTTATGCTGATGATATTGTATTAGTGTCTGAGTCTCCAGGAGGTCTACAGCAGCATCTACATGCACTCGATGATTTCTGCACACAATGGGGTCTTACTGTGAACCTTGGGAAAACCAAGGTTATGGTCTTTCATACATCGAGACAGGGCAGGAGTCAGCTGACATCCACTCTCGCAGGACGCTAGGTGGAGGTGGTGACATCATGCGTGTACCTAGGGGTTACCTTCTCTGCACCAGCCACGCGCTTCACCATGGGTTCAGCAGGCAGAGCTAGATTGACACGGGGATATGCAGCATTGGCTATGCTAGAGAGACTGTGCCACCAGGCGCATTTTCAAGAGCCCCAGACAAAGGGGTGGCTATTTGACACATTAGTCACGCCGGCACTAATGTATGGAGTAGCGGTATGGGCGCCAGGCCTTGCTACCCATTGGTGGACACAGAGAGAGAGAGACCATAGGCCCTCGTGATGGCACGCATGATACGCAGCAAACCGTTAGCACCTCATGACATTATCCGAGCAGAGTTTGCTGCGCCTCCTATGATGGTAGAGGCCATATTCCAGACTATATGCCTGCTAGATAGATTCAGAGAGCTGCCACAGGACAGATTGTCATACAGAGCTTTCGAGGCATCTAGACAGCTGGCTGAGGCAGGAGACAGAGGATCATGGTATGCACAGGTCACACATTGGTTCTCACAGCATGGCCTAGACATGGATCATCTACCACCATTCCAGTATGACAGGGATGTAGGCATATGCTCACTTATGGTAGTGCTATGTGTGAACAGGGCTTAACCAAGGGCACTTTTTCCCATGTGGTTTTTCTCCTTGGACATCAAGTGTGAAAGGACACTCTTAACATATAATATTTTGTACTTCTATATTATATGGATGTGGCACACATGCAAGGGTTGACTTGCATTTTGTGGATACCACACTTTTGGCTCTCTCTCTTTCTCTCTCATTTCTGTGTGTGAGCTTCTCTACCCTGCATCTAACCCTAATTTACAGGTTTGTATGTGTGAGTGTGTGAGTCCAACACCCAACAATTGGTATCAGAGCTGGGAGCTGGGAGCTGGGAGCTAGCCCTGAAAATCTGCCGCTGGAAGAAAACCGGCAGATTTCCGTCGCTCTGCGGAATTCCGTCGCCGTCCGTTTCCTCCGCCAGTTCAGGCCACCAGAAGCCGGCGGCACCTCCCTCTCCAGCCGGCGGCGACAGTGCTGCCCGAAGCGCGTCCGCCCGTCAGCGCTCCGTTCCGGCCGCCCAGAGCCGCGCCGCCACGGTTCCGTTCCGGCCGCCCTCGCCGTTCCGTTCCGGCCGACCAAAGTCACTGTCGCTATTCCGTTACGGCTGCCCATACTCCGTTACGGCCGCCCAGCAGCACCTCCCGTCCGAGGCTCCATTCCGGCCCGCTAGTAGCCGCCCCGCCGTCGCTGCTCACGACTGCAGCCCGTTCGGGCCCTGGTCCATTACGGTCGCACGTGCCCGGCTCACGACTCCAGCACGTTCGAGCCGTCGCCTTCGTCTGCACCTACACGCTCACCTTGCGCCTTCTGCTGTTCGCGCCCAGCGCCGCCTCCGTCCGCTGTTCGCACCCTCCGCCTGGCCCAACACCTGCACCTGGGCCCGCCTCTAACTGGCCCGACACCTACCCAGCGCCCGCCTCTGCCTGCGCTTGCCTGGCACAACACCTGCACCTGGCCTGCCTTGTTGAGACATGCTACTCTTCAGCACTCAGTGCGTGCACTGTGATCAATCATAAAGAGCTTGTTAGGTCTGCTCGTGCGCCAGCTGCTCTTACTAAGGCTCCACAAACGTCAGCTCTTCCAACAAAGCAACACATCTGGACCTGGACTGACGCCTGCAAGAGAAGTCCCTGCCATCTGTACTGCACTCGCCTGCAGGCACTTTCCATGTGAGTGAAAATATGCATTGAAATATTCAAATTTTGCAGACACTTCTGTGCAGGTCAGATTCAAAGGAAAATTGCAAATTGCAGGTGCAATTTGGGGGATTTCTCAATTTGAGGCCAATTTGAAAAATTGCAATTTGGGGGTTTTCAAAATTGAGGTCAAAATCAGCAAATTGAGCCTCTTTCAGTTGCAAAAAATTGGGGCTTTTGTGAAAATTGGCCAATTAGATGCACATTGAAGCAATTGGAGTGCATAAAAACTGGGGATTTTCAGATTGGAGCATGTAGTTGGACATTACAGCTGTGATTTGTCGCATATGTATACACATTGTGTGTAATTGGACAATTTGGTGCAGCTTTACACTTGCTTTGGTTTGCAGGCATACATTTGTACAACAGGACATTTGGTTGCCTTGCAGTGCACATTGGTGCTTGGTTTGCTTGCAGGTATATTTTGTTGACATGGCACAGAATGCTACAGATGTATTTGGTGTGCTCACCAAGGAGGACAAGTTGGATGGATCTAACTACTCCCTCTGGAGTTTCATGATCCGTAATTTGCTGGTAGCCAAAGGGCTTTGGGGCATCGTGTGTGGTGATGACACACGCCCACTTACCATACAGCCAGCCACGCCTCAAAGGGGAGATGCTCAAAGAGATCCTGATGTAGAACCTGCTCCCACACGAGCAGAAGAGATGGGACTCTAGAGATGCACAGGCCGGCCATGTCATTGATAGCCCTTTCAATGAAAAGGACTATTATTCCACACATTCGTTCTTGCAAGACATCGACGCTTGCATGGGACACATTGGAAGCAATGTATCAGGTACGCAACGAGCCAAGAGTTGCCTACTTGAAGAGGCAATTGGATCTTCTTTCTATGGATGAGGGTGACTCCATGGCAGATCATCTCACCAAAGTGAAAGATTTGCAGGAACAATTGCTCAACATTGATGAGGTTATCCCAGACAGACAAATGGTCACCAACACTCTTCATTCTTTACCACCTTCCTACTTGGGCTTTCACACCTCTCTCAACCTCTCAATGAGAGGTGGTGATCCCGTCACTTTTGAAGAGCTGGTGGGTTTACTCTTACAGGAAGAGCAAACAAGAGCAAACTTATCGAGCAACCGTGGTGGAGACAAGGCATTTACAGCCAAGGATAAGGGTAAAGCAAAGAGCTTTAAGCATGGGGGACAACAGTCTAGCAAGGCTGGTCACGGACAGCCCTCTTCTGGTGGTGAAAAGTCTGACAAGGGGATGCAAACAAGCCCAAAAAGAAGGGCAAATGTCACTACTGCCATAAGCCTGGGCACTACATCAGTGAATGTAGGAAGCGGATTGCAAAAGAGAAAAAGAAAGAAGCAGGCAATGCAGTAGCAGACTCTTCTGATGACAAAGCACAGCAATCAGCTAATGTAATCCAGGAAGAGTACACTTTTTTGGTCACATGCACTAGTGGCACACCAAGTGCTTCAGACACTGATATGTCTTGCATTGCATCTGACAGACAGAATGCATCATGGTATTTTGATAGTGGTGCTTCGAGCCACATCACTTCATGCAAAGATGTATTTCAGCACTTGGTTTATGCTTCAAATGGCCGCACTGTATCATGTGCAGATCATACCACATATCCAGTAAAGGGAATTGGCAATGTCATACTTATTGCAGCCAATGGTACCAATATTTGTATGAAAAATGTATTGTATGTTCCAGGGATAAAGAAAAATCTGCTCTCCGTCTCAGCCATAAACAACCAAGGTTTAAAGGTTGAATTTGAAGATGGGAAGTGTTTGGTAAAAGACCCATCAAAGGGTTATGAATAGTCACTTCTGGAACACGATACAAAGGCTTGTATAAGCTGGACAGCTACAACAAGCGTATTTATGATGCAAATACAGTGGCTGCCCACACTCCTGCTATGCATGATGCAGAGCTATGGCATGCTCGCTTTGGGCATGTAAATTTTCAGAGTTTGATGCTTTTGCAGAAGCATCATATGGTTGATAATATGCCGCCTCTTGAGTCTCCACCAAGACATGTATGTGGGGTGTATTTTGGGAAAGAAGCAATGAAAACCATTCCCCAAAGATGGAGCTGTTAGAGCTGAAAGTAAATTACAGCTCATACATAGTGATGTATGTGGTCCAATGCTCCATAGGGGGGCATCTTTACTTCGTCACATTCATTGATGACTACTCCACGTTTGCTTGGGCTTACCCCTTGAAAGCGAAAGCAGATGTGTTTACATGCTTTCGACACTTTGTAGCAATGGCTGAAAATATGTGTGGATGTAAAGTCCAAACACTCCGCTAAGATAGAGGTGGAGAATAAATGTCAAATGCATTCATGGATTATATGCTTCAAAAGGGCATCAAACACCAATGTATTGTGCCTTATACACCGCAGCAGAATGGTGTAGCTGAAAGGAAAAACAGATCTCTCATGGAGATGGCAAGATGCATGGTGAAAGCACAAAAGTTGCCTCACAAATTTTGGATGGAAGCTATAATGTGTGCAACTCATGTGTTGAACAGGTGTCCAACAAAAGCTTTGAAAACCATAACACCATTTGAGGCTTGGTATAGCCGAAAGCCAACAGTGGATTATATGCGTACATTTGGGTGTTTGGCATACGCACATGTGCCTGAACAACTCAGAACAAAGCTAGATGACAAAGCAATTAAATGCATTTTTGTGGGCTACAGCAATGAAAGCAAAGGATACCGTCTTTATAATCCAACTACAACAAGGATTTTTGTCAGTAGAGATATGGTATTTGCTGAAAATTCAGAACAGCCCATGTACAGCTTGTATAAAAGCAATGATACAGGCATACAGGACATGTTTGATGGACTTTTACCCATTGCAATTAGGAGGGATTCAGATCAGCCAGCCCGCCAGCCCCAACACAAGAAAATCCTCATGTAGAACATGTGGAACAGCCAGCCATTCAGCCCCCTTCTATGGAAGAAGTGGAAGATCTTGTCAGGGAAGAGCAAACAGCCATAGACATGGCCAAGTTAGTGCCAAGATGGTTGCTGAAAACTTTGCAAGAAAGCAAACTTGCAGCTCCACTCACAGGTAGAACAAGGGCTAGTTCCAGCCATGCCTTGAATATACATCGTGGGAAGTCTGCATTAGCAATGGGTGGTCTCTTTGATTCAGAAGAGCCTTCTTCTTATGAAGAAGCACATGAGAATGAGCATAGGTTGCAAGCTATGCAAGCTGAAATTTCTTCTATCATGAAGAACAATACATGGGATCTTGTGGAATTGCCTAAAGGCAAGCATGTCATTGGAACAAAGTGGGTGTACAAAGTCAAAAGAAAGTCTGATGGTACTATTGACAGGTACAAAGCAAGACTTGTGGCTAAAGGCTACTCCCAAAAAAAGGAAATATATTATGAAGAGCCTTTTGCTCCTACTTCGAGAATGATCACAATAAGATCAGTGATTGCATTGGCTGCACATAAAGGATGGATAGTGCATCAATCGGACATCAAAACTGCATTCTTAAATGGGGATTTACAGGAGGAAGTATATGTAAATCAGCCCATTGGTTTTGTAGTTCCTGGTGAGGAACATAAAGTATGCAGGTTACACAAAGCATTGTATGGGTTAAAGCAAGCTCCAAGAGCTTGGTATGATAAGATACATGCTCATCTAACCAGCCAAGGTTATGTGAATAGTCCAGCTGAAAGCACATTGTATGTGAAGAAAACCGATGCTGATATTCTCATAGTCATCTTGTATGTAGATGACATGCTCATTACAGGTACTAGCAAAGCACAAATTTCAGATTTCAAAGCTGATTTGAAAGCTGAATTTGATATGTCAGATTTGGGACCTTTACACTACTATCTCGGCATACAGTTTATGCATACAGATGATGGCATTGTTATGCAGCAAACTAAGTACATAAAAAGTTTGCTAAAAAGGTTTCACATGGATAATGTAAGCCCATTTCTACTCCGGTAGAACCAGGTGTACGGCTTACTATGCATGATATTGGAGAGCCTTTTGAGGCCGGCATTTACAGCCAGGCAGTGGGATGCCTCATTTACTTGTGTAACACGAGGCCAGACATATCTTTTGGGGTGTCTTTGTTGAGCAAATTCATGCATAGCCTAGGCACAAAGCATTGGCAAGCAGTCAAACGCATTTTTCGTTATCTTAAGGGTACCCTGGATCTTGGTTGGTTCTATCCCGGGGGGACAGCTTGCAGCTTTATGCATACAGTGATTCAGATTGGGCTGGTGATTATGATACCAGGCAATCCACCAGTGAGAATTGTTTTTTTCTTGGCAGTTCATGCATATCTTGGTTGAGTAAAAAGCAACCCACTGTTGCCACATCTACTTGTGAAGCTGAGTACAGGGCAGTCTTTACAGCTACAGTAGATTGTGTATGGTTGAGGAGACTATTGGTTGATCTTCGTGAGTGTCAGCAGACACCCACCACCATTCTCACTGATAGCCAGAGTGCTATGGCCGTGGCACGAAATCCAGTATTTCATGCACGTACCAAGCACATTGAGATTCATTATCACTATGTCAGAGAGAGGCTACATGCAGGAGAGATCAGTTTATCTTATTGCCCTACATAGGATAATGTTGCAGATCTATTCACAAAGGCTTTACCTCGAGAAAAGTTTGAAGCTTTCCGCAAAGCTTTGGGCTTACTCTCATACAGAGAGTGATCTGGTTCACACTTCCACTACAGGGGGGATTTGTAGGCATATGCTCACTTATGGTAGTGCTATGTGTGAACAGGGCTTAACCAAGGGCAGTTTTTCCCATGTGGTTTTTCCCCTTGGACATCAAGTGTGAAATGACACTCTAACATATAATATTTTGTACTTCTATATTATATGGATGTGGCACACATGCAAGGGTTGACTTGCATTTTGTGGATACCACACTTTTGGCTCTCTCTCTTTCTCTCTCATTTCTGTGTGTGAGCTTCTCTACCCTACATCTAACCCTAATTTGCAGGTTTGTATGTGTGAGTGTGTGAGTCCAACACCCAACAAGGGATGCACCACATATCCGTCTCTCTCATAGTGAGAGGAACAGAGTATTGAGACAGGACCTACGGCAGCTCTATACACAAGACATGGATATCGCCTACACAGCCTCTTCCACCGAAGATGCTGTACTACAGAGATCACTTCATGAGTATCACTGATGATGGATTTATAGAGAGGCCTAGATACATGGAGGGCTTTTTACCACACGGCTCCCGAGTAGCTATTGGTCAGCTTAGAGTCTCATCACATCGATTGGAGATCGAGACTGGCAGAGCAGCACAGATCCCCCGAGAGGAGAGGGTATGCAGATTGTGCAGAGAGGAGGTGGAGAGTGAGGAGCATTATGTATACAGATGCAGAGCATATACAGCCATCAAAGAGAGATATCCCATTTTATTCAGAGAGCCACATTCCCTACGCCAACTCTTTGAGGCAGCAGACTAGCGCATACTGGGGAGATTCATTCTAGACATACAGCGTCACAGAGAAACATCATTATGGGCTCAGACAGCTCCAGGAGGGGGACGACAGACACAGATTACTACATTTTTTCAGAGATCCACCCCCCTCCCAGCCCCTACACAACAGGGAATTACTCTCCAGAGACCAGACACTCTCAGAGCCCGCAGGAGACAGAGGACACCTGGCTTTCGAACACCACGCCTCTACCAAACAGAGATGACAGAGATCAGAGCTCAGTTTCACAGAGAGGGTGCGGAGCGACTGGCTCGCTTCAGAGCAAACCCAAGCATGTTCTTCACGGAGCTGTGGACACCCCCTTCATTGATGTATACCATTTTATATCCCCAGTATGGTACAGGATGGAGCTAGCTAGGTTGCATATCATGATTGTATACTCCATGCATATAGCTTTGCATTCTCCTAGTAGTAGAGCTCCATCCCCTCCCCCACTCATTGTACTTATTGCACACCCAAATTCAAGTTTTTAGTTTGGTACTTTTTCATTTTATTGGGATAACAGAGGATACCCCACACACGTCAACCAAGTTTGGAAGAAGAACTCTAGCAAAGTATAGCATGCACACATTAGCACATAGACTAGTAGTTTCAAGAAGGTACAAAAAAACTCAATGAAGGTAGAGTATTAAAGGCCTCATCAATCATAAGGATTCTCAATGGCATAAAAGTCAAGATCATCATCGAAGGAGCCATGGGGTCTCATCGTGATGAGCTCCCTTCCTATCCATGGCTCTCACAAGAGGTTGCACACAAGATGAAAGCGAGTCCATTTCCTCATATATCTCAAAGTTTTGGCGGATTCTTCTCAAGGTCACACCTTTCATGACGATTAGTGAGGACAAGAAGAAAAGAAAATTTGAGTCAGAGCTGCAAACGAATCATCCAGAAGAGCCTTGCAATGAATCCCCACAGCACTTTATAGGAGCTGATATATTCAGCTACTATTTCTAAGGAACTACATGGCAAGGGAGCATCAAAAAGGTGTGACCTTTCATGACGATTAGTGAGGACAAGAAGAAAAGAAAATTTGAGTCAGAGCTGCAAACGAATCATCCAGAAGAGCCTTGCAATGAATCCCCACAGCACTTTATAGGAGCTGATATATTCAGCTACTATTTCTAAGGAACTACATGGCAAGGGAGCATCAAAAAGGCAAGAATTCAGCTCATACAAGGGAAAATTCAGAGCTAGAAATAAGCAGAAAAAGGGTGGACAGCCACCTAAGTTTTTGCCCAATGAGTCCAAGGATGCAAAAGGGGGCTCTGAAAAGAAGCCGAGGGGTAAAAAGGATGATCCTTAGCTGTCCAAACATTTTTGATTGCATGAAAGAGGGGAAGTGCTTGGGAGCAAGGATCACATGAAATCTAAATGCCCCAAGAATGCCAAAAGGAATAATGTGCAAGATGCAAAACCAAGTGTGAATGTTATACCCGCCCACTATGCAAATTCCTTTTTGTCCTAAAAAAATAAGCTTTTCTTGGCTCAGTCACCACTGCCAATGGCGTATCAATTGCTCGGCTCCAATGCACATTTTCAGCTGCCAAAGTGTTTCCAAGAGGCAATGGCCTATGTACCCAATGCAAATGTGAGCACAAACTTCCATTCTTGCAACAATCTAGAAGAGTAGAAGCAATAATAACTTTCATGGAACAAGGACAACCATGGACAAGGATGTTGGGTGCAATGTGTGCGCGTTACAAGGTTGGTTCTTTTGGGCATTGGAACTGGGATATCTTGGTAGGTCAGGTTCATGAAAACACACACACGTCCATGCACACTTGAGTAGTAAACCATTCACCGCCAAGATATCTACAACGAGTTTTAACACACATCTGAGTATCCTTCATTGAAATGCGTTTCCTAATGCACCCACTACAGTTCACTAAAATTCAAATCCTACTGCTGAACTTCTTCTTTTTTAAGACAAACATTCTACTGCTTGACTTAAGAAAGGCTAAGGACTGAAGCCATTACCGTCACCTCTGCGGAGAGCAAGGAGGACCTTAAGGAAGGCTTGGGCGGGCGGGACGCGGAGGACCTCCTGGTAGAGGAGAAGCGCTGCTGCATCCTTGAGCAAATTGTTGGCGGCTCTCTCTATACTGATCAAACCACCACCATACCAAAGAGAATACCCTTTTTTTAAGTTACGCATAAAAGCATGATGGTTTTACGAACGCCATTGCTCACCTGATTCGAGGGTCGGCGCTGAAGCCCAGCGAGGCGAACGTGGCGACACTAGAGGGGCGGCCAGTGGCGGCTTTAGGGGCATAAGCTGGATTGAAAATGGCGGAGCTGAAAGGCAAGGCTGTGCACAGGCTGTGGTGGAGCATGTGAGACACGCTCACAGACCTACTACACGAAGAGGAAGCCAGAGCTGATGGCGATAGTAGAACCGCATGAGCCTCCATGCTCCTCCTGCCCGCCTCCTTCCCTTCTTTTAGATATATGATATGATGATGATCAATGGTGTGTTTTCTTCTACATACATCACTCAGTTCTTTCCACCACTAGAGGAGCTAAATCCAAACATAGACTGGTTACTTGCAGAGCGCATTGCACATGCATGATGATGATGATTAGATGTATGATGAAGAAAAATGATTAGCTTTATTGTCAATGGTGTGTTTTCTTCTACATACATCACTCAGTTCCTTCGACCACTAGAGGGAGCTAAATCCAGACATAGACTCCCAACAACTCGTACAACCCAAGACCATGAGGGGTTACTTGCAGAGCACATTGCACATGCATGATGCAACACCCTTGCTCCCTCGCTAGCACACACGTCTTTGCCCTTTGCCATAATTTCCCACCTCCCTAGTCTAGTACCACAAGCCTAGGGGGACACATTGGATCCCAATAACTACAACTATATGATTAGAGAAGAATTGTTTACCATTGCCCTATGCCCTTTGCCATACTTTCCCACCTCCCTAGTCTAGTACTGCATGCCTAGGGACACATTGGATCCCAAAAACTACATGACTAGAGAGGAAGTGTTAAAATTTGTCGCTACCAAATTATAATTATGTGCAAAATATGTGTGAAGGTCTAAGGGCCTCATAGCAAAAGTTACTTATGTGGTGTGTTGATTAATTCTTGAAAGCTCATTTGGTTGGTGACTGTAAAAGGTGAATAAGAATTTAGAAGAAGGTGAAAAGGGTAGATTCCGTGTCACATGCTTATGATTGAGAGAATGTAGAAGATGATTGAGAGATTATAGGTGATGAAGAAAATAAAGGGAGAGACTCATCTAGATATATAGATACTCTTATAAAAGGTATATATAGATACTCTTATAAAAGATATAAGGTCATACATTGGCCAAACTCTATGGATCTATTCAAAAGTTTGATATTGGCTCCTTAGCATAGAGACAAGGATAGGGGGCCACAAAGCAAGAAGGCTGCAAGAGGACATGCTCCACACTAGACCATATTGGCTCCTTAGCATAGAGACAAGGATAGGGAGCCACAAAGCAGGAAGGCTGCAAGAGGACATACTCCACACTAGACCATATTTTTATATTGAGAGCCATTGTCAAGGGGCCAAGTCACGGAATCAATGGATTTATTACTGCTCTATGGACTTCCACAATTATGCCACAAGCACGGTGCATGAGTTGGGTATACCATTTGAGATAACATAAGGTGTCATGGCATTATATGAGACAGTCAAGGACAAGTTAAAGTCTTAAGAGGCATGTCAAAGGAGATCTTGAGCAACAACTGGGGTGAAACAGGGTTGTCATTTCTCCCCAACACTGATTGGCCTTTACATAGCTGAGATCTCTGACAGTGTTAACATTATGCGAGTGGGGGCTCTCCACTCACACGCACTTGGATTTAGCTGAGGGGCTCTCTACTCACATGCACTTGGATTTAGCTGAGGGGCTCTACAGACATCTAGTTGCACTACATGTAATCTTTGTAAGACCAAGGTGGTGATGTTTAGAACCTCACATGCAGTCCCATCCAGACGTCACTTCACAGATATAGGAGAACTCGAGTATATAGTGACATCTTATGTATATTTGGGAGTTACTTTCATCGGCCCTCTTTTCACCATGTGCATAACGACCCATTCCAAATTGATGAGAGGATACGCAGCTTTAGTCCTTCTTGAGAGACAATGCTTCCAAACACACTTTCATGAGCCTAGTACTAAGGCACTATAATTTGACACCTTGGTTACTCTAATAGCAATATATAGGACCTCTTTTTGGGGGGACTACACCTAGGAGAGGAGGAGGTAACCAATCTGCAAGCACCAATCCAGCCAAGGCCACTATTTGGGCGATAATTTTTTGAGCAAAGCTATTTTTAAAACACTCATTTTTCTCAAGTTTGGTGAGTTTGCGGACATATAAAAGCATGCTCTTTCTTTAGATTAGTCAAGGGATGAAAGCTACATTAACACATGGGCCTTATTTAATTTATGTGAAGTTTATTTATATTAAAAAAGGTATTTTTTGACACACTCTAATAGGTACAACTAGCAAGGGGAGGGAGACTTTAAGAATTTCAGTTATAAAACTTTAGTTTAAAAAATAAAACTAAATTGTATTAAAATTATATTTATAAAATTTTACTTTTGTTTTTATAGAAGTGCACCCGAGAGAGGGAGCCATTTTATGTTTTTTTTTTAAATTAAGACAATAATTGTAGGATATGAGGCAAGACATAAAAATAAATACTTTCAAATACTTTTTAAAACATTAAAAATATAGTAGAAGTTTCAATTTCGATAAGAGCGACTAGGAGGGTCCTCTTTCAAAAATTCAAAAAAAATGAAACTAATGGGGTTGCACATTGCTACATAGGGCCTTCAAAAGGGGAAAAATAGAATTTCATGTCCAAACATGACACACGATGGGTCCCTTTAAGCATTTAAAAAATCTATAAATTTAGTTTGCTAATTCGTGTATTGGGGCAAGTTGTAGGGGATGAAGAGAGTGGGGATGTTGCTCTTAAATGATAAGCAAGATGTCAAATAGACTCATTAGTGTGACTCTTTGATAGCAAGGTATACAAAGATTTTTAAAAAAGGGAGCAATCTGAACAGATGTGCCATACTTATTTGCAAGAATGCCTCTACCTTGTCCTCCCTATTTTCAAGTCTACCTTTAAGGACTTGACACCTTTACATATGTAAATGTGATCAGTTTTCCAATTGTAAACGAGCCTTGTGATTCCCATGTAGAGTCTTCCGAGGACCATAGTGTATGACCCTCTTCTCTAGAAATCCATCAATGCAAATGAGTGGTAGAAGCTTAACTGGAAGGATTTGATTTTTGCATCCTCAAGGATGCCCAATGGTTTTGTTGTGTTCCCATGAGGCAGTCAAAACACCTGAGCAACAAAAATTGAGCAAGAGATAAAAATTGAGTAACCGCGAGAAAGAAATGAACTATCTTATTAACATGATGGCATGATAACAAGTTAATGTCACTAAGTCACTTTCTCATTCAATACACAACCACACTAGATATATTAATGCATCCTCAAGGATGCTGAATGGTTTTGCTATGTTTCAGCGAGGCAAGCAAGACATAAAAACCGAGCGACCATGATAGAAATGAAGAATCTTATTGACACGATAACAAGTCAAGGTCACCAAAGCACTTTCTCATTCAATACACAACCACACTAGATATATTAGAATCATACACTTGGTAAATGAGAATAGAGTAGGTCAAGATGGTGCTTGACATAACATATATATGTATTATTGAATGTCTATTTTCACATTTGATCTCATTCTACTATATATTCTAATTTGAATTGCCTTGCCTCACAAGTTTTAACCATACTATAACATGTAAAAGTTTGAATTGCCTTGCCTCACAAGTTCCAACCATAATGTAACACGTAAAAGTTTCGAAACCTTATTTGTGCAATCTAGATATATTTCGATCATACACTCGTTTAAAACATTAAAGAAAACTCTTTCATAGCATAAAATATAATGAATCTTGACATGGAACAATTTTACTAAACGAGCCTTGTGATTCCCATGTAGGGTCTTCCGAGGACCATAGTGTATGACCCTCTTCTCTAGAAATCCATCAATGCAAATGAGTGGTAGAAGCTTAACTGGAAGGATTTGATTTTTGCATCCTCAAGGATGCCCAATGGTTTTGTTGTGTTCCCATGAGGCAGTCAAAACACCTGAGCAACAAAAATTGAGCAAGAGATAAAAATTGAGTAACTGCGAGAAAGAAATGAACTATCTTATTAACATGATGGCATGATAACAAGTTAATGTCACTAAGTCACTTTCTCATTCAATACACAACCACACTAGATATATTAATGCATCCTCAAGGATGCTGAATGGTTTTGCTATGTTTCAGTGAGGCAAGCAAGACATAAAAACCGAGCGACCATGATAGAAATGAAGAATCTTATTGACACGATAACAAGTCAAGGTCACCAAGGCACTTTCTCATTCAATACACAACCACACTAGATATATTAGAATCATACACTTGGTAAATGAGAATAGAGTAGGTCAAGATGGTGCTTGACATAACATATATATGTATTATTGAATGTCTATTTTCACATTTGATCTCATTCTACTATATATTCTAATTTGAATTGCCTTGCCTCACAAGTTTTAACCATACTATAACATGTAAAAGTTTGAATTGCCTTGCCTCACAAGTTCCAACCATAATGTAACACGTAAAAGTTTCGAAACCTTATTTGTGTAATCTAGATATATTTCGATCATACACTCGTTTAAAACATTAAAGAAAACTCTTTCATAGCATAAAATATAATGAATCTTGACATGGAACAATTTTACTAAACGAGCCTTGTGATTCCCATGTAGGGTCTTCCGAGGACCATAGTGTATGACCCTCTTCTCTAGAAATCCATCAATGCAAATGAGTGGTAGAAGCTTAACTGGAAGGATTTGATTTTTGCATCCTCAAGGATGCTTAATGGTTTTGTTGTGTTCCCATGAGGCAGTCAAAACACCTGAGCAACAAAAATTGAGCAAGAGATAAAAATTGAGTAACCGCGAGAAAGAAATGAACTATCTTATTAACATGATGGCATGATAACAAGTTAATGTCACTAAGTCACTTTCTCATTCAATACACAACCACACTAGATATATTAATGCATCCTCAAGGATGCTGAATGGTTTTGCTATGTTTCAGTGAGGCAAGCAAGACATAAAAACCGAGCGACCATGATAGAAATGAAGAATCTTATTGACACGATAACAAGTCAAAGGTCACCAAGGCACTTTCTCATTCAATACACAACCACACTAGATATATTAGAATCATACACTTGGTAAATGAGAATAGAGTAGGTCAAGATGGTGATTAACATAACATATATATGTATTATTGAATGTCTATTTTCACATTTGATCTCATTCTACTATATATTCTAATTTGAATTGCCTTGCCTCACAAGTTTTAACCATAATATAACATGTAAAAGTTTGAATTGCCTTGCCTCACAAGTTCCAACCATAATGTAACACGTAAAAGTTTTGAAACCTTATTTGTGCGATCTAGATATATTTCGATCATACACTCGTTTAAAACATTAAAGAAAACTCTTTCATAGCATAAAATATAATGAATCTTGACATGGAACAATTTTACTAAAGTAGGTCAAGATGTTACTTGACACATAAATGTTGAAACCTAATTTATAAATTTTCAAGCAATAATCTAAAAGCTTATTTGTACAATCTAGAAAGCACATTATATATATTTGGATCATACAATTGATATATTGTCATCCAAAACATTAAAGAAAATTTAATCATAGCCAAAAAAAAAAAAAGATGTATAATGTTGACCTGAATCTCAACATGCAACAATTTTGGTAAAGTAAGTCAAGATGGTACTCAATACATAAATTCAAGATCGTGATTTGTAAATTTTAGAAAGCAACATGTGCAAACATCCACAACATAACAATGATCATAATTTGTAGTTATAGTAAATTACTTTCGTTTCTATGTTTATGAGACATGGAGCAAATACCAAAGGCATTACTGACAAAGATGATTTGTCATCTTCACACTCATCACATCAACATGTGCAAACATCCACAACGTAATAACGATCATAATTCATAGTTATAGTAAATAACTTCCACTTCTATGTTTATGAAACATGGATCAAATGCCAAAGGAATTAATGACATTAATGAGTGTGATGATGACTAGTCATCTTCACACTCATCATCAACATAGAGATTTTTACTAAAGTTTTAATTACTTCCACTTCTATGTTTATGAAACATGGATCAAATGCCAAAGTCATTAATGACATTAATGAGTGTGAACTAGTCATCTTCACACTCATCATCAATATAGAGGTTTTTACTATGGTGTCAATCAATCGGAGTCCTCTCATGAAAGCGACTATTGCTTATGCTCTAAGGAGGCAAAATACTATAAACAAATAGTCATATGAATTATTAAAGAGTCCAACCACTTTGTAAATAATATAAAGAAAATGATGCATAGTTTAAAAGCAACAAATTACATAATTAAGAATATACTTCCATTAATTAAAAAGCACTCAAAAGATTAAACAAGTTAGAAAATTATGCATAGGCCCAACCAAGTTTGCAAGAACTCTAGCAAAGTATAGCATGCACACATTAGCGCATAAGCTAGTAGTTTCAAGAAGATGCAAAAGAACTCAATGAAGGAAGAGTACTCAAGGCCTCACTAGTCACATAAAGATTCTCAATGGCATACAAGTCAATCATCATTGAAGGAGCCATGGGTTCTATCATGATGAGCTAACGTACGATCCATGGCTCTCACAAGAGGTTGCACACAGTCATGAATAAGCCCCACATATCTCTGTCAAAAACCACGCATGCACGTCTTGAACCCAAGTAAGCCCTAAGTATCAAGGGTAGTACCACAACCCATCTCCAAGACTAGGCCTCCACGCATGCACAACATCTCCATGTAGTTGTAAGATAATGAAGTCTAGCTTCTCTTTAGCCCTCCTTGTATGCCATCAAAACAACCCAATGTCTCCATCCTTGAAGATGAGAGCAAGTAATGTGTCACCACTAGCCATAACCATGTAGCACATATCTTGTAACTAGCCTGGCCCCTTCTCTCTCTATGCACAGATCTAGCTTGCCCTACCCCTTCTCTTTCTACAAGCAAGCTTGGTTGGCTCCGCCCCTTCTCTCCCTACACGTAGACCTAGCACAGCGATTTGACTCCTCGATGATTCCACTTCCAAATGACTCAACACCTTGAATCATTGATCCAACTTCTCAAATTGATGTCGATCCTAGTTCTCAAATCGTAATCCAACCTTGCCGATCCATGCATCTTTGATCATTGATCCTACTTCTCAAATCATTACATCTCAATAGCGCCATTATACTACCTATATCTATTCTCTTTGTAATCCACCTAGGGAAAGGTTGCATTGATGCAGCCTTCCTCCCAACACAATATTAAATCAAGAACTTGGATCTTACTTGACACAACAACTGGGATGATCCCACTTCCAGACAATTCAACATCTTGAATTGTTGATCTTACTTCTACGATCGTGATGTGTCCTCATCACTTCTACGATCGTGATGCGTCCTCACCAATCACACATTTTTTATTATCAATTTGACTTTTCAAATTGATCATCGATTTGACTTTACAAATCACAATCCGACCTCACCAATCACACATATTTTATTGTTGATCCTACTTCTATGATCATCGATCTTACTTCTCAAATCGCAAGTTAGCCCTCACTAATCTCACATCTTTGATTGTCGATCTTGCTTCTCAAATTAAAGCAACAACTATAGGGCATCACAATAGGTCTCATGTAGGATACCATACAATCATTGCATTTTAAACCACTACATTGTAGTAGTGCCCATGTAGGGACATGGCATTGTAGATACCCTATAATCTCCTTACATGTAGGGACATGGCATTGTAGATACCCTATAATCTCCTTGCATGTAAACCCAATACTTTTTTCTATTGCTTCTAAAGAAGTGTTAATGTTGGAAGGGAATAAAAACATAGATTTTTGGATTGATGGGAGGCTATATCCAAAAGACCCTTTCACAAACTCTACACTCCCATTTAAGAATATGACATCTCTACTTAACTATGTTGGAGATAGCTATAATGGGCTCATAGGATATACAGATCATTTGGAAGCAACAAGCAATGTTGGAGATGGCTATAATGGGCTCATAGGATATACGCATCATTTGGAAGCAACAAGCAATGTTCTTAGATTAGAAAGAGATCTGTTTAAGAAGCAGAACTTCCATTTGAAGCAAACCATGAAGCAGTGTGTATAGAAGCTATTAAGCAACAAGGAAACCATTTGAGGGCTTGAAAAACAAAGGGATGAATTAAGACTTAAGAAGACCTCATTAGGTCTACGTAGAAAACAAAAAAAGCTTAGGGATATTGAGCAAATGAAGCTAGGGGGTGGTGGCATCAAGAAGAGAATACATGTAATCAAGTAAACTCCTTTCTATTAAACGGTTGATCATTGTTATTGCAATATTTTTATAAAATTCAATCATTATTGCATATATTCATGTATATTAATTTGTTCATTTCAATTTGACATTAGATCATTGTTGCACCCTGATAAAGAATCAACAACAGAACCTTCTGGTGCACATTTTAGTCTTCTTTTAAATTGCCAATATGCAAAAGATATGATGAAGGAAGAGAAAAATAAGAAGGTCACATAAAAGTAGATCAAAGAATTTATTAAAAAGAATAAACTCAATCCATAGGACATCGAGGCAATACTTGATGAGGCGAGTATATCACACAACGGGTACTCAACCATTTATAAGACTTTGTAGGAAAAGATGAAGGGTTCTATTGCCAAATCCTTATTTGATAAAAAAAATGTGCAGACATGTAAATGAAGAGGTACTACAAGCATTGGGAACCCCACTTCACATTGAAGACACATATGATACACCAAAAGGAGACGCGATATACAGTAGTTACAATAATATTTTTATAACTTGGAGGCCTTGTAAATTGTATGCTATCCAATTTTTTGAAGTTACTTCTACAGAATGTGATGGTGTCCTTATGTTTGTGCTAAAATTTGTTGAGTGTCAAATTATGAAGGAAAGAAAGTTAGAAAGAGTTACCATCACATTGATGAGCATGGCATTTGATCGATCTATTAAAAGGGATGATCCTAGATAGTTTACTGTTCAATCTGAAAACAATATATTCTCCTTAGGATCCTTTGAGGTGAAATTTATTAGAGATCAGTTTATGCAAAGCTATAGCAAGCAATGCATGTTGCATTCTTATGTTTTTGTTTTGTGTAGCAGGTAGACTTAGAGAATTTTGTGTAGCAGGTAGACAGAGAGAATTTTTTGTGTGTAGCAGGTAGACTTAGAGAATTTTGATATTCTACATTAGGTTTTTCATATCCAAGGCATGGGATAATATAAGGTGGAGTGGCATATGGCAAATGATCTTAAAACTTTGAAATGTATGTACAATGTGTCAAAGTGGCTAATTCAAAAAGTATATATTGCATGTGCAATGAAAAGGTATTTGATTAGAGGTATTGGAAGAAGGCACCATATAGGCACTTGAAAGACCTAGATTACAACAAGCAAGCTCTCAATATTCCATTGTCGAGAGTCCACATTTGTACAACGCATGCTCTTTGTAGAATCATTGAAAAACTCTCGTTTTTATACATATGTTTTGTATGGACTCTACAACCCAATATAGCAAAGGTCAAATCCATCAAGGCACTAGAGAAAGTTCTATCAGACATCGGCTTGCATGGTGGACATGCAAAGATTGAATAAGACCAAAAAAGATATAAGGGTGGGAAGGATGTACCTAAGAAACCTTCTATTGGGGGTGTTAAAGCAAGAAGGTTTATACCTCTATTAACATCACATGATAATCCTCTTCATAGAAGATGATCACGATCGTGAAATACATCTGATGGAAGGGCATTTATAATGCAGTAGAGTAGACCGTGCAGACAATGGCAAAGCAAGAACATGTAAAGCCAATGTGTGAAAGTATTTAGATGCTACGTTTAAGCTCTATGGCAAGAAAGTCTAGAAGAAGATAGACCATGATATCTTTCAAATAACTCTAAACAAGTTCAAGCGATCAATGATTGATGCATGGATAGATCAACACATCACCCACTATATGGTATTCGATTGATTATACATTCAATAAATTTGTAAATTGTATGTTAAACAATATACTAATTAATGTATTGTTTCTTCTTTTACAACACATTATCTACAATCATACTCCTTGATTTGCAAAGAAGTATGGTAGTTTATCAATATGGTCAACCCAAGGAATGGAGAAAACACATTATTAAGCACGCTTCGGGTATTTCAACCATACAAGACATGGTGGAGGAGCAAAAAAAGCTTATAGCTTATGCATCAGTGGACATATAGGAAGCTTCTTCACAAAGCCAAAAAGAAGGAACAATTCAAAACATTATAAATTAGTCAAGTAGTGAAAATTATGAATAGAGAAAGAAAGCAAGATATATGGAGGAGATATAATGCAAGTATTAAGCATGCAGAATGGTGACACACAAAACAAAGACATAGAAAGTTTTGGATACTCATAGATCAATGATTAATACTTAAACTTTTGTAGAAGTGGTTATTACAAGAGATAGGAGTCGTCTACTACTCCTCATCCTCGAATGCATGAAGCCTTGCCCTTTTTGAAGATGGCTCTACAACATCTTGTAAAACTGGAGGAACCGTGGGTTTTTTTTAATCCTAGAAGTCCCCTTTTCCCATTATCCCATAGCATCTTTGAATCCCTGATCCCACATGTTAAACCATATGCAGTATATGCTAAGAAATATTTACTCCTCAATGAATATACCCCAGGGACCTGCTTGAAAATCTACAACGCTAATAACTGCTTATCCAAATGCATGACTTTGTCTGCATTCCACATGATGGGATGTCCTCTAAGGTACCTAGATAATGTCTTGATTGCAAACAAAGGGAATTCTACATTGTCCTTTGAGAATTTCTTGTGGGAAATGACAAGTTGTGGAAATCTCAGTCGACTAATGTTCTCCAAGGTACCTAGATAATGTCTTGATTGGAAACAAAGGGAATTATACATTGTCCTTTAAGAATTTCTTGTGGGAAATGACGAGTTGTAGAAATCTTAGTCCACTAATGTACTCTCCTAATGCTGAGTCCTTTCCTAGTGTTCCCACATGTTTGGCTGCATCGCGTGCAATAAAATCATTCTCAAACACCACAAGCTGCAAAATAATGTTGTCCATGAGCCGACAAAAACAAATGTAATAAGGAACTTCAGTACGATAATAAACATTACTCTAAACATAACATACCTTCTAATTCTTGTCATTAACAAGTAAATTATCTATCCATATGTTGATTGTTGAGTTGGTGTCCTAGACTAATGAGGACTCCCCTTCCTATCCCATATGATAAATATTCAATCTTCGCTGAAAATTATCTATCCATATGTTGATTGTTGAGTTGGTGTCCTAGACTAATGAGGACTCCCCTTCCTATCCCATATGATAAATATTCAATCTTCGCTGAATAGCTTGAAACTCCTCTTCAATGGGAAGGTTGGCTTCATACTGAACTACATCCCTATACATTATAGCTGATGTCTTGGCAGCATAATGGAACTGACTGTCCTTGACATTTGAATCCAATAAGAGATATTTATCAAGATTTGGACTGACAAAATCCTCATCTTCCTCAAGATTCTGTGCAATGATGGCGAGACAATAGTCCTCCCTTAGGTCAAACACAACTTGAATATCTGTAGTTAAAACATATTCATTATCACCAATAAGAAATGCGGGGAGGAGAAAGAGTGGAAGGACATATGTTTCCTTTGTCACACAGAGGCCTCCTCATCACCTATTTACCACATCAGTGTTTTCTCTTCTAAGAGCATCAATATCAACCTGTCCACTTAACTCCCTCTCCATAGCCAAGTTCATCTCCTCCGTAATCTCTTTAACATCAACTTCTGCCCTTGGAGCTCCATCTACTTGCTCCTTAACATCTTTCTTCCCAACTTGCTCATCCTCAAGCACCACATGAAGATAGCAAATAAAACCGTACTGGTAGTTTAGGAGACAACACTTTCGATTGTGAATGGGGTACTTATTGTATGTTTTCTTCTTATCCTTGGGCATCTTTAAGATATCCCTATTGAACTTATTCCTTTGGGACATTATAGCCAGACGATCATTAACATGCACATATTAAACATTGTCGTAAAATGACTGCATTGATTGACGTGATTTCTTGAAATTGCTTCTCTTTTTCTTGGAGATACAAGCGTGAAGACAAGAGCATGTCTTCCATGGGAAAATTGTAGTTAAACATGTGTGAAATTTTTGGTTGGTGATGATGTTGGTGAACTTTGTAAACTTTGTGCAAAAAGAACAATTTCTCCCTCAAGGGTTTCTTCAACATCCACATCAGGCTTGATCTCAAGTTCCAACGAAGCCATCTAAAGGGGTAGAAAAATACATCAACATGGAGGAATCCGTGATGAGCAACATTGAAGGACAATAAAAAAAGAGAAATCAATAAAATGTGATACAAGGTCTTCAAGATCCTTGAGAGGTTGCATATTGCGTTGTAGTGATTTGAATAAAAAAGGATTCTAATAACACAATAATGCATTAATTGGTGACAAATGACATTGAAACTATTGAAAAAAATCAAGATCATAACAACGTAATACGAGGCCATTAGACAAAATCATTATGCCTTGTTTGCATTGTACTAATTTATCATACGAGAACATTAGACACAGTGATTCATCATAATAATGTTAAATCACTACGTATCTTGGGTCCCTACTTTTATGTTAGACTTTCAATACGAAATAATCTACAATACTTTCCTTGACATAGAGAAGATTGAGATTCTATCGGATTTACACGAGGAGGTTAACAATAAAGTTTTACTGGTTGCTCTAAGGTTTGCTAAATCCTTATCATCATCTTGACTCTAAAGTATTTTGCTTGCTTAAAGTGACTGATATAATGTTATTTTGGTATGTAGCCAGGTTTTATCAAATCTCCCGTCATAGGTTCAAGAGAAAGTTTATATGTAAACTCCATCCTTTCGGTTGTTCTGACTTCACAACAAACTTTCCTCGTGGATGTATGCCCGTGATTTAGCTCCATTAATTTTGACGTAGCTCATCTCCTCCTAATGGCATATTATCAACGGTAAGTGATATGCAATCTTAGTATAGTGATATTGATTTACTTTGTATATTTTATGTCTTTTTCCCTTCCCTTTCTTCTCATATTTTATGTCTTTGTATACTTTGTAGTTCGCATAGAGACACGTCCCAATTGCATTCATTCTGCCTCCCCATGTCCCAATTGCATTCATTCCGCCTCCACCATGGCCACCTCCATGGTCATCACCGAATCGGCAACCACTGACTAACAGGGTAATAATTGATCTTTTGGATGTTGAAGAATCTGAAGAGAAAACTGCGCAAATCGGAGAAACGCACAAACCCAATTTTCCCCTCCTCGACAAACGCAAGCTTCACCGCCCCAAGAAGAGAAAGCTTTCCCTCCCCAACAATAACAAGCTTCCCCTCCCACTTCCCAAAGCCAGATAGCATACTCCTAATTTTTTGAACAAAGCTATGATCTAATATCAAAATGCAAAATATTTGACAATGTAAAAACGTATTGATTTTGCCTGTATTGCTCTCAGAAATACAAAGTGGTTTCATGCTTGACGTAAAGAAGGCATTAATCCTTTGTAACTGTTTGCCATTAAGAATACAAGAGGCTATTTTTTAATGTCTCCAAGATGTATGTCACATATGTATCTCCATGTTGTAATGATTCTTATGACATAGTTGGTTGCACCAAGAAAACTTGCTTCTTGGTAATTCCTTTACATGAAATGCTGGTACCTATTTATAGAAATGACAATTGTATGTAAATAATAATGATTATCCGACATATTATTGAAATCAGAACTTTTTCATGGTTAGAGTGATTGGCATACCTTACAATCATTGCATTCGAACACATAATCATCAGGCACTTGTAGGTTCTCCTCGTTTGCCAATTCTGTTCTTACTTGACAGGGAGATTTTGACCTAATATTGAGTATTGCCAAGAGCTCATGTTCAAACCATACCTCTAATAAGATCAATGGATTTTCAATGTCATTCTCCAAGTCTTGATCAATTGCTACAAGATTTCCATTAACATAATGCCATCACTTATAATGAAAAGCTAAAATAAAATTATGAGAGCCAATAAATTTATAGATAATAGAATTCCGTTGGATTTTACAAGTAACCCCATTTAATTATTTCACATCCTAATTTTGATCTAAGAAATCAAAACATTTCTTTGATTTACAAATAAACATTGACAATGTTTTTCTGACCTCCTCGTCTCATAAAAGAAGTCAACAAAATATGCAATCGCATAAAGACACCGATTTTTACCTAGTGATTTGTTACATTTGGTCTCATACATCTTTGTAGGTCTTAGTATATCTTTAATCTAAAGCACTCACTTGTTTTTGTAGTGGGTATTGGCCATTTTGGACTTTCAAATGAAGGTAGTGGTGTGGGGTGTTTTCAAAGATCCATAACTTATAATACTATGATGTGTCGTGTAAAATTTGTCATAAAAGAAAACTCCCCTTTTTGTTGAAGACCTGCTTGAGCTTTCTTTATATAGCTGCTCACCAATAGAATCATGAAACGCATTGAAGATTCCCACTATACTATTTGTAGGCTACTAGTCTACCACGTTTAAAGGATATATATCTATACAGAGAAATACAAGATAAGTGTAAGTATAAAAATGAAACACGTTACATAAACATAATGTAAAACCCTTCTAAGAAAAACATTCACTTACAGTTTGGTCTATGGAGTGGCATGCCATTAGGCAAATGTTGCAAACATAGTTCTGAGTGCATGTAGGCATGTTGTATAAGGACTTCCTAAATGCTCCTACCTGTGTCAAATAGCTTGAAATCTTTAACTTTGACTTTGTAAGTATCGATGAACTCATTCGTTGCATTTTTTCTCTTCCTCGTCTGTAACATAACCCAAATACCAAAAGATATGGTGATAGGAGTCTACCTTTGATTATCCATATCAAAGCTGTTGTACATTGTAATAGCTCAATAGAGGAGCAAGAGCACCTAGGCCGTGTGGTTGAAGCAAACACAAGCGTAAATGCAGATGAAAGAAGAGATAACCTTCAAAATGCAAGAAGATAGAAGAAGAGATAACTTAAAAAACGTGCAAAATTCTTTGAGGGAAATCCATTCATTAAATGAGCTCAAAATTTTAAAGAATTTTTAGAGGGAAAAACTAGCTTTATTAAATGAGCTGACAACACTCTAGTTTTCATGTGCATTAATGAACTGTTAATAAAAAGAGTGGTCTAAGTATTTTGCAAATGCAATTCATTTTTCTCTATTAATAATATATTCATATAAAGAATATATGAAAAACATCTAATTATTAAAAGTTTTGTTACAGAGGCTCTCTCTTCCTATTGGTCTAGACCCTTTCTCTCTCTAAAGGAAAAAGACCCAAAATTGAGTCCAATTCTCCCCTTATGGCATGGTTTCTCCATTGGTGGCTTTCTTTTTTACCATCTTCTATGGAGTTTTTCCTTATTCATCTTGTTTGGGGCTTGTCTTCTTAAGAGTGGATGTAGGGTTGGATGCCGGCTTCTGGGGGTCACTGTTGCATTGTGCCTATAGTAGTCGCCTTGTTTATGGGTTTCCGAGGGTTTGGTTTGATTTGATAGTTATCGGATGATAATGCTTAATGTAGGTACTTGAGATATATGTGCTTATTAATATGTCTACTAGATATAGAGTCCCTTTATAGATTACAAATGTCGTTCATGGGTTATGGGCTATAGGTGTGCCCGTATTAAAGCTCCTTTCGAATGACAACTCCAACACACCACTTTCTTGAATACTTTTTTGTCTACTTTCTTAGACTTTTGCACATGGTTTGGGATAGGGAATTGAGGGTTGATGTGTAGTGAGGCAAGGCGGTTGTGAATGAGGTCCATGAGAATGGAAGAATTTTGGACACTATGTATGTTGCCATTAAGCTATGGGTGGCTTATCATAGATGATTGAATGGATCTAGGTGCTTTTTTGAGCCTCTTTTGAAGTGTTGGTGGGTCTTTGGACCACTTTCTTGAAGCATGGGGATGTTGGCGGAAAAAACGTGAAGCATTATAAAGCTTGCGTGGGTTAGGGGTGAAATTTTGGATTGCCAGACCATGCGGACCTTGGCATGTGACTTTGCATCGACACCTTGGGCAACTCTACCTCGCTTTATTAGCATTGTTATTGGCATATTTTGGGCATTGGAGGGAGATATAGAGCCCAGATAATTCTTGGGCTTTTTTTCAACTTCAGTCGCACTGTAGACTCTTCTCCCTAGTCTTCAACATTGCCAGTTGCACGTGGTGCCTTGCTAGTTACTTGTCGGTTGTATGCGGTGCCTTACCGGTTGCATGCAGTGCCTTACTGGTTGCTTGCGGTTTTTCGATGTTGCCCGACATGGTTTCTCTAGTGGTGGCTTTCTTCTTTACTGGTCTCCTTGGGGTTTTACCTTATTCCTCTTGTCAGGGCTTGTCTTCTTGGCTGTGGATGTAGGATTGGGGGCCAGCTTTTGAAGGGTTATGATTGTATTGTGCCAGCAGTTGCCTTGTTTATTACGGGTTTTCGAGGGTTTGGTTTCACTGGATAGTTGTCAACGATAAGGTTTAATGCATGTGCTTGAGATATATGTGATTATTGATATGTCTACTAGATGCAGAGTCCATGTGTATATTACAAGTGTCATGTATGGGCTATGGGCTAAAGGTGTGCCTATGTTAAAGCTCCTTTCGATGACAACAACACACCACTTTCTTCAACACTTTTTTGTCGACTTTCTTAGACTCTTACACATGGTTTGGGATAGGGAATTGAGGGTTGATGTGTACTGAGGCTCATCAATAAGGTGGTTGTGAATGAGGTTGAGTTGTTCGTAAGAATGGAAGAATTTTGGACACCCAGTATAGCATGTATGTTGGTAACCATTGAGCTATGGGTGGCTTGTCAGACATGATTGAATGGATTCGGGTGTCTACTTGAGCCTTTTTTGAAGTGTTGGTGGGTCTTCGCCCCACTTCCTTGAAGCATGGGGATGTTGGTGGAAAAATTGAAGCATTATAGAGCTTCGGTGCATTAGGTGTGAAATTTTGGATTGCTAGACGATACCGACCTTGGCATGTGACTTTGCATTAACATCTTGGGCATCTCTACCTTGCTTTATTAGCATTGTTATTGGCATGTTTTGGGCCTTGGAGGGAGATACAGAACTCGGTTGATTCTTGGGATTTTTATGAGCTTTGGTTGCATTGCAGACTCTTCTCCCTGGTCTTTGACATTGTCAGTTGCATGTGGTGCCTTGCCAGTTGCTTGCGGTTTTTCGATGTCTCGCTCAAGATGGTTTCTTTAGTGGTGGTTTTCTTCTTTACTAGCTTCCTTGGGGTTTTGCCTTGTTCCTCTTGTCATGGGCTTGTGTGCTTTTGGTAGTGGATGTAGGGTTAGGGGCTGGCTTCTAGGGGGTTATGGTTGCGTTATGCTAGTAGTCGCCTTGTTTTAGGTTTTTGGGGGTTTGGTTTCACTGGATAGTTGTCAATAATAAGGCTTAATATAGGTGCTTGAGATATATGTGCTTATTGACGTGTCGATAATAAGGCTAAATGATAGTGCTTGAGATATATAAGCTTATCGATGTGCAAAAAATAAGGCTTTATGAAGGTGCTTGAGATGTATGTGTTTATTGATGTGTCTACTAGATGTAGAGGTGTCATGCATGCTAAAGGTGTGCCCATGTTAAAGCTCCTTTTGATGAAAACTCCAACATGCCACTTTCTTCAACACTTTTTTGTTTACTTTATTAGACTTTTACACATGTTTTGGTACAAGGAAATGAGGATTAATGTGTAACAAGGCTAGTTGATAAGGTGGTTGTGAATGAGGTTGAGTTGTCCATGAGAATGAAAGAAATTAAAACACCCAGTATGGCATGTACGTTGGTAACCAGACATGATCAAATGGATCCAGGTGCTTTTTTGAGGCTCTTTTGAAGTGTTGGTGGATCTTTGGCCCACTTCCTTGAAGCATGGGGATGTTGGTGGAAAAAAGTGAAGCATTACACAGCTTGTGTGGGTTAGGGGTGAAATTTTGGATTGCTGTACCATGCCGACATTGGCATGTGACTTTGCAATGACATCTTGGGCATCTCTACCTCACTTTATTTAGCATTGTTGCTGGCATGTTTTGGGCCTTGGAGGGAGATGTAGAGCCCGTTTGATTCTTGGGCATGTTGTCATCTTCGAATGAATTGTAGACTCTTCTCCTTGGTCTTCGACATTGTCAGTTGTATATGTGGTGCCTTACCGGTTGCTTGTGGTTTTTTGATGTCTCGCTCGACATGGTTTCTCTAGTGGTGGCTTTCTTCTTGATTGGCTTCCTTAGGGTTTTGCCTGACGACAGTAGGGAGGCCTGCCAGAGTAGGAGGAGAGGGCAAGGGTGCTCGCTGCCCTGGCGAAGGAGGAGGAGTCATCATATGCGTGCTCGTCTCTGCGTTTATTGCTAGACCTTAGGATACACTAAGGGATTAATTTATTAATTCCAATGGTATTGGGTATTAATAAATTAATATGGGGTATAGAGTGAAACTATCTTAAACTATCCTAAGACTAAAACTATTTACATATAGGCAGGATCACTAAGCTTGGTTGTTTTGAATAGTGAATCAGAGCACTAAGATTAAATCATAGGCGATCTCTCCCTATCCACATCCAAAAACATTTTTTCCTCTTTTGACTCTCAAGATAAGATGTTGAAGCATAATGTAGCTATTCATAAGAGTTGTCTTCTGAATCACATATCTCCTAGAAAAAGTAATTTTTTTTGCTACATGTCCCCCAAATGCCATATCAAGGACCTACTATGCATTGCAAAAAAACTGAATGGCAAATGGCATATTTTGTGGGACCACAAACAATGAATGGGGTGTCATAAATTCTTTAAAATTTAGTCTCCAATCATACCTCCAAAGAAAACCTGTCTACTATGGCTAATTATGCCTAAAGCTCAGTGGACCAACTCAAAAATTGGGCAGAGGAAGTGGCATGTGTCCCATATACTATAAAGAACTGGAATTTATAGCACACATGTTTATAAGGAACTGGAATTTCTAGCACATATGTTTATAAGGAACCGGAATTAATAGCACACTTGTTATATCATGTCTGAATAACATTAAGAAGGTGTTGGAGCTTTTGCAAGAGTACCTAAGCCATGTTTTAGACTGGGATCTCACTTGGAATGAGCTACTCTTAGGGGTTCTAGTTGGTTGCTTCAAAGCCATGTGGAATATCATTAGAGTTGAATACTTGTGGACTGTTAGGATAAATAGAAATGAGTGGATATTTAACAAAGAAAAAACTAACATGCTTCTAGGCTTAAGAAGAGACTTGCTTGTGCAGTTGAAGAGCTGATGATCAAAGTTGGCTGCATGATGTACACAATGCATAATATAGATGAAGGGATTGAAATGTCAAAGGTAAAAGATGAATTCCACCAATAGATCATGTCCATCGAGCAAAACCTCTTGGAAAAGGATAGACTGGCTACCAATGAAAAAATCGAGCTTACGATGTAAGACTCTGAAATGACTGAATACATTTAAAGTTTGCTTGCCCTGACGAAAAAGTTATGCTTCTTCCATTAAACAACAAAAACCTTCAAATTTCAAGATTTTCCTTTATAAACAATTTTTAGATAAAGCTTCTCTCTCTCTCTCTCTCTCACACACACACAAACATCTCATTTGAGGGAACACGGGGGTTCTCTCTCTCTCTCTCTCTCTCTCTCTCACACACACACACACACACACACACATCTCATCCAACGTGGGGGGCTCTCTCTCTCTCTCTCTCTCTCTCTCTCTCTCTCTCACACACACACACACACACACATCTCATCCAACGTGTCAGTCGGCCATACGAGTGTTACAATCAACGATAATAATTAGAAGCGATCATGTTAAGCAGTGTGGATTGGTAGTGATTAGAAACGTTAATCGCCCGGTTTAGAAGCACTAACCTTGGCGACTAGAAGCACTAAATATAGCTTAATTAGTAGCCCTAACACATGCAATTAGAAGCACAAATTTAGGGCAAATCAGAAGCTCTAATAACGCCATGTCCATTAATCCCCTTAATTACAGAACCTTAATCGAAGCTAGAAACCAGCTGCTTAGAGACGTTACACTGAGCAAGGTTAGAAGCCATAGCTTTTGCCTGGTGGAACCGGCGGAGGAGAAGGCAAAGGCTGAGGGGAAGACACTTTGGTTGAAAAGGCGATGGGATAATGGTGGTGACATGAGTGTTAATTATGCTATATTTGAGACTTAATCATTAAAATTAGTTTGTGTGCACTTAATGAAGCCTGTTGGTTTCACTACTCCACATGGTTCAATGGGGTTAAACTAGATAGAATCACTACTAAGACACTCTATGAAGTTGTAATGAAGCGATGGACACATGAGTGTTGTACATAGGAGGCCAAGGGCCAAGCATAAGTTGTATTAGGCCAAGGAGCCAAGTGTAAGCGAGGGACATAGGCTTATGGGCCAAAGACCAAGTAGGGTGGACATTAATAAAGTATGTGTGAAAAGGGAGCCATAGTATATAGGCCAATGTGAACTGTTAATCATAATTAACTCATATTAATAAAAAATTAGAAGCTAATAAGTTTTCATGGCAATCTTGCCTTTCTCCTTACGCATGGATGGTGCTCCTACACCCATGTTATCACTCCATGCTTTGAGTGGTCAATCATAGTTCATTGCAGTGGTATCGGAGCTTCATATTGATCCTGTTTTTCCCAAATTTTACCATGGTTTGCTGTGCAAAAATTTTCAGCCCTTATGTGTTTCAAAGAAACCCTAGTTTCATCATCTCACCTTTGAATCCTATCACTTAGGCAACATTAGGGAGAGATTATTGAGCATAATGAGCACCTAATTTAGGGTTTGGAGACGCGACAACAAGCCGTGGCCGTTTTCTGCCACCACAGCAGGGCGCCGTTTTCGTGAAGTGGGTCTCGATTCAAGTGTTAATACAAGCTTAAATACTTTCTGAAGCTTAGCAATGGAGTCTTCTATCATTTTCTACCATTTTGGAGCCTTGTTTCATGATGAATGAAGGCCATGATCTCTTGCTGCAAACAGAGGTCCATGTTTTTCATCATCATGAGAGAAGAGAATTTCTCAATCCACACTCAAGTTTGAGGCTTCTTGGTAAAATTTGAGCAATTGCTAATTTCTTGCAATGATTTATTGGATTTCTTGAATCTACACTTGAGATTTGGGGCTTTCTTCCAAGAAACCCTAATTTCTCACCATTGGCCACCATTAATCCATACCATTAGCATTGCTTAATCATCATTAGAACCAATTAATGATGACATTAAGTAAAGCTTCTCACCATATGGCCAAATAATCAACCATTGCTCTCAACTTTGGAGAAACTTCGCTAAGAATGAATCATTTGCATCCTCTTGAGGAGCCTTGTGGTTGATTGCAAGCTTTTGGAAGTATTATTTGCCTTGCTATTGCTTATTAGATGCTTTAAATGCTCAAATGCATGTAAATGGTATGCCAAATGTGCAAAATCTTGGCAAACCCTATGTTATAAAGGGGCTTTGATCATTAATGGTATGCATCAAGGCAAAGGCATTGGGAAATTTGATTTCTAATCACTATTGAATGCCATTTTGGATGTGTTGAATCATTGGTGATGATTGATGGAGCATGAGTACTTGAATGTATGAACAATTGTAAAAGCATGAGTCATGCTAAAATCAATTTGTAAGTGATCTCGCCACCTATTTGAGTTCATTCACTCTCCACATCACTTTGTATTACACCTTCTATTTCTAGCATACTAGTGATGTGTGAGGGTACCCTGGTATATCGAGTAGAGACCAGGGGGAGCATATCTTGAACTCACTGTGCCGTGAGTGCCGTGGGAAAGCAGTACGGTGAGGGATTAGGTACATGGTGGTGAAGAAATGGCCCAAACCTCTGCCCTTGGATTGTAAACTTGGGTAAAGGGGTTGGATGAGCTTGGCTAGGATATCGGCAAGCTTCAACGCACTCCACCGACATACATCTTCAAGACAGCATCAAGACAAATCTTGTTGGCAAAATGATGCATGGGTGAGGTATTGGGACACTTATGCAGTGATATTGGCATGCAAAAAGCCACTTGAAATGGTTAAATGCACATGCAATTGGATTTCATTGAACATTAGGGCAATTTGGCAATGAGTGTATAAGTGTTGTAACACTTCATTACATTGAGAATTTGCTCCAATTTTAAAGGAGATGCTGTCTGATTTTGCTTAAAAATATATGTGTGGCTGTAACAAAAACCCTAATTCAGTCATCAGGGTTTTGGGCAAGTGACAAGGTCTCTACATCATTGCAAAGTGCTTCTCTAGAGCTTTGAAACAAGCTATTGATTGCACAAATCGGATATTGAAAGTGGGCCTAATTTAGGGTTTCATTGGATTCATAAAACCCTAATTCAGTCCGAGGGGTTTTGGAGGTTCAAAAAAGTGATTGGATATCTTCTAGTACTCCCTAAGACCTACCAAATGGCACAAAAAAAATTTGGAATTGGGTACCGCATGCTTGGTCAACACACAGTTGACTTTTTTCACAAAGTCAAAACAGAGAATACTTCCACTTTGACTAAAGCAACGGGATTTGGTTTAGGGATAGTACTACTTAAGAGCTTTCCAACAAGCTAGCGGACAAAATTCTAACCTCATTTAGGGTTTTGAAGCCAATTACTATTTTCAATAGTGTTGTACAAACCCTAAAACAGAGAATATTAGGGCTATCCAAAAAATTTATGTTCTTCCATATTTGGATACTACGCAATGAGAGCAATCCATAGATCCCTAGATCACCAATTTTCAACACCATTTGAGCCTTCTACAAGCCATTTTTCATTTTCAACCCTATGCAAAGGAGGCGTCCATCCAAGCAAGCGGTGGGACGTCAAGAGATAAGGGAAGATAGAGAAATGGTGAATGAGGATCATGCAGGGGCAATTGGTGAAGATGATATGAATTTACAAGGCGACAACAACAATGAAAATATGACACATAGGACAAATCATATTCAAATTGGGCCAAGTTTTTTTGCAAATGTGGCCAATGCATCAAATCAATAGAAACAAATGCACAAGCGATGCCCGTTATGACAAATGACATGTCACAAATGATGATGGTGATGAGAAGCATGATAGAAACCATGATGCAACCACTTGTGGAAAGCAGGATGCAACCAATTATACAAGAGATTAGGGGCATTCGTGTGATGATGACATAAAGAGCAAGGGTGGACCCTCTCACAATGTTTGACAAGCTCATGTTAAAGACAAAGAGAATCATCACCCAAGTTTTCATTCTACTTATGGTGCTATGTGTGATCCAATGTTTCCACATAGACCCAATGAAGCCAAAGGCAAGGGTCATGCATTTCCAAATGAAGACTCAAGAGTCCCAAGGAGTGATGGTCATGTTCCATACAAGGGGAATACTCATCGAGGCGGTGCTTCAAGACCTCATGTTGAGGAAGATCTTGTTGGTGAGTTTGAGGATAATAATGATTATATGGATGGGCCTTTGCGTAGACGTGGTGACTGTCATGGGGATGGAGATGAATTCAAGGGTGTGAAAGATAAGATTGTCCTTTCAAAGTTTAGTGGTGAAGGCACTAACAATGACATCTTTGAGGAGTGGGTGAATAAATTGGATTTCTATTTTGAGATGAACCCTCAAAGTGAGAAAGCTAAGGTTTACTTTGCTACCTTACACTTGGAAGGGTATGCTCATGCATGGTGGAGGCATCTCTAATCACAAGGTTCTGAAGCCACAACTTGGGATGCATTCAAGGCAGATATGAGAGAAGCATTCACTTCCAAGATGCACAAAGATAAAATGGTTTGTGAATGGGACGATCTACAACAAAGATACTTGAGTATGAAGGAGTACACACATAAGTTTCTCAAACTTATGCTTCATGTTAAAGGGTTTAGTGAAGAGTTTAAAATAGTGAAGTATATCAAGGGCTTAAAGAATGCAATTGGAAACGGATGTGAAGGCACAAAAACCAACAACTCTCAAGGATGCAATGATCTTAGCCGAGGTATATGAGGAAAGGTATGTAAATACATGGGTGAAATCGTCACCTAGATTATGGGTCAAATGCTTTCACAAAGTCGCCTATTACCACTCCCAATGTACCTAAATTTCCTACTGTCTATGGTAGTGGTGGCAAACCATACAATGTGGGTGGTTTCAAAAGTGGGAATACTTATCAAAGCCTTCACAAGTGGGTGCAAAGCCAACCAATGATGGGGTTACCAAGACTAAATTTGTGAGGGAATACCACATCAATGAGACGAGGGACAAAAAACTATGCTATAAATGTGGTGGGAAGTATCACAAAGAGCATTGGAAGGAGTGCAAAGCCTACAATGTCAAAATTAATATGGTTTATTCAGAAGTAGTGGATGAGATTAATGACAAAGAAATGGAGCCACTTGATGAGCCATATGAGTTTGTGGATGCCGACCATTATTTAGAACTGAAAGGGGAGTTTCCTTTTGACCCGAGTGGTTCTCTTGGTGATTTTTACGATTACGATGATGATTACCTCATACTTTGGGTGCTACAAATGCAATGAACATAATGCTACTCTTTGTTCCATTTTTCAATAAATCCTATGCTGGTTGCAAAGGGGCACATACATCGAGATTCAAGGCTAAGGTCTTGTAAGAGATTCATTTGTGTTGGTGGTGGACAGTGGTAGCACACATAGTTTTGGGAACTACAAATCATTGGAAAATCTCAAGTTGTACTCGGAGGCATTAGCAATGAAGAGAAAAGTTGAAGTGGCAAATGGGGATAACATGGATTGCACAATGATTTGTGTAGAAATGAGGAATTGATGCTCTCAAAGGAGTACACTTGCAAAGTTGAATTGCTGGTGCAAGATATGGGGCCGATTGATATGGTTTTGGGGTGTGATTGGTTATCAACTCTTGGAACCTTCTGTATGAATTTGCAACAAGGCTTTTTGAGGTTTATGCATGGGAAGGAGACCATTACATTGCATGGTTTTGGCACCTCAAAGTTAACCTTGATCAATAGCACACAACTCAAGAGGGAATTGAAAAAGAGTGGCTATATGTACATTTTGCAACTTTGTAAAGATAAGGACAATGAAAAAGACAGAAAATTTACACCCATATGCCCAAATTCTTGCCATCGATGAGGGAGGTAGATCATGCCATTGAGCTAGAGCCAAATGTGAGGCCGGTCAATAAACCTCCGTATAGATTATCAAAAGTGGAGAAAGACGAAGTGGCAAATCAAGTTAAAGTGCTCATAGATATAGTGTGGGTGGAACAACCGAGTCAATCACCATTTGCATCGCCCATTTTATTGGTGAAGAAGAAGGATGGGACTTTTAGGGTGTGCATAGATTATCCGGATGTCAATAAAATCACCATCAAGAATAGGTACCTAATCCCAAGAATTGATGATATCCTAGATGAATTGAAGGTGCCAAGTTCTTCACCAAGATTGACTTGCGGTCTGGTTACCATCAAATAAGAATGAAAAGTGGGGATGAGCACAAGACGGCATTTCGTATCAAAAGAGGTCTCTATCATTTCATGGTGATGCCATTTGGACTATGTAATGCACCGGCCACTTTTCAAAAGCATTGATGAACAAAGTGCTTCAACCATTTCTCTTCAAGTTTGTATTAGTGTTTTTTGATGACATATTGGTGTATAGCAAGAGTGAAGAGGAGCACTTGGTTCATGTGAAGGAAGAATTTGATGCATTGAGATCCAACCAATTGTATGCCAAAGAAACCAAGTGTACATTCATGGCAAAAGAGGTGGAATACCTTGGTCACATTGTGAGCATTGATGACATAAAGGTGAACCCCTAGAAGGTGGAATGTGTGAAGAATTGGCTTACTCCAACCAATCTCACTCAAGTGAGGGGATTATTAGCTCTCTTATCATTCTATTTGCTGGTTCATTGAGAATTATACACATATAACGGCTCCTTTGACGGATAAGTTAAAGAAGGAGGCATTCTTTTGGGATGTAATGGCACAAAAGAGCTTTGATGAGCTGAAAAGGATGCTTACGTCGGTACCTATCTTGGTATACTCGACTTTCTCCAAGCCTTTCACTATTAGAGAATATGCATGTGGAAGAGGCATTGGTGCTGTGTTGTATTAAGACCATAGGGTAATTGCTTATGAAAGCCACAAACTTGATTGACAAGGACATGGGGATGCATGTGTATGACCAAGAGATAATTGCTATCTTGCATGCAATCAAGAAATGGCATCACTATGTTTATGGAAACAAGTTTTGTGTGCGAAGTGACCATAGGGTTCTTCAATTCTTCCTATCACAATCAAATCTTTCACCTAAGAAAAGAAGTTGGTTGGTCACCCTTCAACAATATCATTTTAAGATCATATATACGAAAGGAAATGAAAATGTGGTGGCAGATTCACTTTCTAGAATGTGGGCATGTTCATTATTGGCCATCACGGAAGTACATAAGGATTGGATTGAGGAGATTCAAGAGAAATACATGCTTGATGATGAGGCTTCACAAATAATGCAAAAATTGCAGCATGGTGTTTGTGATGATTTACCTCATTTCCGGTTACAAAATGGTCTCCTCTATCACAAGGAAAGGGTGTATCTCATACCCCACTCATCCTTCAAGAAAAAGGTCATGGATGAGATGCATTGTACTCCCATGGCAAGACATTTGGGTTTGTTTAAAACCTATGATACCATAAGGAAGAGCTTTCATTGGAAAGGTCAATGGAGGGAAGTCAATCAGTATGTTGCTAAGTGTATGCCTTGTCAGCTCAACAAGGATCCCACACACAAGCCTGGTGTTTGCTTCAACCCTTACCTATTTTAGAGGGTAAATGGACGCATATTTCTATGGGTTTCATTACCAGCTGCCTTCTACGAAGAGGGGATGGGATAGCATCTATGTGGTGGTTGATTGATTGACAAAAGCTACCCATTTTGTACCAACAAAAGTGAGACACTCGGCATCTATGGTGGCACACCAATTCATGGAAAATGTGTTCAAGTTGCATGGTATGCCACAACAAATAGTGAGTGACCGAGATGTGAAGTTCATGGGCACATTTTGGTGTACATTGTTTGATAGCATGGATACCAAGTTGACTCCTAGCATGGCCTATCACACTCGAAAACCGATGGTCAAACCGAGAGGGTCAATAAGTGACTTGAGACTTACTTGAATCATTATTGCTATGAAACACAACATGCATGGGACGATTGGTTGCATTTGGTGGAGTTCGCCTAAAATAGCACCTATCATAGTAGTGTTGGAATGTCACCTTTTGAGGCTATGTATGGCTACAAGATGTATGTACCGATTGTAGCATTTAAGAAAGAGAATGCAAATCCACATGCAAGGGAGAAAGTGGAAAGAATGCAAACGCTTTTGCAAACATGCAAATAGAACATCAAGAAGTCTCAAGAGAAGATGAAGCATTATGAAGATGCACATCGAAGACCATTAGAATGCAAAGAAGGAGACTTTGTGTTCTTGAGGATACCTAAGACTCAATATGGATCTCTCAAAGGTAGTACCAATACAAAGCTTGCACACTGTTATTATGGGTCATACAAAGTATTAAGAAGGGTTGGTGAAGTGACGTATCAATTGCTATTTCCACCTACTACAAGGATACATGATGTCTTTCACATATCACATTTGAAGGCATATTTTGGGCCGGAGGTGCAAGTATTAAGAAGGGTTGGTGAAGTGACTTATCAATTGCTATTTCCACCTACTACAAGGATACATGATGTCTTTCACATATCACATTTGAAGGCATATTTTGGGCCGGAGGTGCAAGTATTAAGAAGGGTTGGTGAACTGACTTATCAATTGCTATTTCCACCTACTACAAGGATACATGATGTCTTTCAAAAAGGATACATGATGTCTTTCACATATCACATTTGAAGGCATATTTTGGGCCGGAGGTGCAAGTATTGGATGAGCTTCCACCCATGAGTGAAGATGGCATGGTGGAGTACATTCCTCCCGAGAAGGTGTTGGGAGAAAGAGAGAAGGAGTTACGCAACCACACTTTGCGTGAATACCTTGTCAAGTGGAAAGGTTTACCTCAAGATGAAGCAACATGGCATCCCCTCTATGTTAGAGGGGATGGAACACCTTTTTTTGATGCATCCAAGGTGGATTTTCGAGTCAAAACAGTGAAAAACAGCTTGCTGTAATTTATTGTTATGAGGTATAAGAGAGGCTTAAACGGATGCAATTGACATATACACTTCTTAGCCATGACTGACAATGATTTGGGGAGCATTACATGAAGTTTTGGAGGTCTCAAAGGCTCAAATAATGCTCTTTTGGACAGCTTTGGTAAAGAAGTGTGAAGTGGTTCATTTTGATGCTTACGCAAACCATCCATACTATGGTTTTACTTTGTGCATGTTTCAAGGACGAAACATATTTGGGTGGGGATGGTTTGTAATGAAGCGGTGGACACATGAGTGTGGAAACAAATCATACATAGGGGGCCAAGGGCCAAGCATAAGCTGTATTAGGCCAAGGAGCCAAGTGTAAGTGCGGGACATAGGCTTATGGGCCAAAGGCCAAGCAGGGTGGACATTTATAAGTCTGTGTGAAAAGGAGGCCATGGTATATAGGCCAATGTGAACTGTTAATCACAATTAACTCATACTAATCAAGAATTAGAAGCTAACAAGCTTTCATGGCAATCTTGCCCTTCTCCTTACTCATGGATGACGCTCCTACACCCATGTTATCACTCCATGCTTTGAGTGGTCAATCATAGTTTATTGCAGAAGTAATGTGTAAAGGTGAAATCAATGTTAAATATTGTAACAAAGTTTAGAGAGCAAGCTGGGATTTGGACACCTAGAGGAAGAGGTGGAATCTAATCTGGAAAGCTCTGACCACCAGTGAAAGCTCAAATCTTTATGTGTAGAGTATGTTTGCTGGCTTTACCTCTTAGGTTTAAACTTCTACAAAGGAATTTCACTAATGGGACATGTCCCAGATGTAAAACAACTATTGAAGAGGGGAAACATGCTTTCTGGGGGGAAAATAGGTAAACGGGTAGTAGAAGGCAACTTGGGGGTGAGGGGATATTGGGGGGATTGATTATTGGGGAGATTAAGCAAGGAGGCAGATGAGATTGATCTACTATTTTGTATTATAAGATATTATTACCTATGGGAGATGTGGGTTTCTAGGAATGAGTTGATATTCAAGAAAGGGGCCAATCAAGGAGTAGAGGCTACTAAAATGATGTTCAAATGTGTGCATTTTTGCTGGTCTGTATACTATATTAATAAGATGAATAATAATAGGTATGCGGAGGTAGTTCATGCATTACAATTAGGGATTAAGTAATTCAGATCCTTGATGATGAGATGTTAATGCATACTGGAATATCCTAATAGTGCTTGACTGTTGGGCAAGTCTACACATGGGACGATGTCAGAGCCAAATCCCCCAAGTTAGGGTCAAGATCTAAAAGATGGTATTTGAAGGAAAAGCAGCTACTAGAAGAGATATTTATGGCCCTAATTGAGAACCCTCTAGGAATAAGACCAATAGTGAAGATAAGGACTAAATGAGAGGACTTTGAAGAACAGTCACCCAAAGGCTTCACCTCTAATGTGCTGTTGACTGCCTGTATGCAGTTGGGTTTTCATTTCTCTTGGTGGGAAAGATCCTCCTTTGTATGCAGTTGGGTTTTCATTTCTCTTGGTGGGAAAGATCCTCCTTTGTATGCAGCTGGGTTTTCATTTCTCTTGGGAAAGATACTCCTTTGTATGGGAAGCTGAGATGTGGGATATGGTATGTGATCTTCTTAATAGAAAGTGGGATTAGGGGGAGTTTGCAAGAAGAAGGTTTTTTGTAAAAATGTGTGACAATATTGTAGACACTAATATATTAATAAATTATTGTTCCCAAAAAAAAGTTCGTGTGCATTAATTGATGCCTTAAGGTTACTAGGGTAAGGTATCTTAGTTTTTCCACCGAAAAAGAGATCCTTCTATTAGTTGAAAAAGACCTGCCTAGAAGGCAAAGTACAAACACTGCGACAGTAGCAGTAAAAGAAACACAACATAGAGAGGTGCTTCCTCTGTGGTTGGCTGCTCTCGAAGGAAGGCTACATTGATAATACAAAGATAGAATGCCACACTAGGGGCCTACTCTAAGTTTTAACACCTACCTCCCAACCTCGGGTCCTCCAGCATTAGTCTCATGCATGTAAGGAGAGACATCTCGAGGGCGGAGCCTCTCTACTAGACTGCAAAAAAATAAATCGGTATCTTAGTTCCTTGTGTTGTGTACACCCCCTTACCCCTTCCCCCTCCCCCTCGTACTTGCCCTCTCCCTACATACCTTCTGTTGTGCGCCTCCCTTCTAGCCTTATGCTTCTCCTCAACCCAACCTTCAATCTCAATTCCTCATCAGCGAGACAACGCTTACATGAGAAACCTCATGAGATTGTTCCCACACAACATAGCTTGGTCACTACATAGTATGAGAAAGAGATGCACCTCTTTCATATGCTAAGTAGAGGCCAAAGAGCCATAGAAGCATCTTGCAAAGGCCCTTCAACCTAGCTATGAGAACTCTACCACATGTTGCATAGCCATAAAATGAGCGTAGTAGATGGTTGTAAAAACCAACACACAAACTCATGAACCCACTATATTAATGTGCGGTCTCTTGGGCGGCAAAACTCATGGGGCTGAGTAGTAGTTTGTCCAAGGAGCACGAGACCCCATAAAAAATCAAGCAAATGACCATCTTTCCTCATAGTTCTCACCATGGTTTTCCCCCACGGTTCTCACATTCTCACAATGTTAAAAGCATAGTTAGTGGGGTTGGGTTTTGTTGAAAGCATAGTTAAGCTTATTATGGTCTAGTTACTATATGGTATGAGTTCACATTAGTAAGTATTCTATATAAGTTAGTATGTGTTCTAAATTAGTTAGAGTAAATTGATAGCTCTTGTAAGTTATAATTAATGTTCTAGTTAGTAGAGGTTCATAGTATAACTAACAGCTCTTGTATGTGCTCTAAATTCGTATATGTTCTAAATTAGTTAGTATAATTTTTGAGAGTATAGCTCTTGTAAGTTCTAGTTAATATTATTGTTAGTAGAGATTCGTTAGGTGTAGTAATGTTTAGAGTTAGGCTTAGTTAATGTTTAGAGTTAGACTTAATTAGTTAATGTTTAGAGTTAGACTTAATTAGTTAGTAGACATCCTTGTAGTAGTAGTTAGAATAATTAGTTAGAGTAAATTAATAGCTCTTATTAGAAGCTCAAGTTAATGTTCTATAATTAGTAGAGGTTCATGGTATAATTAATAGCTCTTGTATGTGTTCTAAATTAGTATAAGTTAGTATACATTTAGAGTAAATTAATATCTCTTATAGTTTTAGTTAATGTTCATAGTAGTTAGGCTTAGTTAATGTTTAGAGTTAGACTTAATTAGTTAGTAGACATCCTTGTAGTAGTTAGAACAATTAGTTAGAGTAAATTAATAGCTCTTATAAGCTCTAGTTAATGTTCTATAATTAGTAGAGGTTCATAGTATAATTAATAGCTCTTGTATGTGTTCTAAATTAGTATAAGTTAGTATGCATTCTAAATTAGTTAGAGTAAATTAATTGTTCTTGTAAGTTTTAGTTAATGTTCTAGTTAGTAGAGGTTCATAGTTAGTAAAATTAGTTAGAGTAAATTAATAGCTCTTGTAAGTTTTAGTTAATGTTCTAGTTAGTAGAGGTTCATAGTTAGGATTTGATAATGTTTATAGTTAGGCTTAGTCAGTTTTAGTAGATATCCTTAATTAATGGTTCTACTTAGTTACTCTAAATGTGTGCCATAGTAAATTAGATGTTCTAGTACATTTAAGTAAACATCCAAGTTTTGTCCTCTCCATAAGCATAGCATTTGACAAATATTATGGACTGAGGTGAGAAAATGCAAGCATCGTTTTCAAATTAGATGTTTATTTCAAAATTCTTTGAAATAAAGAGAAGACTACCAAAGTTGGTGGGCCAATGTGAAAGATGATATTTTGCATTATGTCAATTGTTTTCATAGCCAAAGCCATGTCAATAGGCACATTAAACACATTTTTTTTGGTAATGTTGAAAACGCATGCCATTACTTGGCAGCTTCACTTAAAAATATGTGAATGTACCACATGAATTCACTAAAAGGTATCTTTTAGTTCACTTTTTTGAAAAAAATCACTTTTTTAATTCATAAAAAGGATTAATGAATTCACCAAAAGGTATCTTTTAATTCACTTTTTGGTGATAATGCTATAGAAATGTACTTACACATCAGGGGGTTTTTTAGGACAATATTATAGAAATGTACTCACATTAGGGGTTTTTTAATAGAAATGTGCTTACATTAGGGGTTTTTAAATATTTTTTAAAGTTGTATGTTTATCTAAAAAAGGGTTCATTTTAAGTACTCAAAATTGATAGAGAAGGGATTTTTAATATACCCCTTGAATGCACTTGATATATGACTTTCCGTGTTTGCCATAATAAGTTACATATCAAAGAAACATATAAAATTCTATGTTAAAGAGTTAAAGGGCATGAAGATATGCATAGTTTAAAGTCCCCACTCTAAAATAAAATACTTCTTTGAAATAAAATATTTCTTTGATAAAATTATGTATTGAAGTAAAGAGTTTGAGGGCATGAAGATATGCCTAGTTTAAAGCCACCACTTTGAAATAAAATATTTCTTTGATACATACAAAGATAATTAAAGTAATCCTTTTAGCTTACCTTACAAATTTTCTTATTTTTAGAAAATTCCTTTTAATTAGCACGCTTAAAATAAAATTTGAATCTAAAACTTTTAGAAAATTAAATGTATTAAAAATAAAAATAAAATTTTCAAATTGAGATGGCAACCCATCAGTCACAAACATCACTTGAGTATATATCTTTTGCAATTCATTGGAAAAAGGGGGGGGGGTGTTGATTCTTTTCTTGATAACATGAGATACTCTTATAACATTTAGTTTGTCTAAATGCTATTGAGACTGTTAATTGAATTCACTAGTTCAAATTCTCAAAATGATAATAGACTCTTTAATCTTCCTCTTTACTGGATCTCTTTGTACAAACTTCTCTTTAAACTAGATAGGTTGTTTAATTGCCTAGAGTGAACATAATTAAGCCCAGTTCTATATATGTATGTACACGTATACACATGCACACTCACGTGCACACGCACATATGTGCACACACACACACACGCACGCACGCACATGCACGCACACACAAGTAAGGCAGTTGCCAAGTGGACTTCAAGAAAAGCATTGCATTTGAGTACGGGTGCAAGATTGTTTCAATTTAGTGCATTTTCGTAATTTCTTTCTGAAAGGATCAAGGAGGCACCAACTTTATATCACACTATTCTTCACTTGTCACACTTGCCGAAAGGAAATGGTCACTCCATGGGTGTAATCAATCATTATGGCCAAAAGCTTGAAGTTAAAGATTATGTATCATCATGAACAATGGGGAATATTTTAGGAGGCGAAACTGGAGGGGCCAATGTTCAAAGGTAGGACTACGATTCTAAAGCATTTTAATTTTATGGGTGATTATTGAAGGTGTATGTGGTGGTTAGGTGTTGACAAGGTGTGTGAATTATGATAATGCAAATAAAGTATGGGACAATGGAGGTGAAAGCATTATTGCAAACAACTTACAATTCAAGGTTGACTCGTACAAGGGAAAAATCCAAGACTATGTTAGCCGACTTAAAGATGTAGGACAAGTTGGGAAGTGGGACATCCAATAATGTACTTTTCTTAACCTCATAAAAGTCCCCTTTTTGTTGCATGTATGAGCCACAAAACCAAGATGCTTTGTCTTTACAAGAAACTTCACATGTATTACATGTTATGTATCATGTGTGTGTGTGTGTGCGTGCGCGCGCGCACGCACACACACACATGTGCGTGCATGCGGTAGCATATGCATGTGGGTATGCTCATTTCTAAATGTGGTCATGTCATTGCGTAAAATTTACGACGGTAAGTTATCAATAATACTTTACAACTTAAATTAAAACTAAAGTAATGAAAAGGAAAAGGCAAAAAATCTTGGAAAAGGGGAAGTAGATTAAGATGTATATTCTCATAGGAGAATAGGCCAAGGTTAACATAATGAAGTGAGAACCTATCCCACAACAATAAGCGATGGAATGTTTGTGCAAGGTCATTAGTGTGTAACTTCGAGTGACTAAGGCAGAGAGAGAGAGAGAGAGAGAGAGAGAGAGAGAGAGAGAGAGAGAGAGAGAGAGAGAGAGAGAGAGAGGACTAGTTCTTGTTATCAATAAGGGACGTTTCGAGCATCTAATCTCAATTTTTAGCACTAAAGGGACATTTTAAGGAAGTGAGCAAACAATGTCAAGGGCTGTGAGCAAACAATGTCAAGGGACATTTTAAGGAAGTGAGCAAACAATGTCAAGGAAACTCTTGGCCATGCTATAGAATAAGAGTTCATGGCATCCATTGATTTAGGATTTGAACACATGTGAGGATGTCATTTTTGGCCTTGTGAATTATGGAGCCCTTCAATCATACATGCTTATAGATGTCGGACATTCTTTTTTGTTATGGAGGCCCCTAAAAAAGAATAGCTAAGGTTGGTTTTCCCTTGCTCTCCTTTTCTCCTAAAAGTTCATGCTCCCTTGTATACTCTCTTAAAATCTCCCAGATTTGGTGACCATCTACTTTCTAAATTGCTTAAATGTTGAATTTTTAAACTTCCACCTTTATGAATGTTATCCTATATTCTATGGAAACTCTCCCCAAGTAAAATGTTAGCCAAATTTTCTCCATACAACCAAGAAAAATCACCACCACCTAGCTTTCAAAACAAAGCCTTATATTAATTTAAACCATGACTATCACCGTAGTGCTTGATTAACGTGTATGTCAAGACTCAAGTTGGATACCTAAGAGGTTCACTTGAAAATATCAACAGTTTGTTTACACGTACAAAAAATAAGCCTATGGTGGGTGTTAATCATCATTGCTCAATCGACCTTGTAAATTTTTTGTGAGACCTATTTTAGCTAGATTGACAACCATGATTTCAAGAGCCATAGGGCAATGGCAAAGGCTTGTATAATATGGCAATGAATGTCAAAATGTATCCTAAAACAAGCAGTGACAACCTTTTCAAGAAGCTATTTCTTAAGAGCACATGCCTTAAATTATGCATGACTCATGCTTGGAATTGGTGGTGGGTGGTGCCTATGTTTCCTCAATTAGTGGCGAACAATCATTCAAGGATCCACTAAATAGTACACATGTTCATATAGACATGTATACATATATAGAAATATTTACAATTGTATATTTATGTATGGGTATTCTTTCATGATTTTGAAAACAATTTGATTCACAAGGAGTTCTGTCAATACCCTCATTGTAAGTATATATTAAGTGAGCACTAGCGGTGGTCAAGTAAGGGTGCCAAGAGCCGTGTCAATCACCCGAGCCAATTACTACTAGCATGCTTACACATTCATCTCACTACTCAATTACTACTACCTTTGATGATGAGTGATTTAGCTTGTGGGCCAATTTTTCTTCACACACTCAAAAGAAGACATAGGGGCCCTGGAAGCTCACACACTTTATTGTGAACCAAACATAGTTTTCCCATTGGAAGGATCCACTGCTTGTGGATGCAAATGTGCCAAGCTTGAGTGTGTTCGTGTCAAGCCATCATGTGGAAAGGGTTCAAATGGTTAATCAAGGGAGTGCATGTGGAAAGTGGCCAAAAGGATAATAGGGTAGGAAAAGGATGGAGGGTAAGAGAGAAATCTGATAGATAGGAAAGCGGGGAAGAGAGAAGAAAGATTGTGTGTGTGTGTGTGTGTGTGTGTGTGTGTGAGAGAGTGAGAGAGAGAGAGAGAGAGAGAGAGAGAGAAGGGGGGGCAGGGAAAGAAAGGGGGGTGTGTGTGCGTGAGAGAGACAGAGAGAGAGAGAGAGCTGCTTAACGTCGACTTTATTGATCTAGAGAGACCAATCTACGGAGAGACTTGAACCTAGGTGAGAGAGAGAGGGGGGGGGAAGGGGCGGTTATCAAAAAAGTGGTAAGAGGGTGGGGTTTATCCAAAGGATTAACAAGAGGGCGTGGTCCAAAAAGGGAGAGAGATCCTGTCCACGCTGGCTATCCCTACCGACTCCCAACTTAATTAAAAATAATAATAAAAAAAGCTTCCCCGCCTGTCTCATCGCCGAAGGATTGGGCATTTTACGTTCGCTTTAAGGTAGTGGCGCCCGTGGGTTTAAAGAAAGTGGAAAAAAAAAAAGAAAAAAAAAGCAAGTGCGTCGTCACCACCACCACCACCACCACGCAGTGATTAACGCCAAACAAAAAGAAAAAGAAAAAGAAGAAGAGAAAAAAAGAGGCATCAACCTGCATCAATCGCCTTACAAAAATGCACTTGCAAATGTACATGGATTTTTTTTTAAAAAAAAAATCTGCAAAAGAGAAATATATTCATAAGTATATTGCTTTTTTTTAAAATTAAAAAAACTTGAGCATAATAATTTAGCTAACAAGGTGTGAGCTCTGGAAGAGTGTACAAGGCAAAGTGGGTAATTTTGTGAGGTTAATTATAACTCCAAAGGTTTGTGGTGCTAGCTAGCTATGGAGCATAATAATAGTGAGAATTCACATTAACACTAATATATAGGTGATCCACTCCTCCTTCTCGTGTCCATCCTAAGGGAGTGCTTGCTCTGTGGTGCTAGCTATGGAGCATAATAATAGTGTTTGGGGCAGAATTCACAATAATACTAATCTATAGGTAATCCACTCCTCCTTGTCTTATCTATCCTAAGGGAGTGCTTGCTATGACTCTCTCTCTCTCTCTCTCTCTCTCTCTCTCTATTGAGCATGTATGCTTTTATCTACATTTCTTTACCATGCCTTCTTTATGTGGCACCATTTCTAGACTCCCATTGGGGCTCTATGTGGGACACCCTTTCTTCTCTTGGGGCTTCTTCTCTGATTTGTCGGGGGCGGTGTCGGTGGAGAGATGTCTTGCAATAAGATTGCACCATTCTGTTGCTGCATGTCCTCACCTTTTATTGCTATGGACATACCCCACTTGTCATCGTCGGAATACTCTGTTAGCATATCATGGTCTAAATGCACATTATTGTAGGTGGTGCCCTTCCTAGACCTTGGCCTCTTGATCATGCTGTTGTTAAAGGAGTTGCATTCCTCTGAAGAATCACAGCTTCCCATTGATTTGGGCTGCACCAAGAAGGTCATCTCTGGGTGGTGCATCCTGATTCCGGTTAACTGCAAAGCCCATGCACACAACACAATGCCCAATTAAAATCGAATGCAAGCAGATTATAATGCTAATCACTACGCATCCACCACTAATGAGGGCTAATGGGTGCTAATCCGGTCAAAAAGCAAAGGAAGAGTGCTCACCTTGCAGCCCAACACAATGCCCAATTAAAATCGGATGCAAGAAGATTACAATGCTAATCACCAAGCATCCACCACTAATGAGGGCTAATGGGTGCTAATCACTAAGCATCCACCACAAATTACCAGTGGCAAGAGGGGATTAACCCCATCTACTAAGCTAATCACTTGCCGTTAGGCTAACTGATGGGAAGAAAGTTCAAATAAGAGGAGGAGAATTGTTTGATAAAACCACCAAAATGAGTGCTCTGACTGATCAAAAAGCAAAGGAAGAGTGCTCACCTTGCAGCCCAAGGAGCAGAAACGGAAGGAGTCCAACAAGCTCCTGTCACAAATCTCGCAATTGTTTGTCACACCCTTGCCCTGCCTTAGCTGAGGCCGCCCATTTATGAACACAACCCGGGCACTGTTGATTATGTAGGTCTGAATCCCACTTATGTCCAATGCCTTCTGAATCTCAGACACTCTGATAACATCGTGGTAGGAAGACCGCCTTATCTGCACCCCCCACAAACACACATTCTATTTAAGCTTAAACATTCCTTAACCACATGCGATCAGAGAATTAGCAAACTAATTGAGCTTCATAGCCACAATACCTGCACAATGTGGTGATCCTTGTGGCTGGTTAAGCAAGACAAGCACAATGCTGGCCCCATGCAATCCAGGCAATACTGGTTGCACTCGTTCTTGTTAGCATCCTCATGGATGCTGCAGGGCATGAAGAAACCGGTGTTCAGAAGGGGTTCTAGCCAAGGGGGGCCAACGGGTCGCTTGTTGTGCTGCTGTTGGCCATAAGCAAATATTGAAAAAGGGCCAACCTGAATGCATTGAGAGAGATTATACACAATGATTAGCTAATGCTGAGAGATTAGTGAAGGAATGAAGGCCTACTTACCATATTGGATAATGTGAAATGCATGCAAAGAGTGCATTAAGCAGGAAAGGGAGAGGATAATTACCATTACCATTTTGTGAATGCAGATGATGAGGGTTTTTTGCTGGTTGGAGCTTGGGTATGGTGATGGCGGTTCTCAGAAGCAAGGAGAATTTGGTATGTCAGAGAGAAAGAGAGGAGGGTCTCCTGAGGTAGAAAACGTTGTTTCAAAGACCTAACCTCCACCTATATTATTGAAGCCTCGCACCGCCTTTGACGACAGCAGCCGGCCGTCAAGCGGGCAGCCCACGAAGCGTGCGTATGTGAAAGCGGACACCACATGCGCGCCTCTGATTGGCGACTGGGAATCCCACCTGGTTCAAACTCCCCCGCGACGTCAGATCCCATGCAAGGTGGGGGCGCCACGGCCATTGACCGGCCTGTCCGCGGGTCCCGCCCCCCTGGGGCGGGGCCCATCCGGGCGGGCCCCTTCCTCATCCCTTCCGCCGGCGGCGCCACGCCAGTCCTTGCATGCTCGTGCCTCGTGGCCGCTGTGGGGCCCCAAGTCAAAGCCGCTCTCCAAGTCGCCCAATGCTGAGTCAGCACCCGCTCACGTGGGCCCCGCCCCTTTCTCTTCCCTGTTTGCAGATAAGATTGCCTTTTCAGTGTAAAGGACACGCAAGCGTGTCACGTGTGCCAAGGCTCGGTTCTCGGATTGTCCGCTAGTCAGTTGTAAGTACGACTCTCTGTGGCCATATGGTTGGTTACCATCGGTTTATATATCCATATGATGAGCCCATGTGCACTGTTGTTCATAGAAAACATATTTCCCAACATTTCCAAAAAAAAAAACACCTTCAACCTCAAAAAATTTAGGCTTTTTCCTAAATTTTAAAGGTTTTTATAATTTTAGCCTTTTTCCTAAAATTTAAAGGGTTTCTGTTACTTTGAAATTTGAAAGTTATTTTCAAAAATTTGCCATTCACCTGACACTAAACCTCTGTATCTTTCCCATGTGCCAAAAATAAACTTTTTTTTTCCTAACCAGTGTGAAAAAAAAGGGTCAACAAAATTTCAAATTTTTGAATCAAGGCTAGTCAAAATTACAACCGGTTTTTGTCAATTTGCGCTGTGAAAATTACACTACTACAGGACGGTTTTTTTCCCTAACACTGATCAAGGCATAGTCCTGGGTCCTCACCATCGTTCACATAAAACATTTTCTTCAATACAATTAAAACTTATATCCTTGACATTTTCAAGATTTTTTCGTTTAAGAATTTGCCCTTTTTTTTGAGCTATACTATACCTAACATGCCTTGAATTTTGCAGATTTCTCAAAATAAAATCTACATGTCAAAACAAAAATGTTGCAAGTCCATTGTATATAGTTTGGAGGCTTCCAATACTCATCTTGGGCTACTAAATATAGCCCGAAAGCCTAAACTAGGCCTAAAGGAAACTAGTTTTTGTGAACTTCAATGCTTACCTTTTTAAAAATAAAGGCAATGCCAAATTGTAAACAAGAATTTTCAAAATTCCAATTGGGAAAAATACACCGCGAATGAAGTTTTTTTTGGATTATTTAAGGGATTCTCGAGTAAAATGGGGGCAGTGCCTTATAGCCGAAGGGATTTTATTCACTCGTTATTATGCTCGTCACACGGGTGAAGGATGCCGTCTACCATCGGATGGCTTGTGTCACCTAGTGCAGCAGCTTGGCCATGCTTCACTTGTGCGAGGAGGATTCCTCGATGGTCGAGGTGGTGACATGGCGACAATATGAGTATGTGAAAATTCAAGAATTCAGCCAATTCTATGATGAGCATGGGCACCCTTTTGCAAGCAAAGGTCCAACTCCAATAAGGGCATGTCTCCACACTCGAGTAGACTCGTATCCTTTTTGAAAGTCCCATCTAAGTTTCCACCATGGTGTGATAAATGGACCACTTTTGAAGACTAGGTAGTGCCTTCTTGAATACGAGTGAGATGGATTTTTTGTGCTTGTGAACTCAACCCCTATTTGTGGTGGCAAGGATTCAAATTTCTCACAAATATCAACTCAGATTTTTCTTTTTTATGTGTGTATGCAAAATGCTCCTTTAGTTAGAACATTTGAAGTTCCTTAACCTCATGGAGTCGCTCATTCACTGCCAACACCATAGAAAGGACTACCATCCTTTCCCAACTTCAACCTATACTAATGAACACCCAGTGCTCCATGAAAATTAGCCTTCTATACTTATTTGATCTTTTACGATTTTCTCTCCATTCTTTCAGGACCACTTCAATTAACACAATGCATCAATACACACTTTCCATTTAGTGTTACATTGCCCCAAAAAGAGCATTTGTTCATTGCACTTTCAAAAAGGTTTTGATGATCATGATGCACATGTGTGGGTGTGAGTGTGGTTGATATGCGGTTGTGATGGTTTTGGATTTATTTATTTTTGTTATGGCACATTTTAAAATAACCTCCACCCTCATGCAAGTTATTATGTAGCAATCATTATGAAGGAACGAGTTTCATGCAGTTTAAGGGAGGTGGGCCTTATGGTTTAACATTATCCTTATAATTTTTTATTTAGAAAAATATGGGTTACCTTATCTACCTTTTTCATATTTGTGATAGCTATCGTTGAAAATGTTGCTTTAAGATACTGTTAATTGTCAAGGGGGAATCTTCATAGCACGCTTCAACAACATTAGAAGAAAGGCTAGCAAAGCAATGTGGTTAAAAGTAAAGTAATGCTTTACCTTGCACCCACACAAAGAAAATGGTCATGAAATAATGTGTAAAGTTCAAAGAATGCATGTGCATTGTGAGAATGGTGCCAAAAAAAACTTTATTTTCTTAAGTATTATACTAACCTTGGGTAGTTAAGGTTGATTTTCTATTAAAGAGATGTGGCTTTTAGAAGAGAAAATAAGATACTAGCAAGAAATTCAATACATTGTGTTGGGGACAAGTTGAAAATGTTTCAATCTTTATGTAGCTAATATTTGATTCTTCCAACATAAACTTATGGCCCTCTTGTATATTATAACTTAAGGTGCACAAATGTGAAGGCATTTTAGTGCATGGTATGCACTTTTGAACTTATAAATGCATTCCTTTATAACTTTGATAAAATAAAGATATTGTGTAGTTTATAGTAAAATGCTTACTAATTGTTTATCCATATGTGTGTGCACCATTAATGTAAACATTGAGTTTATATATTTTTGGGAGCAAGTTCCCCAACTCTTTCCTTGTAAGCACCAATTAGATACATTTAGGTGAACATTCATGACATTTAAAATTCAAAAATAATTACCATAGTAGACAAGAACTTTTGATGGTATATCCTTATTTGTAAATAACATATCATTGAGTTCAAAAAATTAAGTTTAATTAAAGTGCTTCAATGGTGAAAAATGTTAATAAGTCATTTAGATACATAAACTTATACAACTTATATTGTATTTGAAATTTCTTTTTTTTTTTAAACGAAGATGCCAGGTCTTGTTTTTTAGCAAGTTCGTTTAATAAATGCATTCTATGGTTAGCCTTAATTCTTATGTTTTGGTATCTTTGCTTAGCTATTTGATTGACTATGAGCTTTCCCTTAAACCACATTAATGGCCTTAAGAATGATACTATGGGGGAACTCCCATATCCAAATGTGATATAAAACAAAAGTAATTAAATATTCTTACAAAAAAAGGACTTGGTAGATGTCATTAAAATACAAAATTTACTTTAGGTCAACTCATACATGGCACTAAAGAATGAATCAAGGTGCGCCTTGTCCTCATTAGATAAATTCATCTATAAATTCTCTTTCATACTTTGGATCACATTAAACAAATGCACAAGAATAGGTTTGTTTTACTTATATACATATCTAAATAACCTCTAGGAATCTCGTTCTCACTTATAATGCTAGCCACCAAAGGGGGGAAAGAGGGGGGTTGTGGGTGGGTGGGGTAGGAGCTAGGATTTCCCTTTGTGTGAAAAGAATATTTTAATCATGATTCCCTATAACTGCCCAATGGAATTAACATTTTTAATAAATATTAAAACATAGTGCAAGTTTATATATTGGCTTAACTTAAAAATAACAATATCTTGTGTTTTGTTTTCTTCAAAAGAAGCCATGTATGTCATGATTAAAATGTAAGATAAGTCACCCTTTTCTACAAGTATGTCCCCACCCTATTGTAAGGACATCAAAAGTTTTGATTCATATTGTTTGACTTAGTAATGATAGTGTACTAGATGGCATGAAATAAACATGTACCGTTCGTTTCTTGGTAAGTATTTTTTTTCTCTTCTTTAAAAGTTGCAACTTGGGGGCAACTTGACGTCTTAACATAGTTTAACTTCTCAAAACTAATGATTCATACTGTCTATGTGCTCTATATGCATAATTGGATGATGTCATCTATGAAGATGACTAATGACTTTAAGCTCAAATGGTTGAAATTAGAGGATATATCACTATCAACAACAAGCATGCAGATAGTACTAAAAATGAAAAATATATATAATAACAAGCATGTAGATAGTAATAAAATAGAAAAAATTACAATAATAATTCATATTACATCAATCACTTTCAAAGCATCTAGATTTAGAACTAAAGGGATTTTCATAACTTCAATTTCTACAACACAATCAATGCTCAAAATTTATCTTCTAAATTATTAATCTTTTAAGCATTGTGTGTGCATGATATCATCAATTTAGGGGAAACATTATATCTCCCCGTAGTCTAGTATAGTTCTGGAACAATCAATGCTCGAGGTTTATCTTCCAAATTATTAATCTTTTAAGCAATGTGTGTGCATGATATCGTCAATTTAGGGGAAACATTATGTCTCCCCTTAGCCTGGTGCAGTTGTGGAATAGAATGATTTCACATTCAAAGCAAAAAAGTGTGATAAATTCTATGAGATGCATGAGTCAATGGTGAAATTAAGGTATAAAAGAAGGTAATGTGCACTTCACTTAGAAAACAAAAAATCCTGATAAATTCTATGAGATGTATGAGTGAATGGGGAAATTAAGGTATAAAAGAAGGTCATGTGCACTTCACTTAGAAAACATATTGTATACTAGTCTAAAATCCATGGCGATGTCACAAAATCAATCCACATACTTTTATATAGAGATGACAAAGAGAATGGATAGCCCAAAATCACCCCACTTAAAGTTTGATGTTTAGAAACAATAGTACTATAATAAAAATGATCTTTGTATCATGGAAGAATTCTACAAAGAGATCATGGAAGAATTCTACAAAGAGATCTTGAGTAGCTTCATCCATATTACCTTGATAGAATCTAGATTAGACTTGAATAAACCTTTCTATTGAGAGTTATACTTTCTAGGTCATGATAGATCGTATAAGATTATGGGAGACACCTTGGAGGGGCCACAATGGTTATGGGAGGAACTACAATCAGGGAAGAGAACATGCCCTTGTAGGAAACTTGTGGAGCCTTTGGGAGGGATTGTAAGAAAAGAACATTAACTTGGAGTAGCCTCGTTAATGCACCTCACTCCTTTAGACCTTTTTTCCCATTTTCCCATCTCCTCTCTACACATGCAATCAACAAAGACCCCTCAGTAAAATCTCTCTCTTTCCCCTCCTTTTCAGTATAGTATGGACTCTCCATTCTTGGACCTCTCATGGCAGGAGATCAAATGAGTCATTTGGTTGGAGATCTACTACAACTTTACATAGATCACACATTGGTGGAGTCTACAGGGAGGGTTTAATTGTAATTTCAAGATACATACACATCCATATAGCACATGCCATGATTGGCCCCACCAATTTAGGGTGTTTAGTCTTTTCCTAAGAGTTAAGAGTGGCAGACTCGAGGGGGGGTCACTCAAAAATTCATTCATCACATCATAGGGATACAATGGGCAAAAGATGCATGGGATGAACTCAATAAATTATTTGGCACACAAGCTAAAAATTCAAAGATAAATCTGTTAATGCAATTCTACAAATTGGATATGAAGGAAATTGAACCTTTAATCACACACTTGAATAGATATAAAAGCATTAAGCAACAACTGGCAGCAGCTATTGGCAAAAAGGTATAAGATGATAAGGCACTAGATGTACTTCTGAAGAGTTGAAAAAGTGAGAAGAATCTACTGGGAGAGAATAAAGGGTAGCATGAGAAGATTTAGGAAGTGTGGAGATATTCTGGGAAAAGTGAAGAGGTGGAGAGAATCAAGCAAAAGAGGTGGAGATATTCTGGGGGAGGTGGAGTGAATCAAGGAGAAATCAGTGGGATTTGATGCTTGGATGTAAACTCTATAAATTGAGGCATTGGCCTAATGAGAATTTGTTGGTTTTTTATTATCCATGCCTATATTAAGCTATTTGCTAATTACTCACTAATTATATCTTAATTATTTACTAATTACATCTTAATTATATGCTAATTACATCTTAATTATTTACTAATTATATCTTAATTATTTGTTAATTACATCTTAATTATTTACTAATCACTTTGTTAATGATGTTGATTCTAGTATTTGATCCACCATAGCTCATCACATTGCTCTAATTTCAACAGCCCTAGGGCCATTCTTGCAAAGCACATTGTGCATGGTAGAATGGCCTTTTGGTCATTCGAGAGCATATTTTCCTTGCAAGAATAGTCATAGGGCCGTTCTCTACTCTCTCGCGTTAATTAGGGCCATTCCCAACAAAATTTGGATTCCCCCAAGATTTGAATTTTGAATTTCCTGCCAAAATTTAAAATTTGTGTTTCCCATAAAATTGAAAATTTCCCCCAAACTTTGAAATTGGAATTTTCTAAAAACTTTTGAATTTGTCATTCTCGTGTCAACAAGGGGTGAATTTCAGAATGGTCCTACGGCCAGTCTCTATATGTGCATGTCAAGAATGGTCATAAGGCCATTCTACCATGCACAATGTGATGTAGAATGTCCCTAGGGTCATTCTACCATGCAAAATGTGCTTAAAAGATTGTCCCTAGGGTCATTCTACCATGCAGAATGTGCTTGAAAGATTGGACCTAGGTCCATTCTACCATCCATGAATTATAGTGAATTTTAGGATGGCCCTACGGCCAATCCCTACATGTGCATGCATAAAATATCAAGATTGTGTTGGCCATTAGGACATTATTTGCAAGCACAATGTGCTATAGAATCTCCCTAGGGCCATTCTACCTACACAACATGCTTAAAAGAATGGCCCTAGAGCCATTCTACCTCTCATCTAGTTTCTCCTATAACAGATTATGTCACATCGATATACACTAGTGATAGTCATTTTTACTTTTATCTTGGTTAATTTTTCCATGGATCAGTATATCCATGGTATCGTTATACCACTTATGGTTTCATAGACCCTTGATATCTTTTGTAGATGTTAATATGATCTTCTCTCTCACTCTCTCTCTCTCTCTCTCTCTCTCTCTCTCTCTCTCTCTCTCTCTCTCTCGGACACACACGCACACATACATTTCTCTTTATACATAAAACACATATGTTGAGAAGCTTTAAAATTAGCAAGACACATTCTCTTTCTTATGCTTTTAACTGCTTTTGACTCATTATATACTCTATTAGCTTAGGAAATAACCTGTCTTAGGTTTATTATTACTTTTACCTTAGCTTAGGGGTAGCTTAGGAATAAAATCTCAACAAGCATGTCGGATCGGAGATAATTATTTGTTTCTCGATCTAGATAATTATTTATGTGCTATAAATGTTGATGTATAAGCACATACAAAAGAAGAAATACACATAATCAATTATGTATCTTTGTTTCATAATTATGTGTAAGTATTGTAATGTTATGTAATTTGTGTGATGATCATCTCTGAATGTTCATTAATGTTGCAATTGTGTTTAATGTTAAATCCATAAATAGTGTGTTGGTCTAGGGGAGTCAAACGTGCCAAAAGGAGAACGGTGGCTATAATCGCTAACCTTGGGGGGTTCAAATGTGCTAACATCAGAATTGAATCTAACAACTGAAACTTACCAACTATTGTAACCCATGCCCCAAGAACAATCCCCAATCACATCCGCCATGCATTGGACCAATATTATGCCTCCAATGGTACCACTAGGTTTTAAAACCTTGGTGACGCCAATTTCCACATGGTGGTCCTATTTTATTGTAAATTCTTGGAGTGGGTATCCCATTGACCTCGTAACCCCTAGATACCCAAACACTAGCAATATTGAGAATAATCTATGAAGGGGGGTTGCACAAGGATTGCATCATGCCTTAACTAAAGGACCTACACATGACCCAAAGGAGTAACCTAAACTCGTGTCCATAGAAATTTCTAAGCTCATGGGCAAATATGATGGATCTACCAATCTTGTTCCATTCATGAAAAATTTTGAGCAACAATGTGAAGCAGTTGGAAATCTGGATTGCCCTACCAGGTACGTGCATTGAATCTATTCTTAGTGGGTAAGGCCAGCAGATGGTTCATCCAATTGAAGCATATGATTAGGGAAAATTTTAGAATGCTAAAGATTGCCTTTATCTATGGATTCTCAAGACAAGGCGCTAGATGAAGTGCTGCAATAGAGCTCTACAAGATAAAGCGGAAGCCTAAGGAAACTATACAAGATTACATCTTACGCATGAAAACCCGAAGCACACAATGTGTGAGGATTGGGAGAAACTCAATAATGCACAAATGAAGTGATGTTTCCTCATGGGATTAAAGAAAAATACTTTGTAAAATTTGATCATAGTCTTAAATCCAATTTTTTTTAAATCCATGTTATAGAGAAGAAATCATGTTAGATGATAACATGATGGAAGATACCATTGAGATAAACCATTTCTCATCTAAGCGAGTGAAACCAGGGAGCAAAGAGACATTGATCTATGATATGTCTGTAGCAGAATTTTGTAATGCCTTGCTTGAAAGCTTTAGAAGTCACTACAAGAAAGGGAATGAGCTAGATTATCAGTAACCCCTACTCTTGTAGACCTAATGTGTTATGCACATCATGAGCACCACCATCCCAATTCATATTACATGTATCCTAAGCCATTATTTTTGTAATGTGGTTATTTTACTCATGACATCTCACAATATGTGTAATTCACATATATAACAAGTGTACAAGAATCAGAACCAAGGAGCCCCATGCACACATTTAGTCTCCATGACTCAAACAGAAACAAAACGAGGGGATAGAACCTTCTAAGGAAGTAGTTAAATAGATAGTGCAATGCTTTTATTGTCATGGAACACACAAGGTTGCAGACTGTCTAATGTAGAATGCACCTACAGTTCATGACACCACCCAACCCATGTGTGATCATGGAACACACAAGGTTGCAGACTGTCTAATGTAGAATGCACCTATAGTTCATGACACCACCCAACCCATGTGTGATCACATGTTCATAGACTGTCCAAAGCGAGATGCTTTATTGAAAGCTCTGTCTTGCAATACCCAACTCTCAATATCTTAAGTGTGCAAAATGGAAACTTGTCCGCAATTCCTCTAAATGTGCTCACACGTCTATAAGCCAAGATGCGAGCAAAAGCTAAAAAGCCTATAAAATAACACTCTACATAAGGGGAACAGAAAAATTTCTTAAAACAAGAAATAGAAAAACATTCATACCCTCCTATATCCAACAAAGCTAAAGGTTACACAATTGGAAGATGTTAGCACTAAACCTCAAGACAAGGAAAAAATGCCTAAAGAGAGTCTAAGACAAAGGGAGGACTAGTTGTAATGGTGTTAGCGAATGGTGCCATCAAAATGGTTGAAGCTATTTCCAGAGCAATTACTACCAGGGAACATACTATTCCTGCAGCACCACACCGCATGGTCCTTGGGAGAGAGAATGAGGCAAATGAAACTCTAGGGTCTAGAGTATATCGAAGGCAATACAAAAGTTTAGTGGGATTGGTGATGCACATGGTCATTTGGAAACCTTTAAGCAAGTTTGTTAAGCTTTGGAAACTAAGGTTGGAGCATTTGGATTTACCCTAGAGCACGAGGCTACCAAATGGTTTAGAACTTTAGAACTAGAAGGAAAACAAACTTACGAAGATTGAAATGATCCTTTTTTATTTCTTATTCCAAGACTGGGACAAAATGGAGTTCAGTAAATCAATTAAACACCCTAAAGTAAAAACAAAACCGAGACAATCAAGGAACACATTAATAGGGCCAAGTATCTCTATACAAGTGTGAACTTGACAAGGGACCTGGCTAAAGTCGATTGATATCTCTTTTCTTGGAACGTTTACAAAGTAAGAAGTTACATAATGCACTTTATGCTCAGAGGCATGGAACCTTCAATGAATGTGCATTGGACACCATAGTCTATAGTGACAATTTTGTGGGACTACCCATAGAAATGCATGGCTCATTCAAGACTGGATCAAGGAGTGAAGATATGAAGTATGGAAGTATAAAGGGAAGAAAGAAGATATTGTTCTTATTAACTGGCTAATGAAACAACTAAAAGATGAATTTGAAATCACTCTGAAAGAAACATGCAATTCTCACCTCTACCTAAAGAGAGGCATGGTTTAGTGTGAATATTGTAAATCGAGTCATACAACAATAGAGTGTTCGCACCTTAAAGCAATTCCTAATCTATGGTGTGGTTATTCCATTCATATCGAAAATCATGACACTAGGATATGTTATAGATTTAATCATGCATTAAAATCTTATTCGATCGATTGAAAGTCTAAATTTAGCAACAGCTATGGGGTAGGAGGTGTAAGATTAGAAGAGATGCCTCCACCAATTTTATTTATTACCACCTCAACCAGCTCCACCAAGGGCCACTCCTATGCATCAAGCTAGAGCAGAACATGAGAATACTTCAAAGAGTTTTGTGACTGATTACAATTATGAGTCACTTATGTGGAAAGTTCAAACACACTTGAGTACTTTGTTGCACCTCTAGGTCTTACTATGGTTATGTCTGAGAGTACAATATTTGGGCATAGGCCTGGCCTCTAGTCCGCCAAGCTTGGGGAGCCAATTGGCTAGCCCATGAAGGGCTAGCATAGTGGGCAAGGCCAGCATCTAGGTAGCTCTACAAGCAGCAACGAGGCAACCAACCACTTTCGCTACCCACCAACATGAGAAAAGGTGCCTCTTTTGACGATAAAATTATATGAGTATTTGTGTGTATATATAACTTTATTTGTGTGTGAAAGAGAGTTCCTATGTGTGTGAGACAATACCTCCACCTAAAGAGAGGTATGGTTTGGTGTGCATAGTGTAAATCAAATCATATGACAAGAGAGTATCCACACCTTAAACTAATGCCTAATCTATGGTGTGGTTATTGCATCATAACACTAGCCAATTTTATAGAGATTTAATTGTGAATTGAAAGCTAATTCAACCGACTATAAGTCTAAATCTAACAAGAGCTATGGTAGGAGGTGTAAGACCAACAAAGATGCCTCCACCATTTTTATTTACCATACCTCAACCAGCTCCACCAAGGGTCACTTCGTCGATGCATCAAGTTGGAGCAGAATAGGAGAATACTTTGTAGAGTTTTGTGACTGATTATAATTATGAGTCACCTATGTGGAAAGCTCAGATACACATGAGTACTTTGTTATACCTCCAGGTTTTACTATGGTTGCGTCTGATGAGTACACATCTTTGATGAACATTGCAACTTTGAAATGTGGAAAGGACATTAACTCTAACTAGAAGAGCCCCACTGTCTTGCTATGCATTGTTGTAAACCTCACATTAAGGCCGAGTATCCTATAGGATTTATAAGGATTCCCCAGTGGCTACAAACCTTGTTTCTTTTTATAGATGGTCAAGTGGGTGTGGTATTGAGCATTTGCTCAAAGATTGTCCCTACTATACTGCCCCACTAGTAAGCAGTGGGCCTTTGGGACCAACTATGACTTTGAACATGTTGAGCATCTTACAAGGGCAAATGATTGATTCTATCCTTATACCCATAAACACTATGTTGACATGAATAAAAGCTAAGTTAGCTAAAGGGAAGAGGGGTAAAACCATTGATGACTTGGAAGCTAACAATTTCAAAAGTGTAAAAATAAGGGAAAAACAGAAGAAGAATGGAAAAGCAGATGACAAAGTCAAAATCTTGGATGGAACAAACTCCTCTTCTATGTTCTCTAGAAGAAACTTTATGCCACTCAAAGAAAGAAATTAAAGGAAGTCTTACAGTAAATCCTTAAGCTCTTCTCACAAAAAAATAGCACAATATCCTACCCTATTAAGGCAAAGGAGCACCTTTTGGTGGCAACTCAAGAGTTGGTTAGCCAAACATAACAAGAGATAAAGGGAGTGTTAGGACCATTAAAGATTCCTCAACCTATCATACAACACCTATATCTACCATACTAGAGTCCGACAATGAAGTATTGATTATAACTAACTTTAAGGCTAGATCTATTGGTAAGGGATCTATTGTTTTCGTAAGAAAGAAGATGAAAATAGAGACTTCGCTGGAAAGGAAGAGTTTTTTATAAGACCAAAGAAACAATTCCTCCTACGAAGATTGAGTCTCTTCGCTTTGATTTCTTTTTAAACAACTGGAAGATCCAAACCTAAAAATGTTCGGTCACATATGACTCCTCAATCTCCACAAAGATTTAAAGTTCCATCTATTATTAATGCCACTTCGCTTTTGAGAACTTTTAAAAATGGATTTGACCTAGATTCCCTAATGGGGTGGTCTTTAAAAACTCTTCCACAATAATCCAAGAATTGAGAATAACCACAGGCTAGAAGACCTTGGACCATTTTACGACAAGGTCCATACGGTTTCCCAAGGGGGACCACACTCAAGAAAGACATAAGAAATTTAGGGATGTGGAGTTGTAGACTATTTCGTCTACTCCAATCATCATTCCCTTGGGGATAACTTCTACAAGGCAAGCTTGCGATGTGGAGTTGTTGTAGACTATTTTGTCTACTCCAGTCATCATTCCCTTGGGATAACTTCTACAAAGAGATAAGCAATCCAGTGATGTGGATTTGTTGCAAACTATTTTGTCTACTCCAGTCACCATTCCTTTGAATAACTTTTACAAGGCAAGCATGCGATGATGTGGTGTTGCTGTAGACTATTTTGTCTACTCTAATCACCATTCCCTTGGGATAACTTTTACAAGGCAAGCTTGCAATGTGGAACGATGTATGAGATTAGTTAGGAGGTAAGCTAAAACCAAATATGAAGAGTCAGATGATAAAGAATGAGATTCTAAAATTGATAGTGATGAGAGTATTCCAAAAGTTCCAATTAACAAGCTTAGAGAATACTAGTGCTATGAAGGTAAGGATATGAATGTCACAATTCCCATCTCTTATAAGGGATATCAAATTCCATCAATCCTTGATGGTGGAGTGAGTATAACGACTAAAGCTTGTTGGTTAAAGTGGAAAAACCTACCCTTGAACCCAAGGGAGTCTTTGTACAAATGGCTGATGGATTGCTAGAAAGATCATTTAGAAAAGTCAACAAAATGCATGGAATTACCTTTGAACATACCTTTATTATTATTGATTTCCATAGGCCTACAAACTATGATCTTATCCTAGCTAGGCCATTCATGACACAATTGTTAATAATCCATGACTGGGGAACCAACAACATTTATCAGAGAAAGGATGAGCAAATGATAAAGGTGAACTTGGCTAATCATAGGGCTCACCCAATCACTAGATCTCTACAAATCTAGAATCTAACACAACATCCCATTCAAGGAAGTCCCCTTAAACAAGTGCTTGTTTGATATGTAAGGGAAAGATATCGTATCTTGAATGTCAAATCTTTGCTAAGAAGGTATAAATGAAGGCCTTAATGTGGATCTTAATAAAAATATTGGAGTAGCCATTAAGGGACAAGAAAGAGAAATAGCCCTATTCTATACCTGTCTTATTGTGAAAATCGGATGCAGCTATTGGCTACCTTGGATGTGGTGCTACACAAAATTGGGTTTACATTTAAGAATTTTGATGGAAAGATATTTCTCTATACATGATCAGTGCATCTTTATCATCTGAAGGAAGTGATTCCAATGATATTCTTTCTGACAAGGTAAGAAAAGCCATATCCACATTGATACATTGGAATTTTGTATAGGTTGTATGCTAGCACAACGTGGTGAATCCAATACTTCATGCCTATTAAATCTCTAGTAGGGCCGTCTAGGACTTTCTAGAACTAGAGTCATAGATGGAAGATGACACTCAAATGGAAAGAGGCACATAATGAAAAAACAAACCCAACCAGGTTTAATCTCTTTCTTGTGCAACCACCAACACCTAACATTATTATGGATTTATTTGAAACTTTTGATATTTTTAATGACATGCTGGATACATCCTACCTTGAGGTCATCAAAGAAGAAAACCCTTGGGTTAGACCTTAATTATTATATGAAGCTTTGATAAAAGTCTCCACTTTTGATCCTAGTAGCTCTTTCTTGATCCTACACGAGAGCAATCAGGCCCGTAGAAGAAGTTTCTCTCACAAGAAACCTTATCTAGCCTACAAACTAATAGGAAGTGTGAAACAATATGTGGAGCAAAACAGGTGGAAAGCCAAGCATTTTGGGCAGCGCAAAGTCAGTTATGCAATTCCCACCTAGCTAATTTATTGGTTTTTCACGTAGTGGCCCTCATGATAGAAATTCCTTTAAAAAAATGGAAGAATGAGAATCCTAGAGACAATAGAGGAGGATGTGCCAACGAGTTGCCCCCGTATAAAGCTTTTCAGAAGGCTTTGGCCCATTATAAAGCTTTTCTTTGCCAAGTCGCATGATTTATGATTTTGAAACCATACTTAGTTTTGGCTCCCTTATAAAACTTTTTAAAAGGACCCAATAGTCCTTGGATCTTAAATGTATACACTAAATGGTATCCCCTTGCATTAGTGTTCTAAGTTTGAGTTCTCATGCCTAAAGATGGCCGGCATAAGAGTTAAAATTTTGAGTCATCTCGTCAGCAATATTGTTGGGTTGAAGGCACAATCTTTTTCTCGCACAACACCATGCATAATAAACCAAAAATGAAATAAAAAGTTTTTGCACACAAAGTCACCAATTGGTTTTCTTACCATTGGCAAAGTCTTATTTTTCCATAATCATAAAGAGAGTCACGAGTCTAGGTATTAGCATAAGTATCTAAAGTCACTTGAGATTTTCTAGTCAAAGGCATAGTCTTGGTTTGTTGGAGTCTTGCAAGCATATTATTTTATAAAAATTAAAAAAGAAAAGAGAAAAGAAAATGTAAAACAAAAAGAGCTTCCATGCATACACTGTCATGCAAAAAGGCTCACGGTGCACTTCAAGGACATTGTGTAAGAAGTTGAATTTGGATTAATATACCAGAAGTCTTACTTCAAGAAGTTTAAGAGAAAATGGACCCTTCTCTTCACCTTTCTTATGCTCCCTTCTTGTCTTTGGTGGATTTTTCCATGACCACTTTGTTGTGCATGTGGAAGCAACTCTTAATGTTGGGTCTTAATGTAATACTTGTTAGGTGAGTATGTATGTGTGTGTGTGTAAGAGGGTGAGTGACGAGCAAGCAAGGCTTTCATTGACGCACCCACAAGGTGGCTACCTACCAAGAACCACCTCACCCCATTCCGCCAACATAACTTCCAAGCAAACTGGCGCAACAACACCAATGCACCAAGGCAAACTTACCATCATATAGTTTGTAGCATGTAGTTTGCATGCATCACGATGAGCTTGAAACCTAACTAAGATTCTGGCCCTCTACTGTGACTAACCAACCCGATCCTATTCCATCGTCAAAAAAGGTTTAAGAAAGTATAATACTTCCCTCAAGTCTTTTTTTCACCAACCATCATTACTGCTTTATTGATAAAGGTGGAGACTTTTATTCATTAAGAAGCCAATGGCTGCATGAGCAGAAGCCCTCATCCAACTCCTACCTGGCATTTTGGTAAATCAATAATCAATGACACACCTACATCCCCGCTCTTCCTGATGATGGATAAGTGTAGGTAACCACGTCACCCTGCTTTTACTACTTATTTTGGCTCCCCAGTGTGAGATGAGTGGGTATAGCGCCTCCCTAGTGGGTGGGTAGAGCACTCTCCAACAGAGAGTAGAGTTGGTACCCCTGGGATTGTTTGCAAGTACATTGCTACTCGAATAGCCTAATTGCTAAACCATTCGCAAACCTAAAATAAGATCTCGTACATCATAAACCTGTAAAGAAAATCCTCTTCACTCACAATCCATTCGCCACACTGACACTTAGGCACATATAAGTGGACCATCCTTCCTACCTTGTGGTCCATCAGGTAGCCATTTATGCACTTATGCTTTTTGTCAACACATCCACAATTTCCATTGCACCTTATCAAGGCACTTTGTCTCATCGACCCCCATTCTTGCATGTAACATCCATGCCCCATGCCAACACCCTACATGTTGACCTTTGATCTAGTTGTCTTGCCTAGTCTATCTTCATTGAGTCTCATTCTTGCTCAATCTAACCCTCTTTCCATCCATGAAGCACAATTCTAACGTTTGTACACTTGCGAAGGCTACCATGTGCAGATGGTATGTTGAGACTTCGTGAAGATGCCACCAAATAATCCTCTTTCCCATTCACACACATCCCAATTGCAATCCTCCATAGAGCCATCATGCATTTAAATGGAGATCTTCACATAATGGGGTGATTCAACCAACCATGCTCTACATCTCCCTCCACCAAGGCACACAAATTGACTGCATCCATGCTCCTCAAGAAAGGGAGAGATGCCCAAAAGGTTAAAGCGGTGCCACATGCCCAAGGTCGGCAATGTACGGCATTCTAAAATTTCACTCCCAAGCTATGGAAGCTCTACAATGCTTTCCTTCTTCCCGCTGCCCATCACCATCTTTTACGCAAGAGCAAGCCACCAACTTTTCAACTAGAGGCTCTGTAATGCTTCCCTTCTTCCCATTGACATCACCATGTTTTATGCAAGAGTGGTCCACACTAACATTTCAACCAAAGACTCAAGATGCTCCCACTTCCTTCGGCCATATCCAAAAAGCCACCCACCATAGTTCGCGGTTTACCAATGTATCTTCCAGACTAGGTGTCCTAAATTCTTCCATTCTCATGGATAATGTAACCTCATTCATGCCCACCTTATTAGTCCACCTCGTTTACACATGAACCACCAATTTCCTAATCTCAAACCATGTTTAAGATTCAAAAAAGGCAAACAAACAAGTGTCAAAAATAGTAGAGTGTTGGAGTCTTCATCGAAAGAAGCTTCTACATGAGCCCACCCTTAGCCCACCACCATCATGGACCCCCATCCAGAAAGGTACCTAGATGGCTGTCAAAGATGATGCTCAATGCAGGTTTGTGAAAGAACAGTTCCTAGGGTCATACCTTGGACCCTGTACATCTCTGGATAGGGGACCATGGTGGGCACAAGCCTGGCCCATAGTATGATCCATCACCTAGAGGACCCTCCTTGACCCTACAGGTACGTTTAGCGAGCTTCCATGCCTATATGCTCAAAACCTTGCCCTAGTCAATGTATTTGTCAAGCAAAAGCCCAATCTCTATGCATCACATTGAGATTCGGGCATACTACCCTCTCATGCCAAGACGTCCCGGACCTCCATCTACCAATGCCAGTCATTCCATGGGATCTTGGCACTTTGCCAATCATAGGGTGCATCTTGCTTCTAACATAGTGAAGGGTCCACACCACTCCCACAACCATGGAGGATTGGAGCATGATAAACCTCTACATCACCTATCACTTTCCGTGCTACCTTGTCAAGCTATTTGCCATCACAACTACTCGAAGCTTCCCTAACATCTGGCTACAAATCGGTCTTGAACTACACTACTTCACCTTGGTCTCTAACTTCACCTCAGTCTCTAGCTTCTTGGGAACTTCATTGCATATCCTAAACCATTTACACTTTCCACCATACCCATCGTTCGGCAATGCTTCACCACCAACTTGGGTGATGCGAGGATGCGGTCTTGCCATTGGGAAGGGAAATACGTGAACCACTCCTGCCCAATGTAATGTAAGGTGCTTTACCATCTTAACTAAGAATGAGCACCTATTTGTTTATGATGAGACAAATCTGGAATATATAAAGCAATGCCTTACTATACGCCTAATATCAAATGGGAAAGTCTACAAATTTAGTGTACATACTTGCTTAAGTCTAGCAATATAGAATGCGAAGTGAATGCATCAATATAAAGCCAAACACCATCTCCTATATGTTTACCAATCATATAAGCATGCTTCTTTGCACTTTTTAGTAAATAATTTTCTATATCTAAGATGCATGCATCATACAATGTGATCTTTGTCTTGTACCCCTCCCTTAAAATGAGATCTTTGTCTTGTAACCCTCCCCTCTACAAGCCAACTTCCATGCATACTCTCTGCCAAATTTGTTCTAGGAGTGCAAGCATCTTTTGGTGGACTTTTTTCCATCTACATGAATGTAAGATATTTGTCTTACACCCCACCCCTACAAGCCAACTTCCATGTATACTCTCTACCAAATTTGTTCTAGGAGTGGCAAGCATCTTCTCATGGACTTTTTTCCACATGTACATGAATGTGAAACATAATCATGGATAGAAAACTAAAATAAACTCATAATAATCTCAAAGATTAAGGGGAAATGCCAAGATATATATTACCATGGATGTGAGATTTCCCCAATGTTCTATTCTCACTTCCCACCAAGAAAACCAATTGTCTAGAGATGACACATGTTTTAGCTCTTTAGTAGATCCTCCCCTCCACAATTCCTTAATACTCTCTTTTGGGTGAGTGCATCCTCCTTTGTCTAGCAAGTTCTCCATGATTCACATGATGTGATGTGTTCTTGTTGGAGTGCTTTCTTGATATATTTTGTAGTGTGTTAGTGTAGACTTTGTTTCCAATGAAAAAGATAAGACCTTTCTTGTTATTCCATGGGTTGCTCAGGGTCCCCCATTATACACTACCCTTACGGCTCTCCAATTGGCCTAAGCCTAAACCTATAAAAATTAACAAAGCCACATTCCCTCGTTGTATTATTTAGCAAGTTCCAAAATAAAATTAGCCATTAACAAAGCCACATTCCCTCGTTGTATTATTTAGCATGTTCCATAATAGTGTCTAGCTAGTTTCATCCTCTCTTTCATTTTGCAAGTTGCAATAGTCATTAGTCCTTGCACACTACAAATCAAATTAGATGATACAAGGTTAGTGTCCCAATCAATAAGTCCTCCCTCATACACATCCAAGACTTAATATATACCTAGGATCATACACATGGCATGCCATTGTCTTCCATTATAGCACTCTGTGAGTGTCGCCAAACATAATCCATGAGAGGGTCAAATCTACACTTTCCTCTATCCTCACTTGATTCACAATATCCACTCTAGAGGCACGTCCCTTGGTGGACATCTTAAATAGAAAGCATCTTTCCTCTAGCATTCCTTGTCTTGGGAATCGAATACCATGGAAAAATGTATACCATTTTTAAGTGCTAACAAGCTATCGTAGCCTTCTCCAATAGGCATCTTTGCTCTTATCTCTCTTAGGCGATGATTCTCCCTTAGATTGATGGATGATTAGAAAAGTAACAAATTAATATCATCAATGCATTGAAATTAAATTAAATCTTATATCCCTTACCTTTGGTTCTCCACCAAAGGACTTAGTTCTTCCAAGAAATTGGTTAGCTCAGCATCCCCAACCATTGTAGTAGTGTCACATCAACAACTCTTTTGCCACATTCATTCTTAGTCCAGTGCTCTTGTCAACCTTCAACACATCTACAACTAGTTGCCTAGTCTTTTCTATTTCCCTTTTAGAAGTGCCTAGTTGCACATGGTGATTGTGGTCATCAATGTGTACCATTAGTCATGTCATTATATCAGAAAGAGGTATAACATAGTAGACTTGACAATTGCAAGTGACAACACAATGAGAGCAGGCCTTCTTCGACAAACGTGGCATACTATTATCTTGTTCTTTTCCTCCTTAATTTATTATTCGCAAGTCACACTTCTTTTGAAAGATATCCTTTGAAAAATGTGATTTTGAACTTGTTATTGTTTAGGTAGTATGGGCAGCCTCCCCTGTGGCATTCGATGGACCCCACACAGCAACTCATCCGAATTGTACAATTGAGTGACATATTAGAAGTCATTGGTCTTGTCCACAAATTCTTATCAATTTTTTTCTCCATCCCATCTGTTGTTTTAATCTTCCCAAAGGTAGGTGGGAATTCCATGACAAGGTCCCCATTATATTGCCTTGGAACCTCTTTGACACAAAATTAATCCTATTCACAATGTTAGCAATATACACCTTAAGTTTAAGGCTCCTCTATTGGTCAAGTATATAAGGTATTGAGATACCTCTTCCCCATTGTCACATCAGAATCCAGGTCTACAACTCCCAATGGAAGTGATGGCATACTATGGTTTGCATCATGAGGCATACTGGAGGAATGTCTTGGAGAGCTCTCAAGGTTGATTATTGTATTGCTAGAATCCCTAACTTGGGATCTTTTAAGACACATAATATATGTGTCAATAATAATCTTGAGCAATGACATGATGAAGATTACCTTCAATATCCACATTAGAAGGAACTTTCACCAAGTCGAGTGATGACTCACTTTCAATGTCTATCACAGCATTGAAGCTATCCATGGCATACAATGGCTAATGAAACTTTTCCAGATATTGATGACTTACAAGAAGTTTTTTGTGCTTCAGAGGTAAGCTTCAAGAAGACAATGCAGTTGATACATCATCTGTAACCCATCGAATAATTAACTCTGCCTTCATTGTTCTTGTGGTTGAGACAATCAACTTTATGATTTACAACTCTAGCAAACTAGGGGAGGAAGGCATGCAACAAATACTAAAGAAGAACGAAGATAACAATGTGATGAGTTATAGTAGAGAGCTTAAAAATTAGTAGCAAGCTAGGAAAGTGGTGAAAGGTTTTCCATAGAAGTAATATTAGCTTACTATTTGTTAGTCAATGTGAGGAGGTTATTAGCCTTGAAATTCATTGTGTGAGGAGGTTATTAGGCCCATATTTAATAAGGTGTCTCTACCAGCTTGTAAAACTTGATCTCAAAAGATTTTTTGTTACTTCGAATCCTTATAATCATTATTAAGTTGTTTTTAGAAATAATGATGGTAACTACAATTTAATGAAATGTACAATTACAATGTATAATTACATGCTAACTAATATTATATAAATGCATATGTATTTAGATGACTAACTTATTATGTTGGTTAAATATATATGAATAAATAATTTTATACTTATTTTATATATGGATATGCATATACATATAATGAACACCAATATTACATGTCATTGTTGTTAAGTTGATATGGCTATATGGATAAAAGTAGCCATGTATTTTTGTGGTATATGACGTTGCATAGGTGGATTTGATTTAGACGAAAATGTTGCAAGCTATTTTTCAATCCTCCCACAATAAGTCACCCATAAATATTCCACAAGTACCACATGTCACCCATAAATATCCCACCAAGGATGATCTATTTTTGGAGTCGCATAACTTTCACCTATTGTGAGAACAATTTTCCTAAATTTTCCCTCCACACTTTCACCTATTGTGAATAATTTCCAGAAATAGCCAAATATTTCCTTTGTTCTTGTAGGTATTTCAAATTGATGTCGAAACATGACTTCATTACATCTAGATGGACATTTATCTCCTTCAATGTAGCTTCATGTTTTTTATTATTCTCCTCGATCTCTTGCTTGGCCTTGGTCCTTCTTTCCCTCTCTATAATCATCTTATCTTGTCTTCTTTCTAATTCCTCTTCATAAGCTTTTAGTATGTTCCTGTGCAAGTGTTGATTCATGTCCAGTATGTAGCTAGTTAAGACGTGGTGGCAATCAAACATTAATCCTTCATTTTCATGTCCTCCTTTGATGGGGTTTCCATGTAAGATTCCATATCTCTATACTTCTTCCCAAGGAAATGTTTCAAAGCTTTCATGTAACTCAAAAGGTTAGGCTCGATGTGGCTCAGAGACAAGAGCAGAGGATCTATGAGGAACCATGGGGCTAGCATTTGTATGGTAAGATCCTTAAGAGGGAATCTCCGCTGTACGTTTCTTGGTCTTTCCTCTAACTCTACTACATCTTCAAATCTTTCATGTTTCCTTGAGGGTCTAACCTCTTCTACTTCAGTGTGGATGGTGCTGACTTTGTTACCTTTTTTGCAAGAGGAGTTTCTTCCTATAAAACTTGTTCTACCCTTGGAATCTCTTCTTGGGGCACCTCTTTCTATTGGAGTACATCCTTAACCTTTTGAGCCTCTTCTTTTTTCTGGCTTCTTCTTCCTTATCCTCTATTGGGTGTTCTTGTTATGAAGGGGGAGGCTACCTGGGTCTCTTTGAGGATTGTAGGCTACACTATCTCCTCTAGCGGCTTCTCTATAACTTCCACTATGTGCTGCACAAATTCTGTATAAAATGTCAAGGGCTTTTGTTGTTATACATTTTTGTGGTTTAATGAAAGTGACACATTCAATTCATGTTGTGTCAGGCTCTACCATGGTAGAGAAAGTAGATGGGGAAGGAGGTAGGTCTTCTTGCACATACTCTTTTTCTTTTAAAACTTCATGTCACCCCTTTGCTGCACAAGGGCATGACGTTACAGGGGTCTTTTTTATTATAGCTCCTTTATTCTTCTTTGCTTCCATACTTGCCAAAACCTCTTTAGTGCTTACTAATGAGAGCATCTACCTCTTCTATGTGTTCCACACGATCCTCTTGGCTCATCTTGGTTGGTTTTACAAACATGTCCTCTTCAGTGGGGAGTGGTGTACATGTCATATGGCTCAAATTGTTTGTGTGAGCATGTACACATTTATTACCTTGTTTTGGTGTTGTGGTGGCAAGTATGCATAAAGTTCATTGTTTAGGTAATAGGCCCAATCATCTTTCATGTTCATGTGGAGCTTCTGTAATTTGTGAAGATATATCTAGCTATACCTATCCATGGGCTTAATCTACATTATCATTGATACTACTCTTCTAGTTAGTTCATCTGCTCTCTCCTTGACATTTGAATATTCCATACCATTGTTGTTAAATATATTTTCCTTCAGCATTATGTCAAATGGAAGATCCTTTCATTCCACCCTATGTGTGTGTACTTGTGGCTGGGGGTATAATTACCTCAGGAAATTGTTGTGCATTGATTACCTCAAGAAGTTGTTGTGCATTGATTACCTCAAGAAGCTGTTGTGCATTGATTACCTCAAGAAGCTGTTGTGCTTCTTGATTACCTCAAGAAGATGTTGTGCATTGATTACCTCAAGAAGCTGTTATGCATTGATTACCTCAAGAAGCTATTGTGCATTGATTACCTCGAAGAGCTATTGTGCATCCTCGTCCAACCTGATTGCTTCCAACTTGACTTTGACTTCTAGGATCTCTAGGAAGAGTAGGCATTCTAGTGAATGATACTAAAAAGAGACCATTAGCTACTAGTACATCTCTATTTGATGATCCTTCCAACCTCATTTCTAAGGTACATCCCCAAGTGAGCTTTTACGCCCTTGATATCTTCTTTTTTTCCTTTTTCTTAGTTGGGTTGGTTCAAACCTCTCCACCAGAGGTTTCTAGCTCTGAGGATGCATAGTATAAATCCTCGCGCTCCTTCTTATGGAGAGTCATCCTATAACAATGGGAATCAAATTTGTCAACCTTAAGCTGGTTGGTAGGAAGACTCCTCATTTACCTTGCCTTTTTTTTAGAGAGAGAGAGAGAGAGAGTGTGTGTGTGTGTTAATGGTGCAACTTGTTTTAGTGAAGTTATTTGTACAATACATGATGCTTTGGATGAATTTCCTTTAGGCATAAAAAACTAGTATCGCTTTTCACGTTGTGAATAGCGTGAACATTCACACACACAAAAATGTGAGTAATTTGAAGAAAAATCAAGTTAGGATGGTTCGTCAAGACAAACAGGGTTAAACCATTTTTATATAACTTCTTCTGGCATGAAAAAACCAATCTAGTTTCTCATTCACATAAGTACAATTAAACCATTTTTATATAACTTCTTCTGGCATGAAAAACCAATCTAGTTTCTCGTTCACATCAGTAATTAATGATTTAAAAAAAGGGTGTTAGAATGATTTCATTAGTTATTAGAATATGCAATAAGTGTTAACACTCTTAAACGATTCTTCTGACATTTGATTTTTCATGATCGTGAATATCTTGAGATATTCATGCAAAAGATGTGTCTTTTAAATGTTGATTAGGAAGGTAGAAAGTAAGATCAAGTTAGTAACACATGCAATGCTTAAGATTTTTTTAGGCTTAAAAGACCAGGGTGGTTTTTTCACACTTGATTTTCTAAGAGATAATCACGTCACCAAACAATAAGTTTGTTATATTGTACAAGATGATGTTAGAAGGATGTATGAGAGTTAGTATGCAAGAAAGGAGAAAAGATAAATTTTTAACGATTTCTCCTACTGAGAAAAAAAGCTAGGTTTTCCATTGCCATGAATATCTGAGGTTTTCACGTAGAAATTTCTCTATTCAAGGCAATAAAGGTGGTCAAGGCAACACTCAAGAGGGTGTGAATGTCAAGATTTTACATTTATCCCTTGATTGGATGGGGTCAATTTGGTGTGAAAAACCACTTAGGTTTTTCATGGCATTTTACTTCAAACAGATATGTATATATTTTTGTTGTAGTGCCTAGGAAGGCTAAAAGAGAGTGTTCAATTGATAAAATAACATGATAGTGTGACAACAAGATTCAGTTTGTGTCTAAAATTGTGAGGGTTTGTGATTTTGGCAGTGTATGACCAAGATAGAAAATGTAAAGGCCTTGTCAAAGAGAAATAAAACTGACATAGAGACTCATGGGATGGGTTCTGACTCATTAACCATTATTATTGTGATAATACACACATGCATAGATAGATAGAGATTCTTAATGAAATCATAGCGAGGAAGCTCTTTAAAACATGAGATTGAACATCAACCAACAAAGCAAGTGTTGTGAGTGCCCATACCCTAACATAATTGTTGATGAACGATCGAGTCTATATGGTGTGGACGAGTAAGGATGAGCACATGGGACAACAAGCAATGAGCGCATAGGAGAGCAAGCAATGAGGAGGCGCACGGCAACAAGAAGAGGAAAAATTGAAAGAAAAAAAAACGAGAAAGAAGGACAAAGACGTTTAAATGTGTACATAATTGACAAGTATGGGTGAGTGACTCATAAATATGGGTGGGTGACAATTTTTTTCATATATGAATAATTATTCATAGACATGAAAAACTTTGGTTCTTCGTGCTAAAAAAGTTCATTCTTTTTGTTATGTGAATTGATCTAGGCCTAGCCCACACCTTCTAGAAGGTTTTTGTCACCTCATATTACAATTTTGAAGCACCTTTTTGGGTGTAAAAAACTAGAGTTATTCATGGCATGTCCCAAGCTTCTATGGAAGAGTGTCCATAGTTCCAAAGAATTGTTGACATATCGAGCTCATCTAGTGAGGCGGTGGACACTGATGACCCGCCTGGGAGATAGGCCCCACATTGGCATGGTTGGTGAGATCATGGGTGATATGCGGCCAGTGGGATGACAGGCTATGTGACAGCCATTCTAGAGACTGGCATAGTTATAGCGCCAACTCATTTAGTTGGGTTCACACTATAGAGAACCCTAGTATGTATTTGGTTGGGTACCTTTTCATATAGTGTGTACTCTTATCTTTGTATATGGTGTGTTAAGTGTTGTGTGAAGAAGAAGAAGATTTTCAGCTCTCACCTTGTGGGTTCTCTTTTAGGGTTTTGTGTGTTCTCACCTTGTGTGTTCTCTTTTAGGGTTTTGTGAGTGTGTGTGTGTGTGCTTGCAAGAGCTCAAGCTCTCTTCTCCCCTGCATCTTTTCATGGTATCAGAGCCTGGTTCATGCTAAGGGCTGAGCTGCAAGCAAGAGAAGCACAGGAAGCGGTACGAGGGTAAGAGTTTCATCTACTCTTCCCTATTTGTGTTGGCAAACTATACCCTTGTCGGGAGCTCTACGGGAGGCACCGACAAACGATCTCTGATTGAGGAGCTTTCTTCGTGGGAGTAAAGCTATTGGGCAACAATATTGTCCTATCAACAAAAAAAAATTTGGGTCAAAAACGCGTTTCGGGTGCGTTAGGACCTCTGTTTTTCGAAAAGCACGCGATTTCGAGCATTGCGGGTAAGTCATCGATTCTATGTAGAACTCTGTTTTTAAGAACTGCAGCAAGACAGATTGGTTGTGCAGACATTGTGTGTGCTACAAGGAGGTTAAACAGTTGCCATTGGGTGTATGTATGCACATTGAGATCACTGGTTGTGACATTTGAGTGTAGTACAGTACCGCTGCAAAAAAATACAGCAGTTTGTGCAAGACAAGCCAGAGTGCTATTTTTGGTAAATTTGTGTGTCTGGCAAGATGTCAAATGATGGCATAAACTAGATTGTTGCTGAGAAGCTTGACAAGAACAACTTCCATGCTTGGAGGTTTAGGTTGACAAATTTCCTGATGGGAAAGGGTTACTGGGACTACAAAGAAGGTGAGCAGCATGAAGAGGCACCAGAGATACCGGAGATCAATCCGACTGCTGCAAATGTGAAAGAGTTCAAGGATTGGAACCAAGGAGCCAAAAAAGTTATGTATTGGCTCTCTATCAGTATACAGGAGACCATGATTGGGCACATACATGATGCCAAGTCTCCCAAGGAGGCATGGGACACCTTGGTAAAACTCTATGAAACGAATACCAAGGCACGAAAGATACAGTTGAATAATGAACTTCATATTGTGGAGAAAAAGAGTATGTCTGTGAATGACAATGCATTGAAGATCAAGGGTATTGTGGAATCCCTTGTATCTATTGGCATTTTAGTAGATGATGATGATAAGGTGGAATCCCTTGCATCTATTGACATTTCAGCAGATCATGATGATAAGGTGGAATCCCTTGCATCTATTGGCGTTTCAGTAGATAATGATGATAAGGTGGAAGTCTGTCTACGTGGTCTCGGGCCACAATACAAGGCATTCAAGATGTCTATTCATACTCGGGAAAACATTCCCAATTTCACAGATTTGGTGTCTATGTTGATTATAGAGAGAAGATCTTGGGTGAAGACCAAGAGTCTTTACAAAACAAAAATAGTTCAGAGTAACACTCCTTCTACACAAGTTCAGGACACAAGTTTAGGAAGAGGACGAGGTAGAGGAGGCCATGGACACGGCCAAGGAGGTGGCCGAACAGGTAATCAGAATTATAGCCAAAGCACTAGCAACAACAACAGTCCCAGAATTCACAACAACAACACGCAGGTGGAAGAGGCCAATTCAGAGGCAGGGGGAGTCAAAGAGGTCATGGAAATTGACAAAGGCAGTATAATGATACACGTGGATGCTTTTATTGTGGTAAGCCTAGACATGTGTAGGTAGATTGTTATAAGAAGCAGGCTGACATGCAAAATGGAAAATTGCAGCAAAATAACTATGCATCCTTCGAGCAAAAACAATGAGAATAATGAAAGGTTGTTTGTTATGCAGCATGTTGTTAATGCCATGTCTGAAAATGTTGAAGCAGCACATAAAGATGATGTATGGTACATTGATTCAGGTGCTTCGAACCACATGACAAGTCATGGGGAGTGGTTCAAGGAGATGAAAAACCTTGAAAGACTAGGTTTTGTAGAAACAAGGGATGGCACTGCTCATCCAATTGCCCATGTTGGAGATGTGCCATTGTCTATGCAGGATGGCAAAGTGAAGTACCTTGTAGATGTACTTCATGTTCCGAATATAACAAAGAATCTAGTTTCAGTTGGCCAGATGATTGAGCAGGGTTTGCAGGTTCAGTTTAATCGTGATGGTTGTTATGTTGAAGACTTTAAAGACAAGTGCAGGTTGGTTACAAAAGGCAACATAGTGGACAGAATATTTACATTGAATGTAAACATGCCTGAAGTGAGTGCTGCGATGTTTGCAAATGGTTCAGGAATTGTTGCAGACACAAACATTTGGCATAAAAGAATTAGACATGTGAATGTGCAGAGAATGAAGTCTATGCAGACTAAAGGAATTGTGACAGGAGTTGGCATGCTCTCAGAGGGGACTAAAAAACTAGAGTTATTTACGGCATGTCCCAAATTCATCTTCACAATACATGGGGGCGACGACGATGTTACTACTCTATATTTAATTCTCATTAATTTTAATATGCTTATTAATCCTTCTCATGTTGGGTAAGGCCCAATAATATTGGTTATCTTGCTATGGTCAAATTCTCAATTAATATTTTTTTTCCAATATGTATGCTTTAAGTTTTTTTCTTTTGGATCTCCTTTGTTACCACCTCTCGTTAAGAACCAAATTTTGAAGAAGATAATTGATTCTTTTGCATTACTTTTTTAGGAGGGGAAGATAGATCTTCACCATATTATTATGAAAAGATATTGGATATTAGTGTGTTTACTTTTCAATTGTTGTAATTACTGAAGGGTTCCACATCTTGATACCATTCCATGCAAGGTGCAGTTTTGGATTTCTAGGAAGCTATTTTGTCTTTGTAGTTGTTAAGTTATGTGTTAAGAATAAGCAAGATCTCGAATGTGAGACTCTTTGAGATAAAACAAGATCCATATTATGAGGTCCCTATGGAATGACACTTGTAAGATATCTCACCTACCTAGCATATAGATAGAGGATTATCCCACTTGGTAAGGTTTATCCCAATCTTTTGGAAGGGTTGGTTGTCTCATTGATGCCACTCTTAGACGTCTCGATTTACGAGCGGTCTCGCAAAATTGGGAATCCTACCTAAATAACTATCTTAAATGTCTACGGGTTAACTTTCAATTTTTATGTCTTTTATAAGGAAACACCCGACTAATTGGGTCCACCTCACCACCCGCTTACTAGTGACACAAACTGATAACCTATGAATTTTATCCTAAGTTACTAACCACAATGTTTGAACTTGTGCAAGGTACGACATGGTTCATTGATTATTCCTCATGAACAGGTTCCTTTACCCCCTAATGAATACATTCATTCCAACAAGGTGTGAAGACACATATAAAGAGGGATTCCTCATTAAAACATTGCAGAATATTACATCATCAATATCTTAGTGCACCGAGTTACAATACAATCTAGAGTCCCAACCGTCATGGTGGCAAAAAGTCACTTCTCCTAGCAAGGAGAGTGTCCCCTCGCTCACTTTCTACTAGAAAAGGACCTTTCTAGCTCGAGTTTGCAACTACTAGAAAGAACCCTCGCCCTACCTTATCTCTAGGTTAATTCAAAGGATTAGTTAAAACATATTACCATCATCATCAAAATCTTCCATTTTTGTTTCCATTCGATAGCCCATGTAACAAAAATAAGTTTACTCATATAAGAGAAATAAATATACTCATGCACCAAGACACAAACCCATGCGCGTAATCTAGGAGACCCGTGTGCAAAGGGAGGGACCCTAGGTGACAAGTGGGCACTCAGAGAATGAGCATAAGGTGGTCGGTGCAAATCGTTGGCCACCCTGATTTTTTATTTTATTTTATTTTTCCTCTTGAAAAATTCCAAGGTAATAAAACTATGAGGGGTGGGCTCCCACATTGGGAGTGTGAAAGAGCTTCTCTCTAACACTTGTGTGCTACTTTGCTACCTCTGAACAAGCCTAGTGTTTCCCGTGAGCTTTTTTCCCCTTGCATTATCCTATATAGCTTTATTCCTCAAAACCACAAAGTAACCATCAAATTGGGCTTGCCTAAAGTTGATGTGTGTTCGGTAACCACAAATTTTTAGGGTAACAGCATTTGCCTAGACTATTAATCATAACTTACACAAGGATTATGAGCATGAAAAACTTTCCAAGCTTGATTTCAAAAATTTAGGGCAACCACTTATAAGTATTTTACATCCTTCCCCCCTTAGAGAAATCAAGATGTCCTCATCTCAAGAATAGGTGAGAAAAATGTTGATACAATTTGTTTTCATCTTCCCAAGTAGCATCTTCTACTAGAAAGTCTTTCTATTGAACTAGGTGTTCTCTGATGACTCTGTTTTTGAGGATTCTCTCTCTAGAACTAAGTATCCTATCTGGTTGAATTTCTAAAGTCCCTTGAGAGGGCATTACAACTTGCTCATCATTCAAGATATGATCAAAGATAGCTCCATAAGCCTTCAAAGGGCTTACATGAAGTACATTATGGATTTTTAGGTGAGGGGGTAGTAATAGCTCATGAGTTTGGTCATTGATCCTCCTATTGATAACATAAGGTCCACAGTAACGAGGACTTCACTTCTTGTACTTCCCGAAGGATATAGAACTTCTCTTGGGATGTACCCTTAGAAAGAGCATATCTCCTTCCCGAAAGATTCGCTCACTTCTCTTAGCATCAATGTAGTGTTTTTGTCTATCCTGAGCAGCCTGAACCTCTTTCTGGATGGCTTTCATTTTATTCTCCATATCATCTAACATTTGTTTAGATGCTTCAACTCTGTTCATTAGATGAGGCTAGCTTAAAGGTGTTATATCTAACATTTGTTTAGACGCTTCAACTCTGTTCATTGGATGAGGCCAGCTTAAAGGTGTTATACAATCTTGACCATATAGAGCTTTGAATGGGGACACATCTATACTTTTGTGATAAGCTGAGTTGTAGGCAAATTCTACCAATGGTAGGTATTGTAACCATAGCTTTGGGTCACGACTGCAGTAAGCCCTGATGATGTCTTCAATGACTTGATTCGCTCTTTCTATTTGTCGATTAGGTTCTTTCTATTTGTCCATCAGGTTCTTTCTATTTGTCCATCAGATTCTAGGTGATAGGCTATACTAACGTTTAACTAAGTTCCAATTCCCTCAAAAAGAAGCATCGTTTAGCATCTCTGGTTAGACAAAAACTAGCCAACATGGATTGACTGGCCTCGTTGGTCCCTACAAGAGAGAAGTAACCATTCATGGATTCAATCCATGCCTCAACATCCTTAGCAATATCTTTCCCTTCACCAAAGAAGGAAGAGGGTTGCATCTGCTTGAGTAAGAGCTTCTTCTCTGCCTCATCATCTTGTTAAGGAGAAAAAAAGAAAATGTAACATATATATATATATATATATTAACATATATACATATATATATATATATATATATATATATATATATATATATATATATATATATAGTCAAAACTTCAAGAAGTGTAAAAGATAACATCTTATTTATTACATCTTGAAAACAAGATTGCATGCTTAAGTATTACACTTTCTTGGAGATTATTTATCTCTATAACAAATTTGGAAGGTTGTTGGTTAAGATCTAAAGAATAAATTCTAGTATGATCCGTGATTCTGGTTAATCCTCGATGGAATGTACCAGTACAATAAATTCTATACTTAAGGATAAATCTGGTGATTTGGTCGTAAATGTGTCGAGTTGTGAAGCATATCTTTCCATCTACTTCCAAGGTTTCATCCACCACAAGAGTTTCAAAAAATATAAAATATAAGTTTTTCTAAGATTTGGAGTATATATAGTTCAGCTTCTAGGTCTAGATTCAAAATTCTACTCACAAATTTACGTTCACGTTGGTAGATAGAAATTGTAAAAATTTCATCCAAGTCATTGACAACAATCAATAATAATTCAAGAAGTAGCTCGCCCAAGCTCTTCATTCATCAATCGGTTTGATAGCCAAATGATCGAAGGTCGCATTAAGCACCTCCTCAGTGCCGTTACCAACATGAAAATTTTAAGATCCCCTATTATCGCAAGATCCAGCTCTAATACCACTTGTAAGATATCTCACCTACCTATCATCGATAGAAAGAGGATTATCCCACTTGGTAAGGTTTATTCCAATCCAATCTTTTATGAGGACTCTCTAACCGATGCCACTCCTAGACGTCTCAATTTACCAACGGTCTAACAAAATTGAAAATCCTACCTAAATAAGTAACTTAAATGTCTAGAGATCAACTTTCAGCTTTGTGTTTTTTGTAAGGAAACACCCGACTAATGAAGTCCACCCGACCACCTGCTTCCCACCACCAACACAAATCGATAACCTGTAAGGTACTTCACGTAAACTAGAAAGCCATGGACAACTTTCAATCGCAACTGGCCAAATGTGAACACCAGCCTCTCGCATGTAAGTAGTTTTAACATTAAGCAATACAACAAGTCATTCCCCGAGTAATATAATTCATGTGACCTCTCTTCTTACTCTCTCCCATGTCTTGGATCAGTCCATGCTCCAGCTTGATTGTGCATGCTTGCATTGTTGGGTATGATTTGAGCCCCTCTTTGCATGTGTTTCTTCTATCCGCCTCTTGCTTGAGTGAGCTAGGTGTAGGAATCTGTTAGGGAAGCTCCACATCCCATTGGCTATGGAGCTCTCCCATGTGATACCAGGTGACGGATTGGAAGAGTGAAGCTAACGCACCCATATCATTCGGCAAAGTCCCCACGACAATTATCTCGGTAAGAAAAGAGTCTTAAGCAATCCCACTAAAATATTAACTCAAGAACAGTAAATATGAATTGCTTCAGCCCCTAGGCACAGCTCAATGTCATGCAAGTATCAAGCCTGTTTTGAACATGTGACTTGGACGATAACATTTTATACACAGCATCCTAATGTCCCATGTACCTCTTTTGGAGAGTAATCTTACCGGATCAACAGTCATAACCCATAGTTTTCCACCACTCATGTTTCAAGGCCCTTGGAAGTTGGCATGCCTAAACAGTACATCAATCAAACAAATGACATTAACCCTTCCAAGTTTGAAATCACCTTTAAACAGGTTTAAACTAGTCTTATAAGACCTAGAAGCCATGGAATGTCATGGACAAAGAATCTAACTAAAAACTAAACATGTTGTGAAAATGCATAGACTTTTCCTGCTATGCCCGAAAAAAACGTGTATATATACCAATGGAAAGTTCAGGTTATTTCCCAAACTCAACAAAAACCAAAATGCGACTTTTCTGCTATGCCGGAAAATGTGTTGGATAGCAAAGCCAGGCATCATCACTGCATTGCTGCTAAGCCCAAAAAGACTGTACGCCACCATTACTGATTGATATTGCATTGTTGCAAGAAGTAGTGATCATATTTTACATGCCGTGTCCAGTAGTTCTTATACTTGCCCATACCCAGCTCCAACCAAGGTTTCATGTTCCCATTATAATGTATCACAGCAGCACCTTCTATTTCACCCCGATCAACACTTGGGTTATAACCTAAGCCCAAGACATGCCAGGACTTATCCAGAGGGTGGGTCAAGTTGTAGAACGTTATGAGGCCCGGGGGTAACGTCCCCAGCTTCCACAGAACCCTGTCTTCATTCTGATTAAAGGAACAGAGGTGAATCAGTATTTGACTAAGATCAACGGTAATCTAGGACCAACAGAACATAAGGTTGTCTATGCCTTGTGCCATGGAGCACATACTTCATTACGAAATTTGATTGATTTTAGCTGGGTATAATAATGAGATCACAAGCTATTTCTTACCATTCCTTGCCACTTGTGGTAGATGCCGGTAATATCCCTTTTCTTCCATTGCTGCAGATCAAATATGTTCATGCCATAGGCCCAGCCACAAGCATGTGGATCGAAGTTCCTCTTGATGTGAGGATTTGAGAAATTGAGGTACTTGTCAAAACGGTGAAAACTGTGTCCACATGTCTCTACAGCACCATTCACTTTCCCACTGAGGTTCACAGACCACAGGGGAGTCAAATCCTTCTGCACTACAATGTCATCATCCAGAAAGAGGATTTTATCCAGCTTCGGATAGACCTCAGGAAGGTAGAATCGGAGATGATTCAACATGGAGAGATATTTTGGATTCCGGTACTTGAGATTGGAGGATCCAGCAGCTAATGTAGTCGGGTGATCTGCTTTGAAGTAATATTCCTTCATTGCAGCAGATTCGAGCTGCCTTAAAACAGGACAGTAGGACGAGTTCAACCATGTGAAGTCATCAATATTCTGCACATCAATAGTTGCATTGCCAGGTGGATTTGCCAGGAACCACATCCTCATAGCAGCATAGTTCAACTTATCAGTGACGAGATGAAAGACATGCTTCCTGGGCTCCTGCTTGAAAACAACAACAATCCCACACTATGGGAATCATGCATATACCAAAATTGCTCGATGTTACTTCACATCATCACGTTAAAGACTAATGCATATCCTGTAATGGCTTCAGTCTGGAATTCTCACCTTCGCATTACGGATTGTTGAGTTGACAACTACCGAGGCTGCTAGGACATTATCAGAGAACAATGCATAGTGAAAGAGGCTAGTGTCCTCAAGCTTGTGCTGACCAGGAAATTCTCTTTCATGCTCGGGCAGCCTGTAATATTCTATGGTAAGCCGCATGGACAAACAGTGTATGCCTTTGGGAAGTGTCTTTGCTGCAAGCTGACTCAAAAATGTGCTTTGTTTCTTGAGCACACGTGCCTGTTCTTCTGATAACTGCAGCATAGCCCTCAACTTTTTAGTTATTGTGGAGCAGTCATACAGCTGCTCTCTGGCCCTCGATAGTATCTGCCCCATTGACTTAACCTTTTCAGAGGCACTGCAACGTTACAAAACAACCATATTAAATGGTAGGGATACTGTAGTAAATAGCATCCACCTTTCGATTAACAAGGTAAGCCAGCGGGCTCTAGCCTGGGTGGTAAGGTACAAGGTTTCAACCATGGCATCAACACTAATTAATCTCACCTCCCAAAAAAAAATTACGTGGCTAATTACCATGTATCATGATTGAGATGAGAGAAGTACGAAACAGCACCAAAGAAGAAGAGTAACTAGCAAGAGGAGGAGCTCCAAGACAAAAAAAAGAGGCCTCGAGAGTGCTAGAGGACTGACAAGGGTGGAAACATAGTCACAATAAAATTTTCAAGGTTTGTTAGCCTTCCTTTGGAAGTGGAAGGCCTTAATGGCATTCCATATCCTTCTTTTATCCCAGGTAAAGATCATGCTAATCAGTCAACGATGTTGCTCTAACCCACTGGGAGCAGGGAGAGCCCATGGTTCACCCCACATAGGTGAGTAACGACCTTGGTGTTCATTGGCTGAGGTGCGTGGGATTTGAACTCGAGACACACACACCGCCCCCCTCCCCCCTCTCTCTCCGTTCAAATACTTACCAACTCACCTACAAACCGTAGATGTAGCATTGGTTAACTAAAATTCAATAATATCTAGTCATTCAGTAGAGACATTCTTCATTTTTGTCATTGACACTAACACTGTCAAGAGGCACGCGCCCCTACTTGCCACCTGAAAACCATAACCGCATGAGCCAAGCAAATCAAATTTTGACGTTATACAATGAAAATAAACACAGCTGTTAAATGCCAGTGCTCAGCGCAATAATGTCTGCAGATTTGATTCTAGCTCTTTCTTGCCTTCAGTCAACTGATCCTTTGCTAAAGAAATCCCGCGGAATATGTGATATAGAGCAAGGGGGGGCCTTGTAGGGCTGATCCACCCCTGCCCGACTGGTCCAAGGCTGCCTGACTGCCCATGCACCTGCCTAACACGTGCGCTGTTGCCCAGCCCTTACAGACCGGCCCTGTTTCTGCGTGCTGAGGTCCTTGCTAAAGGCATGTATATCCCATACCATGCATCCCTAGTCCTAACAATTGTCACTCATGCGACTAGGGGTCAAGACAAAGTGCAGAGGAACATACGGAAGTTGGAGCCTTGATGGTCGGTAAACCCTCGACCAACCCATTCTTTGAAGCTCGCTAAAGAAGTTGATAGCTCAAATGGTCAAACCGAGCATGTCAAACAACTGAAGAAAAACCGTGAGCGATCAAAATCCCATCAGAACCGATGATATAGCCCAAGTATTGAACCTCTTTAACGCCAAAGATAGACTTTTTGGCGTTTATGTAGAGCCCATTATCTCACAAAAGTTGCAAGACTTTCTCCACATCTTTCTCATGCTGTTATGCAATGGCTGAGAATACAAGTATGTCATCAAGAAAGATGAAGACACACTTACCAATGAGGACTACGAAAATCATGGACATCATTTTATTGAAGGTTACGAGTGCATTTGTAAGCCCAAAAGGCATGACTACGAACTCGTAGTGACCACGCTCTGTCCGGAAAGCTGTTTTTGGAATGTCAGCTTTGAAAACACGGACTTGATGGTAACCACTCTTGAGGTCGATCTTAGTGAAAAATTTTGCACCGTCTAAACGCTCCAAAATGTACTCAATCCTTGGCATAGGAAACTTATTCTTAATGGTGAGTTTATTCAATGCCCTCTAGTCTACACAAAGGCATACAGACTTATCCTTTTTTGGATAAATAGAATGGGTGCAACAAATGGTGAGGAAGAAGGCCGAACGAATCCGGCTCAGAGGAGCTCGAATAACTGTCTTTCTAACTCACCCTCTAAGGTCTTGGAAAGACAATAGGGAAACCTACTAGGAGGTTCTAATCCAGGGACCAAATCAATATGATGGTCCTCAGGACGAGATGGGGGGAGACTCGACAGAAGGTCGACTCTAAGCATAATATCCTGATGTCTGGACAGGAGGTCTGCTAACTGTGGGACGGAAGATGAGATAGTTGCCACCGATGGGGTAGAGGCTATCTGAGCACGAACATAAAGTAGTGCTCCTTCCACTCCCTTGCGGATAGCTCGTCGGGCCTGGAGGTGCGAAATCAATGGGATGCCAAGGATGCTTCTATCCCCACGAATCATGACGGGCTCAGGAAAACCTTTACACATAGTAAAAGTGTCCTGTCTCCAATCAGGAAAGGCTCATATTGGCGAAACCACTGGATTTCTAAGATCATGTCACACCCCAAAAGAGTCGAGACAATGAAATCTCATTGGAATGAGGCCTTCTGAACTTCAAAGGAAACTGATGTGCCTTCTTAGATATGTGGGTGCGGAGACCACGTGTGAACCCGTCCATATCCAAATGATATGGTACTAATGTGCAGCTCATCTTGTTAGCCAATTGGGGAGAGATGACACCCTCAGAACTACCCATGTTGAATAGGATTCAAACTGTCTCGGATGAGGCTTTTCTGTGCAGCATCATTCTCATCCTCTTGCTTAGCATCAAATACCACGGATGGCATAGGATGCATAGAAGGTAAAAGCTAAACCGCATTGGTTGTAGTAGGCGGGGCTAGAGGAGCTGGAGATACTGTGGCAACTGTGGCAGAAGGTGCTTTGGAGGCTTGCTCCGCTTGCCATTTGTGGCAATCCTTCTTACCATGCCTATGATATGACAAAAAAAACATATGTTTTCTAACTGGTATTTCTTTTGCTCCTCTGGAGGAAGATAACCTCTAGTAATGCCTGCTTTAGCCTTTTCATCAAAGGTTTTCTTAGGCTTAGATTCTTTATCTTTCTTACCTCTTGAACTGGAGCTATTGCTACCGTCCTTCTTAGCATCTTTAGAAGATGCATTACCTTTCCCTGGTTGCGCAGCAGATTGCTGCTGCTGGGGTTTGGTACTGGACAGTGATGACTGCTTGGGCTTTACTCCGTTCATCTTCATTTCTTCATTTTGAGCGAGAGTCAAAGCCTAGTCATATGTACTGGGTTCAAAGTTGCGAATTGTGAACCAGATGTTGGAATCTAATCCACGAATGAATTCCTCCATCTTGGCCTACGTAAATAGCCCTAACTGTTGTGCTAAAGTGATAATCTTTTCGAAAAACTAAAGCACTAGGGACCCGTTCTGTCTGAGTTCATAAAACTCATCTGCCAGACCGGTCATATACTAGGACGAGAGAAATCTGGTCTTTAGGTCATGAACAAACGTATCCCAGCTAAAAGCTGACACCTGTGGTCTGGTCTATATGAAGAACTAGACCAATGCTGCCACCAAGTGACTGTCTCATCAGAAAGAAGAGGGAGATGTAGTTGGGGACTGTTGGAGGCGGAGGAGGATGTGCTGCAGTTGCCTCCAAGAGTTAGAGGAGCTCCATGAGAAGCTAGTTCTGAGCTCTAAGTAGAGCTATGGTGTCTACTGTAGTCGGAAGAGCAAGGTCTCCTTCGGGAGAGACGTCTTCCGACTGATGAGTACTCTCCTCTGTGGACATAATGTTGAAGTCGGTGGTCGTACCGAAACGCAATCTGACCATCTAAGGATACCCTCACACTAGGATACAGTGTGTGTGGACAAGCTGAATCTGATATCAATGTAACATATAGCGGAAGTATTCGTAATTGAGGATTTTGTCACACAAATGCTCACACCGTCTTCTGTATCCCAAGTTTCGCGAGTTTAGCAATCCACTTTAAGACTTCAAACTTTAAGAGATTGAGAAAGAGATGGAATCTGTACACCGTATGGGGTCCCGAATTACCCGCTGAAGGGCCACCTATCCCGTTACCGGAATAGTATTTGCTTTATTACTTTGAAGAGACTGACGGTGGCTTGACGATAAGCCAAACGCAAGATCTCTGAAGACCAAGAGTTGAGCTAAACTGTACACGGCTGTAGAAGCACCAATGATGTCCAATCTCGAGCCTATGCACTCTTCCCAATGGAATGAAGGAAGGCTGTAAATCTGAGGCTGAGATAGGGATTGTTTGGGACTATTCTAGGCTATGTATGAATGCTGTAAATGAATATGAATGCTGAGTTTTACCTTCACTAATTGGCTGTAGCAAAACGATGGAGAGCTGAATGCTGAAAACTGGTTGAATGCAGAAAACGCAAGGATTTATTGATGGCTGAATGCTGTAGACTGCTGCGTCTTGCTGATGGAGGGCTAGATTGTTTTGTTTTGTTTTTGAGCTGGGAGGTTGCAAAGGAATCACCCTCTACCACCATTTGCTCGGGGAAAAAACCCGTTACCACCATGTCGCCATGAGTCCTTTAAGAAGGCCATGAGCACTTCCTTGGACTACCCCCTTGGAAGGAGGTGTGGGTCGGCATCTCAAGAAAGAGATAGTGCAGGCCTTGATCAAGGATCTCACCTGCTAAAAAAGCCCCTTAAACTCTTTTGTCAAGAAGATCACCCAACGGGTTTCCGAAAAGGAATGCCATACCCATATGGAGGGCGTCGGCTCGAGGGAGGTGTCCCAAACAAAGCAATACCCGGCGGTAGCCCGAATTCCACCAGATATCGAAAACGAGGCCATACCCAGCACCGTGACTACAACGGCACGGGCTCAGACAACTCATGGGACAGCTCATTGTAGTACTTAGGTACGGCCACGCGGGGGAAAGCTGCAACGCATTGCGCATAGGCGATCCTCTGTTTCGGGCAAGGGACCACCCAGCCACGTAGTCTCCTCCCGCGAGCCTCCCCTCCAAGGAGGATGGTTCCGATTTCGCAATCCGACAGGTTCCGGTCTAGCCCCCTGGCATGCATGATGGCAGGCTGTATTGCCTCCCTGGGGCCATCCAGTCCGGAGCACTGAATGAGGAGGTGGGTAAGAGAACTTTCGTTCTCATCCCCTTTACACACCGGGCACGTCCTAGGTGTGGATCGCATCACCTTATCCTTAAGACGTAGCCCGTCTACGCGAGCGAGAAGCAGAAGTTTTTCACCCGCCCCCCCGGGGTCCTCACCCAACACAGATTTAAATAAGTACTTGCGGGAGAGATCAAAAGATTTCTCCTTATAGGACCTTAGGGAGGCACAACCATGTGAGTTTTCCCACAACTTCCAACTCTCCTCCCTCGCGGTTTGGACTGGCACGCTGTTAATATACCTCTTTCCCCAGAAAAGAGTTCGCTTGCACCACGTCCACTTTTTGAACTGACTCCAATCCAGGATATGGTTCACCAAGTCTGCGATCCAAGTTCGCAGTCCCGAGTACTTGGTGAAGCCCCTGACTCTCTGCCCTGCACAGTAGGCAGAGACAAGGGGAAGCTTGAGCTCTCTATGCAGGGCCGACGCGGCAACATAAGTTGATGTGGCAGACCTGCCCACTATCCACCGCATCCCCGTCTCGCGATAAGCTCTCTATCGGATTGAGCTTGCGCATATCGTGGGCCCCCAAAATTTCAGCCCCATAAATCGCGACCGGGAAGATGCACGCTTTAAGAAAGGCCAATCTACTCCACATCGGAATCTTTCGTGAACACAACAGGCGTTTGTGCGAATATAGAGTTTTACGAGCTGCATCAATCCGGTCCTTGATAATGGTCTCAATTGAGATCTCATTATCAACCAGAATACCAAGGTATCTATACTTCGCGAATCTCTCAAGCTCATCAAGGTCGCCATAAAACACGGTTGCCTTACACTTATCTGTTCCGCACTTCATGTCCCACGTCAGCGCCCAGTCGTCAAGTCTATCGAGGCTAGCCTGGAGTTCCTCTTTAGACTCTGCCAACAAGACGAGATCGTCTGCAAAGAGAAGTCTCTGGATGCGCCTCTGGAGGCCCGGTACTGAGACCCCCAGGTTACTAGCGCCTTCGCTCAATATATCGTTGATGTATATATTGAAGAGCGTGGGCGAGGCGGGGCATCCTTGGCGGACCCCCCGCGCGATGGGAACATCCTCGGTCAGACGTTCCCCTACCCGCACTCGTACCTTAGACGATTTATATAGGGCTTTGAAGAAGTTTAGGATACGTCCCCCCACTCCGGCCGCCTCCATTTTCAGGAAGAGGGCTTCATGGGGAACCGTATCATAAGCCTTTTCAAAATCTATATAAGCCGCATAGGTGGGTTTACCGACCACCTTACGCCTCAGAATGATCTCCTTTAGGCAGACCACCTGGGCTATACATTCCTCCCTAGGGCGAAAGCTAGCTTGCGCCTTACGAAAGAAGTTTCGCGCTTCCAGACCCTCTCCGATTCTACCAATCAAAACTGAAGTTAGAATCTTCAAGGAAATGGGAATAAGGGAGATCCCCCAGTAGTTATCCGGTTTGGACAAATCCCCCTTTTTCGGAATGAACACAATCACTGAAGTGGAAGTAGAGTCAGGGAGTGTGCCGGAATTAAACCAAGCCTCCCACAAGCGCATCACCGCTTTCCCCATGGCTGAGGAGGGTTTGCTTGGATCCTGTTTTGTCCCCCGATCGCTCAACAATATTTTAAAAACTTCTGGCGGGATACCATCAATTCCCGCCGCCTTATGCCGTTTGAGCTTCCTGCACACCTCCCTTACCTCTTCCCACCTCAGCAATTCATTAATATTACTCAATCTGGGCCAGATCCGCTGTCATGTGCACAGTGGGTATCTACCGTGTGCTATACGCATGCAAGACTAGTTTCGAGGCTTGGGGAAGCTTGGAACTAGGCAGGCTGATTGACGAGCTGAGTTAGGGATATACTAACGGGCGGGCACCCAAGTATGGACGGGCGGGCGGCCAAGTGTGGACGCCCGATGACCGGCCAAGAGCCTATAAAAGGGTGGCCAAGGTTAGTTATTGTGCATAGAGAGTCTCGCGAGTTTGTGAGAGCTCTATGGTCTTGGAGCCTGGATCTAGTGCAGACGTGCACCTGCTTTATGCAGCCGAGGCCGACAGCGATCTCGAGGCCCACGGGGGCAGCTTCGTGGCGGTATGGGACGTCACGAGGAGGAGATTGGTCGGTACGTCATCCTAGTTAGTTCAGCTCGAGGCTCGGAGGGGACAGCCAAGACTGTGGGCTTGCCCACGGTTGTCATGGTTGGGAGGTGAGTCAGGCCTGCACCCCCTTGCTTGTTTGTTGTTCGTTTGTTTGCAGGATTCGAGTTTCGAACCAAGATCGATCACGAGGGGATCCGTGGGGATTTGACAGCGTAGGGATTTGACATTCGCACCTGATGGTTAGACCAGAATGCGCTGTCCTGACTGTGCCCAGATTGATCCGCGAAGATTTTGGAGGCATGGTTGAACCATATCTCCGCAATCTTGCTGTCCTCAGAGTGAAGGACCCCATCACCATCGACTAAGGGTTGGACGGGTCCACCCCGCTTACCCCCCCCCCCCCCCCCCCCCAATAATCGACTTCATGAGCTTCCACCATGAGAACCATTCCTTCCTCCGGGCCAGCTCCACGCCCTTCATCACAAAACGTCGTAAAGCTTCACGTTCACTCCGCTTTTGTTCTAGGCTAGATGCACATGCGTTGATGTGCCTATGGCTATAGAATGAAACGCTTCTCCAAAACGCTAGTTGCTGAAGTGAACTATGGGCTGAAGACTGAAACGCTGAGCGCTTGAGGCTGATTGCTGAGATATGAGATGAAATGAATGAATGAGCAAAGTATGCCTATTTATACTACACTGAGGGCTGGTCGGTTGGCATTAAATGCTGGCCGACTGGATATAAAATGCTACACGAGTTGTAGATGATGGATAAATAGTACTAAATGCTGAAAATTATGGAAAAAATGCTAGATAAATCCTAATAAATATTCTAAGGCTACCAGATGCTATTTCAAGGCTTTGTGCAATGGATGAATGATATGCAATATGCAGAGTGCTTTCTAATACAAACCCTAAGGTTTCACTGACTCTATATGCATGAATGCGTCTCTTCAAGTGGGTTAAGGGACTTGAACTTGACTGACTGACTGTCTAAGGCTGAGAATGACCTACATGGCTCGTGTTTGAGTTATCCTGGACTGAGGATTACAATGGGGTCATGGCATACGACAAATATCATCCTAAAACGTGCTAATACTGTACAATGTTGCATTGATGATGATGAGCCAGCTTGTCACCATGCACTACAGTGCAGAGTGCATGTGACAAGCAGGACTTAAGATCATCTTGCTAATACCCTAGCCTCTCTCAATTGATCCAACAAGTCATCAACTCTTAGGATGGGGTGCCTATTCTTTACCGTAATCTTGTTTAGAGATCTCTAGACTCTACACATACGGTAAGAGCCGTCCTTTTTAAGTACAAAGGCACCATAAGGTGAGCTGCTAGGTCTAATCAAACTTCTCTCTAAGAGTTCTTCTACTTGACGCTAACTTCTTTTTGTTCTAGCATATTGACTCTATAAGGTGCTTTGCAAGGTAGAAGGCAATTCCTCTCAAAAACAATCCTTGAATCTCGAGAGGAATGCTTGTTGTAGGTGTAGGAGGTGTAGTTTCCATGGCTAGTAACCTTGTTGTCATGTGCACGCATGGAGATGTAGGTGTATTTCAATGGCTGCAAGCTTGTAGGTGTAGTTTCCATAGCTGCAACCTTGTTGTCATGTGCACACATGGACATGGCTGATTATCCAAGGCTAGACCCTGATTTGCAGTTGATAAACAGAGTGTTTAGGGCATGAGCAAGGCACCATAGGATCCCAAAAGCCATCTTATGGAGGCAATTCCAAGTCAGCAAGGTAAGAACAATGCTATAGGGCTGGTCATCAACACGATGACACTTATGTGTCCTCTTTGCTGGCCGAAAACAGGTCAGCCAATTTGGGAGTTCTCAAGGGTCTATATAAGGCTTATGCATGATTCATTCTAGGGGTCTCACTCCCACCTGGGGGTCAGGTCATGGATAGGACCCTTGAGGTCTATAGTCTCCTTCTGGAAGGCCAAACTTCAAAGGCCACAAAATTTTGTACAAGACCATTACATCTTTTTGTACTATATAATATACTGAAAACACAGCTATCTCTCTCTCTTCTCTCTCTGTCTTTGTTGGTGACTTGCATCAAGAGTTCCTATGCAGTACTTAGGCCTGAAAGAAGACTCAAAGCTTCCACACATGTCACATTGGTATCAGAGCCTTATGCTCAACAAGGCTAAGTGTTGTTGGAGTCCCAAAAGAAGTGAATACATCCAAGGAAAGTAACTCATCACGTGTCAAGACCATAGTTACCAGGGGACGGGGACGGGGACGGGGACGAGAACGAGGACGGGGACAGGGACGGCTAAAGGTAGGAAACGGGGACAGGGGGTGGGGACGGCACTCAAAATTGTTAATTTTAGAGGAGTAAAGAATCAAGATTAATCAATCAATAACAACAAGCTTTCTAACTCCAAAAGTTATGAATCATGATACACATTACATTTAAAATTAAATTACGCTACGAGGTGCAAGAGTCAAGAATCAAGACTTGCAAAGTCGGAAAAGAAAGACTTTAAAGTTGATAACATTAAATAGATTTACTCAAAAGATGTTGGGGCCTGGGCGATACAAAATATAAGTCACTCGCTCTCATACTCTGCGCTCCCAATAAGAGAGGTGCTAGCCTCATGATCATGAGTGCGTGAAGTTGGATGGGGGTTGTGTCATCCGATGAAGGCTCATGATGAGAACCATCTGTCCCACCCTCCTGTGCAATAGTTGTAGCTGCCTCCTCTTGTTCCATCTCCCACTGTGTAAAAGTATCGGCATTGCATCTTGCACTCTTGCCAAGCATGTGCAAGTTTGCGCTAATGAAGACAAGATCATTAGCTCTTTCCACCCCAAGCCGATTTCTTTTCTTTGATGAAATGTCACTGTAGGAGGACCATAATTGCTCTAGGCAAGAAGAGCTAACGGACTGGCTCAAGATCCGGATCGCCAATATGTCCTGCTGCGCATCTGCACATCCATATGAGCCTTGAAATGCCCTGTAATTAGAGAGCTGGTCTCTAATTTTGCGCCTGATTTCTGCATCCGACGTGAGGCGATCCAAGATGAGTCTCCAACCGTTGCTCACCTCTTTATCACCCTCCTACCCTTTTCCCTGAAATTCTCGGTCCACCATAATGAGCCTTGAAATGCCCTGTAATTAGAGTGCTGGTCTCTAATTTTGCGCCTGATTTCTGCATCCGGCGTGAGGCGATCCAAGATGAGTCTCCAACCGTTGCTCACCTCTTTATCACCCTCCTGCCCTTTTCCCTAAAATTATGGGTCCACCATGTAAAGGAGAGGAATATGAGCTCCATCTCGCCACACAAAGCGAGTGGATTTCTTGATATCTATCTACGTCTGGCTCAAGCTTCTCAAGACACTCTATCATCCGGTCCATGGCTTCGTATACTTTGCCGATGCATGGCTACATAGCATCAACAATCCTAAGCAAGTGGACAATGGGATGCACCATGGCGTCGGTACGCTTGAGGTCCTCCCAAAAATCAGCATCGTCGACCTTTTTCTTGCATGAAATCCCTACCTGTGTACGTGCAAAGGATGAGGAGCAAAACTCATCACTGATGAATAGTTACCGCACGGCACCCTGACAATCCTTCAAGCGATGCAACATAAGAAAGTTGTATGCAAAGCGAGTGTCCGAGTACTTGAGAAGGACCTTTGTGGACCTCTTCCCAAACTCAGATCGAAGGTATGTGTGATTGTTGATGAAGGTCACAATTGCACATGCATCATCAATCACCGATTCAATCCATGACAATTTCCCAATATCTTTCAAAAGATTATTGAGACAATGTGCCATGCAAAAAGAGACGGTGATTTGAGGATACATACTCTCAAGAATAGCTCCCGTTGCCCTATTTGTCGCCTCACCATTCGTGACGAAACCGATCACACATTCGGGGCCGATAATCTCGACAGCGCTACTCCACTCAGCAAAACAAGTACATCCGCACTCTTTCCCGTCCCTGAAGCATCAAGTGAGGAGACAAAGTACATCTCCCCCCGTGAGTATGCCACAAGGCCATGGATAGACCTTTTGGGCGTGTCGCTCCATCCGTCTGCAATCAAAGAGACTCCATTGCGAGCCCATTGTCTCTTTGTGTTTGCCGCCGCTTGCTCAGTTCTCCTTGTCAAGCATAGTGGTCCGCAAGGTTTCGGAGGATGGAGGTGTGTAGTGAGGACTGTACTCGCCAATCTTCTTCACCATCATTTTGAAGTAGTCGGACCTATTTATCATTTCACAAAAAAAGAGGGTAAGTAATTACAATGGCAAAATGGTGACCCGTGAATCGTGACTCGTGAGACATGATGATGAAATCATCTGAGTGAAATACGTACCGTGTCACACGAAAAGCAATGTGGTCATGGAAAAAGAAGCGGGCCACCGCGGCATCAACCTCCTCCTTTTTGGGATCCCAACTCCCCTCAAGAGTACTTTGCCGGCGAGAGAGAGAGGGTGGACTAGGTTGCGGCATTGAGAAGGCGGTTTGTGTGAAGCCTCAAGTAGTGCCACGAGGAGGACGTGATGGAGGGGTAGATGAAGATGCACCACTACCTGATGTTTGGGTTGGAGTGACATAAGTGTTGGGATCCACTGCACGCACCCTTTGGCTTGCACTCAAAGCTTGATGGGCGGCAAGCTTTGCAAGAAGCTCCTTTCTTATCTCCGGTGTGACCCGCTCACAAAATTTCACCCATAGTCACAGGGGACGGAAGGGACGTCTGCTTGGAACGCGGAGATGCCGAATCGGGACCGAACAGCGATGGGGACGGACGGGAACGAACGGACGTCCCCCACGACGCGTCACTCACAACAAGGGACGGGGACGGGGACGCCGCACGAACGGGGACGCCGGTGGGGGACGGCTCTGTGGGAGGACGACAGAGAGCAGGCTGTTTTTTTGCCATTGCGCTCGCCGTTTTTGGCCGTTTATGGCTGTTGGCTTAGCCTTGGGCCTTGGCCCTTAAGCCTTGAGCCTTTGAGGCTTGGCCCTCTCTCTCTCTCTTGCCCTTGAGGCTTTCCTCTCTCTATCTCTCTCTTGCCTATCTATATAAGAACAAGCCTCTACAAGGCTACAAGCACACACAACTCTCAAGGCTCAAGCTTTCAAGCTTCTTCTAGCTTCCAACTTCCAAGTTCCTGTTAGAAGTCATCTCCTATCTAGTTTTATACACCAGGGCCTTTGTTGTGGGTGTGCCCGCCCTTATGAGGTGTTTTATCATTTTTCCCCACTCTCCGCATTTTTTTCCTATTTTTCCTATTTTTTCTGTGGCTTGGGAGGCAGCCCATTTGCTGGCCGACTGCTGGAACTGGTCCACGACTCCATGTATGAGATGGCCGACTGCTGACAAGCTGGCCGACTGGATGTGTGAGCTGGTCGTGGAGTTTCAGGGCCAATCGGCTGCCCTACAGTAGGCCGACTGCTGTTGGGGGGCCATAAAAATAGGCCCCAGCCCCCTTGCCAGTTGTGTATCAACCTCGAGATCTTCTTGTGTATATAGAGCAGAGTTACACGCCTACATCTCTCTCTCTCTTGTGCTGTATTTTTCTGCATGCGTTTTTGCTCTTGTGTTCCCAGATCTGGTCATCATCTCCCCCGCATATTCTGACATGGTATCAGAGGCCTTGGCTCTAGATAGTTCTTGGGATTTGTGTGAGCAAGAGGGGGACTGTTGTGGTGCTGATTGGTGGACTGTTTTGGACTGTTCAGGAAGAGGAGAAGCAAGAGGACGGCGGGCTGATTTGCTGGACAGCCACTTGCAGGTATTAGTTCTTCTTTGTTCCCACCCACCCACTCTTTTCAGAGTACATCCCCGCAATGGCACATCTGTTTGAGATGGCCGAGAGGCATGTGAAGATCCCGACACTCCCCACGTTCCCTGTGGACCGTCAGTTGGACGGAAGCAACTACGGCATATGAAAGGTTATGATGGAATCTGTTCTGGAGTCTTACGACCTCGCTGATTTCGTCGTTGTTGGTGTTCCACGGCCGGAAGTAGAGGAAGGGGAGTTACCGTCGATCCCAAAGGACCGGGAGGCTCAGACACAGATGTGGGATCGTGTCAACGCCAGGGTCCGTTCGTTTATCTTTCTCAATTGCACACCGTAGGTAATCAATCATGTAAAGCATATGACGCTGGCCAGAGGTATATGGCAGCATTTGGCCTCTCTTTACAACAGGGTATCGCCCATAAAGAGGATTTCCTTGGAAGTACAGATGCGGGTTATGAATCCTGCAAAGCCGTCGATGATGCGGGAGTATATTAACAAGCTGCAAGCTCTTCAGCAGGAAGTTCTTCAGGCTGGGAAGGAGATATCGTCACAGTACATGGCCATAACGTTGTTGTCACACTTGCCCTCTCAGTACTCAGCATTTTACTCGTCTTTGATTACCAGTGGTGGCAGGCTCAGCACCATCACGTGGGAGGAGCTTGTGCCCATGGTCTTGGACCAAGAGGAACGATTCACGAAGCCTCCTCAAGGTGGAGGTTCGGAGGCCTTAACTGGCCAACGGTCGAAAGGCCGTAACACGGACAAATGGAAGGCTTCGTCGAAGAAGTCTTCTGAGAAGAAGTCCGTTACTGACCGCGAGAAACTAAAGGCAGAGAGGACCTGTAATGATTGTGGCGAGAAAGGTCACTATTGGAGGCAGTGTCCCAAGCGGAAGACCAAGAAGGGTGAAGATTCCTCAGCAGTAATCATGAAGACTCCGGCTTTTGTGCACCTGGAGGTGGTGGACACCGATGTTTCATTTTCTTCAGGCAAGGAGAAGATTGGAGGACTCCACAACGGATTATCGGGAGTGGATTCTAGATAGTGGTGCTTCCAGGCACATGACTCCTTCCCGTTCCGGTTTACAGGATCTCTGCAGGCTTTCTCGTCACATTCTTACTGGGGATACATCCACTATCCCAGTTCACAGTGAGGGCAAGATGGAGATAGTTCCCGATGGCAGAGGGGAGAAGCATTCCTCCCAGGTGTTGTATGTTCCGTCACTTGGTTTTTATCTGTTGTCAGTGCATCAGGTTTGCAAGACTGGCGTACGGGTGGAGTTTGATGAGCATTTTGTTGCTCTCCGAGACAAAGCAACAGGCCAAGTGGTTTGGGAAGGCGGAGTGGAGAATGGAGTTTACAAGCTTTCAGTACTCTCTCTCCCAGGTCCTCAGGTTTATGATGAGTGGCAGTCTGGTAATGGCCACTTAAGTGTGGATACGCTGCAGGTGTAGGCTTTCCGAGACCAGATGGTGGATAGCTTGCCAGTAGATGGCAGCAGTTGGCAAGAACTCTCCAGTACTGATGTTGGTAGTTCTTGTGTTCGTCAGTCAGAGGAAACTGAACAGGTAACTTATGCTCTGATGTCTCGTAGTGTTCGGGACAAAGAACCTCCTGTAGTTTCGGATGTTCTTTCCACGGGGACCTTTCAGAAAGCTATGCAGGTGGCAGGTGATTGCTTGCAGAAGGAGGTGGTTTCTCCAAGCTTTGTGGTTCCGGATTCAGAGGGGGTGGTTGACAGGTTTCAGAAGGCCTTGCATGGTCTTCATCAAGTTTCCACGACTTGTTTCTGCACCGTAACAGGTGTTGATCCTTGTGAGCTATGTGATGCCTCTTTGACTCAGAAGCAGAATGGTTCATTGATCTGGTTGATGGACACCAAATTGGACGGGAGCTTCCTGATGAGGCAGCTGAGCTCATGGTTGCGGATGACTCTTTGGGAGGCAGGATTGCGTTCCTGTGGTTTCTGCAGCATGCGAAGTATCATGGACTCTTGTACACAGGAGGGGGATTGTTGGATGGAGTCTGACTCCACGGTTGGAGTGACTCAGTTTGGGGAGGAGATCCGGACACGAGGAGATCTACTTCAGGCCCAGGAGAAGTTTTATGGAGCAGTAAGAAGCAGTCATCTTTTGCCTTGTCGAGCACAAAGGCGGAGTACCGGGCTGTTTGTGATGCTGCTTGTGAGGTGGTGAGGATGCAGAGGTTGCATTGCAGGTTTGGGCTTCCACTGGAGGAACCCATGGTCATCCAAAGGCACTTTGTTCGTGAACAGATCGTTGCTGATGACATCTTGCTAGAGTTCTGTTCGACGGAGGACAATACGGTGGACCTCTTCACGAAGTCGCTATCTCAGGATTTACTCAGGCGGCACCCAACTCCCTATGGTTGGTTTCACAGCCAGGAGCTGAGAGGGGGTGTTAGAAGTCATCTCGTCTAGTTTTATACACCAGGGCCTTTGTTGTGGGTGTGCCCGCCCTTATGAGGTGTTTTATCATTTTTCCCCCCACTCTCCACATTTTTCCCCTATTTTTTCTGTGGCTTGGGAGGCAACCCATTTGCTGGCCGACTGCTGGAACTGGTCCACGACTCCATGTATGAGATGGCCGACTGCTGACAAGCTGGCCGACTGGATGTGTGAGCTTGTCGTGGAGTTTCAGGTCCAGTCGATTGCCCTACAGCAGGCCGATTGCTATTGGGGGGCCATATAAATAGGCCCCCAGTCCCCTTGCCAGTTGTGTATCAACCCCGGGATCTTCTTGTGTATATAGAGCAGAGTTACACGCCTACATCTCTCTCTCTCTCTTGTGCTGTATTTTTATGCATGCGTTTTTGCTCGTGTTCCCAGATCTGGTCATCATCTCCGTTGCGTATTCTAACAGTTCCAAGCCTCTAGGCTCTCACACAAGGCCCGCGGGCCACCGCCCTACTATCTAGATTCTAGACTCTCTCTCTCTCTCTCTCTCTCTCTCTCTCTCTCTCTCTCTCAAGCCTCTTGAGTCTTCCAACTTCCAAGCCTCTAGGCTCTAGGCCTCTCTCTCTCTCTCTCTCTCTCTCTCTCTCTCTCTCTCTCTCTCTCTCTCTAACTTTCAAGCCTCTTGAGTCTTCCAACTTCCAAGCCTCTAGGCCTCTCTCTCTCTCTCTCTCTCTCTCTCTCTCTCTCTCTCTCTCATTCCTCAAGGCTCAAGAGTCAAGCCATCTTCAACCATGGCATCCTCCTCACATGCCGGGGCTTCTCGTAGAAGGACAACGGGATGGACATGGTGGGAGGAGGTTAACTACACCCCATCCGCTCATGGAGGCGGTTCTCGGCCATGGGTATGCAAGCTTTGCCCGTACCGGCGAACGGGTGGCGCCGACAAAGTGCGAGCCCACCTCTTGCATGAGAGTGGGCATGAGGTGAGGTTTTGCACGAATGTCACCCCGAGAAGAGACGGGAACTTCTTGACAAGCTTAGTGTCTACGAAGCGATCGAAGCGACAAGGACACCACGAGTGGCCGTGGATCCCGCGACGATGGGGAGAGGAACTCAAGCCTCTACAATGGAGTCATGTGGTGGATCGGGATCATGCACACCATCACCTTCACCATCAAGTCGGAATGTTACTCCATCCACGACACCGGCATACTCCATCTCCACGGCCTCTCAACCACATTACATGGCCCACGGCGACAATCTACACTTGGGGAGAATTGGAACCCCAAGTTGAAGGAGAAGGTGGATATGGCGATGGCCCGCTTCTTCTTCCACGACCACATTGCCTTTCAAGCGGCTAGGTAAGTGCAATCGATCATTGCCAATTCATCATTCATGTTTTCATCATCCTAGTCCCCTTCTCATTAGTAAATTACTTTCTTGAATAGGTCGGAATACTTCAAGGTCATGGTTAAGAAGATTGGGGAGTATGGCTCAACCTATACGCTCCCCTCATCCGAGAGCTTGCGCACTACATTGCTCGAGAAGGAGAAGCGCATTATAGAGCAAGCGGCCGACAACACAAAGCGGCAATGGGAGAGGAACGGAGTCTCCCTCATTGTGGATGGATGGAGTGACACCCACAAGGGGAGTATTCACGGCATGGTTGCATATTCCCGCAGAGAGATGTACTTCATCTCATCTCATGATGCATCCGGCACTAGGAAGAGCGCGGATGTGCTTGCGACGGAGTGGGCTACCACCATGGAGATCATTGGCCCCGAGCATGTAGTGGGTTTTGTTGCGGATGGGGAGCCTTCCAATAGGGCGGCGGGAGCTATTCTCCAAGGTATGTATGGACATGTCACGGTGTCCTTTTGTATGGCTCATTGCCTAAACAACCTCCTCAAGGACATCCGGGCATTACCATGGATCAGTCCGCTCATTGAGGAGGCCAACACCATGGTCTCCGTTGTCCTCAACCACCAAAGACTTCGGCATGAGTTCAACAAGAGGTCCTATCTCTCTCTCCTCAAATATTCCGACACCCGGTTTGCCTACAACTTTCTCATGTTGGGCCGGTTGAAGGATTGTAGCGGTGCTTTGAGGGGGCTTTTCCTTAGCGACGAGTTTGTCGCCATGCAAGAGTCCCATACAAACACTGGCCAAGAGTGTAGGCTACGGGCGGATGATGCCTCTTGGTGGGAGCGTGTGAAGACCACAGATGCTATGGTGAGGCCCATAGTCCACCTATTGAGGATTGTAGACGCATGCAACCATGCATAGGCAAGGTCTACGAGGCCATGGATCGCATGATAGAGAAGTTGAAAGACTTCGTGCCTGACGAAGACAGATACGAGGAGATCCATGCCTTGTGTCTAGGAAGGTGGAATTTCTACTACTCTCCATTGCATGCAGCAGCTTATGTGGTGGACCCAGAATTCCAAGGCAACAAGCAAGAGAGCGACCGGGAGGTGAGCGCTAGATGGAGGAGCATCTTGGATCGTCTTGAGCTTGATGCATCGGTTAGGCGCAAGATCAAGGACCAGCTTTCGATGTACAGGTCATTTCATGGCTCTTATGGCTGTCATGATGCACAGGTTGACCACTCCAAAGTTGGTGCTGCTCTATGGTGGGAGGACTTTGGTTCAGATGGACCGGAGCTGCAACAGCTTGCCATCCGCATACTTAGCCAGGCCGTCAGCTCCTCTTGCTTGGAGCAACTTTGGAGTACCTACAGCCACATTGCCTCTAGGAAGAGGAACCGACTTGGGGTAGAGCGTGCCAATGACCTTGTCTTCGTCAGCGCGAACTTGCGAATGCTTTGCAAGAGCGTGACCAAGAAGACAGATTCCTTCACCGAGTGGGAGATGAGTCAACAAGAAGAGCAACAAGAGGATGAGATGCAAGAGCAGCATGCCAGTGAGGATGAGGATGCTTCTTTGGCCGAAGCTACCCATGACCATGAGGCAAGCACTTCACGTGGATGATCATTCATGGATCATGATTCATGGGTCTTACTACTTAGATCTAGCCTCTAGCCTCTAGTCTTCAACACTTTTTTGTCATTGACTCATTTGAGTCCGTCCATGTATTCTGCCTCCTTAAGGCTTAGTCCTGACTCCTGACTCTTGAGTCATGACTCATTTTGTATCTACTTAATTATTAATATGACTCAAAAGCTTACCATTTTAGTGTAAATTTGCACTCATTTTGATGTACTTCCAAAGTAGAATAAGTGTAGAGTAGAAAAAAATTTTAAAAAAAGTATTTTTTGAGTGCCGTTCTCTCCCCCGTCCCCGTTCCCTACTTATGGCCGTCCCTCGTCCCGTCCCCGTCCCCGTCCCCCGTCCCTTGTGACTATGATTTCACCTCATGACCGAGCTCATGCAACCAATGGGCCCTCACTCTATTGGCCCCACCCACATGCTTATATAGGCAACGCTTGCATGTCCATGGACATGCACCCCCCGCATGAGGAGGCTCGAAGTTGACCTCATCCCACCATGACCACCCATCCGTTCTACTCCTCCCGCCCGCACAAGAAGAGGATGCCATGAATAGTTAGTAACTTAGTAGTAGTCTAGTAGAAGAGGGCGGAGAGAGCTTAGAGGGTAGAGTAGGAGGAGAAGTAGAGGAAAGATTGAAGTAGTCTAGTAGGAGAGGGTGGAGAGGAAGGTGGTGGAGTAAGAGAGGGAGATAGTGAAGAGGAAAGCTTGAGTAGGAGAGGGAGATGGTGGAGAGGAACTCAAGTCTTGGAAGGCTTGAATAGAAGAGGAGTAGCTTGCAGCCCATTATATAGTATATGGCAGCTGGCTCTCTCTCTCTCTCTCTCTCTCTCTCTCTCTCTCTCTCTCTCTCTCTCTCTCAAACTCTCAAACGGCCAGCCGCCAACGGCTAGTAGCCGTTATTTGAAAAAAAAAAGGCCGGAAATGTAGCCGTTGCAGCCGTCCCCGTTTCCGAACGAGTCTCCCTGTTCCCACGAGGGGGACGGGCGTCCCTTGGTCGCGTCCCATCCGTATCGTCCCCCTGGCCATCCCGAGGCCGTTACGCAAGTGTCCTTGCTCGGGACGGCGTTCCCACGTCCCACGTGGGCGTCCCACCGTCCCCCTGTCACTATGGTCAAGACCCCCAGAAGCTGGTTGGTGTTGAGCAAGACCCAAGGGAAGGGTTTCATGGAAGTCACCAGTCATTTGGGGCTTCCAAGTAAGGCTTTTATGGAGCAACTCCAAGGCATGGAGCCAAGGATGACATAATCAACTTCAAGAAGAATGACCATTGTTGTGTTTAGCGACAGGACAAAGAAGGCAAGGGGACAAAGGGGAGCACATGCACAGATTTCAACATTAGATTCGGAGCAAATTCAAAGATAGGGCAAGGTTTTTAGTGAAAAGGTTGCCAGGAAAGCATGGTTGGGAGTCCATACGTGGAGACAGAAGATGATGACAAATTATCTACGGTCAAGGTTGCAATCCCTCATCAAGTTTATTAAGAGGAGATGTCATGTGCACTTATGGACATGGCTGATTATCCAAGGCTCGACCCTGATTTGCAGCCGATAAAGAGTGTTTAGGGCTAAGCAAGGCACGAGGACCCCAGAAGCCATCTTATAGGGGCCTAGGGTAGTTCCAGGTCGGCAGGTAAGAACAATGCTATAGGGTTGGTAAAAGATCCCTGCCCCCTCCGCGCAACAAATTCGGGGGTGCTAGCAGTGGAGGTAGCACTTCTTGCGCGGGCCACGATCCTTCACTCGAGGCCTCGCCCACGAATATCCGGTCAAGAGACTAATCCCTTGGTTCTTCAAAAACCGAACCCGAAAAAACTTCTCCCTACCGAAAAGCACGGGTAATTCCTCCACGATATTTGTACTCTAACGCAGTCAGGGTCATTATTGACCAAACTGATCCGACCGAACTTGCGAGTCACTTGGTCAAATCAAAGAAGAAACTTGCACTTGAATCATAGAAACCAACGCTTTTTTTCCCATCGAGAGGCACAGCCGTTGATTCTTTTTCCATAAAACAATTACTATCCGGGATTTACTTCATCTATCGTACTATAACAAAATTGAGTCTCATTTTACGGATCCATCAGTCCAACCTAACCCCATCCAATCCCATGGATTAGCCAACCGTCCAACCACTGTAGTGATGGGATCCAATTAAGAATTTAGTTAGGTTTTGTTCCAGGTACCAGGGAAAAGAGTTCCCAAGTCCCCTAGCCGGATATTCATGCAAATTTAACGCCAATCATACCACTTACACACCCAATATGAAATTGCCTTTTTCACAGATTCAACTATCTTTAAAACAATCATTTAATGAAACCATAGTGTCACTGATCATAACCCTCCAAAATATCCGGTTGAATTCTAATTTTCAATCATTCCTTCATCGGTGTACCAATGGCATCATTGGCAACCAGAATGCTCACCACCTATCCCTCGGGGGCCTTTTCGATAGTTCCTAGCTCATAGTACCCGACAACATATTCACTTATAAAAATCAAGATAGAATCTCCGTTGAAGATCAGCAAGATTAACCAACAAATCCATATAAAAGAGCCATGGACTCATCCGTTGAGGACCAGCAAGGTCAATCAACCAGATCTATGCCCGGTTTCAAAAAACAACTCTTACTCCTTGTTCCAATATCTTCCCCGACGCACGTGTGGGTATCTTCGACGACCCAGAGCCCGAGCACCGTATGGTCAGCACCCTCTAGGATCCTTCGCAGGTGACCTAACGCTTCACTCATAGACCGTTTCCTTGGTCCCTCATCCACCGTACCGAAAGCTCATCATTTAAATCAAACTGAGGCTCGTCAAGACCTCGGCCGATCTTGCTACGTGAGACGTCCTCCATTGACTCTCCGTCAGTTGTTACAACTTTAATCAGTTAGGTCACCACGACCTCATTCACAAGACGGTCAAAATGCTTCCCCAGCATTTTTGACATAAAACAGTCATTTAAAAACAGGTCATAAGTAGACTTCCTATAATGAACTCTCGTCTTTCACATTGTTCCACATCCGTCCACATTACTTAATCCATATCCAATTCATATGTATATCCATTCTCATCCAATCACATCATTTCTATCACATTCCATACACATCTTATCACCATCCATTCTCATCCTATCTCATCCCTTTTACATCTTATCGCATCCATTCTCATCCTATCTCATCCCGTTTACATCTTATCACATCCCATATACATCTTATCGCATCCTATTTTCACCTTATCTCATCCATTCACATGCTATTCCCATTTAATAGCTTTTTCTAGGTTGATCCCGATAATAGAACTTTTTCTAAATTTCTGTCAATTTCTTGGCCTAATTAAAGGTTCTTTTTCTCGATGACTATTTTCATTTTCATTCTCAATTTCTCAAATGAATTATATTTAGTATTCCTCTTTTGAATAAAAGAATTCATGGGATTTACAGAATTCAATTCTACCCATATTTTCACTTTTTGATAATTCATCATAAATTGAATTATACTAAAAATTTCTCTTCTTCTCATTTAATTTCTTGGATCTCAAATACCATGGGAATTCCTCTTTTTGCATTTAATTAATTGAATTCCAATATCATGGATATTCCTCTTTCATCAAATATTTCTCATAAAGTAATTTCATCTAAAATAAAATACCCATTAATTCAATATGCTAGGAATTTCTCTTTTTCTATCTAAATGATGAAATTCCAAATATCATAAGAATTCCTCTTTTAACATTTAAATATTTCTCATAGATAAAATAAATTTATCTAAATTTTATCTTTAAATTTAATTAAAATACTCATTAATTCCAATATACTAAGAATTTCTCTTTTCCCATCTAAATGATGGAATTCCAAATATCATAGGAATTTCTTTTTTAACATTTAAATATTTCTCATAGATAAAATAAATTTATCTAAAATTTATCTTTGAATTTAATTAAAATACTCATTAATTCCAATATACTCATCTAAATGATGAAATTTCAAATATCATAGAAATTTCTCTTTTAACATTTAAATATTTCTCATAAATAAAATAAATTTATCTAAAATTCATCTTTGAATTTAATTAAAATACTCATTAATTTCAATATACTAAGAATTTCTCTTTTCCCATCTAAATAGTTGAATTTCAATATGATAGGAATTTCTCTTTCATCATTTAAACTTATCTATGCAAAAAGATAAATTTAACTAAAAAAATTTTAATTTTTAAGTAAAATATATATTATTTTAGCATCCCAATTTTTCTCTTACTTCATTGGAATATATAGATTTCCATTGTCATAGGGATTACTCTTTTAACATAAAAATGGATTGCTAGAAATTTCTCTTTTTTCTAATTAACTATTTATGCATAAACATAAAAATTAATTTTTTCAAGATTATAATGAGAATCATTCAATTAATCTAGGATGATTAATCCTAGAATATGGTAGGAAGTCCTCTTTTCATATTATGACTGAAAATGATTTATGTGTTAATTTTTTAAAAATTTTATCATAACTGATAATTCTCAATAATTTGAAAGCATAAAGTTTAGTAATATCTCTATGATTAGAATAACCATTAATTGAATCAATATCCAGTTATGGACTTGATTCTTAATTTTTTAATAAATTAAATAGCATAAAAGCATTAAAAAGTCACTTATTTGACCTCTAATTTGACAAGCATAGAAATTCTTTTAGATTAGAGAATTACTTCATGAGAAGCTTCATTTGAATATAGAATAGGTCATAGGAATGACTATTCTTTGGAGGAGAGAGAGACATGCTTTAAAAAATATTTAATTTAAACATAAATAAAAATTTATGTGTTTTATCACCACAATTTATTAAAGAACTTCAATTGTATTGAAAAGCCATTCAATTGAATGTTTCTCAAGCTTGAGAGGGATTGAGAAGAGAGAAACATTTGGAGATTAAAGAAAAAAAAACATAAACCACATTTTACCTCCTAGATTGCTTGATTCTTTGATCAAAGTAGAGGTCCCCAACTAATCAATTGGTTTCGTATGTTGATGAAGTCTCCAAGGAAGATTGAAGAGAGAGAGAAGCTCCAATCTCTTCAATTTGTAGAGAATTTTTAGAGAATAATAAAAAATATCATTATTTCAGTATAATACTGACATGATATAGTTCTCTTATTTTTTTACAAAGGGCTAAGGATATATTTATAGATAAGGGAGACCTCTAACCAAGTCCAACTAGTTTCTAGAATTTTTCCGGTTCACTTTGACTGAATTTGAACAAGATTTGGACCTAGTTTGGCTCCCTTTTGATTTGGTTTGATCTAAGAGAGCAAAGAGATCAAAATATCACAATATTTTTGAGTCTAAAACTCCACCACATATGTGAAATAGGTGCCTCCTTGAAGAGCCCCCTTCTCCTTACCAAGGTGTTAAAATTGAATCATTATACCCAAAATATCTCATTTTTTTAGTAATACTGTCACATGCACACCAGTCAGGTGTACAGTGGCATGGCATCATATTAGCATCACAGATATCATCAGGCATTTTACCAACATTTATCAGGCATTATTCAGGCATTTTATGCATTTTAATAGGCATTTTTGGGACAGTCGACTAGCATTTATGCTATGATTGGCATTATTTACGCAGTCGTGGACATACAGCATCTGGCCGACTGTAGCAATACTGACCGACCAGCATCAGTACCCGCCTATAAAGAGAAACGCATCCTCATCTGTTTATCATGCGTTTTCAGCCCATCATCATCAGCATAAGCAGTAACCAGTTCAGCATATCTGTTGGAAATAAGTACACACTAGGTGTACTATTTCTAGTCTAGTTTCACTTAAGTCTTTGTGTCTTGAGTCTAGTGCCATGTGACATCTCTATATTTATCCCATAAGTCAGTCTACTCAATCTTGTACTTCTCACCTATATATTGTAGGTGTCACATCAATGAAAGTATCAATCTTGTGTCTTATCTACACACTCATCTCAAGGTAACTCTTTGTATTTCATTTGTTCTTGTTTTATTTCTAGTTTTGCTCTTGCTTTCATATTTCCTACATGGTATCACAGCTGTATTGCCTGCCATAACTTCTTCCTAGCTGCGCTCAGCCTGTAGGACCAGCCTACTCACACTCTGCACAGGCTGCGCCAACCTGAATCTGCTGTCCACCCTGCGCCGGCTCCACTCATCTCAAGGCTGCGCCGACCTGAATCTGCTGTCCACCCTGCGCCGGCCTGATTTCAGTAGCTGCTGCATACTTCTCTTGTTTTCGTGAAGCTACTACTGCTCTCTCACTTGGAGCTGCTGCTGCCCGCCATACTGTTGCAGCCCTTCTTTGGCTGCCTTCTTCATCAACTCAAGGGTGCGTATCATCTCAAGGAAGCTGCAGATCGACTGTCCTCCTAAACGAGCTATTTTTGCTGCATTCAGTTCTGCCATTGCTTCTTCTTGAAGAGTCTACAAGGTAACTATGCATTGTCTCCATCAGTTTGCTGGTTAGTCCTTTTAAATCTGCAAACTACTAGTTCCTCATGCTTCGATGGGCTGTCAAATGCTATGGCCTTGACAAGTGGTGAGAGAGCCGGCTTCTAAAAACAGTTTGGATCTCTTCTTTCATTCATTTCTGCAATCTTGTAAGGGAATAGACACTGCCCTTGCATTTTAGCAAGAGGTAAGACCTTCCCACATGGCCTCTTCTACTCATTCTCTCATGTCTATCGACAAATTCAATGGGTCCAACTTTCATACTTGGCAAATCAAAATCAAGTGCCATCTTATGAAAGAAAGTCTTTGGGACGTTGTTCATCCTGCTGCTCCCGAAGATTCCGACATTGAGCAAGTTATCACTTATGCTCCCACTGCCAAGAATGACAAAGCCTATGCTATCATCTTGCTCGGTCTTGGAGATGATTACATTCATCACATCTCCGACATACAGTCTGCTTCTCGAGCATGGATCACTTTGGATACCCTTTTTGGACCCCGCTCTAAAAATTCTAAGATTGCACTTATGATCTCATTCTTTGATCTATATATGCAGGAGGGAGCTACTATAGCCTCTCATGTCAATTATTTTCGCAGTCTTATGGTTCAGCTTGCATCAGTGAAGTCCCCCATCTCCGAAGATATTGCTATTGATGTGCTTCTCAAAAGCTTACCTGACACCTATGCTACTCTTGTCACTACCTTCAAGTATCACAATAATCCTACTCTTGAAGGTATCATCAATGCTCTCCAAGAAGAGGAAAGAACAAAACAACAAAAGGTAACTGACACTGCATTTTTAGCAAAGAAAGGAGGATCTAAGGTAAGAAAGCCTTGCACCCATTGTGGAAAAACTAATCATTTGGAGAAGGACTGCTTCAAGGCTCATCCATGCACCATTTGTGGCCGTGATAATCACCGGGAGAAGGACTGCTACTCTAAAACCTCTACATCAGCCCCTGTATCTACCTCAGCCCATGTTGCTACAGCATCTACATCAGCAGATCTTGCTGTTCATTCCTCACATGATGAGGAATGGGCTTTCTGATTACTTCACCTTTCTTGTCTACCACTTTGACCACCGATGATGTAGGTCAAGGGATTCTAGTGTCTTACTCAAGACCTCTCTCTTGTCCCTACTTGAGAGGCAGAGATTGCCCTTGAGGAGGGATGTCTTCAAGGTCCATCTGTTTGTCTACAGTCAGTTCTACAGTCAGTCTTCTGTCTATCTAGTCTTGTCTGTCTATCTATCTGTTGTCTGTCTATCTGTCTATCAATCTGACTGTGTCTTGTTTTAGATCCATCTTGTCCCTACCCTTGTGGACCCATATGAGGATATCACTTGAGGAGGGGTGTCTCAGGATTTTTTTCTCTCTCATGTCTAGTCTCTCAGTCTATCAGTCTTTATGTCTATCTTCTAGTCTTGTCTTTTTTGTCTTCCTCCTAGTGTCCACTTAAGGAGGGTGTTGGAAATAAGTGCACACTAGGTGTACTATTTCTAGTCTAGTTTCACTTAAGTCTGTGTCTTGAGTCTAGTGCCATGTGGCATCTCTACATTTATCCCATAAGTCAGTCTACTCAATCTTGTACTTCTCACCTATATATTGTAGGTGTCACATCAATGAAAGTATCAATCTTGTGTCTTGTCTACACTCATCTCAAGGTAACTCTTTGTATTTCATTTGTTCTTGTTTTATTTCTAGTTTTGCTCTTGCTTTCATATTTCCTACAATATCATCATCAGCAGCAGATAGATTAACGCATCACCCATTCAGCACTCAGTCCCTCAGCGTTTCTGCTCCTGGAAGGCTGAGAAGTGTAACGCATCTCCATCAGCATCATAATCAGCAAACGCAGCAGCATACAGTCCAGATTCAGTCCTCAGGTCTGCGTTTCATCATTCCATCAGCATTCAGTATCTGTTCCAAAGCCTCCCTTCAGTGTTTCCTTCCAAGAAACAAGGGAAAGATAGTGGACAGCAGTTCATCCAGTTCATTCAGCATATAGGCAGCATATTCAGCAGTACAGATCCATTTGGATCTCATTGTAACCGCATTCTTCATATAATATAGCTGCATTGCATTGACACATATCTGTTTGTCTCTTAAACATCATTAAGTGCAGTTAAGTGTAGACTAAGGTTGTGATTACTACGGTCTTAAGCACCCACATGTCACATTGGTATCAGAGCGTTACAGGGTAACCAGCCTTAGAGCATGTTCAGTTCATCAATCATTCAGTCAGTCATCATTTTTATCGCTTCCGCACAGTTAAACCCAGTTCTCAAAATTTTGCAAGCCACCCTTAGGGATTTTCCCTTAGGTCTGCATCAGTAACCCATCCATCTGCATTCTTGCACAGCATATAGGGTTGCACATGGCTTGCATAACAGACATCCTAGCAGTCAGTCTTGCATACATGTTGCCCATAAACTCTCAGGGAAGAATGACATCCATCATCAAAGGAGGACATAAGTTTGGACTTCAACTGGCAGCAGCAGGGAGTTTCTCTTCCACAGAAGACGGAAGTTTGCTCCAACATCGCCTCAGGAGGTTCAGAGTTTCAGGTACGACGGAGATGGTAGGTGAAAGGTTTCCAGAGACAGGTTAGGGGTGACTCAGGTATTTGCCATCCAGTTCCCGCAGTACATAGCGTCTTGGCTCAAAGGATTTCACTCCTGCAGACGGCTTCAGTCCCAGCAGAAGACAGAAGGGGACAGTGGTTCGGAGGAAAAGAATCGCAAAAGAGTCGAAGGTTGCCAGGTATACACCCAGCAACAGTTTAGCAGCGGGGAATGTCACGTGCACACCAGTCAGGTGTACAGTGACATGGCATCATATTAGCATCACAGATATCATCAGGCATTTTACCAGCATTTATCAGACATTATTCAAGCATTTTATGCATTTTAATAGGCATTTTTGGGACAGCCGACTAGCATTTATGCTATGATTGGCATTATTTACGCAGTCGTGGACATACAGCATCTGGCCGACTGTAGCAATACTGGCCGACCAGCATCAGTACCCGCCTATAAAGAGAAACGCATCCTCATCTATTCATCATGCGTTTTCAGCCCATCATCATCAGCATAGGCAGTAACCAGTTCAGCATATCATCATCAGCAGCAGATAGATTAACGCATCACCCATTCAGCACTCAGTCCCTCAGCGTTTCTGCTCCTGGAAGGCTGAGAAGTGTAACGCATCTCCATCAGCATCATAATCAGCAAACGCAGCAGCATACAGTCCAGATTCAGCCCTCAGGTCTGCGTTTCATCATTCCATCAGCATTCAGTATCTGTTCCAAAGCCTCCCTTCAGTGTTTCCTTCCAGGAAACAAGGGAAAGATAGTGGACAGCAGTTCATCCAGTTCATTCAGCATATAGACAGCATATTCAGCAGTACAGATCCATTTGGATCTTATTGTAACCGCATTCTTCATATAATATAGCTGCATTGCATTGACGCATATCTGTTTCTCTTAAACATCATTAAGTGCAGTTAAGTGTAGACTAAGATTGTGATTACTACGGTCTTAAGCACCCACATGTCACAAATACTCATAGTTTTTTACTAATAAACCTTGTCCTTAGTCAACTCTTCATCTTATGTGAGTATTTACTTATTTTTTAAGGTTGTTCTTTTATAAATTGGATTTATCTCCTCCCCACACTTAGATTAATCCTATTGGTCCATAAGAACCTTAATTGGAGCATAATTCAAAAATTTCTGAAAATCTGGATCCTTAGACTAAGGTCCTTTATACTTATTTTCAATTAATTTCAAATGCACATTGGAAAATTCTTTTTGAATTTCTGTTTCAAGAAACCATTTTAGACACTAGGAAGATTTTTATATCCAAAAATATCTCAATTTTGGATTACCTCTCTCTAGACATTTTTTCTCTCTAGATCAAAACTGGATAAAACAGAATCTTTCTTTCATTTCAAAGAAGGGAATAATTACAAGATCAGAAAGGGAGGTTCTTACACTTGTACACCTCAAAAGCTGGAGAGAGAAATCTTACAGTTGGTCAGCAACATGATGACATTTATGTGTCCTATAGGGTTGGTCGGCCAATTTGGGCATTCTCAAGGGCCTATATAAGAGGCTTATGCATGATTCATTATGGGGATCTCACTCCCACTTGGGGATCAGGTCATGGATAGAACCCTTGACGTGTAGAGTAGGTCTATAGTCTCCTTTTGGAAGGCCAAAGACCATAAACTTTTGTACAAGACTATTACATCATTTTGTACTATATAATATAATACTGTGTATTCTCTTCCTCTCTCTCTCTCCACTCTATCCTCTTCACATTGTGCTATTCATTGTCAAGATTTAAGGTGATGATTCCATTTATAATCCTTGTCTGTTAGCTTCCGCATGTCACATCTTGTAAAGGAGACTAGATTTATCTAAAGATTTAACAGAAAAGGCTCGAGAAGTTTAGGGAGGTTTCGTATAAGTTTCCTCCACAGAAGGGTCCTTTCAAAATCATAAAAATGCTCTCATTTTCCAGCTGGAGTCGCCAAGCAATTGGAAGATGTATCTGGTGTTTTCACTCGAGGAAAATCTAGTGGAGTACCCATGGACCGAAGTTGGGCATTCCGTCGGATGAGGATGAATTGGAGCTGGTGGATAATGGCGGATTGCAGCAAGTATCGGTATAAAAGGAGGTGGCGGTCCAATACAAAGGAAGCGGTGTGGTTTGATGAGGAACCAGTACAAATGTGAGACCTGCCCCTGTTGAGGAAGAGATGTAAATGAGGACAGCAGCAATGCTAGTGGGGCAGAATGTCACCCACCTCCTCGTGGTAGAGAAGCTAGGCCAGCCAATTCGCCAGCTCAGGCTGACCAGCCTAGTCAAGCAATTGGCATAGGTCAGGTAAATCATAAGCAGGCCATCTCCATCCTGATATCCGACCAGCACACTAGGGCCCCTATAAATAGGACCCCAAAGCCATCGTCTCAGATGATCTACATGGCAAGGAGCTTCAGCGCACCAAAGCACAAGCGTTTGAAAAGCTGAAATATTACCGATCTGTAGCTAGTGTTTTGCCAAGGACAGCTGTCTTGCAAATTGGACAAATATTTATTGGGCATCGGCAGTTTGATCACGTTTACAGTTGTATTTCTTTGATCGTATATAATACAAGGATTGGTGTTAAGAATCTCCAGTGTGCTTCGCGCTTGCTTGTCTTCCGTTGTACTTCTAACTCTGTTGACGCAATCGCAGCAGGAGCTCTACACAAGAGACATTGATCCCTTTTTACACCCAGATAGAGGGCATCCACCTGAGATGCTGAGTGCTCCCTTTCTCTTAGATGGGCACTTTTACTTTCTCACTACATGTTTCACCTACTACACAGATACATGGGAGAATTGTCATACCCATGGATGTTCTGTCTTTTTTTAACTAGATTGTTTTATCTTTAATACATGATGCACTTACTTCATGGATGTATTGTATCACTTTTGGTCTATAGATACTTTGATCTTATGATGACTTTAATATAACATATACCAAGATGAATCCAAGAACATGCCCAAATTCACTTTATAAGATAGTGTAATTTATGACCTCATAGTAGTCATCCACAAGACAATAAACCATCAACTCCATCATGCATAGTATGGACTAGATACTATGACATCCCCACTAATGTCACCAATGCCTAATAGTGGGTGTAGAAGTTGGTATCAATATTTACTCCCCACACACACATAGCATACATTCATACATTGGTCTGTGTATTGAGTTTCTGTTAGAGTTCCAAAGATACAGGGCAAACTCAACCATGATGAAGCCTAACACCAAGGATTATAACAAATAGAAAAAATTATTACAACAAAAAGAATCATGATGTTAATATAACTCTTGAAAAAATAAAAAACACTTTTTCCTACACTGAGGTGGTGTTTGTTATATGAAACCAATCATGTAACTTTGGATAGATTTTCTAGAACTAGCTTGTTTTGAAACACTCTGGGGATTTCACTCCAGACGCATTTAAAACTGAATGCACGGGATAAGAAAAGAGAGCCAACCTGCGAGGCAGATCTGCATCCATATTGGCTTCTCCAAGTGTCCGCTGACTCTCCCTTACGCGCATTCTTAAATCATGTAGTAAATGAGGCTGATTGTGAGATTGAGCTATACTCGCATACACTTTTGCCATGATTAGCTGATCCCGCATTAGCCTCACTAAAGAATCAGAGTTTTCATCATTGTCCCGCCTCCAAATGCTGTATTTGTTCAAAACATTACCACCACCAATGCCTTTTGCTCTTTCCATGACCACCTCCTCTAATTTTGCAGCTGCTACATCATCCTGTTGTGTAAGCTCTCTCAACCTCTTAACCTTCCTCTCCATTCGCATCTTCTGCATAAAAGGATATAATTCCACGATCACTTGAGAGCAAAGGTGAAGACAAAAGCTGTTGTCTGTGTATCAAAAATCAATACAGGGCATCATTTAGCATTGAAACTCATGGCAGAACAAGGAACAGTCATATGAATAGTAACAGGGAGATGTATAGCATGCATCCTTGAACATGCCCCCTTAACATAACTCTAAAAGAACGCCCTTTCGATCAAAGATAAGCAGTAACAATGGCAACTTACACGCCTTGCATTTTGTGCAGGGGATAATTTGTCACCAAGTGTATATTCTGAGTTACCTTTTGTCACTCCTGCAAATGCCGATGCAAGCTTTTTCAAAATTAGAAACTGTTTGCTTGATGCCTTTACTAGGGGAAAAAAAAAACACACCCTTCAAAGCACCTGCTGGTGCATCTGTACTCACCTGCTGGTGCATCTGAACTTGAGTGGTGTTCTTTCGCCTCTGTGGCTTCCAAAGCTTCTCTGCCGTCAATCAGCACTCCCGTCCTCTTCTCAAGACTTGTATTAACTCTTGTTTGGGAGCGTGCAGCTCCATTGGCTTTCGCTAGATTGTCCGTCTTCTTGTAACAGACACAAAAGACTAGGCTGAACAACAGTAAAAGAAAAGGAAAATTTTAGGGAAACTTAGAGCATGCTGAGGGCAAGTATACCTGCAATGAAGCCAAGACTGAAACCATGGGCTTTTCAACGACCCAAGAAGATGACAAGTCTTTCCTGCGAGCGGTGTTTAGGCTCAAAGGTCCAGAATCGTCTATCGTGGACAAGATGGTGCTAATTACCTGCTTCAAAATACGTATATACAGCTTAGCACGTCTCTCTGAAGACAAGAAGAAACAACCATCCAGCCTGTGCTGCAAAGCAATTGTGCTTTAAGTGTAATAAAAAATCTACCTCCTTCGGGAACATGCTCTCTATCTGCTCAAAAGCACTGAGCTCCCTGAGCTGCTGGACCTAAAACGAGGTTGAGTTTTAGAAGGAAGCTTCGAGACTACGTTCAAAAGCTTTGAAACAAGAATGCACTCACGAGAACTTACTTCATTTTCTGTTCCTTCTATGAAATCTCTTAGCCCTGGTGCAATCACCAAATGCAGGAGTCAGCAACTGTAACAGAATTGAAACTTTCCATCCCTTGATGCAGTTTTTGGAAAATTAGGGGGCTATGTCACAGGCTGAAAAGCATCAAGGTAGGAGTCAGTATTACATTACCGGAAGTGGACCTGAAGATTCCACCATGCGTTGCTAAGAAAACCAGTGGCGTCAGAACTGATAAGAAGAGCAAGCTCAGAACAAGGAGCTGATACTTGCTGGTATTCCTGGCCAAACGCGGAACTGACAGGTTGCCGCCTCCCCTCCGCAACCGCATGTTGTCACAACATGGGCAGACAGATCTTACACAGAGAATAAGAAGAAGAAGATAAGGAAACTGAGAAGAACACTGCTCTTTGCAACACCCTTAACGTTGAATGGCAACCATAATCCAGGTTGCTTAGAGCGCAGGTTAAGTTTCTTGGGGGAGAAGATGAAGTCCTAAACCTGGAGAGCTTGGTGATGGCAATGGCACTCAACAGTTCTCAGAAGCGGCTTGGGATGAGAAACCGGGCAGAACATAAGTCTAAACCTCGAGGGCACGGCGATGGCAGCAGACCTTCAACAGTTCTCAGAGACAGCTTACGGAAAGGGAGCGGGCAAAATCTCTGTGCAGGCTGCCTTACTGTGATCCAGAAGCCTGCAGAAGGCACTGCTGCGGGTGTGCAGATAACTGCAAAAAAACCCTAGGAGAAGGGGGCCCTACTCAGCTACTGCTGGTGAATGCGAGTTGTTCGAGTTCACAGGGTTCGAACAGTTCGGATATGATAGAGAGGAGCTCGATTTCCTGCAAACTGGTTGCTGCACCTGTTTGTTTTACCATAACATCAACTCATGAGAGATATGCAGCTGATTCGCAAAGGCATTTCACATTCGCGTGCCGTGCAGTGGTTGTGTGTTAATGCACTTACTGGCACATCCAGCAAGAGGCTCCTACCTCCACCTATTTTCTTACGCCTTTTCACGGACTAGCTCGTGGTGCAGTTCCTCCTCTTTTGCTGCTGCTTTTGGCGCCATTAAAGCTACTGTTTGCACAGTTATGCACAAAATCAGTTATGCTTCTCCGACAATCAAGGAGGGAGCTGCTTATTCGATCGATGTTCTCGGGAGCAGCTCTCTTTTGAGAAGCTTTAGCTCTTGATTTGCGGGCGAGCACCGGGAAAGCGACTGTAGCAAGCTCTCGGCTTCTGAGGAGGGGAAAGGCGAAGAAAAAAGTAGAAAGTCAGCTTCTGGTATTGGGAAGAACGGCACCGACTCGTTTTCCTGGCAGAAGTAGAGGACGGAGCGAGCGCGATCACCGCCTAAAAGGGCTTATCACGAGAGATGACAGAGCGGCAGAGAATGCTCGCCATAGCTCGAAACAGGAAAAGCTCATGTGTAGAACAGTAGAAGTGATAGATTACAGGTACGTTTATCGTCGTGGCGCCCTGGTGGCTGTTCGAACTGACCACGTCGACAAAGAGGTGCAAGCGTGATCAAGCCTAGCCATCCCAGCTGGCGTTGAAAACTTCCACGTAGACCAACTGCTGGCATTTTTGTCGGTGACAGTACCACGGGCCACGTGTCCATGTAATAAAATACAAGGCAGGCCGCAGAAAATAACTATTTTTATATTTTATACAAAAAAATTTTGAAGCCGTAAAATTTTAAATCTTTCCTGAAAAGTAAAATATACTACTATAAATTAAAACTTGAGTTTTCAAATGAAGTGGCCCATAGCTTGACTTTGTGATAGTCCAGGGCTACCGTGATGGCCGTGGGAAAGCACCCCTTTTTGCAAGCAGCCCTATTGACATACACCTCTCAGTCTAAAATAACTAATGACATAAGCATTTCTCTCCTCGAGTCTCTGAACGAGTCCGCTCTTCTCTGACCCCAGCTCAAAAACAAAACAAAAATCTCATTCTAAAATAACTAAAGAATGGTTGTTGTAGTCCTTGACCACATACGCATTACCACATGCACAAGAACGTCTGATTCTAAAAGCACTCTAATTAGTGCTACGTTTAACTTTGAACAAGCTTAAACACCTTCGATTATAATACAAATTCTAAAAAATAAGTGATTTGATCGTTCTAGGCACCCACCATAGCCAAATCCATATGTGAATAGACTTGGAAAACCCTTTTATTTCCAAAGTATACCCGATCTTCTTACACAGAGGGATTCAAGCGTGATGAGTGAGAGAGCCTTCAATTGACCCTTCTTATCCACTAAAATTCTAAACTTTTAATGAGCTTAAACACCTTCAGTTATAATATAAATTCTAAAAAATAAGTGATTTGAATGTTCTAGGCACCTACCAAAGCCAAATCGATATCTGACCTAACTTGGAAACCCCTTTTATTTTCAAAGTATACCAAATCTTCTTACACATAGAGGGAATCAGCGTGATGAGTGAGTGCCTTCCATTTGCCCTTCTTATCCACTAAAATTGTGATCTTATCCACTAAAGCTCTTACTCCTCATAATTTCAAAGAATACCTTGATGTTCCTTTCTCTCTATCCATAAGCTTCAACTAATCACATTTTAAGCCAACCCATACTACATGTGAGCAAAGTTTCCAGGAGTCCCTTCATCTCAACACTAATGAATGAGCCTTCACAAATAGCAAATGTGAGCTTTTTTGCAAGATGACACCACATCATGCTTTAGAGATCCTTCTGTTCAATATTGCCTCCCTTGTATGCCACATAACAATCAAAAGCATCTCCCTATCTTCTTGGGGTGGTAATTGGTCTCCAAAATGCTTTCACAACTCATTTTTTTATATGATCCAATAATCTTAGATTCATTTATAAAAACAACCTTAATCATGTCTCAAAGCTTTCTAAACCCTTATCTTGTCTCAAGGCTTTGCAATCTCTAACCCTAACACTCACTTGGAAGTTCCACAAAGGTAAGCTATATCATCTTCATTGTGACACCCATACCCTACACAAAGCTACACTGGTTTTGCCATTTTGCTAATCTTTCCCTTGCCCTCACCCTAACATAGACCACACCCTACTAACCCTAACTCGAAGCTTTTTGTGTGCTCTAATCGTTTTCTCTAATTCACCACGAGTGCATACAATTAGGATGGTTAGAGAAGGTGCCGAGAGAGATAAAGTAGTAAGCAGCACCAACATCTTTTCAACAATCAAGTTGTCAAGAGGTCAAGGAAGAAGCATCAAACATGGAAAAGGGGGACATAATCTGCACTGTCTTCCACCCTCCCTTTAAAAGGCTTACATAAGGGAAACCCTACTAAGGCATAAATGCATCACCAAAGCTATGCCATCCACCATCACCACCCGTGGATGTATGGACCCCCTACCAACAACTTTAATGTCCCTTGCATCGGTCTCTTTGGTAGAAATGCCATTGACTCCACCTTGGTATGTATGGGTCCTTTACTTCATCTACTAAGACCTTGCTAAAACATCGAATTTACTATGAATGATTTTTTTGCTAGGGTTTCAAAGCTTCCCCTACTCTCATTAGGATCCCCTCTACTAGGATTTTACAATCTTATCTAAGGATCTGCATAGGCCAAACAAATTGTACCCTTTGTATCTGAGGTAACAATCCTTTTCATCTGCTTCTACTGTAGAATTAATTTTCCCTTTTCAGCTTCCTAGCCCTTGGGTCAAGACTTGCCACTCTACAACTTCTTTCAATGGACGATAACATGTACTACGACCCTACATAGAGCTAATTACAATGGCCACACTTAAAGAAGTTAGACTCACTTTCCCTTGTTGAAGTCACTCCTAAAATTTGAATGTTTTGTTATTCTTAGTAGAAGTCTCTCTTCCTAATACAAAAAATTCATACAAAGCACCAAAGCAAACACTCGCATACCTAGATTTTAGAGATCATGTGCCAGACTTGAGTGAACCACTTGGCAATGGTCCTTACGCATATGAGAATTGAAGGCACATGGCAAGGAATGGAAAGACTCAAATGAAGACACAAGTGCAAAGCAATGATAACCAAAGTACTCACATGATATGAAAGCTTGATGTAGACTCCATTATGTGACAAGGACAAGTACAGCTCTCGTATAAAGCACACACGCACATAATAGTACCATTATGCTTATGGGATCAATCCCAATGTGACACGTGGCATCCATAGCACACACTAGACTAGAACTCACAAACTAGCTCAACTTAACTTCATGTTCTAACACCCCCCCATGAAGGAAAGGTTAGGGACTACTGGAATGGAGCCAAGAATAGAGCATGACAATGATGGACTGCTAATCTTTGCATCCCATGTAACTTAGAGGCTCATATTCTTATTAACTATCATTCTTACTAAGAATCGTGTTATTGTGACCATGAGCAATAAATGTGATTTTTTTTCTCTTACCTCAATAGGGATCTGTGTTTCATGTGCTCTGCACTGAGAGGAACATGGGTTGTTTTCACTACCATCTTCATATGATTCATACTCATTGGCAAAAATAACTCCCTCATCGCAATGGAGTTGACACTTGTGGTGCAAGGCAATTTGTACTTGCGTAGTGGGTCACTCTTAGGGAAACCAATGGGGTTGGGGCTTGGATAGCTAACAATGGTTTTGGAACATTTGGTGATGTAGAAGCTTCACCATCAATCACCATGTCTTGTGTGATAGGGTTTCTTTTTGGGATCCAGACTTGTTTGGGCATTGGCGGTGAAGGTTCTTTTATAATAGTTTTCCCTTTGTTGGTATTTGAGCGATTGAAGCCTTTATCCATCACTAATGAGGAGATTTGGGGATTTATAAGCGGCGGCAGTGAGACTAGTGGCATATATTTATGTTTTGGTATCTAAATACAATGGTTACCCTCGTAGTAGTAGCCTTGAGCTTTTAGTAAGCGTTTGGGTATCTATTTTAGGGTAACTGGTAATTTGGACTTCCTGCGTGTTGAGGCCCTCTTTGCTTTGTTGGTTGAGGTGGTACATATGGAGAAAGTTTGGTAACCTATTTCAAGATAGATTTGGGTTGCCACTTTTTTGTAGCTTGTTGTATTTGGCCATTCTTTTGACATGTAGGTGTTTGCCTTGTGGGTGTAAAAGAGTCAGGAGTCGTGAATAGTGGATGCCAAAGCAGATGGGGTTTTCTTAGATTTTTTGGATGTTGAAGCTTCCTTCTCGTTGCAATTCTCGATAATAGTGAGATATGGCAAGGGTTTATGTGTAGAGTGTTCACCTGTGGCTTCACCCATATAGAGACACATCCTATCAAACTAGTCAATCATACATCCAACAACCTTCATCCATGAACGACCAAGTATTACCGACCAAGTATTACCGATCTAGGTAATGTTCTAGTAGGCATAACTAGGAAGTCTCCCACTTGGTGCTTATTGGCATCACAATATGTCTCTATTTATAGTAGCCCAAGAACCTTGGTATTCCTAGCATGGATACTTTCACCTTTAAAGAGGTATCTACAAGTTGAGGTTTTCCCACAACTGGTTCCATGCATTAAAGGAAATTAGATTGTGACTAGCCCCCGTATCAAGTAATGCATTGTGAAGCACTTTACCATAAGGGCTAGGTAAGTGAATGGATGTTCGTAGAGGTGCTATGTGCTCCTATGTGTCTCCTTCAACTTCTCCCATGAATGCTTGTGCAGATCCCATAATAGTTTCTCATTGTTCTTGTTGTTGGATTCGCCTTTCTTTAGCCTCTTATCGAGCTTTAGCTTTCTTTAGTTCCGCTTTCTCCTTGGATGCCTTCTTATCATGTGCGACTCGCAAGGCTTCCTCGGTAAGAGGACCATAATACTTTTTGAATTTACTACCTTTAAGGAAACCAACAGTTTCAACTCCATCAAGAGTCTCAACACATATAGTACATTTTGGAGTAATTTTGCAAACATGGTCCCTTTCCATTTTGGTCAAACAACTTTTTTCTTGAGTCCTTTTTTGTAAGCATGTTTTGCACTGTAATTTGTCTTTCCTTTGTAAGTTGTTCTAAAACAAACAACCAGTTAGCCAATTCACATCCAAATTAGGTAATGATGTTCTTATAGAGAAACTTAGTAGTCACCATGACATCCGCTTTTTGTGAAGCTCTTGCTTCAGCCCATTTGGTTACATAATTTGTGGCAACAATGATGAAGCGTGTTTGTGTGCCACATGTAGTAGGACTAATAGAGCCAATGAAAACTAAGCCCCATTTTTCAAAAGGCTGGTTGACTTTGACATGATTAGTGGCATCATGTCCTTCTTTTGTGGCTTTACACAACATTGGCACTCGTCACATCCTTTGACAAATAGTGCACAATCCTTAAAAACCGTTGGCCACCAATACCCCGAGTGTAGTATTTTATTGGTTGTGATTTCTATCACACAAAATGTCCCCCTACTACTACCCCCTGTGGTGTACTTGTTCCATGATCATGAGATATTCGTCCTCTCGTGGATAATGTCTAAGAATATTATCCTTACCTCTTTTATAAAGAGTTCCGACAATAAGTTGGTAAGGCACATTCTCTTTTAGTAGCTTTCTTGCTAAATCTTTCCTCAGTTCCTTTCCTTCTAGAAAACCATTAGTTGAAAAGTTGTCGATTTTCTCGCTCCATTTTGGAATAGCATCAACCTTGAATAGTGTAGCATTTGATAACTCGTCATCAACTCCGATTGGTGCTTCACCCATTAGGTATAAGGGATAGATGATCTGCCATGACATGTTTCTTGCTAGGTCTCACAACTACTATAAAATTGAACTAAAGAAGAATTAAGAACCACCTTGTGATCCTTCATGTGGAGCATGGTTTATTTATATAACAAGGCTTGATGAGACATAGAAAACAAGTTTATTACTAAGAAGGCAATGCTGAAATTTATTTACAACATAAACCATTGCTACCCTGGTGGTGTAATTGATTTCAACCTCATCTAGTTGCCGACTGCAAAACTAATAGGATAGTCTAATTTGTGTTCCCTTGGCTATTCTAGGACACAAGCAATTACAAAATTGGAGGCATCAATGTGTACATGAAAGATCAGATCCTAGTTAGGTGTTCACAAGATTGGAGCACTAGCCAAGGCTTACTTTAGCGCATCATAAGCTTATTGACACTCCTCGGTCCATATAAATACAATCAATAGCTTGTACAAAGAACGAGCTATTTCTGCATAGAAAAGAATAAATTGGTGGTAGTAGCCGACATGGCCCATGAATCTTTGGACTCCCTTGTAGTTTGTTGGTGGGGGTGATTCCAAGATGACCTTGATTTTTCTCTCATCAGTTGAAATCCCATCTTTGGACACTGTATGCCCAAGAATAACTCCTTGTTTCACCTAAAATTAACATTTGTAAGGTTTAAGGATATGCGATAAAATCGACACCTTTCAAACACCCTTTTTAGGCACACAAATGTGGCTAGTGCATTGGCTAGACCGAATGGTATAACTCTGTAAGCATACACACCATGCTCAGTGACAAAAGCTATTTTAGCATGGTCCTCACGTGCAATCAAAATTTGATTATAGCCTGAATATCCATCCAAAAATCTTTAAGCCTCCTTGCCCGCAGAGCACATGTTCTAAATATGGCAAGGGGTAGTGATCCCTGCACGTCGCAAGATTAACTTTCTTGAGATCAAACACTCTAAGTTTTCCATTCTTCTTGGGTACAACTATAATGGGTGAGAGCCATTTTGAGTGTTCAATCTCATAGATGGATCCACACTCAATAAGTTTATCGATATCTTCTTTAACAATGCTTGCATATTTGGGATTCATTGGATAGAGTCGCTGTTGGATTGGTTTAGCATTCGGGTACCATGGGGATGGTGTGTTGTACCACCTCTGCAGGAACTCCCTTCATAACATGGTATGTCCAGAAAAAGAAATCCATATACTTCTTGAGGAGAGCTACAAGTTTAGCCTCCTCAACCTCATTTAAGTTCTTGGCTATGTAGACAGGCTTAGGATCTTCTCCTCGTTCAGCCAAGTCTACTTTCTTGACCTCTACAGGCCCATCATAGACTCCTCCACTCTCACTTGTGGGGTTAAGTTTGGCATTCTCAAACACTAACTTGCGTTCCCCTATGGTGTATGACTTGTAATGCTCAGGTGTTGGGTGTAAATCAGGGTCATTTTCCTTCCCTTTATCAGCTACTTCAACTACAATCTTAGCCTCTTGTTCCTTCTATGTGAGTTCACGATTTTGTTTCTTCTAGTTGAGCAACTTGATTTTGGTTCATTAGATACTTCTAGCTTAGCTATATCAATTGGGGGTGGCCTGCAATAACTTTTTGTAACTCCTCTCCCAAATCATTTATAAACTTTCGATTTAAGTCTAATGCATCCATGTATTAGAGCCATTGGGTGGTAGTTGTTCTTTCTTATAACCTTTTATGATGATTCGTTGCATAACATTTACGTCTCTGCCATCTTCACAGATGCTCATTGGTGTTTTGAAGCACTTCATCCCTTTCTTTAGATTGGGAATCCATATCAAATTTGGAGCTACTCCCTACAATTTCTTTTGATGTTATGGGCTTTGTTTTTCTTGTGGCGTGACTGAGGAGTTGGTGTCGCTTTCGGTCTCTGTTTTCAGACTCCTCACCACTATTGGTGCTTGAGCTTGAGTTATCCCATTTGGACTCAATTTCACTATAACAAATCTCCTCGATATTAGAAAGTAGAGCATGAATCATTCGTAGGGGCAAAACCTTAGGGTGCTCTCACCATCAGATGTTACCCATGTAGATTCTCTAGCTCCCAAGCTATCAATTGTGGTCTTCATATGTATCCAGTTTAGATCATCTTCAGGCTTAAGAGCTTGTTTTTTTAGCATCTTTGTAGGGCAGGTTCTTCCCTACATCAATCTCTTCTATGGAAGTATAGCAATATTGCAAAGGGGTCAAATGGATGGTAGTATCAAATCTCTAGTCAAATAGTCCACCACCACCCATTAGATGTACGTGACTAGTCACGAGGTCTACTCTAAGGATTGAGTCATCAAGTTGTAGGTAGACATTGTTTTTAGATCAATCATGGACCATTTTAGCTTCACGCATAAATGGTCTTTCTAAGATCATTTCATAAGGATCAAGTTGCTTGGAAAAGTCCATCACAATGAACGTATTCCTTAACTCGATGTTTCAACACCTTGATCTTAAGGTTGCATAACATTCCCATTGGTTTGGTAATAGTACCATTAGCCATTTTAACCACAATGTTTGAGACTTCAAGACTGGGTTTGGCCATTTTTCCCCAGCATTTTTTGGTGATTATACTGACTCCTACACCACCATTAAGGACTCCCATTACTGTGATGCCCTTGGAAGTGAGTGGTAGTAATGCGTTGGATTCATCACCTTCAAAGTATTGACCCAATTTATTCAATGGAATTTCAACCATTCATTTGGTATACTCATCCTCTACTTGGGTTCTTGGACCTTCTATGATTTGAGTTAGAAAATTTCCATAGCAGAGTTGAGTCTTGTGGGTTTCTGCAAATGGTGGTAGTCCTATGTTGAGATCTCCATTTAAAAGATCTTTCAATGCTCTGAAGTGTTCTAGATCTCCACACAAGTGTACAGTCATCGTAGTCTTTGTTTCAGAATCCATGAACTCCAACAATTTAGGGATGTTCAAGGAAGTATCCATTACCTCTCTACCATGTAAAGGTGTTGGTGATATTGGAATTTCCACCTTTTGAACAAGTTCAAGGTTCTTATACTCAAACATTCTCCTAAAGAGTTGAGAATCCATGCTTGGGATAGTTGAGTTCTTGCTAACCTCAAGGATGACACTAGGTATATCTAAGGGTTTGTGGGTTGTGAGGATAGGCTTTCGGTTGTTTGGATGAACAGTGCTAGAGATGTTTACTTGTGTTGGTCTTGGTTCTAACTCCTCCTGAGTATGTGTGACTATATCCCAGAGCTCATGAAGTTGTTTCAATTCTTTTACAGGGTCAAGGTATGAGCCAAGTTTCTCTTTGTTTGGTTTCTTGATGGCATGCATCCTTTCCTTTTTAATCTCCTTAGTTTTTGTTTGAGTGTCTCTAGTTTGCTTAAAATTAGTGTGGGTGTCCACTGAATCAAAATCCTCATTAATATCATTCATGTAGAATGGTTCTTCATGTGTTCCCCAAGTTCACTCATTCCATCTTCTCTGTTTTGCCCCCTTTTATAGATTTATTTCTTCTATGGCCCCTCTTCTTTTTGGATCCCGCTACTTAAGTAGATGGTTTTCTACTTTCTTTTCCACAATAAGTGTGTTTTGAGCCATGAGTCTCGTTATTTCATTCATAGATGGGTTAGAATTTCTCAAAATTGATCTCTGAGTTTTACTATCCACTCCAATCATGTTGAGAAGTGTGATGGTAGGACCATTCTATTGAATTACAACCGCCACTTTCATTGGGAAATCTTTGATCCAATGATCTATGCCATAACGATTTTTACAGGTTGTCGATAGCATGATGGAAGATGCAACTTGGGTGATTAATGGGACACTCAGAGACTCAGTGTGGTCCTTGACAATGATAGCATTGAAGAGGCTTTCTCTTGACAGTAGAATTGATGTCTCGACCTCTCCCTACTGTAGCTAGTTGGTATACTAGTTTGACTCCGCTTCTTACATCAACTACATAGAAGTCTGGATAAAGCTTTGTGGAGTCCTCGACGACATGTGAGGCACTGGTCTGAGGTCCAGAGTGGTCATATGTCAAGGAACTAAAGCAAGGCAAGATGACTTTGCATGTTCAATATAAAAGTTATGGTCACACTTTTCATGGTAGTGCCACATCCATCAAAAAGCACTTAAGCAGAGTTGAAATTAAAGTAAAGCATTGCCTAATTTCTCCTTCCAATCTACATGTCACTTTACATACTATGCCAAATTACAGTCCAAGGAGAAAATAAAGAGAAGGTTTTTCATGTCATCTACATATATATGGCATCACCTTCACAATGGATTGAGGAGAATATAGAATCACTTAACACTCTAAATAATAATTTGCTAGGAAAACATGTATTGAAAACAAAGAGAAGGCTTTTCATGTCATCTACATTTATATGGCATCACCTTCACAATGGACTGAGGAGAATATAGAATCACTTAACACTCTAAATAATAATTTGGTAGGAGAACATGTATTGAATGATGTGCCTCTTTCTTTAAAGCCTACTAAGAAGCATGATAAAGAGCTTGATTCATTGCATGCAGATAGAATATGCTTGAGTTGCATGCAGATAGAATATGCCTGAGTTGCATTTAAAGTGGACGTAGGGACATTCCCTTTATTGTTATACGTAATCCAATCTTTTAGGATGCATTGATGAGCATAGTAAAGGTAGGATTTATAGTACCAAATTATAATAAAATGCACATGAAATACTTAGAGAAAGTGAAGCAAACTACCGAGTTTGCCTTGAAATGCACAATGTTTGATTTTGTTCCAACCTTTGGTTATACTATTGCACTAGATAGATGGAGGAGCTATTAATAAAAGCCCTTGATAGATGTAATGCACATTTATCGTAGTAGTGGCATTGCTTTTCTTGAAGCAATATATACATATTTAAGGGAAAAGACATCATCATACATTGAGAGAATGTACAAGAGAGTAATTGCAATAGTTGGTGGCTATAAAAATGTGATAGCAATAGTGATAGATAATGCTTCAAATTACAAAGGTGTTGGTCTTTCCATTCAGTGCAAATATTCGGAGATAACATGGGTACCTTGTGTTACACACACTTTAAGTCTATTATTAAAAGATATTGGAAAGATATCTTTTATACAACCTACTTTAGTAGATGCAAATGTCTTGGTAAAGTTGATTAGAGAGCATCAGTTCACATGTCCCTTGTTTCATACGTGATGGATAAATGCTTACAAATTTGTATGCAGCAAAGTTTACCACTACATACTATGTTCTTGAGAGATTGATAGTGGGTTGAGCTGCATTACAAGAGATAGTGGCAAAATGTAGAGAATATAGTTAGTATTATAAAGTTGTTTGTTATGTTGTTGCATCTTATAGATACAGAGAAGATTATTATAAGAAAATTGTATTGGTTAATGTAAGAGGTAAATCACCAAGTCAAAGAACGTAACAAGTTCTTTGCTAGAGAATGTCAATAGATTCTACTCAAGCTAATACTCGATGGATATAAATGCATACTCCTTTGCATGGTGTAGCCTTTGCACTAGATGCAAGTTTTTAAATTCATGTGCACAGTCACAAAATAATGAGGTTAATGAAAATTTCAAGGTAGTGTGTGATTAATCATTGCCACAAGAGATGAGGGAAAAGAAGCTTTCCAATAAAGTTTGTAATTAGAATGGGTGCTTTTGGTGACCCTTGGCATTTAGATATAATTGAAAAAGAAATAGCTCCAATTTGGTGGAAAGAATATGGCGATGAGACATTTGAGTTGCAGTATAGGTTTTATATGTGGTTGCTTCCTTTGGTAGTTGTGAAAGAAACAGGTTTGCATTTGATTTCGTTCACACAAAGCATCATAATAGATTGAAAGAACCACATGCTCCAAACTTGGTCTATATTTATTACAACATGCAAATGATATACATGTCTCACACAATTGGAACTTGAGCTACCACTTGTTAAAATAACAGCAATGTGATGAGCTATGGTGGATCAAATGCTAGAATCAACATCATTAACAAAGTGATTAGATAATAATTAAGATGTGATTAGTGAGTAATTAACTAATAGCTTAATGTAGGCATGGATAATCAAAAACCAACAAATTCTCATTAGGCCAATGCCTCAATTTATAGCGTTTACATCCAAGCATCTAATCCCACTGATTTCTCCTTGATTCACTCCACCTCTTTTGCTTGATTCTCTCTACCTCTCCCAAAATATCTCCACACTTCCTGAATCTTCTCATGCTACCCTTTATTCTCTCCCAGTAGATTCTTCTCACCTTTTCACAAGTTCTCTCACATTTACAGATTCTCTTTTACAGCCTCTAACCAAGGGCTTGTTCCCGCACACACCCTATTCACTTGTATATTTCAACACCTCCCCTCAAGTGAACAATCTTAGCACACCTGGACCCTGTACCAAGTTTCTCTCTTACTTGATAGTCCGCGACCAGTGCCTCAAGTCCCTAAACTCATAGTCCTTGACACACACTCTCTCCCTATGTGTCCAAGGCTACTACAAGTGCCTGCGACCTTGACTAAAGTGCTCACATATACATCTACCACGTGGCCTACATCATCGGTGGCTCAAAGGTGGTTTTACTTTGTTGGGACAGGTTACATGGGTTGTGGGGTTTCTCTCTTTCTCTCTATCTCTCAGAAAAGATGATCCGACTCCACTTACTTTGGAGCCTTCATGAAGTTTGCCGATGTCATTCCTTCTCTACTGGGTTTGCTGTAGCAGTCTCTTGCCATGTGTCCTGGCTTTCCACAGTTGTGGCAAGTGAAGGTCCTTCCTCCTACTCTGCCTCTTTCTCGTCCTCGTCCTCGAGAGAATCCTCCTCGGGTGAAGAATGCTTTTTCTTCTCCTGCTGTTGAGTCGAGCCATTTCTTCTCTTGGCCTCTGCTCTCTTGCTCTAGTAGAGCTCCTTCTATCTCGTGTAGCTGCAATTCAGGTACATTCTTTAGTGTTGCTACAATGTTTTCATATTCACCTTTGTCCACACTCTTCTCAGAAGCACTGCTAGTGCCTCATCATCTTCTACCTTTTTGCCAATAGCTGTGCCAGTTGTTGCCTAATGCTTTTATATCTGTTCAAGTGTGTGATTAAAGGTTCACTTTCCTTCATATCCAATTCGTAGAATTGCATTAACAGATTTATCTTTGAATTTTTAGCTTGTGTGCCAAATAATTTATTGAGTTCATCCCATGCATCTTTTGCCCATTGTATCCCTGTGATGTGATGAATGATTTCATCATTTAAACTGAGTGCAATAAGTCCCAATGCTTTTTCATTCCTGCTCTTCCACTCATTTTCCCCTCTCACCTCTGGGCATTCATCTCTTCCCTCAACTAGCCCCCACATATTTTTTCTCATGAGCAGATACATTATGGATGACCTCTGTGTTAACTCCACTTGGAAGGCACACCTTGACTATTTACGTAAGGTGCTAGAAAGATGTAGGTTGTACCGCATTTCATTAAACCCACTCAAATGCCAATTTTGGGTTAGGCATGGAGTTATCCTGGGACACATTATCTCCCACAACAAGGAATCTCCACGAACGATAGCAAGGTGCGGATCATCCTTGAGCTGCCCCCACCCACCAATTTCAAGGGAGTCTAGCACTTTATGAGACATGGCGGCTATTATAGATGTTTCATTTTTATGTATGCCGATATAGCTCAATCCCTTTATGGACTCTTGATCCCTTTTGAGCAGACATAGGAATGCCAACATGCTTATACCATCCTCAAGAAAGCCTTGGCAAAACAAGTGCTCCTATCCTAAGGTCCCCCAACTGGGACATTATCTTTCATGTCCACATCGACGCCTCTGCCTTTGCTATTGGAGCCCACCTGGTGAACACAAGATGGATAATTGGTGGGTGTTGCATACTTATCATGGACCCAAATTCCTGGCATAGACTTGATCCAACATCATCAACAGAGTAACATGGGCATCTTAATCTCTCCCTAGAGTCTTTATAAGCTAATTTTCATGAGGCAATGTGCAGCATGTTTGAGTGCTATCTCTATGATACAAGCTTCTACACACACACACACACACACACACACACACACACACACACACTCTCACACACACACAAAATGATTCCTCCTAAAAAAAAATCAAGGTATATTAGAGCATAGAATAAAATTGTTTTGTTTATCCTTTTAGTGGAAGCCATGTTTATAGAATGAATCAGGTGAGGTGTCCACTTTCACTTATACCCCCACATAACTACTATTCCCTGAAAACACAAAAGGATAGGGAGAGATATAGCTAGTAGTAGGTGCCTCCTTCTAGGCACTTTTGGGAGCTTTGTTGCCCTCTTCTCTACCCTAGAAAGTTGTCAAAATCTCCAGGTAAACCTAGTCTATACTTTGGACTTCCGCTTTGTGCATTAATTAATGATAAACATAGCTAATTTATGTGTTGATTAGTGTCCCAAATCCATGCATTATTATAATGAGGGATGGTATGGAGAGTAGTAGGATAAGGTGAAGGAGGCCTTATTATCAACGGCTTGGCTTACAATTTGATGGTGTGACATAAATAAACATGTTCCTTAATTAAGGCCCTTTTTACAAGGTTTGTTAAAATAGCCTTTTTACACCCTTTTTACACAATACAATCATGCCAAAGACAAGATATATCTATAAAAAGTTTATATATGAATCAATTCCATACAAGCCAAACCGGCTCTCTTATTCTTTTCCTTTATACTGTCGATGATCTAGAATTCGGTCTTCCAGCCTTTACATGCTGGGCAAAACCCTACGGGACCATACACCTCATCGTCGGCCGCTGCTGTGGTGAGGACTTAAGCCAGCCTGTCGCCCTCTCAGGCTTCATCGCTCGATCCTCCCGCCCCCCTCAGAGGGATGTTTGCACACTAGGGTGGGCTTATTCACCGCACTAGCCTGGGCCCTATGAACTAGGCAGCATCATAATCTCTCGCCTTAATCGGTGAACCTTATTCTCTCCCAATGGTATGAGGGATACCTTGGGCCATTCCCGGGCTTTGCTTAACGACGCCGCCCGGCTACACAAGTAGGGAAAGGAGTTAGCTTTGAAGCTAGGAAAAACTTGCACTCTTTAAAGATAACAATTTCAATGCAATTTATTGAATACAACATCACACAATTCGTAACTTCATACAATTTTATGTCATTATTTTAAAAGGAAAAGATACACATTTATTAGCACAAAAAAAAACTCTTCTTTAAAATATAACCAAGCTAACCTGGCCACCATTTCCTTGAGGAGCTTGAAAAGGGAGGGTTGGAGCCGCATCGGGAGCATCTTCCCTAATCTCGTTGTTGCGCGCTCCTCTCGAGGCAATATTCTAATGTTTTCGGGATGGGACCATCTTAGATGTCGTCTTGTAGGGCTCGCTGTCGTGGTCGAAACGCTTCAGTCGGATCTCAATTTTGAGATCGTTTGCTCACCGTATGAGCAAAAGACTATAGCGCATGAACCCTTTCTTAAGACAAAAACCTCTTATTAAAGTCTACGCAAATGGGGGGGGAATTGTGAGATGTCCTTAAGACAAAAACGTTTTGCTAAAGAGGAGAAGGGCTAAGGGCTGCTGTAAGTCTCTTCACACGGGGGGGTGGGGAGAAGAGTTAAGGACACTGCCTCCTAGCAAGAGGGGGATGGAGGAAAATTGCCTTATCTGAAAAGAGGCAAATGAGGGGGTGTGAGAGGGGTGGCTGCAAGGGGCGGCTGTACTACAGCAAGTACACTGCACAGGGACAGACGACGGTACAACAGGGCATACGTTGCGCAGAGATGCGTGTTGCCTGTGGAGCACCCCGAGGGTTTATATAGCTGTGGGGTACGGGTACGGGCACTCCGCAAAGCAAGGACGAAAGGACGGTGTACTAACAAAGGTTATGGATCAGTGGCCTGCATGGGTCTAGGGGAAAGGTACGGTGTCGGTTTTATCAGGGAAAGGAGTGGTACGCATGTACCTTATCTGGTCTGGGGCAGCATGGGTGTCCACGTAGGGGTACATGTGGACCACACAGTGGGTGGCCGTCCTTTGGTTCTTGTGCGGCCATCGTACGGGCACTATGGTAAGTGTGTACGATCTAAATTTTTTTGGGACAGGGTCTCGAAATTTGGGATGTCCGCCTCGATTTGTGTGCCATTAAAGTCTACGCAAATGGGGGGGATTGTGAGATGTCCTTAAGACAAAAACGTTTTGCTAAAGGGGAGAAGGGCTGAGGGCTACTGTAAGTCTCTTCACACCGGGGGGTGGGGGGTGGGGAGAAGAGTTAAGGACACTGCCTCCTAGCAAGAGGGGGATGGAGGAAAATTGCCTTATCTGAAAAGAGGCAAATGAGGGGGTGTGAGAGGGGTGGCTGCAAGGGGTGTCTGTACTACAGCAAGTACACTGCACAGGGGTAGACGACGGTACGGATGGCGGTACAACAGGGCATACGCTGCGTAGAGATGCGTGTTGCCTGTGGAGCACCCTGGGGGTTTATATAGCTATGGGGTATGGGTACGGGCGCTGCGCAAAGCAAGGACGAAAGGACGGTGTACTAGCAAAGGTTATGGATCAGTGGCCTGCATGGGTCTAGGGGAAAGGTACGGTGTCGGTTATCAGGAAAAGGAGTGGTACGCATGTACCTTATCTGGTCTGGGGCAGCATGGGTGTCCACGTAGGGGTACATGTGGACCACACAGTGGGGGCGGCCGTCCTTTGGTTCTTGTGCGGCCATCGTTTGGGCACCCTGGTAAGTGTGTACGATCCAAATTTTTTTGCGAGACGGGGTTCCCAAATTTGGGACGCCCGCCTCGATTTGTGTGCCGGACCGCCCCGGGGGTAAAATTTTTTTTTTCGAGAGGTTCTCTTGGTCGTTGGGGTTCAGACCGTTCGTCAATCGGACGCCCGATCGTGCATTTATTAAGGTTTAAAGGTCGTCGCTTTTTAACTAAAATGACTGAAATTTACGTATAAGCTTGATCTGGTGTCCGTTTTTGATGCTGTAAAATCCTATATCGGGGTAAAATCGCGTGCAGATTCCAAATATGGGCTTAGAATTTGAAGATTCTAAGTAGAAATGAGTCAAATAATAAAATCTCTATCCCATCCTCTTTCAATACGAGAGAAATGAGGGAGGGACATCTTCTCTAGTATCTGCACCATGGTGTCACGGAACTCGAAATTTGAGGAGTGACTAGCAGTCTCGAAGATGCATTGGAAAACTAGAAACTTCGAGTAGGCATCTTCCTCTTCCTACAATCATTCAAACATCAATTCAACTTGTTTGTTTTAGTAGGATGTTTTTATTAATTAGCGTTATCTTAGGTAAAACATTCATTGCAAAATAATCCTTAAATGGCAATTTCTAGGAGCTAAGATCGGCTCTGATAACAATTGTAAGGTTCCCCCCTTCTAAAATAGGAGAAACACTTAAGATAGTCCACTAAGTCTTAACTTGGAGAAAATTTTCTATTTATCGACACCTTGACCATGTAGAGATTCAAGGATATGATTTATAGGTAAGACCTAGTCCTATCCTGCAGGGAAAGCGTGATCTTCTAAAAATCAAATCACCCATAGGGTAATTGATCATAAATTGGGTAACTACTAGACTTGATTTCTAGAGGCAACGCTTTTTTCCTCATCCATGCAAGGCACAGCCGCTGACCTAGTCTTCTAGAATAGAGTTGCCCAAGAACCTATTTATCTAGTGTAGGGCTTTCACTTATTCTGTTGGAAAGCTACTCGACTAATCAGGTCCACCCGTCCATAGGATGGTGCCATCGAGGCATTCCATTCTCCCACTTTTTACCCTACTCACGCGTCAATTTATTTTCTAATTAATCCTACCACACTGTTTGACATAAATAAACATGTTCCTTAATTAAGACCCTTTTTACAAGGTTTGTTAAAACAGCCTTTTTACACAATACAATCATGCCAAAGACAAGATATATATATAAAAAGTTTATACATGAATCAATTCCATACAAGCCAAACTGGCTCTCTTATTCTTTTCCTTTATACTGTCGATGATCTAGAATTCGGCCTTCCATTCTTTACATGCTGGGCAAAATCCTACGGGACCATACACCTCATCGTCGATCGCTACTGGCGAGGACTCAAGCCAGCCTGTCGCTCTCTCAGGCTCCATCGCTCGATCGGAGGGATGTCTGCACACTAGGGTGGGGTTATTCACCGCACTAGCCTGGGCCCTCAGAACTAGGCAGCATCATAATCTCTCACCTCAATCGGTGAATCTTATTCTCCCAATGGTATGAGGGATACCTTGGGCCATTCTCGGGCTTTGCTACACAAGCACGGAACGGAGTTAGCATTGAAGCCAGGAAAAACTTGCACTCTTTAAAGATAACAATTTCAATGCAATTTATTGAATACAGCATCACACAATTCGTAACTTCATACAATTTATGTCATTATTTTAAAAGAAAAAGATACACATTTATTAGCACTAAAAAAAAACTCTTCTTTAAAATATAACCAAGCTAACCTGGCCACCATTTCCTTGAGAAGCTTGAAAAGGGAGGGATAGAGCCGCATCGGGAGCATCTTCCCTAATCTCGTTGTTGCGCACTCCTCTCGAAGTAATATTCTGACGTTTTCGAGATGGGGCCATCTTGGACGTCGTCTTGTAGGGCTCGCTGTCGCGGTCGAAACACTTCAGTTGGATCTCAATTCTGAGATCGTTTGCTCACCGTATGAGCAAAAGACTATAGCACATGAACCCTTTCTTAAGGCAAAAACCTCTTATTAAAGTCTACACAAATGGGGGGGGGGAATTGTGAGATGTCCTTAAGACAAAAACGTTTTGCTAAAGGGGAGAAGGGCTGAGGGCTGCTGTAAGTCTCTTCACACCGCGGGGGGGTGGGGGGGTGGGGAGAAGAGTTAAGGACACTGTCTCCTAGCAAAGAGGGGGATGGAGGAAAATTGCCTTATCTAAAAAGAGGCAAATGAGGGGGTGTGAGAGGGGTGGCTGTACTACAGCAAGTACACTGCACAGGGATAGACGACGATACGGACGGCGGTACGTTGCGCAGAGATGCGTGTTGCCTATGGAGCACCCCGGGGGTTTATATAGCTGTGGGGTACGGGCGCTACGCAAAGCAAGGACGAAGAACGGTGTACTAGCAAAGGTTATGAATCAGTGGCCTGCATGGGTCTTAGAGAAAGGTACGGTGTCGGTTATCAGGGAAAGGAGTGGTACGCATGTACCTTATCTAGTCTGGGGCAGCATATGGGTGTCCACGTAGGGGTACGTGTGGACCACACAGTGGGCGACCGTCCTTTGGTTCTTGTACGGCCATCGTACGGGCACCCTGGTAAGTGTGTATGGTCCAATTTTTTTGGGACAGGGTCTCCAAATTTGGGATGCCTGCCTCGATTTGCGTGCCCGCCCCGGGGGTGAAAATTTTTTTTTTGTCCGGGAGGTTCTCTTGGTCGTTGGGGTTCAGACCGTTCGTCAATCGGACGCCCGATCGTGCATTTATTAAGGTTTAAAGGTCGTCGCTTTTTAACTAAAATGACTGAAATTTGCGTATAAGCTTGATCCGATGTCCGTTTTGGATGCTATAAAATCTTATACTAGGGTAAAATCGTGCACAGATTCCAAATTTGGGCTCAAAATTTGAAGATTCTAAGTAGAAATGACTCAAATAATAAAAATCATTGATTTTTATACCATAAAAACTCATAAATTTATCTATTACATGGACATTTCTTTATTAGTGGAGATGGGTATGCTACATTGGAGTTCTTTGAGGAATTCACATAGGCTTTTGCAGATGAAATTGTGGAGTACTTGGCCTCTGAGTTTTGCGTTGAGGAAGAGGCTTTGATGATCGAGGCACCCAAATTGGATTGGTGCCTTCGTAGTAACCTTGAGCTACAAGTAGTTGCTTTTCCACCCACATTTTGATACCATTAAGATACCTTGATCTTGGCTGTCTTGGTGGAGTTTTCTTTGTGGATGAAGTAGAAGGGTTTGGGCCCTCCTTCACATTGGTTGGCATTAAGGTTGCGATTTTTGAGAGTCATTGGCATTGTTGTCGATGAGGCTTGAGTCTTATGTGGAGTGGCTTCTGATATTGAGGCTTTTGAGCATGCAGCCATCTCTTTTGGTGAGGTTGGTCCGATGAAGAGTCATTGACTTCGAGGCTTTTCCTTTGAGTTCCTTTTTAGAGATAGATGGTTGTGCTTGGGGGACTTCCTCAGGAATAGTTGTTGATTTATAAGGTTTTGGCATTGGACATATAAGCTCTTTCTCTTGTTGGTGAAGATGGAGTCAGAGGAGTAGATGCTTTATCAAAGTCAATCATTGATGCATATGGTAGGCCTTTGTGTACAGGGGCTTTTGAGAAAGAGGCTTGTATCTTTTTGCGTTTAGCATCATAGAAATCCATTAGTGTTGGATCCTCTTCCATGCAGTATGGTATTGTCAACTTTGTGTCGTTGACCATCATGATGACCTTATTGCTAGCAAAGCACAATGGTGATTGGGCAGCAGTAGTCCATTTATGCCCCAAGATCAAATCTTCTTTCCAACATATTCTCAACCACCAACCACCAAAACCTTACACGTAAGGGGGTTAGTTTCAATATACATTGTATGTTCAAATTACCCCAAACCTGGCATGTTCAAGTCTTATGTGAATGGAATTCTACCAGGATGAGCCGTGAGTGTCGGTTGATGACCTAACAAATCCCATAACTCGAGGGTCATGAGATTGTGAATAAAGCTGTGTTTGGATTGTTGTGATTTTATTGGAAAGTTCTAATCCAACCATAATTCTTTGGATATTCTAAGTAAGATATGTTGGAAGTTCCAGCTCCTCCAAGGTCTCTGCCTCCCATAATAGCAATTTCACAATGCCTACAAGAGTGTTCAAAGTGACTATTTGCATGGATTCATCAATTGAATACAACGAGTTACGTACCCAAGCTCCACCAAGGATGACATCATACTCAAGGGAATCTAGGGTAACATGGAATCTAAATTTTACATTTCCATCGATTGTTTGAGTAGCATAGCTAAACCAACCCAAAACTTCAATGTTTATGGCCGTACCATTCAGAACATCATGGTTACCATAACCGTACTACCAACATCCACTTGAAAATGCCACGGCCATTCCATTCTCATTCACTTTTGCCATGGCCATACCATTGCAACCTCGCCATTGCCATGACCGTTCCATTCTCCTTGACTTTTGCCACCACGGCCATTCCATCCTCAGTTCCAATTACCACGCCTGTTCCAACCTGCCACGGCCGTTCCAGATAGATGGCCATACCATTGCAACCTCGCCATTGCCACGACCATTTCATTCTCCTTGACTTTTGCCACCACGACCATTCCATCCTCAGTTGTTCCAATTACCATGCCCGTTTCAACCTCAACACTCAAATGCCACGGCCGTTCCAAATAGATGGTACGCCCATACCATTCAGAAGCGCATGCCCATTTCTTGGGAATGCCATGTCTATACCATCTGCTTGCCACAACCGTGTCCTTATGAAAATTATATATATGGGCGCACCCCTCTCATTTCCTCACTTTCTACTTTCAGCCTACCTAAACTCTTGCCAATTTTTTTCTCGAGCTTTCTCTTTCTGACCATCCTCCTTCACCCATGGCCAAAACATCTAACTCCTCCCTGGAGGTCCACAAGCACCCCACCCTTAGGAAGAAGCACCCGGCACGCGTGGGGAGATGCTTCGAGGAGTACGGCCACCACCTTTCGCTGACCCAATTGTCACACTAGAGGAACAACTGATGAAGCAAGTCAGTGGTCACATGGTCCACTCCTTTATGAAGAACAATCATAAAGTGGAGCATAAGCTATTGTATTACACCAGAACGTGCTACATAGCCATTGTTGTTGATCGAGCCATTGCAGCCTACCTGGAGCAACTTGGGCTCAGCAGTCTGCCCACTATGGAGCCTTGGGGACCTGACCTATACAACTACATGTACTTTACAGAGATACAATGCTAACCAGGCCATAGGTCAAGTGCTCGATATGGAAGGGCAGGTGCACATGATACATCTCAGTGTCGACCTCGTCCAAGAAGCCCTCCACCTCACCATAATTGAACAACCCTACCTGTGGCTCACCAACACCCCACAAATGACCCACGGCACTTTAAGGGATAGCACTACTAAAAATGACATGGAGTGGGGCAATATTACTCAGGAAGAGCTCTTAATGCTTGTCAGGGCACTCTCCTTCTTATTGACAACACAGTGTTCAGACTGCTTTAGCAAGTGCAGTCTCTCGACACTGGCCCGAGTCCACTAGGGAATGCCCGTCAACTGGGCTGAATATTTGCATAAGGAGCTACATGCAGTGTGTTCAAACCTCCAAGGCAAGCTCGCAGCCGTGCTGGATGGGAGGAGCTTCCCAGGGCAGTGTAGCTCACCAAACTAGATGCTCTCCTCCCCCCCAATCCTCTCCCAATTCACCACCGCCAAAGCGCCATCACCCGGACCCCATAGGGAAAGAGCCCATTCCCCCCCAATTGAGCCAAGGCCCCCTAGAAGAACAAGAAGTTGAAGAAACCCAACACAAGGCCGCTGAGGAGGAGGCACAAAGGCATGCATTTTTGGAACTGAAACTTTATGAAAACCTACCCCCGCAAGATTGTCTCCCTACCCCCCCTCATCACTCAGAAGCGATCCCCTCCTATCCTGCCTTGTCCCACATCAATACCATGGAAACCCTCCGTTGGGCACGCACTGGGGCAGAGCTTCAAATCCCATATGAAGCTTATGCAGAGAGCATCTGTGCATCACATGGGAAAGTACTAGACTTCGCCCCCAGGGCTTTTCACACATGGCTCGCAAGCTAATCACGTAGATGACGGATTGCATCTATCTCCACCAGGAGGTTGCTTCATTGGCATAGCAACAAATGTTGCTTTACAAAGGCTCAGGAGTGGTAAAATGCAGAGGACCTATACACATTCACCCTCAACAACATTCATCTCCAGCAGGTCCTCTCGATGAAAAGGAGCAAGAATTGGTCAATGCCCTCTCCTTTATTTCAGAACTCCAACACCAGCTCCAAGCAGCACATGAGGCAACATAGTGGGCTAACCATGACCTCTCTCTCACCCAAGCCGTAGCCCAAGACTTTCAGTATAGAGCCACAACCGAGGAAGAGGCCCTCAATAGAACCACTCTCAACTTCCAACACTACCGCAAGATAATAAAGGAGACACTCACCAAAAAGAGGCACACTGGAAGCCACGGAAGCAAGAGGCACACTGGAAGCCACGGAAGCAAGAGCCACACACCCACCCCACCCCCCACACCCTCTGGCCCCTCCTCCAAAGTGCCATGAAGAAGAAGGTCGACGTCTTAATGGACACCGCAATTGAACTCCATCTCCTTGCCATCCCTCCCCAAAGCCCCTCCTCCACCAGTGCCATGAAGAAGAAGGTCGATGCCTTAATGGACATCGCAATTGAACTCCATCTCGCCATCCCTCCCCAAAGCCCCTACCAAATCCTTGACCTCCATTATAAGATCGTCTTGCCTCAACTTGCTTGAACACGACATCTCGACGGACCCCTCTCCCGCACCGCATATGCCTATATCCTCACCAATCATCATAGGACTGCGCAACACCCACATATTATAAGAAATGATTCTCACTTTCAAGATCAGGGTGGGGGCTTGGCCTAATCCTCAAAGGTTTGTTCTCAAATTTTCCCAGTTTCTTATTTTCTTATTTTCTTATAAAGGATATGTTTGCAATAACTTCCACTTGAAGCTTAATCACTAGACATTTCCTTTATTAATATGGGATTCATCATAAGCGCATTAGCTTCCATCTGTTTGTCTCTTTTCTTTGCACTTAAGACATACACTCGTTTTACAGTGGATTCTCCTGAATGACAAGTAGTATCAGAATTCAGATCTATTAGAGATCTAATGAGTGGGTGAGCATTATGATTAGAAAAAATGACTTTGATCAATTGCTCTTCCTTTTGAAGATAAATGTTATTAGTTCCCCAATTGGTGAATCATCCAACTATCTCATTGATGGCCTTCCTAAAATAACATCGTACTTAGTTGGCCTTGGAAAATCCATGATAACTAAGATATGCTTAAAAGTTATGCCACATGTTTCCATGCGCATTCGACTAACCTTGCCACATGTTTCCATGTGCATTCGACTAACCTTGCCACATGTTTCATGTGCATTCGACTAACCTTGCCAAATGGCTGTTCAAGAGAAACATTGGCCATTTTAATTGACACGCTAGTGGGCTCAAGGTTTGGCTTTCCCCACTTCTCCCAACATGCCTTCGTGGTTGTCCTCACCCCAGCTCTGCCATCAAGTATGGTAGGAATTTTGTATCCCTTATATGAGATCAAAAGTGTAGCATTCATGTCCTCACTTTCATAATACCAGTATCCCCCTAATTTATTAATAGGAACTTCAAGAAGACTTCCTTCTTAATCCGAATCTGAATTTTCATTGTGCTCATCATCATCAGTCTCATCTATCTTAGGCCTAAGGCGTCCACTTAGCCATTTTTGTACATCATTCCACATGGCAAGATTACCTTGTAAGAGTTGGCCTAAAGGAATAGTGACTAGAGTAGACTAGATTGTCTACAACAATTCTACATTCCTAGAATGATGATTTTGTCTTTAGGCAAAGTTGCCTTTAGGAAAACGTATAGACCTTGCAGTAAAGAGGCCATTATTAGACTTCTTTTTTGTTTCCTGGCCCTCCCTTCCAAGATACTGAGGAAGAGTTCCCAAAGATCCCACCAGGTCAAATCCATATTTCCAAGATCTTGGAAGAGAGTTTGTATCAATGATTAAAGGAACCTTAGATCTTTGAGGAGATCTAGGATTTGTATGTTGCCAAAGATCCTCGAGATCTTGGTGTCAGGTTATTGTTCAAGGAAATCTGAAGGAAGGGATTCTAGATCCTCTTGAAGAGTTATGTTTCTAGGTTTAAAATGGAAGATTTCCTTACATTCATTGTCCTTTTTCATATGTTCATTTATCATTCTTGCTTTTTTCTCAGTCTTGATTGATCTAGACTTGGAGTTTGGCACCATAAAGACTTCATCATCCATCTCTGGTACTACCGAGAGTGGTGCTGGAGGACAAGATTGGGGTGTCTTCACTGGCCCAAACACACTCTCTAACTCCAATTGAGTTTGTTTAACCAAATTTGTAGCTGCCCTTAAGGTATTCCTTTTCTTCCAATGGGTTGGGATATTGCATCAAATTTTTAGGCAACTTTAGCAAATTTTGTTCCATACTACCATCAATGGTTTTTTTGGTATAGTTTTAAGTTTCATCGGCTGGGATAGAAGGAGACGATTTTGAAGAAGATGATTTGAATCCATCTTGGATTTTAACTTTATCCTTGTTGTTACCAACCAAGATACTCTTCCTCTTATTGTCCTTATCTTTTTTGCATTTTTATTGGAAGCTATATCCATTTCAATTGCTTCCTTTTCTAGAGCTTGCTTAGCTTGAGCCCTTGTTGTTTAGTACTACATTGACCGGAGACAAGATTGGGTTTTCTTTCCTTCCCCAAGAACTCCCAGTAGATTTAAAGCTGTTATCGGCCTAGGAGGACTACTACTAGAAGGTTGGGTGGTACGGTAAGGGCAATCTTTGAGTAGATGCTCAAGAACTCCCAGCAGATTTAAAGCTGTTATCGGCCTAGGAGGACTACTACTAGAAGGTTGGGTGGTACGGTAAGGGCAATCTTTGAGTAGATGCTCTATACCACAACCACTGCACCGTCTATCCAAAGAAACACGATTTATTGCAACTGGGCTATCCTTGTAGACTTTATTCAGACACTTTGCTTTTATGTGAGGTCCACCATATCAAAAAAAAAGAGTAGGGCTCGTCTAGTCACAGTATTTATATCTCTTCCTCGTGTTGATTGCTATTATATTCATCAAAGATGTATATTCATTAGATGCAACCATAGTAAATCTCGAGGGGTTACAAAATACTCAAGAGTCCTACCATTTTTCCTAGGTATTTCATAAGCAATTTCAGGTACTAAAGTTTCCAAGGTTATTTCATCTTCAGCTCCCACTTGGTGAATAGGAGTTACTTTTGGTGGAGCTAGTTGAGGAGGCATTTCAGCAAGTCTAATATTACTCCCTGTGACATTTTTGTTACGGTTAACTACCAAAGGTGCCGGCAAAGCAAGTGGCCTATGAGAAGCATGCAATGCTAGGGTTCCCATTGCTGAGTTAGCTTTGAGTGTGAGATTAAATCTATAGCATCAACTAGTATGATGATTACCCATACGAGCATAATAGCCACACCATAGATTTGTCCTTGGTTTTAAGTGAGGACATTTAGTTGTCATATGATTGGATTTGCAATACACACACCAAACCATGTCTCTCTTGGGATAGAGGTGGGGATTGCTTGCCTATTTTGGAATGATCTTAAATTAATCTTTTAACTATTTTAGTAGTTTTCTAATCAAATCAGGGTCCTCTTTTCTTTCATCATCGCTACGTTTTCCTGATCCCATTTTGAATGATTCTTTAGAGCCATAAATTTTTTTGGGTGGTCCCATTAAGTTATCATTGTAACCAATGACATCATGCACGCTCATTGAAGGTTCTTTGCCTTCGTGCATACAGCATATCATGCAATCTTTCATTTTGTAAACCTCTCATCAGGTTCACACCTATTATAAAGATACTTAGCTCTATTGATATATTCTTGAATAGTCTCTTCTTGTTTTTGTTTAAGAGTATTGAGTTGGTTCACTGAGACCCACTTGGCACTAGTCTTGGTATAAGCAATAAAAAAGGATTGCTTCAAATCTTCATAAGTTACTTTTATCTCTGGTTCCAAATTTTTGAACCATTTGGTAGCCTCATGCTCTAGGGTGAATGCTTTGATCTTTGTGGGATGGTCATTAACATCCAGAGCTTCACATACTTGCTCAAAGGTTTCTAAATGACCATGGTCATCTCCTGTCCCATTGAATTTGTGCATAGCCTTGGATAAACTCTAGAGTTTCGTCTATCACGTTCCCTTTCTCGAGGTCCATGTGGCAAAGCTGTCATAGGAGCTGGAGGTTCTCTGGCCCCAATGGCTCTCGCAATAGCTTCTACCATCCTTATGACATCCTTAGCCGATACCATTCTTGCTAGTGGTGCAGGATTAACATGAGGTTCTACTGGAATTGGTCTATCTAGTGGTGGAGGAACATGAGTCCTCACACCACTCCTAGCTGGCATTGTGTGCACTCATGTGGGTGAGTGTGTGGGAACATGATGACATAATCCTATAGTTAGATCTAGACCTACTATTGCATTATTGGTCCGATTGAGGTAGTAGCCGTAGTTGAAAGCATAGGCATACCTCTTACCCAATGAATGAGCAAACGAGTGTTCACCCAAAGAAACAGGTGGAACCATAGTATTGATATAGTCATAAGGCATAGAGCCAATAGGTTCCACCCCATAAGTTTCTACTAAAAATTTGGAATTACAAAGTCATAGGGTGTCGGAGGAGTAGTGAGCAGGATTCTTTCATCATGGGTGCTATGGAAAGTGAACTTTAGGAATCCACTTGAAGCTCCAATTTCCCAAGCTCCTCTTGAGAGTACTTCATCTTCCCTTATCTTTGCATTTGCCTCATTGAAAGTTGAGTCAACATCTGATGGGTGTGTCTCATGTGAGGAACGAGAGAAGGTTCCCTCTCCCCTTGCCTAAGCTCTTCCAGGAGTAATTCTGCCTCTCTGGCTCATTTTACAAGGAATGTACTTACCCCATATATCCTTATAGAAGTAGAATCCTCAGTTAGGTCTATTATTTTTCAAAATGTATTAGGGTTCTTGGGTCATGGACTAGAACTTGTTCTCTCAATAAGAATGATATTGAAAACTCTATTTTTAGAGTCTATGTATACATACTTTGCCAGAGATCATACAAAGAATCTTCTTAGATTTGAATCTTGATGATATCTTCTCCCAATCTCTAGAAGATGGTTCACTTAGCGTTTTTTTGACATGCTCTTCACCTAAGGATGCTCTAAGAAAAGGATTAGTATGGCTACTTGGACATGGCTCTTTCCTTTTCTCCTTCAAGAGGAATTTCTTGAAACCAAGAGTCTCTGCATGGTCTGACTCACTACTTGATTCCACTAGTAATATTGTTCTCAACCCAATTTCCTTAGATCTAAATGGTTTCAGTTCCACTACCTATTGTGGGCGCGTGAGAGAGAGCTGTTTAAGACTCTATTGCTTCTCAAGTTCATAGGATAGATGCCCAATTAAATCTAGAACTCTAGGAGGCCAATAACAAGATACACTAGCTTTTGGTAAGAGGATATCTAAATATTACTCTTCTCTTACCTCATCTTCAATTCCTCCCTCTATTCGGTTTCTATCGGTTTTGTAAGACAAGAATGGTAACCTATTGATTAATTTTAGGGAGGGTCTAAAGTCCTGGAAAGGCATTGTTCTCAATTCCCCAAAGTAATCTCCAATATACCAATCTCTAGAATATCCCAAAGTGGAGGTAACAAATTCAACTCATTCAAAGCAAACCTCACTATGCAAATTCAAAGCAAATTAAACTCATTCAAAGCAAACCTCACTATGCAAGACAGTTGAATGTACACAAGGTTTTCTTCCCAACCTTGATCCCAAGTAGTTTGCTGATAGCAATCTATAATCAAAGTAGTGCCTCTTAGCTCTATTGCGTATGATACTAAAACATATTTTAATATTATGTCAAGAATACTCTCATGCAAGTTCAAAGCAAATTCAACTCATTCAAAGCAAACCTCACTATGCAAGACAGTTGAATGTACACAAGGTTTTCTTCCCAACCTTGATCCCAAGTAGTTTGCTGATAGCAATCGATAATCAAAGTAGTGCCTCTTAGCTCTATTACGTATGATACTAAAACATATTTTAATATTATGTCAAGAATACTCTCATGCAAGTCACTGATGCATGTAAACAATGGATCTACAATCACATTGTTCATTAGTTATGGCTCTGGGCTTTAAGTTTTTAATGAAACAATCATAGTCTCACTTCTAGGCCAATATGTTTCCTAATTTTCCAATTTCACGTTACTTTAGATTGTGTTGACTAAAAATAGTAAGTTTTTCAAAGTAGTCAGAATAAGCTTAGACCTGGCGGGCGGATACTCCTTAAGGTCAAGAGTTGAACCATATGCTTAGTTCTCAAAATAGATTCCTAAGGAGTTCCCAACAACGAGTTTTAGGAAACTCACCCTCAAGATAGTTATTTTTGCTAGGTCTACACATGCCCTTCTTAAGATGGTGAGTTGACAAGCTCGAACTCCAATGTACAGACTATCACCATCTCAGGTTGTGCCTGAAATAGATCTTTGAGAGAAAAGATATAGCCTTGTCAAAATTGCTTTTCAATTCCCAAATCCGCTTCATAGAGTTAGACAAATTTAGAGATTTTCTCTCTTAAAGAAGCCAAAAATGGGCTCTAACTGGTCCAAAAACTAATCCAAACTGAGCTAAACTCGATAAGATATATATTTAGAGTATAAAGCCCATTGTGGATGCTCCAAAATTGAATTCCTACTCATTTTCACATGAACTGCTAAAAATAGGTAGTAATTTTACCATGTTGAAACATAACAAAATTTAGTGTAAGGGTAGTGCATGACACTGTCTACAAGTGTGTATATTCAGTTTTTGTGAACTCTACCCGAGTAGGAAATTAGAGCCATTCATGGACAAGTAGGAAGAATTCTGCTTTGTTTACACCCATCCCACCGTCTTCACACAAGTAGTCGAAACAGAATTCTATTTGGACAAGGCTATAGACTTAGGCAAGGACCACCTCCGTACACAGACTTGCTTGGAATATATATATATATATATAGATTGCTAATTACAACCATTCACTTAAGGTTTGGGGTCCGTAAAATTGCTAAAAATAGCCTAGCCAGTACACCGCCCGGTTAAGTTTGGTGAAAGTACTAGTAGGGTTCCTCGCACCTACAAAGTTTCAAGTGTTTTGGACTCTCCGTTTAGAATTTAGGGCTAGGCATAGACAACTCATGTAAATCAGCCTAGAAATGCTTATTTGTCAGCCATGTAACCTTGCTTATGTTCATTTTTGGAGTGGTCTGCGGATGGGTCTAATCTTGTTGAAATGAGACAAGATTTGATATGTGGTATGTCCAACTACTAATCTTCAGTCTTAGCACTTTAGGTCTTCTTTTCCAAAGTCCACCTGCTATTTTTAGCTAGGCATAAACAAGGAAAAGAGAAATGTTACCAATTTTAAGCAATCTTCAAATTTAGAAATTTGAGGTTATACCTGACACAGGCGTAGTACAAGGTCTCTATAACATCAAGCAAAAGTCAGAACTCAAAAAGCGTTCCATTGATGCAAACACTTTTCTATTCTAAGTTGTGCATCAAAAGTTATTGCAGTTCAGAGAACTATAACTTTTTAATAATTTTCTACACGTCCTAATTCATACCCTTTTCTTCCCAGTTAAAATCAGACTTCCCAACCGCATTGGAATGTTAAAATATAACATAATAGGCTACTCAAGCATAGAACCAATAGAGTTTAGGACTTACTTGAGGATGTAGCCATAGATTGGCTGGTTGTAAAATAGAGTCTGCAAGCCCATATATAGCAGTCAAGGTCTCCAATCTCTTTGTAAGCTCTAGTTGATCCACTCCCTCATCGATCCTTAGACTTGATTACAATTACCCCCACCAAATACTCACCTCCTTTGTGTTAAAAGTAGGAATGATAGCATGCAACTATACTAGTTGGTCTTCGTACCGTAATCACCGAAGAAGTCCAAGCCACAAGCGAGGTCACCTTTTCTTTGCTTCCCACCTCTTCATTCCTCTTGTTTGTCGTAGCCAAACAATCACCTCCAAAGATGTGCTAAATGGGGCCTAATTGCACCTGTAAGCACCACTAAGATACCAAATGTATTAAACATATAATGTGGATGAAAATTCCATCTTACGTACCACAAAAGATATGCATGCATACATGGAATGGTCAAGAGAGACAAATCTCTCATGGCCAAAGTTGCAAACTTTTGGTGAGATAGGGAAGACAAACCTTTACCCAACAATACCTTTTACCATTGTGTTGTCTCCTCCGGGCCAAATCGGCCTTCACACTCCAATGCAAATGTCAAAAGACTTAAGCCTGTGGATGATTAGCCATAAAACATACAAGCAAAGCATGCATTTTATTGAAGCAATAAGCTGGGACTTCAACACAATACTCAATGAAAACAGTCTCAAGAAAATCACACATAATTTTCCTTTCAAAATGGGCAAAATTAAGCAAATTCAAGCACTTTGTATTTTTTAGTTTCCTCTAATAGTGAAATAAAAATTACTCTACCATGCAAAATCCTAAGCTAAAATGCAAAGTAAATACATTAATATTAAGCCAAAGAAGCCTAGATTATGACGAATTACACCACTAATCTTAATTAGTGTGTTATGGCTCATCCTAACCCTCCTTGAAACACATCCAAAAAGAGATTACTTGGTGAACCGCAACTGTCGTGAGGATCTTTCCAATGGCCGAGCTCGTAACCCTTGAGGTCTCCAAGCTCTACAACTCCTTGAGAAGCAATTCCACTACGTCTCGCGCATTGTCACACCGCCATGTTGCACTACGGGTCCTCGTCCCTCCTCTCACCTCACTTCACTCACACACGCTCACTAGCATGCATTTAGGGAGAGAGATTAGCAAGAGGATTAGCAAGAGCAAGACTAATTGCACAATGGGAGAGTCTGTTGTATTATGAGAGAAATTCACTTATATGCATGGCCATAAGTGTTCACACTCACTTAAACTGTGGCCGATCGGGTACTTTAGGCTCATAAGAGGCCTAATGCTATTACAATGACTACTCTCATAACATATCCATGAAGTACATCACTTAGGACTTCATCCTAACTTGCTACCACACGCTCATAAGAGGCCTAATGCTATTACAATGACTACTCTCATAACATATCCATGAAGTACATCACTTAGGACTTCATCCTAACTTGCTACCACACGCTCTTGAAGTGGGAATTGCCATAAATACTCCGTCACACCATTACGGGCGCCCATCCAAGTTGTACCTTTGGACACTATTACTTCATATCTTGAATGTACGACCCTTTGGTGTATCTACCGTGACTCCTTGATGTAGGATAATGGCGGTAGCTCTTGTTAATCCTAGAATTGGATTAGCATTCCCCCCTTCCTGATGGGGACGATCACATCCACGTGATCTCGTTGAAGACCTTTGTGTGGGGAGAATGAACAAGCTTTGTCGATGGCTTTGATGGTGAATGACGTTCAATGGTCTTTGTTCCTCCGAAAGGAATAAGAAAAGATAGTTAATGAATGAAGAGGTTAGTGGTGTATTGGGAATTCCTAACGGGGTGGGGGGTTTTGCGAATGATTGCATTTTTATATTTGTGTGAGCTTTTTTTTTTTGGGCTCAATTTGTTTTTGGCAATCATCGGCAATATTACATGTGATTTTTGTTAGTGCGGACACTAAGAGATGTTAATAATGGGAGAGAAGAGAGAGAAGGATCCGGAGGAACATAGACTCAATCATTAGAAGGAGATGGTGATTCTCAGTTCCTCATTTGATTCATTGAAGCGACATTCATCATTTGAAGTATTTGGCTTGTGATGATGTCCCTTTGTGTGGTAGGATTCTTGTTAAATTTTGTTGAGTAGGACATGATCCTGTCTTCTTCTGCCCATGTGCTTTTTATGTTTTTAGCATATTTAAGTGCTCTTATGAAGCAGATTTACATGAAGTACAAGAGTTGAGTCATATAGACTCTTATGGAACTGCTATGTGTTGAAGTAGCCACTTGTTGTGGTGAGGATTGAAAGAATTACATCAACTTTTGCGAGGCTAATATAGATATCTTCACTAAGGATTGAAGATTATTGATTTGTGAAGATGGTGGTGTTGTTTGGAGAGGTTTGTAATTTGAAGGAAAATTCTAGGCGTTGGGTTGTACCATTGACCAAGCTTTTGCCCACCATGGCCCCCCATCCAGAGATGTACCTGGAAGTTGTCGATGGGCTTTGGTGTAAATGTTCTCCAGTGCATGAGTATGGATATGTACTCATGGAGCAGCTGCTACATTAATTTAGCCAAAAGAATAGTAAGCAATAAGCTTATAAAATATATAGTGGCTATTGTGTGATATGGCTTAATCCGTGTGATGATGAGGCTTAAATCGTGAAAGTGCGAGGCTTAAATTGTGAAAGTGCAAGTTCTTAAGCCATGAGATGGAACTCCTTGAATTGTAATTCCGTGAGATGGAATTCCGTGAATTTGCAGATTTTGGCCCTCTTTAAAAATAATAATAAAAAATGGGTCATCTAGGTCATGCTTCTTATGCGCTCATTTCTTACTTCTAGAGAGGTGACAAGAGCATTGTTATTTTGTTCTTGATGTGCTCCTGAGTCTCTGTATTTGATCTTGAATTTTTTGCTAAAATGATTTTCTTGCTATTTCTTGGGCCTCCATTCTTGTCGAACTTTAGGTGAAGTTGTTGGGGTTGAAGTCGATGGTGAGGTTTTCTTCACAATGCTCGGTTTTGGCAACCATATGATGGAATTACCATCATAGTACCCTTGTTGATTTACATGCACATGCACCCATCTTGGACGAATACTGTAATTTGGTGGCCGATGTGCTTGGTGTTGAGGCTTTCTTCTTTGTGTAAGCTTAGGGGACTTTTTGATGCACTTGGGGACCCAAGCTTTGGTATTTCTTTAGTAGTACCCTTGTGCTTGCAACAGTGTTTTTGGTACCCACACTTGTTGCATTGGTGGAGTTCTTTGAGAAACTCGCATAGTGTTAAAACCCTAAGATCTCTCTAGATAATTGTTATGCATAAACATGCATAAATCAGGCATAAACTCAACCACCCAACCACCCCTGAGCCCAAGGGATGCACACATGAAATATAATGAAATACATCATACCTTTACCTTGATGTCCCATACCATCAAGAGGTATAACTCCAATCCAATAGCACGTAGCTATAGTGTGAAATGGTAGGTGAGTAGATATGATCCTCTACACAAGAGAGCATAATATAACCTAGCCTCAAGCTAACATCAAGAGACCATAACCTAAGCCTCAAGATAACATAGCCTTCAAGCCCCCAAGCCTCCCTTGTGAGTGTGCCCCATGCCCCTATTATATAGGAGGGTCCTCAAGTGACTCTTGACTCTCCATTTCCTATGTGTGACCCTTGGATGCCTGACCCTAACCTTAACACTTAAGGTTAGTCCTAACCCATGCTCCACTAGAGCTTGTTCCCATGCTCCCATGCTCACAAGCCTAATGTGGGTTAGCCTCCTAGTATATGCACACATAATGTGCATATAACCTACTTCCCCTCTCTCAAAACATTGCACTCTTGCAATGAAAAGAAGGAGAGCTGCACTGAACAATATCAACCGAATCCCAAGTTGAATCCTCTATTTTCCTATCTTTCCACCTAATTTTAACCGCAGGGATTAGTCAACTACAAAGTTTCCTTTCCCTGAATTCAAGTACCTTATCAGGTTCATGTGGAACATATGATAATTCTTCGACTTCAACGAGTTCTTGAGGAGTAACTGTGTTATCCTCACCTCCCAGTTTCCCTTTCAATCTATTGATATGAAAGACTGGATGAGCTCTAACATGTGGAGGTAGTTTAAGTTCATACGCAACCGTGCCAATCCGATATATAAATCGAAATGGACCACAATATCTAGGAGATAAATTCGAGCATTTTCCTTTTGACAAAGTCTGAAAATCTTTAGGAACTTTTAAATAAACCAACGCTCTTGGTTCAATAGACCAAATTGAGCGTCCTCTATCAGCATAGAAACGTGCCCTATCCTGAGCACTCTTGATAGAATCCCGAGCTTCGGTCAGCATTTCTTGCATATCATGCAAGAAATCCCTCGATGCATCAAGCTCGATGTCCTTAAGACTAACATCAATAGGTGCCCTATGTTGATACCCATACATAAGTATGCACGGACTAAAACCAATAGCCGTATGTTTAAAACTGTTATAAGCAAATTCCATCATTAGAAGATATTTTCCTCAATTTGATGCTTTTCCAGAGACATATGCATGAAGCATATCCTCTACAATGTGATTCATACGCTTTGTTTTCCCATTATACACTGCGGATGATTAGAGAAATTCATACTCAAAGTAATTTCCTTGTTGTAAACCATTCGGAATAAAGTAGGAAAACATGGCATTATAACAATAGGAACCAAGGATTCATCGGTGCCCCGATGTACCCACATCTGCACATGGAATAATCGACGTCTCGAGTTACTCATATCAACATAGAGAGTCATTAGTGTCTCGAGGAGTCACATATGTCCATCCGTAAACCATCAGGTTGACTGTATAAATCAACTAAAGTACGGAACTAGAGAAAGAAATGCCAACAAAGGAAAAATCCAAATTTCTTTAATCCGAATACAACAAGATAAACTCGTTGATCTCTAAAGAAAGAGATTTCAACAAGTGAAAATGCCGACGAGATTACACTCATCAATACATGCAGGCTATAGATAAAAGAAGTTTATCTAGAGAATGTCCACACTATAACTTCTAGTGAATTTAAAAAATGAGATTGTCTTTGAATGTTGAGGTCAACATGCTAAGTGATGTAAGCAAAGCAACAATATTGAGCCCAAATTATCCCATAAGATAATATATGTGAGGGATCGCTAGCGTCCCATACCACCATGATACCACCCATACATACCTTACCAATTTGAAACTCCCTACTACTAGTATGCCGTCTACTAGGAAATATGAATAAAATCCTATATAAAAGGAATAAGATGGCCTTATCCTAGACTTTCACATACTAAAACCTGTCTCTATATTCCTGAGACCACATCAAGGAATAACTCTTTCCGAGTACATTATTAGAAAAGAATTTTGAATTATTGGCGCCTTTCTAATGATAACTACCCAAAACACAATAAAGTTAGGGTAGAAAAATAACTCACCTAGATATATAAGTAACTAGGTATCCGAGTTGGAATATGTACAAGAGTACAAGAAATATACTCCCAAATTACGTGCAAAAAATAAAGGCAAATGCTACCTTCAAAGCACATAAAATTATCCAAAAGATCAAAAGATCCTTATAAAACCATGGATAAAAGCATAGAAGCTCCTCAAATCCATGAAAACCATAGTTGATCATAAAAATCAATGCATGCCATCTAATGGTCATTAATCATGCCAAAAGAAGCATTAAAATTGGTGGCCAACTCATCAATCTGGAGTATATGAACGTGGTGTCATTCAAGCAAAACTCCAAAGTAAGCAAGTGAAACACATGTGTGTATCACTCATTAAAAAACCCCTAGACACAAGTGATCTAGGCAGAACCTGATGAGTCCATATAAAACTTGAAAAACATCCAATAAAATCCACCAAAACAAACAGATCAACTAACTCATGATAGAACTTGTCTTAGGCTTAAGAAATTAAGCATAGACCACACTTAAATAAATGCAAAATAAATTATCATGGAAAAGTATCAAAAGTGAGACACACTTTAAACTCAAATTATAGCTATCATTGAAAAACTTAAGGAACATGTCCAAAAAAAATGGCTAAACAATGGTAAAAAATCATGAAAACATCGTTAAAAATTAATCCAAGTAGAAATATCTACTAATATGAGGTATAATCGTATTAAGAATATGCGAATAACTTGCATCTATCTAATGTCAGCACAAGAAAGCGTACAACATTAAATAACCCTCGATAATATTAAATTCTCGAGAAAAAAAATTATCATGATTTTTTTACAATTTTCGCTAACTTTATAGGGCCTCAAAATACAATAATTTTGAATTCCACCAAACCTATCTTATGACATTCCAAACCTGTATTTTTTTAGAAACTTTTTAGCAAATATTTTTGCCAAAATACCTTTGATATTTTAAAAATACCAATTTTTAGGATTTTTAAAAATAATTTCTAGAATATTCCTAATTTCTCCTGAGAACCCATCGTTTATGAAATTTCCAATTTCGCTTGACAATTCTCAAATTCAATTAAAATCTATATTTTTAATGGATTTTCTAATTTTCTAGGTCAAAAAATATATTTTTAAAGGAATTTGAATGGTCACGGGTGCCCGAATGGACACACCACATGCCAAACACCAACCCCACATTTTCCAAAAATTTCAAATAACCTGTCTAATTTTCCACTAATTTTCAAGATTTTTTTTAAAATTTTTAATTAACCCCGAATGCATTTAGAATACGAACGGTCAAAAAATTTTGGAATCCCAACAATTTTCTCGGAATATGAAAAGCCAATAGTTTCAGGAAAATGAAAAGACAAAAAAAATCAGAATGTGAAAGGTCAAAAGTTTCCGGAATCCGAAAGGTCAAAAGTTTCCGGAATCCGAAAGGTCAAAAGATTTTCCGGAATTCGAAAAGCCAAAAGGTTTTGGGAAAGTGAAAAGCCAAAAGGTTTCTTGGAAGATGAAAAGCCAAAAGTTTTTAAGAGGAAAAATTTCAGAAATTTCCTGAGATTTTTTTTTCTCAAATGTCAAATTTTCTCTATTTTAAGGCTTTTTTCCAAGCTTTTTTTTTGAAAAAAGTTTAAAAGATTTTTTGTAAATAAAAAAAATCATTTAAAAAAATTAAAAAATAAACTTTAATAAAGATTAATTAAAAGCTTATGAAATTTTTTTTAAGGGGGGGATTGTTTTTCGCCGACGGTTGCTGTGCAGCCCCCCCGCCCCCCGCCTGCGCGTAGAAAAACCAGAGAGAGGCTTCTCTCTCTCTTCTCTCCTCCTCTCCATCTCCAATTCTCATATTCTTTTTTTCTACCCCATCTTCTCTTCTCTCTGTTAAGAGAAGATTAAGCCATAATTAAGATTACCTTAATCATAATTAAGATTTAATTATGATTAAATTTAATCAATTTTTGCCTAATAAGAGGAGTGCTCACAAGGGAGAGGAGTGCTCACAAGGGAGAGGAAATTAGAAGAGAAAATTCTGATTTGAGAGACGAGGAGGATCCCCTGCACACAGGAGAGCATTCCATGCATCAGCATGTTTCCCCCTAGTGAGTTTCAGCAAAAAATGGGTAAAAATTTGATTGCATACCCACGGAAAAACCCGTAAAAATGTATAAAAAATACATTTAAACCATAAAAATGCTCAAAAAATTTCTAAAAAATTAGGAAAAAATTCCTAAAAATTCTAGAAATTTAGGGAATCCATTCTACCAAAAATATACACAATGAAATATGTGGTATTTTTGTAAAAAATTTCATTAATGCTTATTTTAAAACATAAAAAATAGAAAAAAATAGCATTAAACTCACAAAATTCCCCCGCAACGTCGATTCGTCCATTGAATAGTAGTAACACACGTTCCAATCGCCATATCAATGATCCATGCCATAAATCAATAAATTAACATTTTTATTAGTAAATATTAAAATTTACTTCAAAAAATACCAAAAATTGTAATAAAAAGATAAATCAACAACAATTAACTAGAGATTGCTCTGATACCATTGTTAAAACCCTAAGATCTCTCTAGATAATTGTTATGCATAAACATGCATAAATCAGGCATAAACTCAACCACCCAACCACCCCTGAGCCCAAGGGATGCACACATGAAATATAATGAAATACATCATACCTTTACCTTGATGTCCCATACCATCAAGAGGTATAACTCCAATCCAATAGCATGTAGCTATAGTGTGAAATGGTAGGTGAGTAGATATGATCCTCTACACAAGAGAGCATAACATAACCTAGTCTCAAGCTAACATCAAGAGACCATAACCTAAGCCTCAAGATAACATAGCCTTCAAGCCTCCCTTGAGTGTGCCCCATGCCCCTATTATATAGGAGGGCCCTCAAGTGACTCTTGACTCTCCATTTCCTATGTGTGACCCTTGGATGCTCGACCCTAACCTTAACCCTTAAGGTTAGTCCTAACCCATGCTCCACTAGAGCTTGTTCCCATGCTCCCATGCTCACAAGCCTAATGTGGGTTAGCCTCCTAGTATATGCACACATAATGTGCATATAACACATAGGCTTTTGTGGACGGTGTTGTGGACGGTGTTGTGGAGAACTCTTCTTCTTCCTTGGCCTCTGAGTGCTGCGTTGAGGAAGAGATTTTGACTATCGAGGCACCCAAATTTGATTGGCCTCTGAGTGCTGCGTTGAGGAAGAGATTTTGACTATCGAGGCACCCAAATTTGATTGGCACCTTGATAGTAGCCTTGAGCTACAAGTAGCTGCTTCTCCACCCACATTTTGATATTATTAAGGTATCGTGATTGTGGTAGTCTCAGTGGAGTTTTCTTTAGGGTACAGTCCATTTATGTCCCAAGATCAAATCTGCTTCCAACACATACTCAACCACAAAAAACTTGCAAGTGAGGGGGTTAGTTTCAATATACATCAAGTATGTTCAAAGTACCCCAAACATGGTATGTTCAAGTCTTGTGTGTAAAGGTAATCCTTTCAGGATATGCCGTGAGTGTTGGTTGACCTAACAAATCCCATAGCTCGAGAGTCATGAGATTTTGTTCTCGTGTTGGTGGATAAAGCTGTGCTTGAGCTGTGGTAATTTTATTTGAAATTTCCAATCCAACCAAAATTGTAGGGATTTTTTCAATAAGATATGTTGGAAGTTCTAGCTCCTGCAAGGTTTCTTCCTCCCATAATAGAAATTGTACATTGCCTTCAAGAGTGTTCAAGGTGCTATTTGCATGGATTCATCTAGTGAATACAACGATTCACTTGTCCAAGGTCCACCAAAGATGACATCATACTCAAGGGAATCTAGGGTAACATGAAATGTAAATTCCATATCGCCATCAATTGTTTGAGTAGTGTATCTAAAGTAACCTAGAACTTCAATGTTTTATTCATTGTCTCATTTTGTAAGACTATTGTTTGCAGGAATGAGTTTAGGTTGTCCCAATGACACCCAAGTGTCTATTGTCACGATGATATGACTAGCTCGAGGGCTAATCAATGCGCGTTTGTCCTGAATATCATTGTGCCTGAAGGGAAATCCAACCATACCATGATAGAATCTTTCAAAGGAACCATGGATGTTTCGGTTATTGTTTCAGCTTCAGATCCTATTTTTGTTTCATATTCACTTTCATCCTCTATTTGGGTCTCAACTTTTTTAAGAGTACCCAATGCGTGCACTGGCACACTTGGCCCTCTGACAATTCTTAATGAGGGCTGTTTGGAAACTTGCGAATCCTCACAGTCCTGTTTTATGTAGTTCGTTATGTCCTTATATAACTCTGGTTGACCAGTGTTGATATGATGTTGGCTTTATTATCAGAGAAGAGCATTCCTCCGAATGAGGTTTTGAGAGACTATTTTAATCTTGTAAGGGAATTATCGAATTCCTCACGTGCTTTCTCAAGCCCATAGTTCGTAGTACAGTCTATTTTAAATGACTCTTCTATAGAGAGTATGTCTTTCTCTTGAAAGGGAAAGCGGTACTCCTCTAGGCTTTGTATCTTGGTTGCTCTTTTAGGATTGGCATTATGAGGCTCAATCACAACCGGTGACCCTGTAAGACATTCAACCATCCTAAGCATGCTCTCCTGAGCTTGCTTTTTGTGTTCCATATATGTCATGTGATTATCATTATCCATTTGGGGTGTTCTAGTTTCTTAATTGGTTTATGTGGTGCACTGAGCAAAGAGTAAGAACTTGTTTCATCCTCACTCAGTGATGTACTAGAACTTGTTTCATTCTCTGACTTTCTTTGGTTTGTCAGTTTTTCATTATGTTTACCCATGCGATGAGATCGAATTTTCTTTTGGGTTTTTGTATCCTGTGTGGGTGTTGTGGTCTTTGAGGTGGATGCTTCTGCATCATGTATAGCTTTTGACTCTTTTAGGATTATGTCCCCCTTTTGGTTCTATGTCCTCTACAGACTCCTTTTCCCTGTCTTTTAATTTGACCTGGGTTTCAATAGTTTTTTGTTCATTGACTTTCTTGGGTTTAGAAGGTTTTGTTTTCTCTTTTGCGTTTTGTTTAAAAGCATGTTCTTCTACCCATGTTGAGGTATTGTCTTTTTCATTCCTTTTGACTGTTTGTCGTGCCTTGGCTTGTAAGCGTGTAAGAGCATTCAAGGGCACCGTGGACAATTGCCCATTTTGTACACTTAAGATGTTAAGAGTTGTATTTTGTGAGACAAGTAGCATTGAAGCAACTCGTCTTGGGGCAATCTTGGAACATGTGATCAATGCCACATCGTTCACACATTGGTTCGCAAGGTGTCAGTGACTATGGGCATGAAAGTATTCCAAACTGTGTAGTCTACCACCTTGTGAGGTCCACGACAATAAAAACACTGAAGTGTTCGATTAACTGCCTCTTGAGCAGTTTCTACCCTTTGGACTGTTTCTATTTTGTGCATGGGAGATGGAGGTTTTGAGTCCATTATGGATGAAGCAAGACACTTTTTATAATCATGGTCAAAGGTTTTACAATATATGCAGTATAGAAGAACAGGTGCCTTGTATATGCACAATGAGGATTTGGATGATCGTAGTGATTGCATTGAACACAAGGCATTTTGCTCGTCACTTTTAGAGGCATTAAGGATGTCTAGTTTTGAAGGTTTTCATCCTGTCTTAGGGATGTTTGCTGTAAGGTTTTAAGCAAGGCTGTATAAGATTCAAGGAATGTCAATTCCAAGATCGATCTTTCTTTTGCCATTGCTTAGATGAGGAACATCTCGTAGCATGATCATCTTCTAGCATGTTGTCATCTAAACGTATTGCATCGAATGTTTCTGGATTGGATACAATGATCAAGTTGTGTAAGCTGTTATTCTTTAAGCCCATAACTCATGAAACATCTCCTCAATTGAACATCATTTAATTTTTCCCATGACTCACAATGTGAGTCCAAGAGTTTTATCCGAAGGATAAGGTCTCTAATGGATTCATTTGGTTGTCACTCAGTTGAATAGAGTTCTGTTACTGCACTCCATCGATCACCTTGTCTGGAAAAGCCATGTATAAAGGCTGATTTTAAAGTTTTGAAGTTGGTCTTGATTACCGGCATTAATGCGATGAACCATCGACTAGCTTTTCCCTCCAAGCATAAGTTCAACACATGTACCTTAGTGGGGTAGTTGGGATTTCCAAAGGCTTTACATCTCTGTTCAAACATTTGAATGAATTGAACAGGGTCTGTTGTTTTGTCGTATTTGCTCATAATTTTGGAAATTTGTACGGTTGTATTTCTATATGAATCATTGAGACTATATGTGAGGGCTCTTGTTGGAAGAGACTCAATGAGTCTTTGGGCCACCTCCCTTCCCAGACTAGTCAGTATGTCCAAGGTGTGGGCATCTAGGAAAGGGTTGGTACTTATAGGACTTGTGGGAATGTTAGGCAAGGGACCAAAGCCTAGTGGGATCGAAGTTATAGGGGGTGTAAAACCCGATGACACGTTTGTTATAGGCATGGCCAATGGCATTGGGAGGTGAATTTGTGGCATGGATCTCAATGGCTTGAAGATGTCAGCCATTGGGTTTAGTCCTTGTGTGACCCCTGGCAATCCCTCCATCGTGGTCATGTCGGAGTGCTTAAATGCTCCTTAATGAGCAATAACAGTGTTTTTTTTGCTTTTTATACTTTCCCACAGCCCGTTACAACCTCAAGAGGCTTGGCATACTCTTCGTTGGATTAAACGGGTCTCCGTTTGCCCTAATTAGCTTAGGCGCTATACGCACGTGAACGACTTGAGATATTTTTTTGAAAAAAGCGTATGCTAGGAACTTCCCAGATGGAAGAGGAGGTTCTAAAACCTATTTTCCATCTCTGTCTCAAGATGAAAAAAAATTTCGAGAATTTTTCCCCTGTTTCGTAGCACGTTTTTGAGGGTGTTCCAAAAGGAAATTTGAAAAACTCTGTATGGGGACTTGTAGTAGTTTTGGGGTACTACAACTTTGTTTCCTTGAGTCGTCCGTGATTTTGTCGTTTAGACCCTCAAAAAGTAGCTTGAATATGGCTCGTCGTCATTTTCACGCTGTTTCCTATGATTTTTCGTGGTTTTTGGGTTGTTTTTTGCCTCGATTTTTGGGTCGAATTTTGAGGCTGCTGGTCGGAGGCCAAAATGATCGATTTTAACTTCGGATGACGGTACAAAGCTGCAGAGCTTGATGTCAGCTTTCCGATAGCCCTAGAGCGCCTTCATCGGATATACGGTTTAGGAGATACGGGTCTCCAAACAGGTGGTTTCTAGAGTCCTTTTTTTTCCATGTGAAACGTCACGCCGTGATGGTTTTCACGTCGGACTTCACGAAAAATTAAATCTCAAATTTTTATTTTATTATTTATTTTTTTGCCACGTGAAACTTTGGTGTTTCACGATCAGACTTCATGGAAAATTAAATTTTGATTTTTTTTGGCTGCATGAAACTTGTGGTTCACGCTAGACTTCACGAAAAATTAAATTTCGTTTTTTTTGGCCGCATGAAATTGGTGTTTCACACCGTGAACCGGACTTCACATGGAAAATTAAATTTTGTTTTTTTTTTACTGCGTGAAATTGGTGTTTCACGCCGCTGCCGTGAACTCCGTGGAGTTCACATGAATTTTTTTTTTTGCCACGTGTGAAACTGGTGTTTCCCTCCGTGAAACGGTTTTCACCACAAAGAATCGGACTTCACGTGGATTTTTTTTTTTGAGTCTAGTGGGAAATACAAATTTTCCTTTTTGGGGGGGAATATTTTTTGAATTTAAAATGAAAGGGATATGGGCATTTTTCCAAAAAAGGTAAGTGGAATAAAAAAAGTCAACCTTTTAATGACACCCCTTACACCCTTCATAAATGATGCCCAAAATGGACAAATTGACAACTCATGAGCATCTTCTCAATGAATGCTCATTAGCCTTAATGAGTTATGTAAAAAAGTGATTAAGAATTAATTCAAAATTAATCTTTTCACTAATCTCTCCCTCTTTTACACTAATCAAGGACTTTAATTAACCATTAATCTCTAATTCATTTACACAATTGAGCACATTATTGGATAGAGCAAGGAAAAACTAATCTTTGTGCTTCAACAATTGTGTAAATTAATCTGATCTAGGGGATTAATTAGACTGTTAATTATAGTCTCCTCTTTAAGGCAAAATTAAGCAACGAGAGTCAAAATTAAGCAACGAGAGTCAAATTTCTCCAATTGATTAAAAAATTGATGTGATTAGGTATTTTGATGCATCTAGACGCTCTCAAAACACTCAAAAATCCTAATTTTCACTACTCATATGATCAATTTAAACCCCAATTAAATCCCAATTAACACATTTTCTAAATTTTTGGCCTCTTTAACAATATTAATCACCAATTTAAACCCCAATTAATATATTTTCTAAATTTTTGGTCTCTTGAACAATATTAATCACCCTTAATGACCAAAACTAGTCCATTAAGAGAAATTAGTCAAATTTAAGGGTTTTTTAATGGTTTTAAGAAATTTTTTGAAAGATTAAGCTACTCCTAATGCTTGCTAACACTCTAATCCAAACAATTTCAACAAAAAACACACAATCAAACTAGAATTAATGATCTTAGATCTATGTTTAAACTAAAGGGAGCTAACATTCACTAAGAAATGCATTCTCTTGCATTGTTTAATGCAATGGATGAAAAATAAGCCTAATACAAACTTTGTGTAGGCCTTAAGAATATGAAAAACCACCAAAACAACAAATTAATCTAAAAACTAAGCAAAATTCATTCTTTTCAAAACAAAAAAGAGAGCTATTCTACAAATCTCACACAAATCACCATCAATTCCACATCTTTTTCATGGGAAACCATTAATCAAGATAATGGAAAATGGGCTATATGTAGATTAGAGACAAAACGATGGAAAAAGCCAAGGGATGGCTCCTCGGCAGCGGTGCCAAAAATGTTATGGCTCACCCTAACCCTCCTTGAAACACAACAAGAGATTACCTGGCAGCGGTGCCAAAAATGTTATGGCTCACCCTAACCCTCCTTGAAACACATCCAAAAAGAGATTACCTGATGAACCGCAATAACTGTCATGAGGATCTTTCCAATGGCCGAGCTCATAACCCTTGAGGTCTCCAAGCTCTACAACTCCTTGAGAAGCAATTCCACCACGTCTCTCGTGAGCGTTGTCACACCGCCGCGTTGCACTACGGGTCCTCATCCCTCCTCTCACCTCACTTCACCCACACTCACTCACTAGCATGCATTAGGGAGAGAGATTAGCAAGAGGATTAGCAAGAGCAAGTCTCTATTGCACAATGGGAGAGTCTGTTGTATTATGAGAGAAATTCACTTATATACATGGCCATAAGTGTTCACACTCACTTAAACTGTGGGTTGGCCAGGCACTTTAGGCTCATAAGAGGCCTAATGCTATTACAATGACTACTCTCATAATATATCCATGAAGTACATCACTTAAAACTTCATCCTAAATTGCTACCACACGCTCTTGAAGTGGGAATTGCCATAAATACTCCGTCACACCATTACGGGCGCCCATCCAAGTTGTACCTTTGGACACTGTTGCTTCATATCTTGAATGTATGACCCTTTGGTGTATCTACCGTGACTCCTTGATGTAAGATAATGGTGGTAGCTTTTGTTAATCCTAGAATTGGATTAACATAGTGATCTAAAAATAGAAATTGGTTACAATCCCAATCAACCTAAATTGAACGTATAGGGTTGTAGAGCTCAATCTCCCGATTCCAAGAGTAAATCCAAATCTAATCCACATATTGTCACCTCAGGAACATCAAATCAAATGAAAAACAACAAATCAAACAACAAAAACACAAAATAACCCACTCAAATCCATGAGTGAGCCAACCTTATCCCTTTTTTCCCTTCTCCCATTTATTGTATTTTCACACAGTGTGCTCACAAAATAGAAAAAATACTTGGACAACTATAATAAGCTACCACAAAGGCTAAGATAAGAATCATAAATCCCCGGCAACAGCAAGCACCAATGTTAATCCTATTTTCTAAATGCCAAAGCAATCAAACAGGAGCGCATTGTACCCACACACACTCTTGTAGATCAAGCTTAAGGTTTAGATTTATTGATTAATATGTCATGGGGTTTAAGGTTGTACCCATGTTCAGCTTCCCAAGGGAGGCCTTCCAACCGCTATGTGTAGCAGCTAGCTCGAATGGTAGCTTCCATTTCTTGTCACCAAACAATGTTGATGGCTCAAGTCCCTCTCACAACAAGAAGCTACGGAGGTGGAGAAGAAAGCCCTGAAAGTCACACTCACTCTCTCACTCACACACAAGAGATAGAGAAAAAAAGAAGAAGCAAGAGCTTTCAATTCTCACACAAGGGAAGTGTCCATTCACATTAGATGAGTTATCCTTTATACAAACTTATTAAGTAGCCAGACGCCCACGCATGGGCAGCCCCATTGAGTAAATCTATCATCTAGTGTGTGCTAGACTACTAGTGTACATGTGAACTTGATGCTGGCATTACACTTATCTCAATCATCCCTTGTTTACATCGTGTGTGGCTCATTAGAGTATAAAAATCATAAGTTATGCATTAAGTGCAAAAAATCACTCGGACGGGCAAAATTATAAAGTGACCGAAATTAATAAAACCTTTGATGCCAATCACTCGTAACTTCGAATGTTTTGAAGAAAATCCGGTGGTCCCATCGAAGTCGGCCGCCTACCGCCTAGTTAACCACCATAAATTGGGTTAACAATCACATGTCCATAATACCTTGCTATAAGCTACCTCGCAATACTTAACACTCAATATCTTAAGTTTAACTAATGTACTATTGTGATCACATGTCCATAATTCCTTGTTGGAAACTTGTCCACAATTCCACTCAATGTGCTCACACTTATGCAAGCCAAGGTGAGAGAAAAAACCAAAAAGCCTACAAAAGGGGAGAGTGTCTTAAATTCAAAAACATTAAAAGATTCACAACCTCCTAAACCTAAGAAAGCCAAAGCTACATAATTTGAAGAGGTTAAGTCTATACCTCAAAACAAGGGGAAGATTCCTAAGGAAGAGAGTCTAAGCCCCAAAGGAGGTAAAGGAAATACAATACACAATCATTGACTCCAAGGATCCAGTGTATGCGAGACTTGCTACTACAAGTTCTCATAAGAAGATTTGTTCTTGTGCTAGGGATCCAAGAAATATCAGATGGCCATAAAAGAAAGAATAGCCTCACCGCTACCAACATATGTGCTAAGAAGAAGCAAAGCCACGTCTCGAAAAGTGTGACGGCCAAAGCAACAACAAGCACACCACAAGAATCCTCTTCAAAAATGGAGAAACCACAAGAACTTGCTTGCACTATGAGTAATAAGGGGGTGCAACAAGTCACATCATTAAATGTATTAACATATGATGAGCTATTAGTTTAAGCTCATCATATGTTAATACTCTACCCACATCAAAATTAACAAAAATGCTCAATGGCACAATTCAAACTATTTGCCAACCCACTTTGAGAGTCACTGCCAAAGGTCCTTGGAGCTTAGCACAGTAGCCATAAGAAAGGGCCTTGACACCCGGTGAAAGGTAAGATGTACAGAACACATATGAATGTTCATGCGTGAATTCATAAGATAATCACGTCATGATGAGTATTTTAGGTTTTTCATGCCAAGGAAAGTCACTCAAGAAGGATTAAAAATCATGCTTAGTATTCACAAAAGTCAAGGAAATAATAAAGGCCACTCAAAAGCATGATATTTAAAAAACAATTTGCATAAAAAATTGATGTGGACATATTCACATCACATTGTGAAAAACTCAAGTTTGCGTAAAGTGTGGACATATTCATGTCATGTCGTGAAAAACTCAAGTTTCTCATGCCCACAAAATTGGCTCAAACAATGTCAGATATCATTCCTAGATATTTATAATGATTAGGTGAACCATAAAATCGCCTCACAAGCAAGGAATGCAAAAGTTCATCCGACATGAAAAACCAATGAAAACTCATGACTGTATCTTAAGTTTTTCATGCCAAAAAGGTGATAGAAAAGGTTTTTCATGATAAAATCATACCCAACCTTCACTTGAACCACAAGATAACCTCAAAAAAAACTCAAAAGTTTAATTGACATGAAAAACTAGTCAAAGTTCACAACCGTGAGTATCTAGAGTTCTTTATGTCCAAAAAAGGTGGTTTAAAGGCAGTGTAAATCATATAAAGGTCTTCACAATGATTAGGTACTTCAAAAAATCAGCTCATAGGCATAAAATTCAAAAGTTTTTTTGACATGAAAAACCAATAGATTTTTATAATCATGAATTTCATGCCTAAAAAAGTGAATCAATTTTATCAACTATGATGTTATCTTTCATAAGCTTCCATATGGCTTAAAGAAAACCTACATCTGGTCACAATTACAAAACAACAAGACTTTTTCAATGTGAATATCTCAAAATATTCACGTCATGAATATTTCTTACATGAATATTCACATCGTAAAAAATCAATCTAGTGTTTCACTTCAAAAAAAAATCAAGAATGGCACTTTTCACATTGATCACATCTTCTTTTACAATGATGATATTTTTTAGATGTGAATATCTTCAAAATCATTACACATGCCTGTGGAACCCTTCTCAGTGCACTAAGAAAAAGTGATTGACCCTTATCGACCATGCTTCACAGTAGCCTTGTTGGCACATGCATCTCTAGCCATCCATTTAGATGTTTGCTTTAGCATTTAGGAATAGTGGTTCCGCCATCTAAGTGGTTGGAGGCATCGGCCCAGACTCAATAGGCATGGGCACCATTTCCCATGGCAGTTCTTACGCTGTGGTAGTGGCCTCTTTTTGTGTTGGTTACTATTGTTAGGTCTAATTGTCTATACCACCTTTTTCTTTTGCTTGCCCCTCCCTTTACTTGTCCCTTGTGGCTATGTGGCTATAGAGAGGGTGTTCTCATTTTGAGTCAATATATTAGATTATAAAGTCATTAGCAAGTCAATGCCCTTGAGTTTTAAATTTTTCTTTTTACCTTTGGCTTCACATGACTTTTTAGTGGTTTTCATGGTTTCTTCCACTCTTAGGTTCTATAGTCATTTTGTAGTGGTTTACAAGGTCTCTTCTTCCACTCTTAGCTTCTTTACTGGTGGGGGAGTTGGCCTTGTTGAGTCTTCTTTTTTTATATTATGTTGGTCTTTAAAACTAGCCTCTCCATAGGCTTTGGCAATTGCTAGAGTGCTTTTAGGCATGTGTAGATAATGCTTATGAGTAGCAGTCCTAAGGTGCTGCCTCCCATGAGATTTTTAAACTTCCTAAAAACATATTCTTTATAAAGTGCAGCCTCCTCAACATCTTATTCTCTATAAGCCATATATAGCTTTAAGAGGACCTTAGAGTCAACTTCAGTAAACCTATTCGTTTTGTAGAAAGAAAAATAAGTGTGTATGGCGTTGCTAGGCTTGATAAAGTGCTTGTTAAAACAATAAATGATGTTAGGTAAATGTCTATGACCCTCAAAAATTTGTTTGAGTTGCATAAGTCATAGACTGTGGTTCAAAGTTTCAAAGGGAGTCCAAAGATAGAAGAATATGTGGAATGGCTAGCCCATGTGGAGGCCAAAAGTAGGCCCCTAGAAGAAGTGGGAAAGATGCTAAGTGGGTGCTCTCTTCAAGGGAGAGGATGCTTAAATCTAGGAAAGATTAGGGGGAAATTAGTCAAGCTTATGGGACATGATTACTGGTGGAGATGTACTAAATAGCAAAAGACAGTCTATGTAATGGATCAAGCATATGAGATTTTTAGCTAAACCCCTTGCCTTGTCATTATTCTTCATTTTTATCATTAGTGTTAATCTCTTTCTTACATTTCTAGCATGTTAAGATGTTCATTCTAATCCATTTTTACACACCCTAATACTTTCTAGATACAAATATCAAGTCTGTCATCATCTCTTGGGTAGCTATGTACCCTAGGATAGCCTAAATTAGGAAAATAATTAGTTTTCTTAATTAGCTTTTAAGTTGTTTTCCCCCCTCTTTCTCAAGCTTTTAAGTTGTCTTCTAAATTAGCTTTTAAGTTATCCCCCCCCCCTTTTCTCAAGCTTCAAAATCATCAAGAAGCAAGGTTCTTGGGCACATCTACATCCATGCATCTAAGCAAGGGGAGTATTGATCAAATTAAAGGCTTCAAGATAGTCTAGCATTCGACGGTGAAAATCTAGTAGGAAGGGATAGTTTGTTTTGCATTTCTCATCATACTCTCAAGAATTAGCAAAGCTTGGCTATACTCTTTGCACTTGTTTTGAAGACCACGCAAAACATTGCAAGATTTGTTTCTTCTTCTTTGTCATTCTTGTCCATGATAGCCATGTAGATAGGTAGGATGTATCATTTTTGTTTGCGCTCGCACCCCCTGTCCCCCCAAGCCGCGCCCTCACACACCCCATTCCCCCCGGGCCATGCCTTTGCACCCCCCAATCCCCCTCGGAGCTGTGCCATCACACCCCCCATGTCGTGCCCTCACATCACCCTGCCCTCCTCGTCCATGCACTCACACCTCCCCTGGAGCCGTGCCATCACACACCCCCCCCGTGCCGTGCCCTCACACCCCCCCGGCAGTGACATTCCGTCCTAGCCCCCCTGTGTCATTCCCTCACACCCCCTGGCCCCCTGCTCGAGCCATGACATCACCCCACCGATGCAATGCCCTCACACCCTTGGACGTGCCATCCCCCGGAGTCATGTCGTCTCATTGTGCCATCCCCCGATCCCTTGCCCTCACACCCCCCCTATCCGCTCCGTGATGAAACCAATCCATCACCCCCTGGTGCGGTGCCCTCACACTCCCGCAACCCCCCCACGAAGATGTGCTATCACACCCCCTCCCACCTGTGCAGTGCCCTCACACCCCCCTCCCGAAGCCTTGGCTTCTCGTCGAGCTTGGTTCTTATGCTCCATTTCTTTCCTTCTTGTCTTCTTGGTTAGCTTTGAGTTGCTTGTAAGATTCCTCCCTCCAGCTTTTGAGGTGTGCAGGTGTAAGAACCTCCCCTTCTGACTTATAATTATTCCCCTCTCTGAAATAAAAGAAAGATCCTGTTTTACCCTGTTTTGGCCTAGAGAGAGAAAATATTCTAGAGAGAGGTTATTCAATTTTTAGATATTTTTGGATGGAAAAATATCTCTTCTTATTAAAATAAGTTCCCCCGAAATAGAAGTTCAAAAAGAAGGTGCATTAGAAATCAATTATAATAAGGCCTTATCCGAAAGGGACCAGATTTTTAAAAAATTTTAAGTTAAGGTTCTGAGGCGCAGTCAGATTCATCCAAATGTAGGGAGGAGATAAATTGAAAAAATAAAGAAAATACCCCCAAAAATGAGTAAATACTCACATAAGATGAAGAGTTGACTAAGGACAAGGATATTAGTTAAAAAAGAAGAGATATTTAGAGAAATGATACATTTTGACACCTCAATATGGGGGAATTCCCCTCATGAAGGAGGCGCCTATTTCACGTGTGGGTGAGTTTTAAACTCACAAATAATGAGATATTTTCATCTCTTCTCTCTCTTGCTTCAACTAGATCCAAAAAGTAAGATAAACTGACCTAAAAATGGTCAAAAATTGACCAAACTGATCTGGAAAATTCTAGAATCAGTTTGCTTGGTTAGAGGCGCACTTTTTCCTATAAATGAAGCCTCCCCCTTTGTAAATGGTTAATAGTGTTTTATGCACTGTTACTCTACTCCTTCCCAGAGCCAAAAACGGTGAATTTATTAATAATTCATTAGTTTTTGACCATTCCCTCTTCTAAAGAATTGGTGGCCACTCTTGTTGCAAACAAGAGTAGATCCCTCAAACCATCAAGCCAAAGGAAAGCTCCCAGAAATTCATGTATGTTAGAAATCTTACTCTTTCTCATTCCTTTTAATGGTTTTCTGATTTTTGTTTTGTTTTAAAATGTAAAATGATGCTATGCCTTGCTGGAAAGGCTTTCCCCCTCTCTTCTTCTTAAATTAAGCCTTTCTTTATCCTAGATAAGTAATCTAATTGTTGGAATTAAACTTTTCATATTATTTCTCCTTTGAAAGTGTAATTTGATTAGATAGGTAGGATGTATCATTTTTGTTTACTTTCGCACCCCCTGTCCCCCCAAGCCGCGCCCTCACACACCCCATTCCCCCGGGGCCATGCCTTTGCACCCCCCATCACACCCCCCGTGTCGTGCCCTCATATCACCCGGCCCTCCTCGTCCATGCACTCACTGGAGCCGTGTCATCACACACACCCCCCCTCGTGCCGTGCCCTCACACCCCCCCGGCAGTGACATTCCGTCCTAGCCCCCCTGTGTCATTCCCTCACACCCCCTGGCCCTCTGGAGCCATGCCATCACCCCGCCGATGCAATGCCCTCACACCCTTGGACGTGCCATCCCCCGGAGTCATGTCGTCTCATTGTGCCATCCCCCGATCCCTTGCCCTCACACCCCCCCTGTCCGCTCCGTGATGAAACCAATCCATCACCCCCTGGTGCGGTGCCCTCACACTCCCGCAGGCCCCCCACGAAGACGTGCTATCACACCCCCTCCCACCTGTGCAGTGCCCTCACACCCCCCTCTCGAAGCCTTGGCTTCTCGTCGAGCTTGGTTCTTATGCTCCATTTCTTTCCTTCTTGTCTCCTCGGTTAGTTTTGAGTTACTTGTAAGATTCCTCCCTCTGGCTTTTGAGGTGTGCAGGTGTAAGAACCTCCCCTTCTGATCTTATAATTATTCCCCTCTCTGAAATAAAAGAAAGATCCTGTTTTACCCTGTTTTGGCCTAGAGAAAGAAAATATTCTATAGAGAGGTTATTCAATTTTTAGATATTTTTGGATGAAAAAATATCTCTTCTTATTAAAATAAATTCCCTCGAAACAGAAGTTTAAAAAAAGGTGCATTAGAAATCAATTCTAATATGTTCATAAGGCCTTATCCGAAGGGACCAGATTTTCAAAAAATTTTAAGTTAAGGTTCTGAGGCAGCGTAGTCAGATTCATCCAAATGTAGGGAGGAGATCAATTGAAGAAATAAAGAAAATCCCCCCAAAAATGAGTAAATACTCACATAAGATGAAGAGTTGACTAAGGACAAGGATATTAGTTTAAAAAGAAGAGATATTTAGAGAAATGATGCATTTTGACACCTCAGTATGGGGGAATTTCCCTCATGAAGGAGGCGCCTATTTCACATGTGTGGGTGAGTTTTAAACTCACAAATAATGAGATATTTTCATCTCTCCTCTCTCTTGCTTTAACTAGATCCAAAAAGTAAGCTAAACTGACCTAAAAATGGTCAAAAATTGACCAAACTGATCTGGAAAATTCTAGAATCAGTTTGCTTGGGTAGAGGCGCACTTTTTCCTATAAATGAAGCCTCCCCCTTTGTAAATGGTTAATAGTGTTTTATGCACTATTACTCTACTCCTTCCCAAAGCCAAAAACTGTGAATTTATTAATAATTCATTAGTTTTTGACCATTCCCTCTTCTAAAGAATTGGTGGCCACTCTTGTTGCAAACAAGAGTAGATCCCTCAATCCATCAAGCCAAAGGAAAGCTCCAGAAATTCATTTAAGTTAGAAATCTTACTTATTCTCATTCCTTTTAATGGTTTTCTGATTTTTGTTTTGTTTTAAAATGTAAAATGATGCGATGCCTTGCTGGAAAGGCTTTCCCCCTCTCTTCTTCTTAAATTCAGCCTTTCTTTATCCTAGATAAGTAATCTAATTGTTGGAATTAAACTTTTCATATTATTTCTCCTTTGAAAGTGGAATTTTATTAGTTTAGAATGCTTTAAACCATTTGGGGATAATTTTTAAGTAACTTAAGGGTAGAAAAAATTGAAAAATGGTCAGCCATACAAAGGAGGTTATGGCAAAATTTTCTTAAATTTTATGAAATAAGTTTTATCTTTTATTATTCAAAAAGAGTAATCCCCACCGCTTGTGTATTCTAAAAGTGTTATTTTTATTCTATGCATAGAAAAATGCATATTAGAAATATTTTTATTATAAAAGTGTTATTTTCATTAGAATTAATTTCTATGCATAGAAAGATGCATATTGGAAATATTTTGATTATAAAAGTGTTGCTTTCATCAAAATTAATTTTTATGCATAAATAGATGCATAAAAGATTTTTTAATATTATAAAAGTGTTACTTTCATTAAAATTGAATTTATGTCCATAAATAGATGCATAAAAGAATTGTTTTAATTATAAAAGCGTTACTTTCATCAAATTTTGATTTTATGCATAGAAAGATGCATAAAGAAATTTATTTTTATTTCAAAAGAATTATTCTCATCAATTTTGATTTTATGCAAATAGAAATATGCATAAAGAAATTTATTTTTATTTCAAAAGAGTGATTCTCATCAATTTTGATTTTATGCATAGAAAGATGCATAAAGAAATTTATTTTTATTTCAAAAGAGTTATTCTCATCAATTTTGATTTTATGCATAGAAAGATGCATAAAGAAATTTATTTTTATTTCAAAAGAGTTATTCTCATCAATTTTGTATTTATGCATAGAAAGATGCATAAAAGGTTTATTTTTATTTCGAAAGTGTTATTCTCCTTAAAATTAAATTTATGCATAAATAGATGCATAAATAGATTTTTATAAAAGTGTTATTTCCCACTGAAGTTGTTCTTATGCATAAATAGATGTGTAAAGAATCTTTATATCAATAATGAGAATGAGAGGTAGATAGATGTGATGATATGTGATAGAGAATGGATGTGATGAGAATAGAAGTAATGAGAATGAGAGGTAGATAGATGTGATGATATGTGATATGAATCAGATAGATGAGAATGAATAGAGAATAGTAATGAGAATGAGAGGTAGATAGATGTGATGATATGTGATATGAATCAAATAGATGAGAATGAATAGAGAATGGATGTGATGAGAATAGAAGTAATGAGAATGAGAGGTAGATAGATGTGATGATATGTGATATGAATCAGATAGATGAGAATGAATAGAAAATGGATGTGATGGGAATAGAAGTAATGAGAATGAGAGGTAGATAGATGTGATGATATGTGATATGAATCAGATAGATGAGAATGAATAGAGAATGGATGTAATGGTAGGAATAGAAGTGATGAGAATGAGAGGTAAATATGTGTGATAAGATGGGAGGCGAATTAGATAAATGTGAATGAATGATAAGGGATATGAATGAATGTGATAGCATGTGAATCGGGATGTGAATGAACGATAAGGGACGTGAATGAATGTGTTAGCATGTGAATGAACAATAAGGGACGTGAATGAATGTGTTAGCACGTGAATCAGGATGTGAATGAATGAGATGTGATGTGAAATGAATGTGAATAGATGCGATGTAAACTAGATAGATGTTAATGTATGTGAAGTGATGAGATATATGGGTAGATGCAAGTGGATGAGATCTGATGAGGATATATGGGTAGATGCAAGCGGATGAGATATATGTGAAGTGATGAGATATATGGGTAGATGCAAGTGGATGAGATCTGATGAGGATAAATGAGGAAATAAGTGATGAGATAGAAAAAGATGTGATTAGAAGAGAATGGGAATACTTATGAAATGAATGTGGATTGATGTGTGGATAATGTGGATTGATGTAGATGGATGTATGGATGATGTGGATTGATGTATGTATGATGTGGATTGATGTGTGGATAATGTGGATTGATGTAGATGGATGTATGGATGATGTGGATTGATGTGTGGATAATGTGGATTGATATAGATGGATATATGGATGATGTGGATTAATGTGGATGATGTGGATTAATGTGTGGATGATGTGGATTGATGTGTGGATAATGTGGATTGATGTAGATGGATGTATGGATGATGTGGATTGATGTGTGGATAATGTGGATTGATATAGATGAATGTATGGATGATGTGGATTGTTGTGGATAATGTGGATTGATGTGTAAATAATGTGGATTAGTGTAGATGGATGTATAAATGATGTGGACTGATGTGTGGATAATGTGGATTGGTGTAGATGGATATATGGATGATGTGAATTGATGTGGATTGATGTGGATGATGTGGATGGATGTATGGATGATGTGGATGATGTGGATGATGTGGATGGATGTATAGATGATGTAGACTGATGCGTGGATGATGCGGTTGGATGTGATTTGATGTGGGAATGATGTGATGTGATAGGGATCGATGAAGAAAATAAAATTGTGGGAAGATGAGAAAAGATGGGGACTAATGTGAAAGGATGTGGAGTAATGAGAAAAAATGAAATATTGTTGGAACTGTATTTATATGTGAAATCTGTTTTTAAATGACTGTTTTACGTCAAGAATGCTGGGAAAGCATTTTGACCGTCTTTTGAATGAGGTCATGGAGACCTATCTGTTAAAGTTGCAACTGCTGAGACGGAGAGTCATTGAAGGACGTCTTGTGTAAGGTCGGCCGAGGTCTTGACCACCAGCCTCGGTTTGATTTAAATGGTGAGCTTCTGGTATAATGGATGAGGGACCAAGGAAGTGGCCTATGAGTGAAGCGCTAGGTGACCTACGAAGGATCCTAGGGTGCTCGGGCTCTGGGTCATCGAAGATACCCACAAGTACGTTGGGGAAGATATTGGAACAAGGAGTAAGAGTTTTTTTCTGAATTCGAGCATGGATCTCGTTGATTGACCTTGCTAGTCCTTAACGGATGAGTCCATGGCTCTTTTATATGGATCTGTTGGTTGATCTTACTGATCTTCAACGGAGATTCCATCTGGATATTTTTATGTGATTATATTGCTGGGTACTATGAGCTAGGAACTATTGAAAAGACCCTTGAGTGAACATGTGGTGAGCGTTCTGGTTGCCAAAATGATGCCCTAGGTACACCGATGAAGGAATGAATTGGAAATTAGGATTCAATTGGATAATTAGAGGATTATGATCAGTAACACTATGGTTTCATTAAATGATTGTTTTAAAGATTGTTGAATCTGTGAAAAAGGCAAGTTCATATTGGGTGTGTAAGTGGTGTGACTAGTTTTATGTTTGCATGAATATCCGGCTAGGGGGCCTTGGAACTCTTCTCCCTGGCACCCGAGAAAAACCTAACCAAATTCCTAATTGGATCCCATCTCTACAGTGGTTGGGCGGTTGGCTAACCCATGGGACTGGATGGGGTTAGGCTGGACTGATGGATCCGTAAAACGAGACTCAATTTCTGTATAGTATGATAGACGAGGTAAATCCTGGATAAAAATTGTTCTATGGAAAAGAATCAATGGCTGTGCCTCTCAATGAGGAAAAAAGAGTTGGTCTCTATGATCCAAGTATAATCTTTTCCCTGATCTGACTATGGGACTTACGGGTTCGATCAGATCAGTTCAGTTAGTTCAGGCTTTTGACTACGTTAGAGAAAAGTTATCCTAGAGGAATCGCCCGTTCTTTCCGGGCAAGGGAAGTTTTTCTAAGTTCGGTTTTGGAAGGACCGATGGATTAGTCTCTTGTCTGGATATCCGTGGGGCAAGGCCCTGAGTGTGGAACCCTGCCCCGCGCAAGAAGTGCTACTTCTGCTGCTAGCACCCCCAAATTCATTACGCATTGGGGTCAGGGATCTTACAGCTTGTATCAGAGCAAATTGGCTATAGTGGACCAACCGAGAAGCCAAAAATGTCAAAAATTTATGAAGCAGTAAAAGCTTGTAATTGTGTGATAAAATTCATACAAATTGATATTCAAACTGAAATTCATACAAATTGATATTCAAACTGAAATTCATAAATTGGTAATTGGGTCTTCAGATGGAAGTACAGCAATTGTATGGAATCCCTCACTTGCTTGAGGCCTAGACATGATGGTATTTACCTTATAGTTCCAAGGACCGTGACTACCCGTATATACCGAGGGTATAACTGCAGCTCTTTACTGGCAGTATATACAAGTAAATCTAAGACTTGAAATTATAAGCATTAATACTATCTAGATGATGAATTCGAATGTGGTTGATATGATTTTAAATTCTGATTGAGAATTGATGAGTTGATTTGGATTCTGATTGAAAAATGAAGGTTCCTGAATTTTGGTTGAAATGTAATAAACTAAGCAAAACCACAATGAGGATGAATGGGACGAGTCCCTGTGATAATGTTTATAGCTGGAATGACGTTAATGACTTCAGCAGATCACTATGAGATTAGTGGATTGCATGGCAGATTGCTGCTGCTGTTAACACTTGACCTAGTGGATCAAGTTAAGGGATGTCAAATTAAAAATCTATATAATTGAAAATTTCCACGCGACGGACTGTTCAGATAGAAATTTTGGTCTAATGGACCATTATTGTGATAAGGTTTGAATGTTACGATATGAGTGAATTATTATCTGATGATGAGTTTTATATAAGGGATCTTTCTCCCAGGATCCTGTTGGGTTCACCAGACTATAAGGAACCCCAGAACCAGTTGGATCTTAAGGAAAAGAGTTATCCTCTAATTTTGTGAGATGAGGACATCTCGCGTTTTTTAAGTGGGGTAGGATGTAAGATTCCTCCCTCCGGCTTTTGAGGTGTGCAGGTGTAAGAACCTCCCCTTCCGATCTTAAAATTATTCCCCTCTTTGAAATAAAAGAAAGATCATGTTTTACCCTATTTTGGCCTAGAGAGAGAAAATATTCTAGAGAGAGATTATTCAATTTTAAGATATTTTTGGATGGAAAAATATCTCTTCTTATTAAAAAAATTTCCCCAAAATAGAAGTTCAAAAAGATTTTCAATTTTAAGATATTTTTGGATGGGAAAAATATCTCTTCTTATTAAAAAAATTCCCCCAAAATAGAAGTTCAAAAAGATTTTCAGAAGGTGCATTAGAAATCAATTATAATCTGTTCATAAGGCCTTATCCGAAGGGTCCAGATTTTTAAAAAATTTTAAATTAAGGTTCTGAGGGGCCAATCAGATTCATCTAAATGTAGGGAGGAGATAAATTGAAGAAATAAAGAAAATACCCCCAAAAATGAGTAAATACTCACATAAGATGAAGAGTTGACTAAGGACAAGAATATTAGTTAAAAAAGAAGAGATATTTAGAGAAATGATGCATTTTTGACACCTTAGTATGGGGGAATTCCCCTCATGAAGGAGGCACCTATTTCACATGTGTGGGTGAGTTTTAAACTCACAAATAATGATATATTTTCATCTCTCCCCTCTCCTGCTTCAACTAGATCCAAAAAGTAAGCTAAACTGACCTAAAAATGGTCAAAAATTGACCAAACTGATATGAAAAAATCTAGAATCAGTTTGCTTGGTTAGAGGCGCACTTTTTCCTATAAATGAAGCCTCCCCCTTTGTAAATGGTTAATAGTGTTTTATGCACTATTACTCTACTCCTCCCCAGAGCCAAAAACTGTGAATTTATTATAATTCATTAGTTTTTGACCATTCCCTCTTCTAAAGAATTGGTGGCCACTCTTGTTGCAAACAAGAGTAGATCCCTCAAACCATCAAGCCAAAGGAAAGCTCCTAGAAATTCATGTAAGTTAGAAATCTTACTTTTTCTCATTCCTTTTAATGGTTTTCTGATTTTTGTTTTGTTTTAAAATGTAAAATGATGCTATGCCTTGCTGGAAAGGCTTTCCCCCTCTCTTCTTCTTAAATTCACCCTTTCTTTATCCTGGATAAGTAATCTAATTGTTGGAATTAAACTTTTCATATTATTTCTCCTTTGAAAGTGGAATTTGATTAGTTTAGAATGCTTTAAACCATTTGGGGATAATTTTTAAGTAACTTAAGGGTATAAAAAATTAAAAAATGGTCAGCCATACAAAGGAGGTTATGGTAAAATTTTCTTAAATTTTGTGAAATAAGTTTTATCTTTTATTATTCAAAAAGAGTAATCCCCACCGCTTGTGTATTCTAAAAGTGTTATTTTTATTCTATGCATAGAAAAATGCATATCAGAAATATTTTTATTATAAAAGTGTTATTTTCATTAGAATTAATTTCTATGCATAGAAAGATGCATATTGGAAATATTTTGATTATAAAAGTGTTACTTTCATCAAAATTAAATTTTTATGCATAAAATATTTTTTAATATTATAAAAGTGTTACTTTCATTAAAATTAAATTTATGCATAAATAGATGCATAAAAGAAATTTTTTGATTATGAAAGCGTTACTTTTATCAAATTTTGATTTTGTGCATAGAAAGATGAATAAAGAAATTTATTTTTTATTTAAAAAGAGTTATTCTTCAATTTTGATTGTATGCATAGAAAGATGCATAAAGAAATTTATTTTTATTTCAAAAGAGTTATTCTCATCAATTTTGATTTTATGCATAGAAAGATGCATAAAGAAATTTATTTTTATTTCAAAAGGGTTATTCTCATTAAAGTTGAATTTATGCATAGAAAGATGCATAAAAGGTTTATTTTTATTTCGAAAGTATTATTCTCCTTAAAATTAAATTTATGCATAAATAGATGCATAAACAGATTTTTATAAAAGTGTTATTTCCCACTAAAGTTGTTCTTATGCATAAATAGATGTCTAAAGAATCTTTATATCAATAATGAGAATGAGAGGTAGATAGATGTGATGATATGTGATATGAATCAGATAGATGAGAATGAATAGAGAATGGATGTGATGAGAATAGAAGTAATGAGAATGAGAGGTAGATAGATGTGATGATATGTGATATGAATCAGATAGATGAAAATGAATAGAGAATGGATGTGATGAGAATAGAAGTAATGAGAATGAGAGGTAGATAGATGTGATGATATGTGATATGAATCAGATAGATAAAAATGAATAGAAAATGGATGTGATGGGAATAGAAGTGATGAGAATGAGAGGTAAATAGGTGTGATAAGATGGGAGGCTAATCAGATAAATGTGAATGAATGATAAGGGATGTGAATGAATGTGATAGCATGTAAATCGCGATGTGAATGAACGATAAGGGACGTGAATGAATGTGTTAGCATGTGAATCGAGATGTGAATGAATGAGATGTGATGTGAAATGAATGTGAATAGATGCAATGTAAACTAGATAGATGTTAATGTATGTGAAGTGATGAGATATATGGGTAGATGCAAGTGGATGAGATCTAATGAGGATAAATGAGGAAGTAAGTGATGAGATAGAAAAAGATGTGATTAGAAGAGAATGGGAATACTTATGAAATGAATGTGGATTGATGTGTGCATAATGTGGATTGATGTATGGATGATGTGGATTAATGTAGATGGATGTAGGTATGATGTGGATTGATGTAGATGGATGTATGGATGATGTGGATTGATGTGGATTGATGTGTGGATAATATGATGTGGATTGATGTGTGGATAATGTGGATTGATGTAGATGGATGTATGGATGATGTGGATTGATGTGTGGATAATGTGGATTGATATAGATGGATGTATGGATGATGTGGATTGATGTATGGATAATGTGGATTACTGTAGATGGATGTATGAATGATGTGGATTGATGTGTGGATAATGTGGATTGGTGTAGATGGATGTATGGATGATGTGAATTGATGTGGATTGATTTGGATGATGTGGATGGCTGTATGGATGATGTGGATTGATGTGGATGGATGTATGGATGATGTGGACTGATGCATGGATGATGCGGTTGGATGTGATTTGATGTGGGAATGATGTGATGTGATAGGGATCGATGAACAAAATAAAATTGTGGGAAGATGAGAAAAGATGGGGACTAATGTGAAAGGATGTGGAGTAATCAGAAAAGATGGAAATATTGTTGGAATTGTATTTGTATGTGAAATCTGTTTTTAAATGACTGTTTTATGTCAAGAATGCTGGGGAAGCATTTTGATCGTCTTGTGAATGAGGTCATGGAGACCTATCTGTTAAAGTTGCAACTGTTGACAGAGAGTCATCGGAGGACGTCTCGCGTAGCAAGGTCGGCCGAGGTCTTGACCAGCCTCGGTTTGATTTAAATGGTAAGCTTCCGATACAGTGGATGAGGGACCAAGGAAGCGGCCTATGAGTGAAGCGCTAGGTGACCTGCGAAGGATCCTAGAGGGTGCTGACCATACGGTGCTCGGGCTCTGGGTCGCCGAAGATACCCAAAAGTACGTTGGGGAAGATATTGGAACAAGGAGTAAGAGTTGTTTTCTGAATTCGGGCATGGATCTGGTTGATTGACCTTGCTGGTCCTCAAAACGGATGAGTCCATGGCTCTTTTATATGGATCTATTGGTTGATCTTGCTAATCTTCAACGGAGATTTCATCTGGATATTTTTATGTAATTATATTGCTGCATACTATGAGCTAAGAACTATTGAAAAGGCCCCTGTGGTGAGCATTCTGGTTGCCAATGATGCCCTAGGTACACCGATGAAGGACTGAATTGGAAATTAGGATTCAACTGGATAATTAGAGGATTATGATCAGTAACACTATGGTTTCATTAAATGATTATTTTAAAGATTGTTGAATCTGTGAAAAAGGCAAGTTCATATTGGGTGTGTAAGTGGTATGACTAGTTTTATGTTTGCATGAATATCTGGCTAGGGTGCCTTGGAACTCTTTTCCCTGGTACCCGAGAAAAACCTAACCAAATTCCTAATTGGATCCCATCTCTACAGTGGTTGGGCGGTTGGCTAACCCATGGGACTTGATATAAGGTTGGACTGATGGATCCGTAAAACAAGACTCAATTTCTGTATAGTATGATAGACGAGGTAAATCCTGGATAAAAATTGTTCTATGGAAAAGAATCAACGGCTGTGCCTCTCAATGAGAAAAAAGAATCAACGGATGTGCCTCTCAATGAGGAAAAAAGCGTTGGTCTCTATGATCCAAGTACAATCTTTTCCCTGATCTGACTATGGGACTTACGAGTTTGGTCAGATCAGTTTAGTTAGTTCAGGCTTTTGACTACGTTAGAGAAAAGTTATCCTGGAGGAATTGCTCGTGCTTTCCGGGCAAGGGAAGTTTTTCTGAGTTCGGTTTTGGAAGAACCGATGGATTAGTCTCTTGTCTAGATATCCGTGGGTGAGGCCCCGAGTGTGGGACCCTGCCTCGGGCAAGAAGTGCTACTTCCACTGCTAGCACGCCCAAATTCGTTGCACAGTGGGGTCAGGGATCTTACAGCTGGTATCAGAGCAAATTGGCTATAGTGGACCAACCGAGAAGCCAAAAATGTCAAAAATTTATGAAGAAGCTGTTTAAAAGGTTGTAATTGTGTGATAAAATTCATACAAATTGATATTCAAACTAAAATTCGTAAATTGGTAATTGGGTCTTTAGATAAAAGTACCGCAATTGTATAGAATCCCTGACTTGCTTGAGGCCTAGACATGATGGTATTATAGTTCCAAGGACCGTGACTACCCGTATATATACAAAAGGGTATAACTGCAGCTCTTTACTGGCAGTATATACGAGTAAATCTAAGACTTGAAATTATAAGCATTAATACTATCTAGATGATGAATTCGAATGTGGTTGATATGATTTTAAATTCTGATTGAGAATTGATGAGTTGATTTGGATTCTGATTGAAAAATAAAGATTCTTGAATTTTGGTTGAAATGCAATAAACTAAGAAAAACCATAATGAGGATGAATGGGACGAGTCCCTGTGATAATGTTTGTAGTAGCTAGAATGACGTTAATGACTTCAGTAAATCACTATGAGATTAGTAGATTGCGTGGCAGATTGCTGTTTGCTGTTAACACTTGACCTAGTGGATCAAGTTAAGGGATGTCAAATTAAAAATCTATATAATTGAAAATTTCCATGACGGACTGTTCAGATAGAAATTTCGGTCTAATGGACCATTCTTGTGATAAGGATTGAATGTTACGATCTGAGTATTGAAAATTTCCATGACGGACTGTTCAGATAGAGATTTCGGTCTAATGGACCATTATTGTGATAAGGATTGAATGTTACGATCTGAGTGAATTATTATCTGATGATGAGTTTTATATAAAGGATCTTTATCCCCCCAAAAATGAGTAAATACTCACATAAGATGAAGAGTTGACTAAGGACAAGGATATTAGATAAAAAAGAAGAGATATTTAGAGAAATGATGCATTTTTGACACCTCAGTGTGGGGGAATTCCCCTCATGAAGGAGGCGCCTATTTCACATGTGTGGGTGAGTTTTAAACTCACAAATAATGATATATTTTCATCTCTCCTCTCTCCTGCTTCAACTAGATCCAAAAAGTAAGCCAAACTGACCTAAAAATGGTCAAAAATTGACCAAACTGATTTGGAAAATTCTAGAATCAGTTTGCTTGGTTAGAGGCTCACTTTTTCCTATAAATGAAGCCTCCCCCTTTGTAAATGGTTAATAGTGTTTTATGCACTGTTACTCTACTCCTCCCCAAAGCCAAAAACTGTAAATTTATTAATAATTCATTAGTTTTTGGCCATTCCCTCTTCTAAAGAATTGGTGGCCACTCTTGTTGCAAACAAGAGTAGATCCCTCAAACCATTAAGCCAAAGGAAAGCACCCAAAAATTCATGTAAGTTAGAAATCTTACTTTTTCTCATTTCTTTTAATGGTTTTCTGATTTTTGTTTTGTTTTAAAATGTAAAATGATTGCCTTGCTGGAAAGGCTTTCCCCCTCTTTTCTTCTTAAATTTATCCTTTCTTTATCCTAGATAAGTAATCTAATTGTTGGAATTAAACTTTTCATATTATTTCTCCTTTGAAAGTGGAATTTGATTAGTTTAGAATGCTTTAGACCATTTGGGGATAATTTTTAAATAACTTAAGGGTAGAAAAAATTGAAAAATGGTTAGCCATACAAACGAGGTTATGGCAAAATTTTCTTAAATTTTAAGAAATAAGTTTTATCTTTTATTATTCAAAAAGAGTAATCCCCATCGTTTGTGTATTCTAAAAGTGTTATTTTTATTCTATGCATAGAAAAATGCATATTAGAAATATTTTTATTATAAAAGTGTTATTTTCATTAGAATTAATTTCTATGCATAGAAAGATGCATATTGGAAATATTTTGATTACAAAAGTGTTGCTTTCATCAAAATTGATTTTTATGCATAAATAGATGCATAAAAGATTTTTTAATATTATAAAAGTGTTACTTTCATTAAAATTAAATTTATGCATAAATAGATGCATAAAAGATTTTTTTAAATTATAAAAGCGTTACTTTCATCAAATTTTGATTTTATGCATAGAAAGATGCATAAAAAAATTTATTTTTATTTCAAAAGAGTTATTCTCATTAAAGTTGAATTTATGCATAGAAAGATGCATAAAAGGTTTATTTTTATTTCGAAAGTGTTATTCTCCTTAAAATTGAATTTATGCATAAATAGATGCATAAACAGATTTTTATAAAAGAGTTATTCCCATTGAAGTTGTTCTTATGCATAAATAGATGTGTAGAGAATCTTTATATCAATAATGAGAATGAGAGGTAGATAGATGTGATGATGTGTGATACGAATCAGATAGCTGAGAATGAATAGAGAATGGATGTGATGAAAATAGAAGTAATGAGAATGAGAGGTATATAGATGTGATGATATGTGATATGAATCAGATAGATGAGAATGAATAGAGAATGGATGTGATGAGAATAGAAGTAATGAGAATGAGAGGTAGATAGATGTGATGATATGTGATATGAATCAGATAGATGAGAATGAATAGAAAATGGATGTGATGAGAATAGAAGTAATGAGAATGAGAGGTAGATAGATGTGATGATATGTGATATGAATCAGACAGATGAGAATGAATAGAGAATGGATGTGATTAATAATCAGACAGATGTGAATGAATAGAGAATGGATGTGATAGGAATAGAAGTGATGAGAATGAGAGGTAAATAGGTGTGATAAGATGGGAGGCGAATCAGATAAATGTGACTGAATGATAAGGGTTGTGAATGAATGTGTGATAGCATGTGAATCAGGATGTGAATGAACGATAAGGGACGTGAATGAATGTGTTAGCATGTGAATCGGGATGTGAATGAATGAGATGTGATGTGAAATGAATGTGAATAGATGCGATGTAAACTGGATAGATGTTAATGTATGTGAAGTGATGAGATATATGGGTAGATGCAAGTGGATGAGATCTGATGAGGATAAATAAGGAAATAAGTGATGAGAAAGAAAAAGATGTGATAAGAAGAGAATGAGAACACTTATGAAATGAATGTGGATTGATGTGTGGATAATGTGGATTGATTTAGATGGATGTATGGATGATGTGGATGGATGTGGATGGATGTATGTATGATGTGGATTGATGTGTGGATAATGTGGATTGATGTAGATGGATGTATGGATGATGTGGATTGATGTGGATTGATGTGTGGATAATGTGGATTGATATAGATGGATGTATGGATGATGTGGATTGATGTGGATGATGTGGATTGATGTGGATGATGTGGATGATGTGGATTAATGTGGATGGATGTATGGATGATGTGGATTGATGTGTGGATAATGTGGATTGATGTAGATGGATGTATGGATGATTTGGATTGATGTGGATTGATGTGTGGATAATGTGGATTAGTGTAGATGGATGTATGAATGATGTGGATTGATGTGTGGATAATGTGGATTGGTGTAGATGGCTGATGTGAATTGATGTGGATGATGTGGATGGATGTATGGATGATGTGGATTGATGTGGATGGATGTATGGATGATGTGGACTGATGTGTGGATGATGCGGTTGGATGTGATTTGATGTGGGAATGATGTGATGTGATAGGGATCGATGAAGAAAATAAAATTATGGGAAGATGAGAAAAGATGGTGACTAATGTGAAAGAATGTGGAGTAATGAGAAAAGATGGACATATTATTGGAACTGTATTTGTATGTGAAATCTGTTTTTCGATGATTGTTTTATGTCAAGAATGCTGGGGAAGCATTTTGACCATCTTGTGAATGAGGTCGTGGAGACCTATCTGTTAAAGTTGCAACTGCTGAGGACGGAGAGTCATCGGAGGACGTCTCGCGTAGTAAGGTCGGCCAAGGTCTTGACCAGCCTCGGTTTGATTTAAATGGTACAGTGGATGAGGGACCAAGAAAACCACCTATGAGCTTCCGGTATAGTGGATGAGGGACCAAGAAAGCGGTCTATGAGTGAAGCGCTAGGTGACCTGCGAAAGGATCCTAGAGGGTGCTGACCATATGGTGCTCGGGTCGCCCGAAGATACAAGTACGTCGGGGAAGATATTGGAACAAGGAATAAGAGTTGTTTTCTGAATTTGGGCATGGATCTGGTTGATTGACCTTGCTGGTCCTCAACGGATGAGTCCATGGCTCTTTTATATGGATCTGTTGGTTGATTTTGTTGATCTTCAACGGAGATTCCATATGGATATTTTTATGTAATTATATTGCTGGGTACTATGAGCTAGGAACTATTGAAAAGGCCCCTGAGTGAATAGGTGGTGGTTGCCAAATGATACCCTAGGTACACCGATGAAGGAATGAATTGGAAATTAGGATTCAACTGGATAATTAAAGGATTATGATCAGTAACACTATGGTTTCATTAAATGATTGTCTTAAAGATTGTTGAATCTGTGAAAAAGGCAAGTTCATATTGGGTGTGTAAGTGGTGTGACTAGTTTTATGTTTGCATGAATATCTGGCTAGGGGGCCTTAGAACTCTTTTCCCTGGTACCCGGGAAAAACCTAACCAAATTTCTAATTGGATCCCATCTCTACAGTGGTTGGGCGGTTGGCTAGCCTAACCCATGGGGTTAGGCTAACCCATCTCTACAGTGGTTGGGTGGTTGGCTAACCCATGGGGTTAGGCTGGACTGATGGATCCGTAAAACGAGACTCAATTTCTGTATAGTACGATAGACAAGGTAAATCTTGGATAAAAATTATTCTATGGAAAAGAATCAACGGCTGTACCTCTTAATGAGGAAAAAAGCGTTGGTCTCTATGATCCAAGTACAATCTTTTCCTTGATCAGACTATGGGACTTATGGGTTTGATCAGATCAGTTCAGTTAGTTCAGGCTTTTGACTACGTTAGAGAAAAGTTATCCTGGAGGAATCGCCCGTGCTTTCTAGGCAAGGGAAGTTTTTCTGAGTTCAGTTTTGGAAGAACTGATGGATTAGTCTCTTGTCTGGATATCCGTGGGCGAGGCCCTGAGTGTGGGACCCTACCCCGCACAAGAAGTGCTACTTCTGCTGCTAGCATCCTTAAATTCGTTGCGCAGTGGGGTCAAGGATCTTACAGCTCGTATCAGAGCAAATTGGCTATAGTGGACCAACCGAGAAGCCAAAAATGTCAAAAATTTATAAAAGGTTGTAATTGTGTGATAAAATTCATACAAATTGATATTCAAACTGAAATTCGTAAATTGGTAATTGGGTCTTCAGATGGAAGTACCGCAACTGTATGGAATCTTTGACTTGCTTGAGGCCTAGACATGATGGTATTTACCTTATAGTTCCAAGGATCGTGACTACCCGTATATACCGAGGGTATAACTGCAACTCTTTACTGGCAGTATATACAAGTAAATCTAAGACTTGAAATTATAAGCATTAATACTATCTAGATGATGAATTCGAATGTGGTTGATATGATTTTAAATTCTGATTGAGAACTGATGAGCTGATTTGGATTCTGATTGAAAAATGAAGATTCCTGAATTTTGGTTGAAATGTAATAAACTAAGCAAAACCACAATGAGGATGAATGGGACGAGTCCCTGTGATAATGTTCGTAGCTGGAATGACGTTAATGACTTCAGCAAATCACTATGAGATTAGTGGTTTGCGTGGCAGATTGCTACTACTGTTAACACTTGACCTAGTGGATCAAGTTAAGGGATGTCAAATTAAAAATCTATATAATTGAAAATTTCCATGACGGACTGTTCAGATAGAAATTTTGGTCTAATGGACCATTATTGTGATAAGGATTGAATGTTACGATATGAGTGAATTATTATCTGATGATGAGTTTTATATAAGGGATCTTTATCCTAAGATTCTATTGGGTTCACCAAAATTCTAATTTCCAATCATTCCTTCATTGGTGTACCTATGGCATCATTGGCAAACCAGAACGCTCACCACCTGTTCACTCAGGGGCCTTTTCAATAGTTCCTAGCTCATAGTACCCGGAAATATATTCACTTATAAAGATCCAGATCGACTCTTCATTGAAGATCGGCAAGATCAACCAACAGATCCATATAAAAGAGCCATGAACTCATCCGTTGTGAGGACCAGCAAGGAAAATAAACCAGATCCATGCCCAAGTTCAGAAAACAACTCTAACTCCTTGTTCCATTTTCTTCCTCGACGCACGTGTGGGTATCTTCGGCGACCTAGAGCCCGAGCATCGTATGGTCAGCACCCTCTAGCTCCTTCGCAGGTCACCTTGCGCTTCACCCATAGGCCGCTTCCTTGGTCCCTCATCCATCGTATCGGAAGCTCACCATTTACATGGAACCGAGGCTGGTCATTTAAAACAGGTCATAAATACAATTTCTAACTAACTCTCTCTTTCCACATTGTTCCACATCATTTCTCATTATTCCACATTCTTCTACATCAATTCACATTGCTTAATCCACATCCAATCATATGTATTCCTATCGTCCTTCATCCATTCTCATCTAGTCACATCATATTACATTCTCATCTCATCTATCCTCATCTAGTCACATCATATTACATTCTCATCTCATCCATTCTCATCTAGTCACATCATATTACATTCTCATCTCATCTATCCTCATCACATCTCATCCATTCACATCTACCCATATCTATATCACATCACATCACATCCATTCACATCTATCCAGATTCACGTTGCATCTCGTCCATTCACGTTGCAACTCATCCATTCACATCACATTACATCACATCACATCTCATCCATTCACATCTATCCTGATTCACATCACATCACATCACATCTCATTCATTCACATCTATCCCGATTCACATCACATCCATTTCACATCACATCACATAGATTCACATCACATCACATCACATCTCATCCATTCACATCTATCTTGATTCACATCACATCACATCACATCTCATTCATTCACATCTATCCCGATTCACATCACATCCATTTCACATCACATCACATAGATTCACATCACATCTCATCCATTCACTTCTATTTACATCACATCACATCACATCACATAGATTCACATCACATCTCATCCATTCACTTCTATTTACATCACATCACATTCACATCCATTCACATCTATTTACATCACATCACATGTCATCCATTCACATTTAATCGCATCCATTCACATCCATCTCATTCATTACATCCACATCACATCACATACATCCTATCCACATTACATCACGTCCACATATCTTCTCATCCATTTACATCACATCACATCCTTTCGCATATCATCATATCTCAATCTCATCTCATCACATTCACATCCACATCCACATCCATTTACATCACATCACATCCTATCCACATCTCTTCACATCCACATCCACATCCACATCCATTTACATCACATCACATCCCATCCACATCTCATCACATCCACATCCACATCCATTTACATCACATCACATCCCATCCACATCTCATCACATCCACATCCACATCCATTTACATCACATCACATCCCATCCACATCTCTTCATATCCACATCCACATCCATTTACATCACATCACATCACATCCCATCACATCCATTCACATCTTATCACATACACTCACATCTTATCACATCCATTCACATCTTAACACATCCACTCACATCCACTCACATCGCATTCACATCTTATTCACATCGTAATCACATTTAGTAGCTTTTTCTACTTCGATACCGATGATGGGACTTTTTCTAAATTTCTACCAATTGCTTAGCCTGGTTAAAGGCACTTTTTCTCGACGGATATTTTCATATTCTTTCTTAAAGTTCTCAAGTTAATATATTCAATATTCGTCTTTTGAGTAAAAGATTCATGGGATTTACAAAATCCAATTCTACCCATATTTTTCAATAAAATTAATAATGCTCAAAATTTCACTTTTGATAAATACTCATAATTTGAATTATGCTAAAACTTCCTCTTTTTTCATTTAATTTCTTGGATCTTAAATATCATGGGAATTCCTCTTTTTGCATTTAATTGATTGAATTTCAAATATCATGGGAATTCCTCTTTCATAAAATAAATTTATCTAAAATTCCTCTTTTCTTTAATAAAAATATCCATGATTTCAAATATGCCAAGAATTCTACTTTTACCATTTAAATAATTTAATTCCAAGTGTCATGGAAATTCCTCTTTTATCATTTAAATTTTCTCATACATAAAATAAATTTATCTAAAATTCTTCTTTAAATTCAAATAAAAACATCCATTAATTCAAATACGCCAAGAATTCCACTTTTACCATTTAAATGATTGAATTCCAAATGTCATGGGAATTTCTCTTTTATCATTTAAATTTTCTCATACATAAAATAAATTTATCTAAAATTTCTCTTTAAATTCAAATAAAAATATCCATTAATTCAAATATGCCAAGAATTCCACTTTACCATTTAAATGATTGAATTCCAAATGTCATGGGAATTACTCTTTTATCATTTAAATTTTCTCATACATAAAATAAATTTATCTAAAATTTCTCTTTTCTTTAATTAATTATTTATGCATAAACACTAAAAATTAGTTTCCCATGAATTTGATGAAAATCATTCTTTTAGCATAGGATGTCCAATCCTAGAATATGGTAGGAAGTCCTCTTTTAGCATTATGCATAAAAATGAGTTATGTATTAATTTCTAAAATTTTTGCCATGGCTTCGCTGCTATTATTGATAATTTTCAATATTTCTAGAAAGAATAAGACTTTGTAATACAATTATGATAGAATAACTATCCTTAGACTTAAATCCAATTTATGGAATTAAATCATAAGTTTACCATAATTTTATTAGCATAAAAGCATAAAAAGCCATTTTCTTAACCTCTAGCTTAACAAGCTTAGAGATTGATTTTGAATTAAGAATTTATCAATGAGAAGCATTCATTTGCTAAAGAATTAGTCATAGTAATGACTATTCTTTTGGGAGAGAGAGATATACATAAAAAGCATCCTAATTAAGCATAAAGATTAACTTTTTTGTGATCAATCATTAGAATTCTTATAGAAAGCTTGATTTACATTGAAAACAATTAATTTTAAACTTCTCAAGCTTGAGAGGGGTTGAGAAGTGAAATCTTTTGAGAATATTAATGAAAACCATGAAATTACTTCTTACCTCTAGATTTGGCTTGCTTCTTTATCTTAGAAGGAAGCCCCCAACCAATCAATTGGTTTAGTATGTTGAAAAGAAAGCTCCAAGGATTGTTGAAGAGAGAGAGAAGCTCCAATCTCTCCAAAAGTAGAGGATTTTTAAGGGATAATAGAAAATATCATTATTTTAATGTAATACTGGCATGGTATAGTTCATAGATTTTTTTTACAAAAGACTAAGGATCTATTTATAGGTGAGAGAGGCCACTAACCAAGTCCAACTGGGTTCTAGAATTTTCCAGGTTCAATTTGACTCAATTTGGACAAGATTTGGATCAGTTTGGCTCCCTTTTTGATTTGGTTTGATCCAGGAGAGAGGAGAGATAAAAATATCACAATTTTTTTGAAATAAAAACTCATCCACATGTGTGAATTAGGCGCCTAGCTCAAGAGTCCTCCTCTCCTTACCAAGGTGTCAAAAATGCATCATTATTTTAAAATATCTCATTTTTTTAGTAATATCTCATAGTTTTTAACTAATAAACCTTGTACTCAGTCAACTCTTCATCTTATGTGAGCATTTACTCATTTTTGGATATTTTCTTTTATTCTTTGGATTTATCTCATCCCAACACTTGGATTAATTCTATTGGCCCATAGGAACCTTAATTGGACCATAATCCAAATTTTTTTAAAAATGTAGACCCTTGGGCTAAGGTCCCTTATACCATTTTCAATTAATTCCTAATGCACATTGGTGGAAAGTTCTTTTTGAATTTCTATTTCAGGGGAATCCATTTTAGACACTAGAAGGATTTTTATATCCAAAGATATCTTAATTTAGGATTATCTCTCTCTAGACTTTTTCTCTCTCTAGGCCAAAATAGGGAAAAACAAGATCTTTCTTCTATTTCAGAGAGGGGAATAATTACAAGAACAGAAGGGGAGGTTTTACACCTTTACACCTCAAAATCTGGAGGGAGGAATCTTACATCCTACCCCACTTAAAAAACGCGAGATGTCCTCATCTCGCAGGTGGAGAATAATCTCTTTCATCTTCTTCTTCTTCAATCACTTCCAGCGTTACTACCTTGGAAGTGGACGGCCGATTTGGGAGATCTCTCTCTGACCCCCCCTATTCTGAGGTGGAGGTCTTGCATTACTTTGGATTGAAACTGAGGGTTGGTTAGAGGGTCTACCTCTGGGATTTCCCTGATTTTGACGAAAAGAAACCTGATTACTCTGGAAGGAAGGAGCTAGAGTCTGGAATCCTGGTCCCTGATTTCCCCACTCCGAAAACCTTGATCCAAAAGGAGTTGGGCAATCCATACTGCGATGTCCAAATCCTTGATAGTTATAGCATTTACTTCCTTAATTAAGGGTGAAACTTCTGAAATTGAATTCCAGGGGATTGAGTTCCGGGAAAAAGACCTTTTTTCCATTCTGGAACTTCCCATATCCTGAGCTTGACCCTGTTGTCTCTTAGGTGGTGGAAGGTTGGAATCACCTTCTGGAGCTAGAAATCTTTTGAAAGATGATGGTGCTGGCTTCGGTGGGACCTTGACATCAAAGGCCTTGACGAAATCCTTTGCCATCCGCATTGCTTCGGCCATGGAAACTGGCTTGGCATTCTTCACTAGGATATTCAAAGGTTCGTTCAATCCCCAAATGAACCTGGCCATCACAGCTATTCTTCATCCAAGGGTGGCAAGTATTTAAGGAGGAGAGCGGACGCTTGGTGATACACTTCAATAGTTCTGCTTCCTTGGGTTAACTCTAAGAATTTGTTCATCTTTGTTTCCAAAAAGCCGAGAGGACAGAATCTCTTCCTTAGGTAAATCTTGAGATCACTCCATGTGTGGGTGTTCCGATCTAGACGGTTTGTCTCGTAGTGGTTTCTCCATGCCACTCTAGCTGTTTCTACTATCTTCAGTCTTGCAAGAGCCATTTTACTCTTCTCATTGTACCTAGTGACATCGAAGTATTCTTCCATTGCTTTGATCCACTTCTTCACAGCCTTGTCCAAGTTTTTTCCTTCACCCCCCTTGAAAGGTCCAGGCTGCGATCTGAAGAGTTTTACGAACATCCAAGTCGAGCTCTTCCTCATCGAGTTGGGGGTTATCATTCCTACCACAATGACCTCGATCCATGATCCTATCAATACGAAAATTCTTGTTAAGTCCCTTTATTTATAATTCAAATCTGACTTTAGATCCAACTGATTTTGGGGTTCTTTAGATTGGTCAGCCTCCCATAGAATCATGGGATAAAGATCCCTTCTAACAGAAGAACATACAGAACTCATTATCAGAGAATAATTCATTCATATTCTTAACACAGTAATGGTCCATCAGATCGAAAATTCCATATGATCATTCCTGCACGGGAATTTCAGTTATGCAGGTTTTCAATTTGTCGTCCCTTAATTAGATCCACTGGGTCAAGGGTTAACAGCAGCAATCTGTCAGCACAATCCACTAATCTCATAGTGATTTGTTGAAGTCATAATCGTCATTCCAGTTACCAATATCATCATTGGGATTTGTCCCATTCATCCTCATTGTGGCTTTGTTCAACTTATCTTCTTTCAACCAGAATTCAGGAATCATTATCTTTCAATTAGAATCCAAATCAACTCATCAATTCTCAACCAGAATTCTAAAATCATATCAACTAGCATTCGAATTCAACATCTGGATAGCATTTTTGCTTATAATTTCAAGGTCTTAGATTTACTCGTATATATCGTCAGTAAAAAGAGTTGCAGTCATACCCATGGTATATATGGGTAGTCATAGTCCTTGAAATTATAAGGTAAATACCATCATATCTAGGCCTCAAGCAAGTCAGGGATTCCATACAATTGCGGTACTTCCATCTAAAGACCCAATTACAAATTTATGAATTTTTATTTTGAATATCAATTTGTATGAATTTCATCACACAATTACAATCTTTTACTGGTACTTCATAAATTTTTGACATTTCTTGCTTCTTGGTTGATCTACTTTAGCCAGTTTGCTATGATACCAGCTGAAAGATCCCTGCCCCCTCCGTGCAACGAGTTCGGGGTTGCTAGTAATGGAAGTAGCACTTCTTGCGCAGGGCAGAGCCTCCCATTCGGGGCCTTGCCCACAGATATCCGGATAAAAGACTAATCCCTTGGTTCTTCTGAAATTGAACCCGAAAAAACTTCCCTCGCCCAGAAAGCATGGGCGATTCCTCCAGGATATTTTTATTCTAACATAGTCAAGAGCCTTAACTAACCAAACTGATCCGACCAAACGAGTAAGTCACATGGTCAGATCTAGGAAAAGACTTGCACTTGGATCATAGAGACCAACGCTTTTTTCCTCATCGAGAGGCACAACCGTTGATTCTTTTCCATAGAACAAATACTATCTGAGATTTAATTCATCTATCGTACCATAACAGAATTGAGTCTCATTTTAGGGATCCATCAGTCCAACCCCATCCAATCCCATGGGTTAGCCAACTGCCCAACCACTGTAGTGATAGGATCCATTTAGGAATTTGGTTATGTTTTTCCTCGGGTACCAGGGAAAAGAGTTCCTAGGCCCTCTAGCCCGCACATCTATCCTTATCACATTCCATCCATTCACATCTACCCATATCCATATCACATCACATCACATCCATTCACATTACATCTCATCCATTCACATCTATCTCGATTCACATCACATCACATCTCATCCATTCACATCTATCCCGATTCACATCACATCTCATCACATCTCATTCATTCACATCTTTCTCGATTCACATCACATCACATCACATCTATTTCACATCACATCACATCAATTCACATCGCATCTCATCCATTCACATCTATTTACATCACATCACATTCACATTTATTCACATCTATTTACATCACATCACATGTCATCCATTCACATTTCATCACATCCATTCATATCCATCTCATTCATTACATTCACATCACATCACATACATCCCATCCACATTACATCACATCCACATCTCGTTCTCATCACATCTCAATCTCATCTCATCACATTCACATCCACATCCATTTACATCCATTTACATCCACATCCATTTACATCACATCACATCCCATCCACATCTCTTCACATCCACATCCACATCCATTTACATCACATCACATCCCATCCACATCTCATCACATCCACATCCATTTACATCCCATCCACATCTCTTCACATCCACATCCATTTACATCCCATCACATCCATTCACATCTTATCACATCCACTCACATCTTATCACATCCATTTACATCTTAACACATCCCACTCACATCCTATCACATCGCATTCACATCTTATTCACATCGTAATCACATTTAGTAGCTTTTTCTACTTTGATACCGATGATGGGACTTTTTCTAAATTTCCACCAATTGCTTGGCCTAGTTAAAGGCACTTTTTCTCGACGGATATTTTCATATTCTTTCTCGAATTTCTCACGTGAAATATATTCAATATTCTTCTTTTGAGTAAAAGATTCATGGGATTTACAAAAATCAATTCTACCCATATTTTCCAATAAAATTAATAATGCTCAAAATTCCACTTTTGATAAATACTCATAATTTGAATTATGCTAAAAATTCCTCTTTTTTCATTTAATTTCTTGGATCTCAAATATCATGGGAATTCCTCTTTTTGCATTTAGATGATTGAATTCCAAATGTCATGGGAATTCCTCTTTTATCATAAAATAAATTTATCTAAAATTTCTCTTTTCTTTAATAAAAATATCAATTATTTCAAATATGCCAAGAATTTCACTTTTACCATTTAAACAATTGAATTCCAAATGTCATGGGAATTCCTCTTTTATCATTTAAATTCTCATACATAAAATAAACTTATCTAAAATTTATCTTTAAATTCAAATAAAAATATCCATTAATTCAAATATGCGAAGAATTCCACTTTTACCATTTAAATGATTGAATTCCAAATGTCATGGGAATTCCTCTTTTATCATTTAAATTTTCTCATACATAAAATAAATTTATCTAAAATTTCTCTTTAAATTCAAATAAAAATATCCATTAATTCAAATATGCCAAGAATTCCACTTTTACCATTTAAATGATTGAATTTGAAATGTCACGGGAATTCCTCTTTTATCATTTAAATTTTCTCATACATAAAATAAATTTATTTAAAATTTCTCTTTTCTTTAATTAATTATTTATGCATAAACACTAAAAATTAGTTTTCCATGAATTTGATGAAAATCATTCTTTTAGCATAGGATGTCCAATCCTAGAATATGGTAGGAAGTCCTCTTTTAGCATTATGCATAAAAATGAGTTATGTATTAATTTCTAAAAATTTTACCATAGCTTCGTTGCTATTACTGATAATTTTTAATATTTCTAGAAAGAATAAGACTTTGTAATACAATTATGATAGAATAACTATCCTTACACTTAAATCCAATTTATGGAATTAAATCATAAGTATACCATAATTTTATTAGCATAAAAGCATAAAAAGATATTTTCTTAACCTCTAGCTTAACAAGCTTAGAGATTGATTTTGAATTAAGAATTTATCAATGAGAAGCATTCATTTGCTAAAGAATTAGTCCTAGGAATGACTATTCTTTTGGGAGAGAGAGAGATATACATAAAAAGCATCCTAAAGATTAACTTTTTTGTGATCAATCATTAGAATTCTTATAGAAAGCTTGATTTGCATTGAAAACAATTAATTTGAAACTTCTCAAGCTTGAGAGGGGTTGAGAAGTGAAATCTTTTGAGAATATAATGAAAACCATGAAATTACTTCTTACCTCTAGATTTGGCTTGCTTCTTTATCTTAGAAGGAAGCCCCCAACCAATCAATTGGTTTAGTATGTTGAAAAGAAAGCTCCAAGGATTGTTGAAGAGAGAGAGAAGCTCCAATCTCTCCAAAAGTAGAGGATTTTTAAGGGATAATAGAAAATATCATTATTTTAATGTAATACTGGCATGGTATAGTTCACGGATTTTTTTACAAAAGACTAAGGATCTATTTATAGGTGAGGGAGGTCACTAACCAAGTCCAACTGGGTTCTAGAATTTTCTAGTTTCAGTTTGACTCAATTTGGACAAGATTTGGATCAGTTTGGCTCCCTTTTTGATTTGGTTTGATCCAGGAGAGAGGAGAGATAAAAATATCACAATTTTTTTGAAATAAAAACTCATCCACATGTGTGAATTAGGTGCCTACCTCAAGAGTCCTCCTCTCCTTACCAAGGTGTCAAAAGTGCATCATTATTCCAAAATATCTCATTTTTTTTAGTAATATCTCATAGTTGTTAAACCTTGTACTCAATCAACTCTTCATCTTATGTGAGCATTTACTCATTTTTGGGTATTTTCTTTTATTCTTTGGATTTATCTCATCCCAACACTTGGATTAATCCTATTGGCCCATAGGAACCTTAATTAGACCATAATCTAAAAATTTCTGAAAATGTAGACCCTTAGGCTAAGGTCCCTTATACCATTTTCAATTAATTTCGAATGCACATTGGAAAGTTCTTTTTGAATTTCTATTTCAGGGGAATCCATTTTAGATACTAGGAGGATTTTTATATCCAAAGATATCTTAATTTAGGATTATCTCTCTCTAGGTCAAAACAGGGTAAAACAAGATCTTTCTTCTATTTCAGAGAGGGGAATAATTACAAGAATAGAAGGGGAGGTTTTTACACCTTTACACCTCAAAAGCTAGAGGGAGGAATCTTACACTAGTGTGGCATATGCTTGTCCATTCTAAATAATATAGCCTTCTCTGTTAGCTCATTTATCCTTTTGAATTACCATTCTCTAGACCAACAAGGGAAAATTAAATGAATGCCTGATACCACTTCATGTGTGAGCTTCACTATGTGTCATTCATTGCTATGTGATCCTAGTGGCTGTATGACATTCTACCTTGTTGTCTAATGAGTGGATGGCTTGGCAGAATTTGGCCAGGTCCATCCCCCAAGGTGGCAACTCAAATAAAGGGTAGTAGCTTAATATTTTGCAAAAGTTACCTTGTTGGCACATCCTCTAATGCCAGTCTCTGTGGCATGCTGGTGTTGACAGCCCGTTGATGAATAGCACATGAAGGTCAACAGATCCTAGAATTGGAACTTTAATATCATGCCACCACCCATGGCTATAAGCCTCCAAGTAGCTCTTCCTAGCTTCATAGAGCTCTAGACACATTAGGGCTCGAGAAGCAAGAGACCTCAGCTCTCTTTTGCCATATTCTTGCCTTTCCCTTTCATAGGGGTGCCTATAGTCATTTTTCCAAGTAGTACTACCCACACTGTACCAAGCTCTACGGAGGTCTATTGATATAAAAATGTAAGGCATACATATGCACAACTTACTGTGGAAATCCCAATGGGCATGCATCCTTGAGATTATAATTGACTTTTTATTTTCTAGGATTGTTTGATCAAATATGTGCAACCCTACACTCTAGATGATTCTTCTAATAAGTAGGCGATCCATGACTTGGATCGATTCTATATCCTATGATCTTGTTCTCCATTAATTCATGAATTGGTGGGGTGATTCAATAGCAGTCATAGTTTTGTATGGCCATAAGGGGAATCAATCTTATTGTTCTTCCTGGCTAGTTGCTAGGGATATCATTGATTTATGATTGCATTCACCTCTTTTTCTAATAACAAAGTGCTTCACTATCTGCACACCAAACTTGCCAGAATCTGTGAGTTTCCACACCCACTATGCAAGTGTCTATGCCTTTGTACAAACTTGCTACTCAACGATACGCACCTAAATCAACATGCAAAGCAGTGATATGGTGCCTACCTTGGAAATAAAAGTGTGGGAGGCACGGTTAAGTTAACCAGCTCTACAAACAACATCCCAACATGCCCTCCCTGGATGTGATACCAAATGATAGGATCATGGAGGCTCAAATTATACAAGGAAGCTCATAGTTTAGGTGCTAATGCCATGCTATGATGAGAGATTAGGTTAATGATAAAAGTTTAACATAAACAAGCCTGGCATAATGAGTAGAATGAGAGAGATGATTTCCATTAGATGTGTGTCTCTTATATAGGTTAAGATGATTTCCATTAGATGTGTGTCTCTTATATAGGTTAATTATAAGATGATTAGGTCAATGCTAATCAAGATTAAGTACTAATAAAGTTCCATGATTCCCTCCCAAATTCATTCCATAATTCTCTCCCTAGAATATCTCCATGATTGTAGCCTCCACATGCCCTAGATTCTAGCTTCCAAAGTCAACAAAGGAGGCTGCTTTTAATGCTCCTCGCTCTCCTAGTACACCTCATGGATTCTTTCACCTTTACTAGCACACTTTACAACTATTAAGAGATTTTACCCTTTGAAAAATGACCTAAGGCTTATGCTCTACATCCATAAATCCCAAGTACATCAATTTGTCTAATAATGTTTATAAAAGTGGACACTATTTTAAGCCCCACAAGTTATTTTAAGCAATGTGATTTAAATACACCAAGAGGAAGTGTAGGCTCACCAACAAGAGATGTACACATTTATATGGTTTAAGGTTTACACCTATTTTTGAGTAGTTTAGCTTGCACGTCCATTAAAGCAAGCTATTTTTGTTGAAGTCAACATATTTATAAAAGTGGATACTATTTTGAGCCCCACAAGTTATTTCAAACAATATGATTTAAAAACACCAAGAGGAAGCTCACTCTTGTGTGAGGGTAAATTGGACCCAATCTTGTGTTATATGCAAGTTTCATTCTATGCTTTGTTAATTATTGCTTTGCAATTTATTATTAGGCCATTTTCCTTCATCAGTGCACGTTCTCAGGAGTTAATTCATGGAATTTTATATTTCCATGTTTCTTATTATTTATAAATTCTCCTAGATAGGTTTAGATTGGAAACACCTTTCTGAATACGAGATCATAGCTTACTTTATGTGTATGTGGGTGATTCTATACATGCGTGAGAGTATGGGTTGCATCGTCTTGGTTTTTTTAATTTTGTGTGGTTATTTATATTTTTAATCAAATAATTTATTAATTGATTGGCATAGTTGATGTAAGTATAGATCCTTGGCTTGGATAATGAAGGTGAGCTAATGGTATGGTCAAGAAGATTTTGAGACACTCAATTTTAGGTATCGGTTTGAATACTATTTGATTTTGTGACAACACGCACCATTTATTCCATTTTGGGTGGCATCCGTATTTATTTTATCGATGGGATAATTGTGACATGTGAAAGCTCCTTTATGCATATTTGATTTTAAGAGATGTACATATTTATATAATTGAAGATTCACACCTATTTTGAGTGTTTTGGCTTGCACATCTAATAAAGCAAGCTATTTTTGTTGAAGGCATATTTGTAAAAGTGGACACTATTTTAAGCCCCACAAGTTATTTTAAGTAATATGATTTAAATACACCAAGAGGAAGCATGGGCTCACTCTTGTGTGGGGGAAAATTGCACCCAATCTTGTGTTATGTTCAAACTTCATTCTATGCTTTATTGATTATTGCTTTGCAATTTATTATTGGGCTGTTTTCCTCCAACATGAACTTTTAAACTCTTATGCCATTGACTTGACTTAGAGTCATACTTGATAGCATTGCTATGCTTTAAGTGATGGCATACTTAGCTTTATTATCCAAGTTAAGGGTGTTTATATAATCTTAACGAGCATAGCTTATGCCCAAGTTGTTAGGAATGTAGGATTTTGATGGTCCTTTGTCTTTGGACCTTCTTATGCTAGAGCAATCCTTGCACTACTATGCTCAACAAAGGTTTTGACAGGTTAGGGATGCTAGAATTTTTTGTAGAACTAAAGAAGAGGGTAGATCTTGGATTTGTTTACAAAGTTATTCCTAGTCCATGTGTACTCTATCTTAGCTTTCCCCTTATCTTGCCTTTTGGACATCCATACTTGCTATGTTGATGTAATGTTGATGTAGGATAGATCTTGGATTTTCTTTTGAAGTTGTTCGTGATCTTCCCTAGTCCATGTGTGCTCTATCTTAGATTTCCCCTTACCTTGCCTTTTGGGCATCCATACCTGCTTTGGTGTAACTTGTTGATGCATGGTCCTTGAGAATGATAATAATTTTATTAACCTTTCTTTATTACTCTAGGAGGGTTGTATCTTCCTATGGATTTCATCCTTGATACCCATATTTGGCTTCTTCCTTGGTATTATCCTTGGGCTATTAGTGACCTTTGTGTGGTCACCCATCCCTATGTAGTTAGATCACTACTTGACTTTTAGCTTCTTCTTAGCTTAGAGAGCTGTCATCAACTTTGATTGGCATTTTAGGGATACTTTCCTCTGGAATCCACACATGTTTAGGCTTTTTGTTCTTGGGATTTGGATATTTGGTGGGCACATAAGTTGGCTCCCTTTATGCATTAGGTACCCATAAGTTTGCTATCTTGTTCCTTGAGACTTTTGAGAGACTAAGGTAACAGGATAGGAAGAATTGGTTGCTAGCCTTTGGTTTCTCTTATGGTGTCTCCTGAGATTTTTATAAAGCTTTTCCTCTTTTGGTTGGACTTTTGCCTTCTTGGACTTTGGTTTTATGGGACATGGAGAGAGTTGGTTGGAGGAGGTCTTGATTTTATGGATAATTACACTTACTAGCTCGATGGGACCTACTTTTAACAGCATTAAAAACTTCTAGATTTTAGTAAAGATCTACCACAACTCTCCTTCAAAGCAAAAAGAACATTTATCAACCATTGTGCAAGATTTGATTATGGTTGTCGCACCTGTCTTGCCTTTTCTGCTTTAACACTTCCTTCATCAATTAGCTTCTTAGCTTCTTTTTCATCACAACGAGCGCTAACTTTTTGTTGCGTGACTTATGGGTGGAGCGACAAAGCTTTTCCGGGGCTGGGTTGAATGGGTTCAACTGGCTATGGGACAGTAGTGCAGACCAGAAGAGAGCTGTTTGTAAAACCTTTTTGCCACGTTTCATTAAAATGTTCATGTGCTTCCACAACACCCACATATTTCAACCAATGGGTTTCTTAGTTGTCTGGGAAGGCATACCTTTCCGGCCCACCAGGGAATCCCTCTGGCCTATGAGTTCTATGGGAGTGTGTACTCCCTGATGGCTTTGCTCTAACAGCCTGTTCAAGCTCTTGGGTGGCTACATTGGGACGATATGATGAACTAATTTTAAATGATGAAAGAGGAATTTCCACTATATTGGAATCCAAATATTTAAATGAGGAAAGTGTAATTCCTAGTGTAAAGGAATTAATGAAGATTTTTATTTAAATTTTAAGAGAAAATTTAGTTAAATTTATCTTTTTGGTATAGATAAGATTAAATGATGAAAGAGGAATTCCCACCATATTGGAATTCAAATGTTTAAATGAGAAAAATAGAATTTTTAGCTTAATGGAATTAATGGATATTTTTATGTAATTTTTAAGAAGAATTTTAAGTAGATTTAATTTATGGTAAAAGAGGAATTCCCATGATAGTTGGATTGCACTCATTGAAATGAGAAAAAGAAGGATTTCAAGTTTATTCAAAAAAATAGGTATTGATATTTTAGTTAAAAGAAGAATTTTTATGATATTTAAGAAAATATGGATTTGAATTAAATTTTAGTGTCAAAAGATGAATTTTCACCATAATTCTCCCTAATGAATTAAGGCTGAGAAATTACGTGGCATAAAGAATAGCTGTGGATATTTTAATTGGTAAAATCACTAAATTGATATTTACCCAAAATCTAGATGTTTAGTTGAAGGGAATCCTTGTAGAACTAAACCGAATGAATTTGGTTAGACTACGTGAGGGACGGACAGTAAACCTAATTGTCCTTCTCTCGATATGAATCAGATAAAAACTTCGTGGTTGACCAATTCCAGTTACTAAATCCAAAGAATAAACTACCAAAACTAATCTAGTTTTTCCTTGACCAAACTCACCAAGAATCTAGTTGGACAAATGGACAAAATGATGGGTAGATTACCCTTATGAGAGATCAAGGATCTGGGAATTATGGAAAAAGGGTTGTCCAGAACCGATCTCAAACTGGAATTTTACTTGCATTGGAACCTCTGTTTTTTCATTCAAAGGACTGTTTTACGCCAGAATGCTGGAGGAAGCATTCGGCTTATGTTTTTCTAAGAGGAGGTTTGTTGGAACAGCTGGGCAGGGAGTCGTCAAGGGACGTTGCTCGCGGCAAAGCCTGCCAAGGTCTTGTGACGAGCCTCGATATGGTTAAAACGGTGCGCTTCCAGTACAATGGGCAAGGATCGACGAAGCGGTCCCTGAGTGAAGTGCTAGGACACCTAAGGAGGATCCTAGAGGGTTCTGACCAGGTGATGCACGGGCTCGCGGTTGCTAGGACACCCATGCGTACGTCAAGGAAGATTTTGGATGGACAAAAAGGAAAGATTTTTGAGAAACCAAATTTTGATACTGGATCTCGTTGGTTGGCCAGCTGGTCTTCAACGGAGAGTTCAAAGGATACATTTTTGTAATACAATGGACTCGGAATTTTGGAAAATGATGATCAGAAATATTATGATTTTTGTTGAAGGATTGTTTTTAAAGCCAGTCAAATCTGTTATAAATGGCAATTTCATATTGGGTGTGTACGTGGTATGCCTACCTTTATTTTTTGCGCATGAATCACTGGCTAGGGGGCCTAGGAACTCTTTTCCTCGGTACCCGAGCAAAAACCCAACCAAATCGTTATAAAGGAATCCCACCAATTCAGTTGGCTAACCCATGGGCCGGATGGGGTAGGCTGGATCGGAGGATTCTTGAGAAAAAACTAGATACGATTAGTTACGTTATTTAGTTTTAAATCCTGAGAAGACCTTGTTCTGTGGGAGGGGATCATCGGCTGTGCCTCATAAATGAGAAAAAAAGTGGTGATTCCATGGACCAAGTGCAAGTCTCTTCTTGATCTGACCATGTGACTTCAGGTTTGGTCAGATCAGTTTATCTAGTTAAGACGACTCGTTAGAGTAATCTCCCCGCCGTTAGAAGATTTTTCCCAATTGGTGGAATCGCATGTGCCTTTCGGGCGAGGGGAGTCTTCTGGGCCCGGTATTGGAGGGAGCGCCCAGGCGAGGCTTCGAGTGTGTGGACCCCGCCCCTAGCGGGAGGCCGATGTCGCTTTTGCCGTGCCAGCAGGAGCCCCGGGGGAGCTCACTGCTGGTATCAGAGCTTTGTTGAAAGCTAATAAGGATAAACAAATTCTTACAGAAATTGATAAAAACTCAGAAAAAAGCATTTTCATAATGTATTTTCATTCCGTAAGCTTCTTTAATGAATATTTTTTAATCAAAGAAATTATTTTTATAGATGGAAGTTCCGTACTTATCTCGTATTCCCGACCTCACCTAGTCACAAGACATGACTGCGTTCGTCTTTGAGCATCTTATCTCTTCCACTACTGCAACTCGAATAAGCCGAGTCAGACTCGCATGCCATGTCGAGGATTTATATTTTCCTGACCCAACAGAGAGACGACAGCATAAGTGGTTTTGCAGGGCAGTATGTCCACGCCTCTTACGACTGGCGTGCAACGCTGAGGCAAAACCTCTCATTGGCCATGATTCTGATAAAGTTGAAAGTGGTACATGGTGTCATTCTATATCATTCAATGCCTCGGAATTTTAGACTCTCGTGCCAAATCTATAGACTCCTTAGTCGCTTTATTCCTAAGGAGAAGATAATAGCTCCCTTGGCAGTAAGTGAACGTTTGTATCAGGGCATGCCAGTACCGCCGTCTTATGCGTCTCTCTCGAGGAGATTTTGATTTCTGGAAACCGAGCTGCTCTATGTACATATTGAAACTTTTATATAAATAAAGAAATGTTTTTTAGAGAAAAATTCCCTGCTGTATAAGTGATTATTTATGGACGAACTGATAAGAAAAATCTGTTATCGGACATATGTCATAGATCTCCAATAAGATCATTGTCTTGTTTAAGAAATTGTTTTCCGAACCTCTTAGGTCTTAGGATCTCGTGGACAATATCAAAAATAGAAATTTAATAATATATCATTTTTGGCAGAATCATGAGACGAGGAAACTGTGGCCGTCAGCCAGACCCTCTCTTTGAAGATGATGAGCTTGACCCCTGAGGTTCGCAAGGCTTTTCATAGAACTCAGCCAGGACCCTTCAAAGGAGAAGGGGAGAACCTGGGCGAGGCTGTGGAGAAATGGGTGGAAGCCATGGAAGAATATTTTGACGTCACCGGCTACAATGAGCAAAGCAAAATGGATCTTGCCAGGTTGAAGATAGTGGAAACAGCCAGGGTGGCATGGAGGAACCATTGTGAGACCAACCGTCTGGATAGAAATACTCAGTCTTGGAACGACCTTAAAACCTATTTAAGGAAGAGATTTTGTCCCCCTAGATTTTTGGAAACCAAAATGAACGAATTCTTAGAGCTGAAGCAAGGGAGCAAAACCATCGAGGAATATCATCAGGCCTTCGCTCTTTTACTCAAATATTCACCACCTCCAGATGAAGAGAAACTCATGGCCAGATTCATTCGGGGAATGAATCAACCCTTGGACACACTGGTCAAAGATGCCAAGCTAGTGTCCATAGCTAAAGCTGTTAGAATGGCAAAGGACTTTGCCAAAGCCTTCATCGTAAAAGTCTCGCCAAAGCCAGCTCCCTCATCCTTTAAAAGATTTCAAACACTGGGAAGTTCTTCCAACTTTCCGCCTCCAAAGAGACACCAAGGTCCCAACCAACCAGAATGTGGAGACGAGAAGCTTCAGAAATGAAGGCCTTTCCCCCGAAGTACATTCTCAGGAACTCCGGCTCTCTCCAGAATGCAAAGGGAAGAACTTCGAAGCAAGAACAAATGCTTCGGATGTCAGGGATTTGGGCACCAGCTTAAGGATTGCCCATCTCCTTTGGTGGGCCAAGGAAGCCACATTCCCAGAGTTCAGAGACCGACTCCTTCATTTCAGTCCACCAACCAAGGTCCCCCGCGCCAGAATCAAGGTAACCCAAGAAGAGTGCTAGCTCAACGTGCAACCTCCATGCAAAGCAGTTTCCGAACTCCCTCCCAAAATTGGAATAACCAAAGAGAGAGAGTTCCACCTTAGACTGCAGTAGCCAGAGCAGTCACCATAGCTGAGGAAGTGGAGGAAGAGAAAGGATAGATCTATGTAGCAATTAAGCATCAGGGGAATAACCATCAATTCTCAGTCCTCCAGACTCCAACAGAGTGCCAAGGTAAGAAATTCAAGATTTTGATTGATTCAAGCAGTACTCATTCTTTTATTTCCCCAGGATGTTTGCGTAAATTAGTCCTAAATCAAAAATTAGGGGAACCTATGCAAGTGGAATTAGCCGGTGGGAAGATTCACTCCCGACCTTATTCAGTTTAGCCTAGATGGGAACGTAACAGAGTGCCAGTTCAGAGTCCTACCCCTCGGAATATATGATGGAATCCTTGGAATGGATTGGCTCCAAAAGAATCAGGCTGACATTCATTGTCACAAAGGAACCATCTCTTTCCTTGACCTTCATGGGAGTAAAGTTAAAGGAATTGGAATTTCCGGATCCCCAGTGCTACATTTAGTCAAGGCTTCCAAATTATTAAAAGGGCTCAGAAAGAAGCAAGCTGTGTATGTTGCTAAAATGAATCTAGTAGACATAAAATGCAAGGCTAAAGAACCAGAGTGGTTAAGTGAGTATGCAGATGTGTTTCCTGAAGAGCTCACTGAGATGCATCCATCTCGTGAAGTAGATCATGAGATCGAATTAACCCTCGGAGCTTAGCCAGTAGCCCAGCGTGCATACAAAATGCCAGTCTTGAAGCCATAGAACTTAAGGAACAGTTAAGACAACTATTAGAGCAGGGATTCGTCAGACCCAGTGTCTCACCTTGGGGTGCGCCCGTTCTCTTTCAAAAGAAGAAAGATGGAACGTTAAGACTCTGTATTGACTATAGAGGATTGAATCAATTAACAATTAAGAATAAGTATCCTATTCCTAGGATTGATGAACTTTTGGATTCGTTAAGTGGGATACAAATGTTCACAAAGATAGATCTCAAATCCGGTTACTACCAGATCAGAATCAAGGCCCAAAGACAGTATTCAATACTTGCTATGGGCATTATGAGTTCACAGCAGTCATTCTGTTTAGATTGACTAATGCCCCGGTGACATCTTATGCAAGATATTCTCAGAGAATACTTGGATGATTTTGTTCTTGTCTTCTTTGATGATATCTTAGTATACTCAAAGAATGTTGCAGACCATGAAGATCATGTGCGCAAAGTCCTGGAACTCCTAAGGACACCAACTCTTTGCAAAGAAGTGCAAGTGTTCCTTCTCTGTTGACTAGGTTGAATACTTGGGATTCATAGTGTCAAAGGATGGGATTTTTCCTGAACCCGCAAAGATCCAAGCAGTAGTTGAATGGCTAGAACCCAAGTCAGTAAAAGAAGTTAGAGGATTCCTAGGGTTAACCAGATGCTATAGGATCTTTATACCTAGGTATGCTCAAATAGCGTCCCCTTTGACTAACCTTCTCAAGAAAAGTACACTTTTTCAGTGGACTGCAATGTGTCAAAGTGCCTTTGACAAGCTAAAGATAGACTTAGTAACCAACCCTGTTCTTAAATTACCAGATTTTACCAAGCCCTTTGAGGTAGTTACTGATGCCAGTGGATTTGCCTTAGGCGGTGCTTTAATACAGGAAGATCATGCAGTGGCCTATGAATCCAGAAAACTCAAAACACATGAGAGGAATTATGCTGTCCATGACTTGGAGTTACTCTCAGTAGTGTATGCTCTGAAGTTGTGGAGACATTATCTTTTGGGACAAAGGTTCACCTTGATGTGACAGATCATCAAAGTTTGAAGTGGATCTTCACCCAAAGGGATCTCAACATGCGTCAAAGGAGATGGATGAAGACCCTGCAGGAATTTGATTTTGAGATAAAGTATCGGCCGGGGAAAGAAAATGTGGTTGCAGATGCGCTCAACAGAAAAGCCTCCTTGCTTGTAATTACAGTGGTGTCAAATCCATTGATGATCAATGAAGGAAAGGAGAAAATCGTGCAGGACAAATTCTTTGCCCCTATTTCTACCCTTCTGTTGCACGAAAGCAAGACTCCTTAGGAAATGAGTTGATGATCAATGAAGGAAAGGAGAAAATCGTGCAGGACAAATTCTTTGCCCCTATTTCTACCCTTCTGTTGTACGAAAGCAAGACTCCTTAGGAAATGAGTTGAGTTCTTGGGTACAAATTGGATGAAGGATGCATGTATTATAATAATTGGCTATGTATCTCCAATGATGAGGAAATAAAGGGAAGAATTCTGAGAGAAGCCCATGATAGCCTGATAGCTGGACATCCAGGGTTTATAAAAACCTATATGTCTGTGAAGAAAAGCTTCTTCTTCTGGCCAAGACTCAAAAAGGATGTACTTGATCATGTGCGAAAATGCTTGCTGTGCCAAAGAGTCAAGGCAGAGAGAGTCAAGATGCCAGGGAAACTACAGCCTCTAGACATTCCGTAGATGAAGTGGGAATGCATCAGTATGGACTTTGTCACTGGATTACCTTTAGTGCAATCAGGTTACAACTCCATTTTTGTGGTAGTTGACAGGCTAACCAAAGTTACCCATCTAATTCCAATGAAAGAAACATACTCTGCAGTGGATGTTGCCAGAGTTTTTCTTAAGGAGATCTTCAGATTGCATGGTTTACCGAGGAGGATAGTAAGTGACCGAGATCCCAAATTCACATCGAAATTTTGGACTGCGTTCTTTGAAGCAGTAGGAACTTTCTTGGATCTCAGCATAGCCTATCACCCTGAAACCGATGGTGGCCAGACGGAAAGGGTGAATCAAGTAATTGAAGATATCCTTTGGTCATGCTGCAGCAGTAGGGAACCTAAGAAGTGGTTAAGTCATCTGCATTTGGTCGAATTCGCTTACAATGCTTCTTATCATCAAAGCATTGAGATGAGTCCTTTCAAAGCTTTGTATATGGACAAGATTGCCTTACACCGTTGACTTGGTCTAACCCATTGATCAGAGTCAAAATGTCCAGACAAATGCTTGACGACATGGACCGGCACATGCAATCAATCCATAAAGATATAAAGGCAGCACAAGATAGGCAAAAGCAGTATGCAGATAAAAAGAGATCTAAGAGAGAGTTCTAAGAATCAGATATGGTCTTCATTCGAGTACGACCAAAAAGAAGGAACTATAAGAAGCTCTCTCCCAGATACTGTGGGCCGTATGCTATCATAAAGAAAGTGGGCGATCTAGCCTACAGACTTCTTCTGCCTCCCCATCTCAAGGTACATGCTGTATTCCATGTCAGTTTGCTTAAGAAATATGTACCTAGCCCGAGTCACGTGCTCGATGATGAACAATTGATCTCTTAGACTCAAGGCCACATGGTACTCCAACATGAGGAAATCCTTGACGTTCGGGAGAAGATTCTCAGGAGAGCAGAGTCCTCAGAGAATTCTTAGTAAAGTGGAAGTTCTTCCCTCTAGAAGACGCCACCTGGGAGAATGAAGAAGAGTTGGTTAAGGATTACCCCCACTTTGCAAGATAAGGACATCTCGCATTTTTCAAGTGGGAGAGGATGTAAGATTCCTCCTCGGGCTGAATATTGATTAAGCCTCTACTTCAATCCCTTGTAATCATTCTATGTTTCTGAATACAAGAAAATATTATTTTTTCTTGTTTTGCCTAGTGAGATAAAAATTTCTAGAGAGTGGTAAATCAATATTGGGATATTTTTGGATAAATAAATTCTACAGATATCAAAAAAATATTTCCCTCAAAAAATCAAAATAGATTTTCCAAGGTACAATTGGAATTAATAAAAATTGATTTAGAAGACCTCAGCCTAAGGGTCAAGATTTTCGAATTTTTTTTTATTATGGTCCAATTAAGGTTCCTATGGACCAATAAGATTAATCCAAGTGTTGGGACAAGATAAACCCAAAGAATAAAAGAAAATACCCAAAAATGAGTAAATGTCCACATAAGATGAAGAGTTGACTAAGTACTAGGTTTATTAGTTAAAAATTATGAAGTATTAATAAAAAATGAGATATTTTGAAGTAATCATTCATTTTTGACACATGGGTAAGGAAAAGGGGGCCCTTCAAGGAGGTGCCTATTTCACATGTGTGGATGAGCTTTAAACTAAAAAATAATAGGATATTTTTATCTCTCCTCTCTCCTAGATCAAACCAAATAAAAAAAGGAGCCAAACTGGTCCAAAACTTATCCAAATTCAGCCAAACTGAAGCTGAAAAATTCTAGAACTCAGCTGGACTCAGTTAGTGGCCTCCCTCACCTATAGATAGACCCTCATTCCTTTGTATTCTCATATGTGAACTAAACTATGCCGGTATTACTCTAAGTTAAGCTTATTTTCTATTATCCTCTAAAAGCCCTCTACAAATTGAAGAGATTGGAGCTTCTCTCTCTCTTCAATCTTCCTTGGAAACTCCAACAACATACCAAACCAATTGATTGGTTGGGGGCCTCTACTGTGATCAAAGAATCAAGTAATTTAGGAGGTAAAGTGTGGATTATTGTCTTCTTTTTCTTAAATCTCCAAATGTTTCTCTTCTCAACCTCTCTCAAGCTTGAGAAGCATTAATTTGAATGGCTTTTGAATATTATTGAAGTTCTTTAATGTATTGTAATGAAGAAATACATAAATTTCCATTTATGCATTAGGAATTTTTTGGACCCAAAGAGGGCCTCTTGGATTAACTTTTGATTAGGAATGGACCAATAGGAAGAGGGCTGGGTGCACATTTTTGACTTTTGACCCTAGGGGGCCTAGGCTTTGGTTTGCTAATGGGGCCTAATTACTACTCTTGTCCCCCTACCTCGGGCCCAAACTTAGAGGTCCCCCCACCTAGAATCGTGTAGATGAAAAACCCTAAAAATTGAAAATTTTCAAATTTTTCCCAACATACTCTAGGTTTGGAAAGCTCATTTTGAACCTCTTTCTTCCTCTTCTAAGCTCTCCATTGCTGCAGAAACTCCATACCTCTTAAGCTCTCCCTCCTTGTCAAGCTCCCTCAATCTCAAGCTCCCTCTCCCTCTTTCTTCCTTTTCTAAGCTCTCCATTGCTGCAGAAACTCCATCCCTCTCAAGCTCTCCCTCCCTCTCAAGCTCCCTCCCTCTCAATCTCCCTCCTTCTCAAGCTCTCCCTCCCTCTCAAGCTCTCCCTCTCTCTCTCTCTCTCCCTCCCTCTCAATCTCCCTCCACTCAAGCTCCCTCTCTCTCTCTCTCTCTCTCTCTCTCTCTCTCTCTCTCTCTCTCTCAAGCTCCCTCGCTCTCCATTGCTGTAGAAACTCTATCCCTCTTTAGTCTACTCTAGGTTCAGGAAGCCTATTCTCAAACTCTAACCCTCTTTTAAAAGCTTTCCATTGCTGCACTAAAAACCCTAAACTTTATCTCCTCTCCACTCTTCTGTTGTAAAACAAGCTTTTCTTTTCCCTTCTTCTCTTTTCTTACCACCATGGCCTCTTCCAGTAATGTGAGAAGACCTAGGGAGAAGGTGGAAGAGCTTGTGCTACATAACACAAGAGATGAGAATGGAGTTTGGGCTCCAACAAGATTCAGGGTTGGGGCTTGGGTCTACATGCAGCCAAGCTCTAAGGGACCACATCGTCAACTAGGGAATATGCTACATCATTGGAAGGGGTGGCTACAAGGCTTCAAGCATACTAAGAAGGAAGGACTGGTTGCCATAGTGAAACATGTGTATACCCTTGGAGACTTGTACATTCAAGGCCAACGACCAAGGTTTCCTTCAAATTGTCAGTGTAACATAAACATAGCTTTAACAACATGCTAATATTGGATTTTTTGTTTCAAATTTTCTTATGATTCTCCATTTTCTTATGTCTCTCTGCAGATATTTTTCCCTCTAATTATGTTGAGGAACAACCACTCCAAAGCCTCACTGGAGTTTTCTATGCTATGCATGCATCCATTGGAGAGGCAATGTTTGTATCTCAAAGCCCAAGTGATCTTGTACAGAACAATATCTTTTTCTTTTCTCACTCATATTTTGTAGATAAAAAACTAGGTTTATTTGGCAAGCTAGAAGAGATCCCCAACCCCCCTCTTAACAATCCCCGAATGGCCCAAACCTGATGCTTGGACCATCTTATGCTTAAAGTTTAAGATGGTAACTGATATCAAGACATCACTTAAGTTTTCAAAGGCATCTAGGTCAGTAGGGCTAAATTGGTTTTGTCCTTTACATGTTTTTATGCACATGTTCAATTCCATGCCAATGCACCAAACAAAAATAATGTATATTTGTAAGGAGGTACGGTCTGATCTCATTCAAGGATTACTAGGAGAGGGTTGGGAGGTTAATGAGGGGTCACATCAAGGTGATGTGTACAAGTGCAATGTAGTAGATTCTACAGTGTCTTTCAGGTTCTTGAAGGCATGCTCTATTTTGTACATGTGTCTGCACTACCAAAGATAGATGCAAAAGCACGGGACATGGATCCCACTTCAAGCCTCAGAAGAAGAAATTATGCCTATTGAGGTAGCTGTGCAAAATGGATGGATTGAGCGAGTGGCAGCAAGCAAGCATTGGATCCTAAGAGACCTGCGTCAACACTTTAGCATCATGGGCTTTAACAATGTGGAAGAGTCAAGTTTCAAGTTGATGAGAAGAAAGGTATATCTGATTCCACTGCATGTCTAGAGTTAACCCTTACACTTTCTGGTTATTGTGCCACTTTCTATATTTTTACAGATTGGGAAGCATAAGGAGGGGACAACCATGGTCTCAGAATCATGGCAAATGGGGGACCTTGAATTTTCAGTAGCAAGGTGCATAGCCCTACCAACACATAGTAGGCATGTGGAAGAGCTTGAAGATGAACTGAGTATATGGGAAAATAGCCTCTATTTTGATGCACGTGAGGGGAAAGAGTTTCAGGATCGAGGTGAAGGCAATGACAAGCTTTCAAGTCAACAAGGAGATAGAGATCAACATGAAGTAAATGTCACAAGAGGGGCAAAAAATGAAGACATTATAACAATTTTAGATTAGATGACATGCTTGTAATTTTGTAGCAGGCTCTTTTTTAACCAATCTTTATTTAATTGAAATCTTAATATTTTTGCAAACTGTAATTTTTTTGTCTAGCGGTCTAGTGTGAAAAGGCCAAACTTTAAATTTTAACTATAAATAGCAAAAGGTGGCCATGAAGTAAATGTCACAAGAGGGGCAAAAAATGAAGACATTATAACAATTTTAGATTAGATGACATGCTTGTAATTTTGTAGCAGGCTCTTTTTTAACCAATCTTTATTTAATTGAAATCTTAATATTTTTACAAACTGTAATTTTTTTGTCTAGCGGTCTAGTGTGAAAAGGCCAAACTTTAAATTTTAACTATAAATAGCAAAAGGTGGCCTTCTTTCTCATTTTCACGCGATAGAAACCAAGCACGAGCTCACACTATCTCTTTGCATTCACATGGCTACCCACTTTGACAACTTCTGTGAGTTCCTCTCTCCACCTCCCCGTGGGCGGGCAAGAGCGAGCTCTTTGTCATGTTCTCTCGTGAAGTCGACTTTGAAAAGTTGCTCGCCCTTGCGTCCCAACATTATGAGAGGCAGATTGCATACATGGAGCAATACTTGGCTCCCCACTCCATCTTTTTTCCCATTGCCCCAATGATTGATGGGTGCCTGTTGAGCTGCTTAAGTACATTCAACAATATGTCTGCCCCTACATCTAGCGCCTTGAACGCTTCATCGACATCTGCATCCTCGTAGGAGCTTACTGTACCTTCAATAAGCAGGAGGTGAAGAGGTTGGGGAAGGGCAATTTAGGAACTAGGTTCCTCTCGTAGCTCACCACTTTTGCGTTCCTCATCAGCAGCGATGAGGATTCGGATGAGGAGGTAGAGATGCCTGCATTGCAGTTGGCAGGATATTTGAGGGATGACAAGGAAGTGAAGGCAGTAGGAACGAGTGCTAGTGTAGAAGAGCAGCTTGCATCAGAGCACTTTCCAAAGGGTGCACAATCTGCAAAACTGAATAGCCCATTGAATAGCCCACTGCCCACAGCTGAACAACCCACTGCAGCTGAACAGCCCACTGTAGTAGAAGATGCGGGGCCATCTTCCCCACACGAGGAGAGCAAGGTGCTGCCAGAGCTTGAGATCAATCTCTTGAGCACCATTGGAAGGTGAAGAATACTTATTTCTTCATGACCTTGAAAAGACAGCTGGCTTGAGAATGGATGAATGCTTGGGCATTATATGCAGGCGATGTGAGGTGGACCTTGATACGTCCAACCTCGGTCCTCACCTAGATAGTGCTATATTACCCCTATCATTGCAGAGAGTTGCTTTGGTCAAGGAAACTGTGGTTGAGACCGCGGAGCAAGCCCTAGTTCCAGAGGAGGAATTCACAACCTTACAAGACAAGCTAGAGGCTGAAAAGGATACCCTTGCTGTGCTGGAGTAATGGAGGAGACCAAAGCACCAAAAAAAGGATGAGGCTAAGTCCTCGATTGACCTCTCCGCCCCCACGAGCACTTTGGCAAAAGAATACATTGAGCAAGAGGTAATAATCGACCTTTTACAACCTAGAAACTTTTGTAATTATGTATAGGAAAATATTTTGATTTTTCCTTTGATTTCAGAGGGGTGGTTGAAATTGATGCATTTGCTGGGAGAGGCGGCGACAGTAGAGACCAAGCCAAGGTCCATGGACATGATGCTGCGTTGATGCACTATCCTGGTCGACTTCCTATGGATGGAATCACCATTATCCACAGGGACTACACCCCTCAATCTGCCTTCACTCTCTTCTTTTTGAAAGCCCTCTCTAAGGTGCTCTGTGTAGCCTCTATGGCGGCACAGAGCACCAAATGTATAGTTCTGATTAAAAAATCCCTTGCCTTCGATGTTTTTGGTCCTGGATTTAGGGGTAGGCTTCTTACTCGTATAGGTATAGCCAAAAGCATAGGCATAGAGGATCCTTAAGAAATAGCCCAATCACTCCTTGAGCACACTCTGCCCAATAACAAGAGAAGGAAGCTCAATATTGTAAGAAAGCTTTTGTAAAGATGATGTATCATTTCTTATTATGAATACAATACAGTTTTTGCAAACTTATTTTCATCAAGTATATCATTGTTTTTTCTAGTTTGTACCATTAATGTTTTTGTGAATGCATCCGAAATGACCCTGGGAGCTTGAGGGAGTAGTGCCTCAACAGTGCGAATTTTGAGCCTACACCGCTGCTGTAGAGCCCAAATTCGCACTGTTTTGGCACAACTTTCCCAGTCCTTCAGGAGCAATTCTGATGCATTGGATGATAGATAATGTATTTTTACACATGATTAAAGGTATTTTTATCTTGTAAATTACTGTTTCTCTCATAATCAATGTACTCAAATTGATTATAAATGCATCAAAAATGATTCTGAGTGGCTGGGGGAGCAGTGCCAGAACAATGCAAATTTTGAGCCTGCACCGCTGCTCTGCAGAGTCCAAATTTGCACTGTTCTGGCATAGCTTCCCCAGTCCTCCAGGAGCAATTCTGATGCATTGGATGACAAATAATGTATTTTTATACATGATTAAAGGTATTTTTATTTTATAAATTATTATTTTTATAATTAATATACTCAACTTTATTATAAATGCATCAAAAATGATCCTGAGTGGCTGGGGAAGCAGTGCCAAAACAGTGTGAATTTTGAGCCTGCACCACCATTGCAGAGCCTAAATTTGCACTATTCTGGCATAGCTTCTCTAGACCTCCAAGAGCAATTCTGATGCATTGGGTGACAAACAATGTAATTTTACACATGATTAAAGCTGTTTTTATCTTATAAACTATTATTTCTCACAATTAGTGTACTCAACTTCATTATAAAGCATCAGAAATGATCCTGAGTGATTGGGGGAGCAGTGCCAGAAAGTGCGAATTTTGAGCCTGCACCGTCGCCGCTGCAGAGCCTAAATTCGCACTATTTTGGCGGCATAGCTTCCCTAGTCCTCTAGGAGCAATTCTGATGCATTGAATGATAAACACTATATTTTTGCACATGATTAAAGGTGTTTTTATCTTATAAACTAATATTTCTCACAATTTTTAGTATGCTTAGCTTCATTATAAATGCATCAAAAATGATCATGAGTGGATGGGGGAGCAGTGGATGGGAGAGCAGTGCCAGAATAGTGCAAATTTTGAGCCTTCACCGCCGCTGCAGAGCCTAAATTCATACTGTTCTGGCATAGCTTTCCCAGTCCTCTAGGAGCAATTCTTATGCAGTGGATGACAAACAATGTAATTTTACACATGATTAAAGCTGTTTTTATCTTACAAACTATTGTTTCTCACAATTAGTGTACTCAACTTCATTATAAATGCATCAAAAATGATCCTGAGTGGCTGGGGGAGCAGTGCCAAAACAGTGTGAATTTTGAGCCTGCACCGCCGCTGCAGAGCCTAAATTTGCACTATTTTGGCATAGCTTCCCCAGTTCTCCAGGAGCAATTCTGATGCATTAGATGATAAACACTATATTTTTACACATGATTAAAGGTGTTTTTATCTTATAAACTACTATTTCTCATAATTAGTGTGCTCAACCTCATTATAAATGTATCAGAAATGATCCTGAGTGGCTAGGGGAGCATTGCTAGAACAGTGCAAATTTTGAGCCTGCACCCCGCTGCAGAGCCTAAATTCGCACTGTTCTGGCATAGCTTCCCCAGTCCTCCAGGAGCAATTCTGATGCATTGGATGATAAACACTATATTTTTACACATGATTAAAGGTGTTTTTATCTTATAAACTACTGTTTCTCACGATTAGTGTGCTCAACTTCATTATAAATGCATCAAAAATGATCTGAGTGTCTAGGGGAGAAGTGCCAGAATAGTGTGAATTTTGAGCCTACATTGCCGTTGTTGCAGAGGCCAAATTCGCACTGTTCTGGCACAACTTCCTCAATCCTCTAGGAGTATTTCTGATGCCTTGGGTGACAAACTGGCACATGATAGACACTCCATGTTAAACAAACATGATGACATCGAGACATTGTAAGAGAAACTTAAAATTTTAACTATCAAAAGGTTACAAATGAAAGCCAGATAGGCTTGTTAAAGGGGTTTTGAAACAAAAGACTTGCTTCAAAAAAAAGGTTAACATCTAAGATCTCTAGATCATCTCGCTTGCGCCGAGCTAGTTGCATGTCCTTAGCAGATATGGTAATCCTCTTTGCATGTATTGCAAGGAGGTTGGTGTCTTCAAAAAGCCCAACAAGGTAAGCCTCGGAGGCTTCTTGCAATGCTTCAAGGGCAATCCCCTGCACACGGAACTTTGTTTTGTAATATTGTTGGAGAATCTCCTTCACTGTGCGAGCAAAAGAGGCTCTTCTTATCAGCAACTCAGTGTTCCTCTGATAAAACTTGATTTCTTGTAGAGCCCTATGTCCTTGGCACATCCTTCTCCTTGGAGCTCTCTGTGTTGTGTTAGTGCGTTGGCGAGGTTGGGACTTCCTTGGCTTGAAGAGCTTGACCTTTCTAACTGTGAGATCCCGGTCTCCACCGCGCAACAGATTCGAGGTACTAGCAACGGAAGTAGCACTTCATGCGTGGGGCAGGGACCCACACTCGGGGCCTCGCCCACGGATATCCGGACAAGAGACTAATCCGTCGGTTTGTCCAAAACCGAAACCGGAAAAACTTCCTTTACCCGGAAAGCATGGGCGATTCCACCAGGATAACTCTTAACTCTAACGTAGTCAAGATCATTACGGATCAACTGATCTGACTGCACCTTTAACGGTACTTGGTCAAATCAAGGAAGAAACTTGCACTTGGATCATTGGGATCAACGCTTTTTTCCCCATCAAGAGAGGCACAGCCGTTGATTCCTATCCATAGAACAATTTCTATCCGGGATTTACTTCATCTATCGTAATAATAGAAATTAAATCTCGATTTACGGATCCATCAGTCCAGCCTAACCCCATCCGATCCCATGGGTTAGCCAACCGCCCAACCACTGTAGTGATGGGAACCAATTTGGAATTTGGTTAGGTTTTGTCCCGGGTACCAAGGAAAAGAGTTCCAAGGCCCCCTAGCCGGAAGTTCATGCAAACATAAAACTAGCCACACCACTTACACACCCAATATGAAATTGCCTTTTTCTTAGCATCAACTAACTTTAAAACAATCCTTTAATGAAACCATAGTACCACTGATCACAATCTTCCAATTTATCCGGTTGATTCATAATTTCCCAGCATTCCTTCATCAGAGTATCTATGGCATCATTGGCAACTAGAACGCTCACCACCTGTCCACACAGGGGCCTTTTCAATAGTTCCTAGCCCATAATACTCGGCAAAATAATCACTTATAAAAATTCAAGATGGACTCTCGTTGAAGATCAGCAAGATCAACCAACAGATCCATATAAAGAGCCATGGACTCATCCATTGAAGACCAGCAAGGTCAATCAACCAGATCCATGCCCGGTTTCACAAAACAACTCTTACTCCTTGTTCCAATATCTTCCTCGACGCACGCGTGGGTATCCTGGGCGACCCAGAGCCCGAGCACCGTATGGTCAGCACCCTCTAGGATCCTTCGCAGGTGACCTAGCGCTTCACTCATAGGCCGCTTCCTTGGTCCCTCATCCACCGTACCGGAAGCTCACCATTTAAATCGAACCGAGGCTGGTCAAGACCTCGGTCGACCTTGCTACGCGAGACGTCCTCCATTGACTCTCCGTCAGCAGTTGCAACTTTAACAGTTAGGTCTTCATGACCTTAATCCACAAGATGGTCAAAATGCTTCCCCAGCATTCTTGACATAAAACAGTCATTTACAAACAGTCACAAAATACAGTTTCTAAATCAAACTCTTGTCTTTCCACATTATCCCTCCTTAGTCCACATTACTTATTCCACATTCCATTCAATGTGTACTCATTCTCATCCATTTCCTCATATCGACTACACATTAATTCACATTCACATTCACATTCATACATCCACATTTACATGGATACATCCATTTTCACATCCTCATTTATACATCCACATCCCATATCCACATTCATACATACACATCCATATCCACATCCATACATCCACATTCACATTCACATCCACATTCACATCCTCATTTATACATCCACATCCACATCCATATTCACATCCATACATCCACATCTACATGCATACCTCCATTTTCACATCCTCATTTATACATCCACATCCCTTATCTACATTCATACATACACATCCATATCCACATCCATACATCCACATCCACATCCACATCCACATTCATATTCACATCCATATATCCACATCTACATGCATACATCCATTATCACGTCCTCATTCATACATCCACATCCACATACATACATACATCCACATCCACATACATACAAACATCCACATCCACATTCCCATTCACATCTATACATCCACATCTACATCCACATACATACATACATCCACATCCACATTCCCATTCACATCTATACATCCACATCTACATCCACATTCATATACATCCACATCCACATTCCCATTCACATCTATACATTCACATCTACATCCACATACATACATACATCCACATCCACATTTCCATTCACATCTATACATCCACATCTACATCCACATTCATATACATCCACATCCACATTCCCATTCACATCTACATCCACATACATACATACATCCACATCCACATTCCCATTCACATCTATACATCCACATCTACATCCACATTCACATCTATGCATATACATCTTCATGCATACATCCATTTTCACATTCATACATCCACTTTCACATTCATACATCCATACTCCCATCTCCACATCCACACATCCACATACATACATCCATTTCCACATTCCCATTCATGTAACCCCATATGTCTTCACATCTAATCTTTTACATCACATCCATTCTAGCCCTATCACAACCCATATACATCCTATTCTATCACATACACTTCTTACCTCATCCCATACACATCTTATCACATCTTAATTCATCTTATCACCTCTTATCACCTCTTATACACCTCTTATCACATCCTATCACATCTCATATCTTATTTATAGAATACAAGAGAATTCTTATATTTGATATAAGATTTCTTTACACATTTACTTATGCATAAATTCCATTTAAGGAGATTAATACTTCCGAAGAAAAAGCAATCTTTTATGCATCTTCCTATGCATAAATTCATGAAAATGACACTTTTGAATTAAAATTCAATCTTTTATGCATCTTCCTATGCATAAATTCAATTTAGATGAGAATGACACTTTTGAATTAAAAATCAATTTTTTTTAAATGCATCTTCTTATGCATAAAGTCAATTTGGTAGGAATTACACTTTTAGAATAAAAGAATTTCTCTTATGCATCTAAGTTATGCATAAAATCCATTTATGATGAAAATCACACTTTTAGTATAAAAAGAATATCTTTTATGCATACCTCCATGCATGAAATCCAATTATGATAAAAGTAACACTTTTATAATAAAATAATCAACTTTTATGCATACCTCTATGCATGAAATTCAATTATGATAAAAGTCACACTTTTATATAAAAATTTTCCTTTATGCATACTTCTATGCATGAAAATTAAAAATGATAAAAGTAACACTTTTGATATAAAAATTTTCCTTTATGCATACTTCTATGCATGAAAATTAAAAATGATAAAAGTAACACTTTTGATATAAAAATTTTTCTTTTATGCATACTTCTATGCATGAAAATTAAAAATGATAAAAGTAACACTTTTGATATAAAAATTTTTCTTTTATTCATACTTCTATGCATGAAATAAAAATGGTAAAAATAACACTTTTGATATAAAAACTTATCCTTTATGCATGATATTAAATTTTAATTTCTCCATGATTATAATGAAATTCTTTCAATTAATCTAGGATGATAATTCCTAGAATATGGTAGGAAGTCCTCTTTTTATACTTTGAATGAAATTATTTTATGCATAATTTTTATAAAAATTTTGCCATAGCTCCGCTGCTATGACTGATAAATCTCAATTTTTCTAAGGGATAAAGCTTATCATTAAGAAAATAATTAAAATAATCTCTAATTGGATCCTTAATCCATAATGGATTGAATCATCAATATACATAAACTAAAAGCATAGAAAAAAGCCATTAATTTGGCCTCAAGCATAGCTTAATCTTGGGTTAAGGAAAAGCTTTATGAAAAGCTTGATTTGGATTGAGAATGGGTCATGAGTATGACCATTTCTTGAGTGAGAGAGAGAATTTACATAAAAATCATTAGAATTTAAACATAAATGAAAATTAACCTCAATAGCATTTATTAAATTATGTAACTCTTCACTACTATTCACCAATAAACTTCAATAGCATTTAAAAACAACATACCAATTAAGCTTCTCAAGCTTGAGAGGGGTTGAGAAGAGAGAAACATTAAGAAATTATAGAAAGATCAATATTCACTAATTACCTTACAACTTGCTTGATTCTTTGTTCACGGTAGAGGCCCCCAACCAATCAATTGGTTAAGTATGTTGATGGAGCCACTAATGGGGATTGAAGAAAGAGGGAAACTCCAAAAACTAGTGAATTATTAAATGAATTCACAGTTCTTGGCTTAGGTGGAGTAGAGTAACGATGCATAAACACTATCTATTTTTCAACAAGGGGGAGGCTTCTATTTATAGGAAAAATTGAGCTCCTAACCAAACAAACTGATTCTAGAATTTTCTAAATCAGTTTGGTCAATATTTGACTATTTTTAGGTCAGTTAAGCTAACTTTTTGGAACTAGACTTGAATGAGGAGAGAGGAGAGATGAAATATCTCAATTTTTATGAGTTAAACTCATTCAAGCATGTGAAATATGCACCTCCTTTAAAGAACTCCCCTTCCTTACATATGTGTCATAATGGAATCATTTTAATATTGCTCATAGTTTTTTTTACTAATAAACCTTGTACATTTTCAACTCTTCATCTTATGTGAAATATGCACCTCCTTTAAAGAATTCCCCTTCCTTACATATGTGTCATAATGGAATCATTTTAATATTGCTCATAGTTTTTTACTAATAAACCTTGTACATTTTCAACTCTTCATCTTATGTGAAATATGCACCTCCTTTAAAGAATTCCCCTTCCTTACATATGTGTCATAATGGCATCATTTTAATATTGCTCATAGTTTTTTACTAATAAACCTTGTACATTTTCAACTCTTCACCTTATGTGAGCATTTACTCATTTTTGGGTATCTTCTTTTTACAAATTTGGATTTATCTCTTCCCTACACATGGATTGATGCTATTGGCCCATAGGAACCTTAATTGGACCATAGTCTAAAGATTTCTGAAAATCTAGACCCTTAGACTAAGGTTCTTTATACCTATTTCCAATTAATTCCAATTGCACATTGGAAAATTCTTTTTGAATTTCTGTTTCAGGGGAACTCATCTGAATTATAAGAGATATTTTTCTATCCAAAAATATTCAAAATCTGAATATTCTCTCTCTAGAATATTTTCTCTCTCTAGGCTAAAATAGTTAGAAACAAGGTCTTTATATTTCTGAAGAGGGATTGATTACAGGGGAAGATACTAGACATCAAAAAGGGGTTGGGAGAGGAATCTTACATTCTACCCCACTTAAAAAACGCGAGATGCCCTCATCTCGCAAATTAGGGGTAATTTCGCAAGATTCACGAATATGAGACTTAGAGAAAAATTTTAATCAAGATTAACCACCAAGATAAGTCTTAAAGAGAGCAAGATTCAAAATACGAACAAGATTTAAACTTTATTCATTCTCGGAACTTATACAGTAAAGATAGAGGAACTCTTTACACTTCCATAAGCCCGTCCATCATATGGTCACAAAAGCAGTCCTCACAAGCTGCACAAGTATAAGGTAACTCATCTATGGGAATGATTCTGTGGGTTATTGCTGCGCCTATCTCAGTGGTATGAGGTGTTCTAACAAAAGGACCTCTGAGAGGCAAGCCAAAAACGGGGTAAAGGCATATCTTCTCATGAGGAAGAAAACACGCCAGTAAGAAGACCCGCTCAGAAAACCCAAGATGTCTTGATCTCATGACGCAGTAGTATCGAGGACCCAAACCCAAGGCTTCGATAACCATGGCCAAGCGGACATTGTTACGAAAGTGCTGCTGACCCCAGGGTGTTACCCTAGTTATGTCTTGATAGGTCCGCCATTTGGTCTGCGCTACAGAAGTTCCTAGGTGAGGAAAAAGTGAGCGCTCATACTGTTCTATAAAATCCTTCTTCACAGACTCACTTGCGTCTTGAAGGTGAGGAATCATTATGGATAAAACTAATTCTTGTTGCCAAGCCATGAAGGAGATTAAGAAAGAAAGGAGATCGATGGGAGTAAGATTACTGTGAACGACAAGTAAAAGTTACGACTTATATAAAGGAAGGAGCTAGCGTAACTTAGAAGCCAACGGTAACTTGCCACTGAAGTTTTACCGTCTTTCCATGATTTGGGTTTGGCACATATTTCTATGAAATACATTAAGAACTTTGAGATGAGGAGGTAAAAGAAGCTTGTAGGCTAAGTCACCTACTTTCATTGAATTCAGATATAAGGCTCACAATATTTGGGGGATAAGTTCTTATACTCCCCAAGAGATAAAGAACTTCTTTTGGGCCGTACTCGAATGAAAACCAAAACCTTGGTATCCAAAACATCGATTTTCACTTCTGAACTCATTGTTCTGAATCCTTAAAATAGCGTGACTCCTGAGAAGTATTCTAGGAAAAGGGTCTTCCTTTTTTTTTAAACAGAATCTTTCTTTTATTTTAGAGAGGGAATAATTATAAGATCAAAAAGGGAGATTCTTACTCCTGTATACCTCAAAGGCAGGGGAGGAATCTTACATTCTACCCCACTTAAAAAAGTGCGAGATGTCCTCATCTCGCCAAGTAGAGGACAACTCTTTTTCTTAAGATCCAATTTATTCTAGGGTTCCTTATATTCTGGTCAACCCAACAGAATACGGGGATAAATATCCCTTATATAGAACTCATCATTAAATAACAATTCATTTCAGGTCATATCATTCATATCTTTAACACGATAATAGTCCATCAGATCGAAAATTTTTCTTTCTGAACATTCCTCCACGGGAATTTCAGTCAAGCAAGTTTTCAATTTGTCATCCCTTAACTTGATATACCAAGTCAAGTGTTAACAGTAGCACTTTAACAGCACAATCCACTAATCTCATAGTGATTTGCTGAAATCACTATCATCATTCCAGTTATGAATATCATCACAGGGACTCGTCCCATTCATCCTCATTGAGGTTTCGCTCAGCTTATTACACTTCAACCAATTTTGAGGGATCATCATTTTTCAATCAGAATCCAAATCAATTCATCAATTCTCAAACAGAATTAAAAATCATATCAACCACATTCGAATTCATCATCTGGATAGCATTAACGCTTATAATTTCAAGTCTTAGATTTACTCGTATATACTGTCAGTAAAGAGCTGCAGTTATACTCTTGGTATATACGGATAGTCACGGCCCTTGGAATTATAAGGTAAATACCATCATGTCTAGGCCTCAAGCAAGTCAAGGATTCTATATAATTGCGGTACTTCCATCTAAAGACCCAATTACCAAATTATGAATTTCAGTTTGAATATCAAATTGTATGAATTATATCACACAATTACAACCTTTTTTATGCTTCTTGATAAATTTTTGACATAATTGGTTTCTCAGTTGATCTTTATTAACCAAATGCTCTGATACCAACTGTGAGATCCCGGTCTCCACCGCGCAACAGATTCGAGGTACTAGCAACGGAAGTAGCACTTCATGCGCGGGGCAGGGACCCACACTCGGGGCCTCGCCCACGGATATCCGGACAAGAGACTAATCCGTCGGTTTGTCCAAAACCCAAACCGGAAAAACTTCCTTTACCCGGAAAGCATGGGCGATTCCACCAGGATAACTCTTAACTCTAACGTAGTCAAGATCATTACGGATCAACTGATCTGACTGCACCTTTAACGGTACTTGGTCAAATCAAGGAAGAAACTTGCACTTGGATCATTGGGATCAACGCTTTTTTCCCCATCAAGAGAGGCACAGCCGTTGATTCCTATCCATAGAACAATTTCTATCCGGGATTTACTTCATCTATCGTAATAATAGAAATTAAATCTCGATTTACGGATCCATCAGTCCAGCCTAACCCCATCCGATCCCATGGGTTAGCCAACCGCCCAACCACTGTAGTGATGGGAACCAATTTGGAATTTGGTTAGGTTTTGTCCCGGGTACCAAGGAAAAGAGTTCCAAGGCCCCCTAGCCGGAAGTTCATGCAAACATAAAACTAGCCACACCACTTACACACCCAATATGAAATTGCCTTTTTCTTAGCATCAACTAACTTTAAAATAATCCTTTAATGAAACCATAGTACCACTGATCACAATCTTCCAATTTATCCGGTTGATTCATAATTTCCCAACATTCCTTCATCAGAGTATCTATGGCATCATTGGCAACTAGAACGCTCACCACCTGTCCACACAGGGGCCTTTTCAATAGTTCCTAGCCCATAATACTCGGCAAAATAATCACTTATAAAAATTCAAGATGGACTCTCGTTGAAGATCAGCAAGATTAACCAACAGATCCATATAAAGAGCCATGGACTCATCCATTGAAGACCAGCAAGGTCAATCAACCAGATCCATGCCCGGTTTCACAAAACAACTCTTACTCCTTGTTCCAATATCTTCCTCGACGCACGCGTGGGTATCCTGGGCGACCCAGAGCCCGAGCACCGTATGGTCAGCACCCTCTAGGATCCTTCGCAGGTGACCTAGCGCTTCACTCATAGGCCGCTTCCTTGGTCCCTCATCCACCGTACCGGAAGCTCACCATTTAAATCGAACCGAGGCTGGTCAAGACCTCGGTCGACCTTGCTACGCGAGACGTCCTCCATTGACTCTCCGTCAGCAGTTGCAACTTTAACAGTTAGGTCTTCATGACCTTAATCCACAAGATGGTCAAAATGCTTCCCCAGCATTCTTGACATAAAACAGTCATTTACAAACAGTCACAAAATACAGTTTCTAAATCAAACTCTTGTCTTTCCACATTATCCCTCCTTAGTCCACATTACTTATTCCACATTCCATTCAATGTGTACTCATTCTCATCCATTTCCTCATATCGACTACACATTAATTCACATTCACATTCACATTCATACATCCACATTTACATGGATACATCCATTTTCACATCCTCATTTATACATCCACATCCCATATCCACATTCATACATACACATCCATATCCACATCCATACATCCACATTCACATTCACATCCACATTCACATCCTCATTTATACATCCACATCCACATCCATATTCACATCCATACATCCACATCTACATGCATACCTCCATTTTCACATCCTCATTTATACATCCACATCCCTTATCTACATTCATACATACACATCCATATCCACATCCATACATCCACATCCACATCCACATTCATATTCACATCCATATATCCACATCTACATGCATACATCCATTATCACGTCCTCATTCATACATCCACATCCACATACATACATACATCCACATCCACATACATACAAACATCCACATCCACATTCCCATTCACATCTATACATCCACATCTACATCCACATACATACATACATCCACATCCACATTCCCATTCACATCTATACATCCACATCTACATCCACATTCATATACATCCACATCCACATTCCCATTCACATCTATACATTCACATCTACATCCACATACATACATACATCCACATCCACATTCCCATTCACATCTATACATCCACATCTACATCCACATTCATATACATCCACATCCACATTCCCATTCACATCTACATCCACATACATACATACATCCACATCCACATTCCCATTCACATCTATACATCCACATCTACATCCACATTCACATCTATGCATATACATCTTCATGCATACATCCATTTTCACATTCATACATCCACTTTCACATTCATACATCCATACTCCCATCTCCACATCCACACATCCACATACATACATCCATTTCCACATTCCCATTCATGTAACCCCATATGTCTTCACATCTAATCTTTTACATCACATCCATTCTAGCCCTATCACAACCCATATACATCCTATTCTATCACATACACTTCTTACCTCATCCCATACACATCTTATCACATCTTAGTTCATCTTATCACCTCTTATCACCTCTTATACACCTCTTATCACATCCTATCACATCTCATATCTTATTTATAGAATACAAGAGAATTCTTATATTTGATATAAGATTTCTTTACACATTTACTTATGCATAAATTCCATTTAAGGAGATTAATACTTCCGAAGAAAAATCAATCTTTTATGCATCTTCCTATGCATAAATTCATGAAAATGACACTTTTGAATTAAAATTCAATCTTTTATGCATCTTCCTATGCATAAATTCAATTTAGATGAGAATGACACTTTTGAATTAAAAATCAATTTTTTTTAATGCATCTTCTTATGCATAAAGTCAATTTGGTAGGAATTACACTTTTAGAATAAAAGAATTTCTCTTATGCATCTAAGTTATGCATAAAATCCATTTATGATGAAAATCACACTTTTAGTATAAAAAGAATATCTTTTATGCATACCTCCATGCATGAAATCCAATTATGATAAAAGTAACACTTTTATAATAAAATAATCAACTTTTATGCATACCTCTATGCATGAAATTCAATTATGATAAAAGTCACACTTTTATATAAAAATTTTCCTTTATGCATACTTCTATGCATGAAAATTAAAAATGATAAAAGTAACACTTTTGATATAAAAATTTTCCTTTATGCATACTTCTATGCATGAAAATTAAAAATGATAAAAGTAACACTTTTGATATAAAAATTTTTCTTTTATGCATACTTCTATGCATGAAAATTAAAAATGATAAAAGTAACACTTTTGATATAAAAATTTTTCTTTTATTCATACTTCTATGCATGAAATAAAAATGGTAAAAATAACACTTTTGATATAAAAACTTATCCTTTATGCATGATATTAAATTTTAATTTCTCCATGATTATAATGAAATTCTTTCAATTAATCTAGGATGATAATTCCTAGAATATGGTAGGAAGTCCTCTTTTTATACTTTGAATGAAATTATTTTATGCATAATTTTTATAAAAATTTTGCCATAGCTCCGCTGCTATGACTGATAAATCTCAATTTTTCTAAGGGATAAAGCTTATCATTAAGGAAATAATTAAAATAATCTCTAATTGGATCCTTAATCCATAATGGATTGAATCATCAATATACATAAACTAAAAGCATAGAAAAAAGCCATTAATTTGGCCTCAAGCATAGCTTAATCTTGGGTTAAGGAAAAGCTTTATGAAAAGCTTGATTTGGATTGAGAATGGGTCATGAGTATGACCATTTCTTGAGTGAGAGAGAGAATTTACATAAAAATCATTAGAATTTAAACATAAATGAAAATTAACCTCAATAGCATTTATTAAATTATGTAACTCTTCACTACTATTCACCAATAAACTTCAATAGCATTTAAAAACAACATACCAATTAAGCTTCTCAAGCTTGAGAGGGGTTGAGAAGAGAGAAACATTAAGAAATTATAGAAAGATCAATATTCACTAATTACCTTACAACTTGCTTGATTCTTTGTTCACGGTAGAGGCCCCCAACCAATCAATTGGTTAAGTATGTTGATGGAGCCACTAATGGGGATTGAAGAAAGAGGGAAACTCCAAAAACTAGTGAATTATTAAATGAATTCACAGTTCTTGGCTTAGGTGGAGTAGAGTAACGATGCATAAACACTATCTATTTTTCAACAAGGGGGAGGCTTCTATTTATAGGAAAAATTGAGCTCCTAACCAAACAAACTGATTCTAGAATTTTCTAAATCAGTTTGGTCAATATTTGACCATTTTTAGGTCAGTTAAGCTAACTTTTTGGAACTAGACTTGAATGAGGAGAGAGGAGAGATGAAATATCTCAATTTTTATGAGTTTAAAACTCATTCAAGCATGTGAAATATGCACCTCCTTTAAAGAACTCCCCTTCCTTACATATGTGTCATAATGGAATCATTTTAATATTGCTCATAGTTTTTTTTACTAATAAACCTTGTACATTTTCAACTCTTCATCTTATGTGAAATATGCACCTCCTTTAAAGAATTCCCCTTCCTTACATATGTGTCATAATGGAATCATTTTAATATTGCTCATAGTTTTTTACTAATAAACCTTGTACATTTTCAACTCTTCATCTTATGTGAAATATGCACCTCCTTTAAAGAATTCCCCTTCCTTACATATGTGTCATAATGGCATCATTTTAATATTGCTCATAGTTTTTTACTAATAAACCTTGTACATTTTCAACTCTTCACCTTATGTGAGCATTTACTCATTTTTGGGTATCTTCTTTTTACAAATTTGGATTTATCTCTTCCCTACACATGGATTGATGCTATTGGCCCATAGGAACCTTAATTGGACCATAGTCTAAAGATTTCTGAAAATCTAGACCCTTAGACTAAGGTTCTTTATACCTATTTCCAATTAATTCCAATTGCACATTGGAAAATTCTTTTTGAATTTCTGTTTCAGGGGAACTCATCTGAATTATAAGAGATATTTTTCTATCCAAAAATATTCAAAATCTGAATATTCTCTCTCTAGAATATTTTCTCTCTCTAGGCTAAAATAGTTAGAAACAAGGTCTTTATATTTCTGAAGAGGGATTGATTACAGGGGAAGATACTAGACATCAAAAAGGGGTTGGGAGAGGAATCTTACATTTCTACGCTTGCGCGCACTTGCAGGAACCTCCTCTTGGTCTCTCTCATAGTCTAAATCCTCCTCCTCCTGTTGTTGTGGTACCTGTGTATCAAGTTCCTCCCAGGTAGGTAGGGTAACCTGTCCTGGTAGTAGGGTCTTGCCACCTATGGTGCTGCTGCGCAATGTAGGAATGTTTTCACCAACCTAGTCGAACTTCTCATCATTGGCCTCTCTGTCTTGATCTCTGGGGGGTGGCTGCATTGAGGGGTCTTCTTCACACCCTTGCTCCCACTAGAAGGGCCTGCATGTGTGTGCGCTGGTGTTGTTGTGGGAGGAGGGTTGGACTCTGATGATCCCATTGGGCGTGTCCTAGAATCCAAGGGGTCACTCTCTTCCGTGGTGTCGCTAGTATGTGGTCGTTGGGTGCCTTGCACTGTGTTTTGTGAAGACATGGTAACCCGTGTGTGGTGTTCTTGGTGCGTGCCATATCCATGTACGACTATGCTAACGTGGTGATGTGCTGGTGTCCTTACGTGGGTGTTTACGTAGATCTTGAGCTCAAGCTTTCTAAAAAAGTGAAATGAAAATAAAGGGAGAGAAGGAACTATTAATAGTTTTTTTTAAGGGAGAAAAAAAACCTAACTAAACTTATTTTCTTAGCCTTATTACATCTAGATTTATGCTGGTGCGTGCACAACCCAATGCCTCCCTTGTCTCCTCATTTGTGCACGCCAAGCACCATGCCTATGGGGAGCATTGGTCTGCAACCATTCAAGCCGAGCATGACTTTTTGCAGCCTTGCATGCCTCTTGTGCAAGCTTAGACTGTTGGGCCTGCTCCCTAACCAATACCCTTCCAAAGGTTGTGCGATAAAACCAATTGAACATCTCTTGTAGATAGTTTGTACGTGTTCCTCTTACAGAAGCTCCACCTCCATGTCTTGTATTTTTGAAATAAATCCCTCTTGCTTTATAATGTGATTTCTCCATCCTTTGGGTACTCCACATGTCGAGTGATCCATACTTGTTCATGAAATACGCACCATGCGCATAAACTATGTGCTGTACACATGACAATAGAATTTAATTAGAAAAAGTCAAGGTTAAAATACCAATTTATTTTTTTACTGTATAACTTACCATATAGTGTGTTACTTTACTCTCTCCCCAAGCACCTAGCACACTTTTGGTGAATTCTATGATATGTTGTTGGAATGATGCTCGTTCTTGGGCAGTTGTGCTACTTTGATTCATAATGCAAACCATGTTATTGAAATTTATCCAAAGCTATTTGCGCATATTTACAAGAGCTGGCATTGGACAATCTACATTTGTGGTGATTGCACACAGGTCTCTCCAGAGTCCCCAAGTCTTCTTTGAATTCTCTATGTTTGCTGGCTTCTCCAAAAATCTCCTTGCCTTTGATCCAGTCATGGAGACCTTTTGAGCAACCTCGTATGACATACTTGTTGAGATATCGAGCTCATCTAGTGAGGCAGTGGACACTGATGACCCGCCTGGGGGATAAGCCCCACACTTACACCACTGGCATGGTTGGTGAGATCATGGGTGATATGCGGCCAGTGGGATGACAGGCTGTGTGACAGCCATTCTAGTTATAGCATAGTGGCATAGTTATAGCACCAGCTCATTTAGTTGGGTTCACACTATAGAAAACCCTAGTATGTATTTGGTTGAGTACCTTTTCATGTGTGTACTCTTATCTTTGTATATGGTGTGTTGAGTGTTGAGTGAAGAAGAAGAAGATTTTCAGCCTCTCACCTTGTGTGTTCTCTCTTAGGGTTTTGTGAGTGTGTGTGTGTGCTTGCAAGAGCTCAAGCTCTCTTCTCCCCTGCATCTTTTCATGGTATCAGAGCCTGGTTCATGCTAAGAGCTGAGCTGCAAGCAAGAGAAGCACAGGAAGCGGTACAAGGGTAAGAGCTTCAACTATTCTTTCCTATTTGTGTTGGTGACTACACCCTTGTTGGGAGCTCTACGAGAGGCATCGGCAAACGATCTTTGATTGTGAGGAGCTTTCTTCGCGGGAGTAAAGCTATAGGGCAACTATAATGTCCTATCGGACGAAATTTATAGGGCCGAAAACGCGTTTCGGGCGCATCACGCGACCTCCGTTTTTCGGAAAGCAGGCGATTCGAGCACTGCGGGTAAGTCATCGATTCGAGCACTGCGGGTAAGTCATCGATTCTCTGCAGAACCCTGTTTTAAGAACTGCAGGAAGACATATTGGCTGTGCAGACACTGTGTGTACTGCAAGGAGGTCAACAGTTGCCATTGGGTGTATGTATGCACATTGAGGTCACTAGTTGTGACATTTGAGTGTACAGTACTGCTGCAAAAAATACAGCAGTTTGTGCTGGACAAACCAGAGTGCTATTTCTGGTAAATTTGTGTGTCTGGCAAGATGTCAAATGATGGCATAAACCAGATTGCTCAGAAGCTTGATAAGAACAACTTCCATGCTTGGAGGTTCAGGCTGACAAATTTCCTGATGGGAAAGGTCTACTGGGACTATATAGAAGGTGAGCATGAAGAGGCACCGGAGATACCGGACATCAGATGTGAAAGAGTTCAAGGATTGGAACCAAGGAGCCAAAAAAGTTATGTATTGGCTCTCTATCAGTATACAGGACACCATGATTGGGCACATATAGGATGCCAAGTCCCCCAAGGAGGCGTGGGACACCTTGGTAAAACTCTATGAAACAAATACCAAGGCACGAAAGATACAGTTGAAGAATGAACTTCATACTGTGGAGAAAAAGAGTATGTCTGTGTATGCATTGAAGATAAAGGGTATTGTGGAATCCCTTGCATCTATTGGTGTTTCAGTAGATGATAATAAGGTGGAAGTCTGTCTACATGGTCTCGGGCCACAATACAAGGCATTCAAGACGTCTATTCAGACTCGGAAAAACATTCCCAATTTTACAGACTTGGTGTCTATGTTGATTATAGAAGAGAAGAGCTTGGGTGAAGACCAACAGTCTTCACAAAACAAAAACAATTTAGAGCAATAGGCCTTCTACACAAGTTCAAGAAGAGGACGAGGTAGAGGAGGCCGTGGACGCGGTCAAGGAGGTGGCCAAACAGGTAATCAAAATTATGGCCAGTAGCAGCAACAACAATAATCCCAGAATTCACAACAACAACAACAACACGTAGGTGGAAGAGGCCAATTCAGAGGTAGGGGGAGTCAAAGAGGTCGTGGAAATTGGCAAAGGTAGTATAATGATACACGTGGATGCTTTTATTGTGGTAAGCCTGGGCATGTGCAGGCAGATTGTTATAAGAAGTAGGCTGACATGCAAAATGGGAAATTGCAGCAAAACAACTACGCATCCTCGAGCAGAAACAATGAGGATAATGAAAGGTTGTTTGTTATGCAGCATGTCGTTAATGCCATGTCTGAAAATGTAGAAGCAGCACATAAAGATGATGTATGGTACGTTGATTCAGGTGCTTCGAACCACATGACAAGTCATGGGGAGTGGTTCAAGGAGATGAAAAACCTTGAAAGACCAAGTTTTGTGGAAACAAGGGATGACACTGCTCATCCAATTGCCCATGTTGGAGATGTGCCATTGTCTATGCAGGATGGCAAAGTGAAGTACCTTGCAGATGTATTTCATCTTCCAAACATAACAAAGAATCTGGTTTCAGTTGGCCAGATGATTGAGCAGGGTTTGTAGTTGAGTGCAGATTCAGGAGAGATTTTGGAGGATCCTACTATGTATAGGCGCATAGTAGGAAGCTTGATCTATATGACGATCACCAGACCAGATTTGAGCTATGCTGTTGGGTTGGTGAGTCAGTTTATGCAGGTTCCTCGTCGCGGAAGCCGCATTTGGATGCATTGAGACGCATACTGAGATATGTGAGGTCTGTTAAAATTACAGCAATGTGATGAGCTATGGTGGATCAAATGCTAGAATCAACATCATTAACAAAGTGATTAGATGATAATTAAGACGTTAGTGAGCAATTAACTAATAGTTTAATGTAGGCATGGATAATAAAAAACTAGCAAGTTCTCATTAGGCCAATGCCTCAATTAATAGAGTTTACATCCAAGCATCTAATCCCACTAATTTCTCCTTGATTCACTCCACCTCTTTTGCTTGATTCTCTCCACCTCTTCACTTTTCCTAGAATATCTCCACACTTCCTAAATCTTCTCATGCTACCCTTTATTCTCTCCCAGTAGATTCTTCTCACCTTTTCACAGGTTCTCTCACATTTACAGATTCTCTTTTACAGCCTCTAGCCAAGGGCTTGTTCCCGCACACACCCTATTCACTTGTATATTTCAACATCTCCCCTCAAGTGAATACTCCTAACACACCTGGACCCTATACCAAGTTTCCCTCTTACTTGATAGTCCGCGACCAGTGCCTCAAGTCCCTAAAATCATAGTCCTTGTCACTCTCTCTCTCTATGTGTCCAAGGCTACTACAAGTGCCCGTGACCTTGACTAAATTGCTCACACATACATCTACCACATGGCCTACATCATCGGCGGTGGCTCAGAGGTGGTTTTACTCTGTTGGGACAGGTTACATTGGGTTGTGGGGTTTCTCTCTCTCTCTCTCTCTCTCTCTCTCTCTCTCTCTCTCTCAGAAAAGATGATCCGACTCCTCTTCCTTAGGAGCCTCCATGAAGTTTGCCGATGTCGTTCCTTCTCCACTGGGTTTGCTGTAGTAGTCTCTTGCCATGTGTCGTGGCTTTCCATAGTTGTGGCAAGTGAAGGTCCTTCTTCCTACTCTGCCTCTTCCTCGTCCTCGTCCTCGAGAGAATCCTCCTCGGGTGAAGAATGCTTTTTCTTCTTCAGCTGTTTGAGGCCAGCCATTTCTTCTCTTTGACCTTGGTCTCTTGCTCTAGAAGAGCTCCTTCTATCTCGTGTAGCTTCAATTCAGGTACATTCTTTAGTGTTGCTACAATGTTTTCATATTCACCTTTGTCCACACTCTTCAGAAGCACTGCTAGGGCCTCATCATCTTCTACCTTTTTGCCAATAGTAGCTGTTGTTGCTTAATGCTTTTATATTTGTTCAAGTGTGTGATTAAAGGTTCACTTTCCTTCATATCCAATTTGTAGAATTGCATTAACAGATTTATCTTTGAATTTTTAGCTTGTGTGTCAAATAATTTATTGAGTTCATCCCATGCATCTTTTGCCCATTGTATCCCTGTGATGTGATGAATGATTTCATCATTTAAACTGAGTGCAATAAGTCCCAATGCTTTTTCATTCCTACTCTTCCACTCATTTTTCCCTCTCACCTCTGGGCATTCATCTCTTCCCTCAACTAGCCCCCACAGATTTTTCCTCAAATGAGTAGATACATGGTTTTTGTCTGCCATGTGTAAAATTGCTCCCCATTAAATTTGGCTATTTCTTGTGCTGTACTGATGATGTGAAGGGGGTCTTACCTCTTGATCCAATTTCAAGATTCAAGGGTAGTGTCTACCCTTTTACAACTCAATCTGGTGTTTAGGAGATGATTACAACAGATTTATCAGCATAAAATCACCAAAAATTACATTAAATCAAGGGTAACCAATTTGTACGGAATGGTTGGAGTCTCAAACCATATCCGAATTACAATATGAAGTTATAGGGATCTGTATCAAATACCTAATGGTTAATTTGAACCCTCAATTGCACCAAAATATAGTGATTAATCACTAATTAGCAAATTAATCCTCTATTTTGTGTGCAAAAAACAGAGTATGCGGGGAGCCCAGATCTGAGGCCTTAGAGTTCAAATGAGCTCAAATCCTTTCAAGGCCATCAATAGCAATTAGTCTAGTAGAGGATTAAGCCAAAAAACACAAGATTTGACCAAACATTGAATGCTTAATCTCTGTTTTACCAAAGTCACCTGCAGATTTGATGAAGAGCTTGGATCTCACTGTAGACTTGATCAAATCAAATTCTGACTTCACCAGCTTGTAGAGCATGCTTGAAAACCCCCGGGGCTAAGAGGCATTAGACCCACTGCAAAAACTGGAGAAGACAAGATGCCAATTTTTCTCAAAAAAAACGGTGCCTGCAAATCTGCGAAAATCGGATGTTATTTTGAGTCTCTCTAAGAAAATGCCAAAAAGTTCAAAAAGATTATTATATGTCCAACACATATGCGACCTCCTTGAAGAAAGAAAAAGGGACATACGCCTTGACCCTAAGAGTAAGGAGACTCTCTTGAAAGATTTACAACTCCTAATAGAGAAATCTACTGTGGTCGGTGGTTTGCTGCACTGATTCACTTGGCTGGAGCACCACTGAGTTAGCTATGTTGGGCTAGAAGCATTTGAGCTAATGTTGAGCCTACAAGGAGAGAGAGCTCCTCCACTGGCTAGGGGTGCAGAGGTTAGTTGAAAAAGAGGTGAAAATATTAATTTTCTACTAATCCTAATTAACCAGGTGATTAGCAAGATAATAGGCTCACAAATTGATGGATCCTAGGCTAGGCTCTGATACCATGTTGAAATTACAGCAATGTGATGAGCTATGGTGGATCAAATGCTAGAATCAACATCATTAACAAAGTGATTAGATGATAATTAAGATGTGATTAGTGAGCAATTAACTAATAGTTTAATGTAGGCATGGATAATCAAAAACCAGCAAGTTCTCATTAGGCCAATGCCTCAATTTATAGAGTTTACATCCAAGTATCTAATCCCACTGATTTCTCCTTGATTCACTCCACCTCTTTTGCTTGATTCTCTCCACCTCTTTACTTTTCTGAGAATATCTCCACACTTCTCATTAGGCCAATGCCTCAATTTATAGAGTTTACATCCAAGCATCTAATCCCACTGATTTCTCCTTGATTCACTCCACCTCTTTTGCTTGATTCTCTCCACCTCTTCACTTTTCCCAGAATATCTCCACACTTCCTAAATCTTCTCATGCTACCCTTTATTCTCTCCCAGTAGATTCTTCTCACCTTTTCACAGGTTCTCTCACATTTACAGATTCTCTTTTAAAGCCTCTAGCCAAGGGCTTGTTCCCACACACACCCTATTCACTTGTATATTTCAACAAGGTCTACTTTGCATTATGGACTATTTTATGAAACTGGGACAAAGATATGTGTACATGTGTACACAGATGCTGATTGGGTTGGTAGTATCTCAGATAGAAGATCTACTAGTAGCTTCATGTTTTCTTTGGGGAGTGCTGCTGTGACTTGGAGCAGCAAGAAGCAGCCTACGGTTGCTCTATGGCAGCATGTGAGGTAGCTTGGTTGAGAAAGCTACTATTGCAGATTTGGGTTTATCAGTGGATAAACAAGTTGTCATTTTTTGTGACAACATTAGCAGTATACAGTTGGCCGCCAGGAACCCAGTTTTTCATGCTCGCACGAAGCATATAGAGGTCCACTACCATTTCGTCAGAGAGAAGGTCTTGGCAGGAGACGTTGACCTTGTTTATGTCAGCACACAGGATCAGGTCGCTGACATCTTCACCAAAGCATTGGGTACAGAGAAGCTCCGCAGATTCAGGGCTTCTCTTGGTGTACATGAGTTGGAGTTGAGCTCGAGGGGGAGTGTTGAGATATCGAGCTCATCTAGTGAGGCGGTGGACACTGATGACCCGCCTGGGGGATAGGCCCCACACTTACACCACTGGCATGGTTGGTGAGATCATGGGTGATATGCAGCCAGTGGGATGACAGGCTATGTGACAGCCATTCTAGAGACTGGCATAGTTATAGCGCCAGGTCATTTAGTTGGGTTCACAGTATAGAGAACCCTAGTATGTATTTGGTTGAGTACCTTTTCATACGTGTGTACTCTTATCTTTGTATATGGTGTGTTGAGTGTTGAGTGAAGAAGAAGAAGATTTTCAGTCTCTCACCTTGTGTGTTCTCTCTTAGGGTTTTGTGAGTGTGTGTGTGTGTGCTTGCAAGAGCTCAAGCTCTCTTCTCCCCTGCATCTTTTCAATACCAGAGGCCTGCTTATTCACTCCAATTTTCACATTTCCACCATGGCAGCCCAGAGAATTCAAAAGATGCTCTAATTTACCAAGGGCTACAACTTTCCTCTCTTGTGTAGGCATTGTGAATGCATAATCGATATGGCACTTAAGCAATCGATCAAAGATTATCATGAATGCATGAAGTGTGCAAAAGTGAATATTCTTTAGTGGAAAATTAATGATGGGGCTCCAATTTGAATTCTTGTTTTGTTCTCCTAGCATATCACGAGACATGACACCTTCCACCCATCTTGCATTTGGTTGTTCCTCATCTTCATCATCAGTTGACTCGGTTGGATCTACTGCATCTTCTTGTTGCTTCTTCCCTTTCTTGGGACCTTTCAAGGCATCCTTCCCAATAGAACCAACCTTCTATATACCTTTTCCATTTGTCTTTTTCTGCCTAGGAATATCAATCTGAGCATTGCAGTATGGACAAGGCCATCTTGATGTCGCGCCTTGAGCACAACCAACCCATCATGCATTTAATTGTCTTCAAATCTTCCCCAAGATGCCAATCCACCTTGAACTTTCCTATGTTTTTTACGTCTAAAAGTTGACCATCAATTTTCTTTTTGATTACATCTGTTATCCAGGGAGTCCTTTCAAACATCCATGTGTCAATACCTCATGTGTCTCCTTCGGTACCTCGAATGCACCAAGCCACCAGACCTCTTTCTCAGATTGCACACTAAAACTTGGTTTGGTAGTCTTTTCCCATGCACAAATCATGGCCTCATTCATGAGCGTAATGCTTATACGTTCTAGCTTCTGACCTTTCACAATTTGGCACTCATCTAGCTTGAGCACAAATGAAAGTGTGCTCCCCAAAACTGTAAATAAACGGTAATTTACAATATTCAAAAAATAATAATCGTCTTCATTTTCTACTGAAAAACATGAATAGTAGCAATTGCAAGTTCTCACCTTCTGGTGAAAGACCATAGAACTTCACCATAGCTTGTTGTAGTCTCTCAATATGAACAAAGATGTTATTGTAAACATCATAGTGAAATTCTATACTTGTTGTCTTGATTTTCTTTCTGCTCGACCTTGTGTCTAATGTTAGTATGCCCTCAACGTGATAAAACTATCCTATAGCTCGCTGCACATCATCATTATTGATACGCTTGACATTGTAATCACCTTGAGTGTAGGAAATAAAGTGCCAGTGATTCCTTGTCTTAGAAATGCATCTTTTACAACTTGATGGATTGCTTGGTACCCTTTCATGCTGATTCCAGCCACGTCACAAGCATGTTGAATTAATGAAGAATCGATGGAGGTGGTAATCTAGCTCACTACATTGCTGACAACAGCTTGGCGTATTTTAGGATGATGAGGGTCAGTAATAATTGAGAGAATATCCTTGTTGGTATTCAAAATGGCTTTGACCAAATCCTTCCATCCCTCTTCATTAGAACCACACACCTCTTGCCAGAAAATTCTTGGCAGAACACAAATCATGACTATTTTGTTTAAATCACTGAGAGCATAATGAAAGTTTATGTTACTTACTTTGTTGTACGAATCCTTTTCTTCCATGCTCCACCTTTAAACGCAAGAGATTCTATACCAGCCAATATCTTTTTGCGTTCACGAGCACCATTTAGCATTGCTTTGAGTCGTTTGATAAGTTCCTCTAGCCTTTGAATCTTTGCATCCTTCTCCACATTCTCTGCTGCGAGGATCTCTTTCATTTTATCTGATGATGTTTTAAGTCCTTCTTGACATTGTAAAAGGCTGAATTGTGATGCTTGCAATTGAGATGAGAGAGAGTATGAGAATATTCCCTTTAAAAAGTGAAACTAGGGGGGTATGGCTGATGTGGTAAGGTAAAAAATAGGGGTCATCATAGCCTTTGTTTCCCTTAAGCCCAACTTTTTAAGCTCTAATCCCTTAAAATTAGGAATCCTTAGGAGGCTCTTTTTGGGTCCAAAAATTTCGTAATAGCTTAATTTATAATGGTTTTTAAGCATTTCTCTCCCCCCCCCAAAGAATGGTCATTCCTATGACCTATTCTCATTTCAAATGAAGCTTCTCATGAAGCATTTCTCTAATCTAAAAGTAATTTCTATGCTTGTCTAATTGGAGGCCAAAATAATAGCTTTTTAATACTTTTATGCTATTAAATTTATGGTAAAATTAAGAATCAATCCATAATTGGATAATGATCCAATTAGTGGTTATTCTAATCACATGAATAATACTAAACTTTATTCTTTCAAATTTATTGAGAATTACCAGTAATAGCAGTAGAGCTATGGTAAATTTTTATAAAATTAATACATAAATCATTTTCATTCATGATATGAAAAGAGAACTTTCTACCATATTCTAGGATTAATCATCCTAGATTAATTGAATGATTCTCATTATAATCATGGAAATTTGATTTTTATGTTTATGCATAAATAGTTAATTACGAAAAAGAGAAATTTCTAGTAATCCATTTTTTATGTTAAAAGAGTAATCCCCCCATGACAATGGAAATCCATGTACTCCAATGAAGTAAGAGAAAAATTGTGATGCTAAAATAATGCATATTTTATTTAAAAATTAAAAAAGGATTTTAGTTAAATTTATCTTTTTGCATAGATAAATTTTAAATGATGAAAGAGGAATTCCCACTATATTGAAATCCAAATATTTAAATGAGGAAAGTGTAATTCCTAGTGTAAAGGAATTAATAAAGATTTTTATTTAAATTTTAAGAGAAAATTTAGTTAAATTTATCTTTTTGTATAGATAAGATTAAATGATGAAAGAGGAATTCCCACCATATTGGAATTCAAATGTTTAAACGAAAAAAGTGAAATTTTTAGCTTAATGGAATTAATGGATATTTTTATGTAATTTTTAAGAAGAATTTTAAGTAGATTTAATTTATGGTAAAAAAGGAATTCCCATGATAATTGGATTGCACTCATTAAAATGAGAAAAAGAAGGATTTCAAGTTTATTCAAAAAAATAGGTATTGATATTTTAGCTAAAAGAAGAATTTTTATGATATTTAAGAAAAGATGGATTTGAATTAAATTTTAGTGTCAAAAGATGAATTTCCACCATAATTCTACCTAATGAATTAAGGTTGAGAAATTATGTGGCATAAAGAATATCTTTGGATATTTTAATTGGTAAAATCACTAAATTGATATTTACCCAAAATCTAGATGTTTAGTTGAAGGGAATCCTTGTAGAACTAAACCGAATGAATTAAAAGAGAGCTATTCTACACCAAATCTCACACAAATCACCATCAAATCTACATCTTTTTCATGGGAAACCATTAATCAAGATAATGGGTTATGCGTAGATTAGAGGAAAAACGATGGAAAAAGCCAAAGGATAGCTCCCCGGTGTAGGGTGGCGCCAAAAATGTTATTGCTCACCCTAACCCTCCTTTGAAACACATCCAAAAAGAGATTACTTGGTGAACCGCAACTGTCGTGAGGATCTTTCCAATGGCCGAGCTCGTAACCCTTGAGGTCTCCAAGCTCTACAACTCCTTGAGAAGCAATTCCATTGCATCTCCTGCGAGCATTGTCACACCGCCGTGTTGCACTACAGGTACTCGTCCCTCCTCTCACCTCACTTCACTCACACACACTCACTAGCATGCATTAGGGAGAGAGATTAGAGGTTTAGCAAGAGCAAGACTCAATTGCACAATGGGAGAGTATGTTGTATTGTAAGAGAAATTCACTTATATACATGGCCATAAGTGTTCACACTCACTTGAACTATGGCGGGCCGAGCACTTTAGGCTTATAAGAGGCCTAATGCTATTACAATGACTACTCTCATAATATATCCATGAAGTACATCACTTATTAGGACTTCATCCTAACTTGTTACCACGCTCTTGAAGTGGGAATCGCCATAAATACTCCGTCACACCATTACGGGCGCTCGTCCAAATTGTAGCTTTGGACACTATTGCTTTATATCTTGAATGTATAACCCTTTGGTGTATACCATGACTCCTTGATGTAAGATAATGGTGGTATCTCTTGTTAATCCTAGAATTGGATTAATATCTTCACAAAAATTGTCAAGTTCTACTAGAAAGAAAAGGAATAAGCTTCTCAAGGAAGCCGAAAAAGAAACAAAATGAAAGGTTCAAGAAGACAAACAGTTGGAAGAAGATGCTTCCAAAATTCCTGATTATTTTAGGAATTACAAATTGGATGAATGCTTCATACAATGTGAAGAAGCTAGGGGAACAAAGGGTGAGGGTTCAGAATCCTCGTTTGAAGGCCCCATCAAAGTTAAGAAAGTGGACGTCGCAAACCTTGGTGAGGATTCCAAACCAGTCTACATCACCACACTGACTTGACTAAGTAAGAAGAGAAAGATCTCAATGATCTTCTTAAGGAATTCAATGATGTTTTTGCTTGAAAAAACTCAGACATGAATGGGGTTCCCAGTAAATTCTACAAGCATACTATTTCAATCATGGATGATGCACGACCAGTGTAACAAAGATCTCGTTTTGAATCCTAATTATGCCAAATTGGTTAGAGAGGAGATTGATAAATTGATCAATGAGGATTTTATTTATGAGATAGAACACACTGATGAGTGGGTTTCTCCTATTGTGGTTGTACCTAAAAAGAGTGAAAAACTTTGAGAGTGTGTGTGTGTTGACGTGAAAAAAGTCAATGCTACAACGATTAACTATCATTATCCTTTTACCATTTACTAAACAAGTCTTAGAATGAGTGGTGGGAAAAGAAGTCTATAGCTTCTTGGATGGTTTTCGGCTATAATTAGGTGCAAATAGATCTTGCCGATTAGCATAAGGTAACATTTATCACCTAATGGGGAACTTATGCATATAAAGTCATGCCTTTTAGTTTGACCAATGCTCCAGCAACTTTCCAAAGACTTGTGTATGGCTTTTAAGGACTACCTAGAGGCATTTCTTGAAATCTTCATGGATGACCTTGGGGTGCACTCATCTTGGAAGGAGCATTTCAATTATTTACGTAAAGTTTTTCTCAGGTGTATACTTTATAGAATCTCTCTCAACCTTAAAAAGTGTTAGTTTATGGTAAAACATGGAGTAATCCTTGGACATATTGTGTCCAAGAGAGGGATCTCCACTAACCTTAGTAAGGTCAAAGTAATTCTAAAATTACCTCCTCCTACAAATGTTAAAGGAGTACAAAGGTTTATGGGTCATGTTGGCTATTACCAACGATTTATATACATGTATGCTAATATAGCCCAACCATTGTACAAACTATTGATAATTCTTGTCTGGACTGAAGAATGCTAAGAATTCTACAAGAAATTGAAAAAGGAGCTAGCTTCAGCCCCAATTCTTTGCACTCCTTGTTGGGATGTGATCTTTCATGTCCACATTGGTGCCTCCGCCTATGCAATAGCATGTATACTTGCCCAACCAGGTGAACACAAAATGGATTTCCCTATAAGCTTTGTAAGTAGACAATTAAACGAGGCTGAACAGAACTATATGACCACAGAAAGGCCCTTAAGTCTTAGGCATGGTTTATGCTATCAAGAAGTTTGGACGCTATTTGTTGGCAAACAAATTTTTGTTCTTTGTAGACCATCAAGCCCTTCTCTATTCGGTTAAAAAACCTTATCCCATAGGAAGGATCACTAGGTGGCTATTGATCCTCATGGAATTTGACTTCTCTATCACTGTGAGGAAAGGATCATCACATGTGCTTCCAGATCATCTATCCAGAGTAACCAATTGTGAACCTCCGCCGGTAGGCATTGACGATGACTTGCCCAATGCTTGTCTATTTCAAATAGATATAGTTCTTGAATGGAGCTTTGACAATGTGCACTTCTTAATGATGCGAATTGAGTAGGACCTAATCTTGTCTTCTTCTGCCCATGTTCTTTTTATGTTTTTATGTATATTTAAGTGCTCTTAGAAGTAGAATTTCATGAAGTACAAGAATTGAGTCATATAGACTCTTATTGAACTGCTCTGTGTTGAAGTAGCCACTTGTTGGTGAGGATTAAAAGAATTACGTCAGCTTGCAAGGCTAATATAGAGATCTTCACTAGGGATTGAAAATCATTGAGTTGTGAAGATTGTGACGTCATTTGGAGAGGTTTGTAATTTTAAGGAAAATTCCAGGCGATGGGTTGTACCATTGACCAGGCTTTCGCCCACCATGCCCCCCCCATCCAGAGATGTACCTGGAAGTTGTTGATGGTGAGACTTTGGTGCAAATGTTCTCCAGTGCATGAGTATGGATATGTACTCATGGAGAAACTGCTACATTAATTTAGCCAAAAGAATAGTAAGCAATAAGCTTAACAAATATATAGTGGCTATTGCGTGATATGGCTTAATCCGTGATGATGGGGCTTAAGTCGTGAAAGTGGTGGTTCTTAAGCCATGAGATGGAACTCCTTGAATTGTAATTTCATGAAGTTGTAGGTTTTGACCTCGAGTTTTTATTTAATTATTTTTCTTCTTATTCTTCTCTTTTTTTTGGGTCATCTAGGTCAGGATTTGCAAGCAACAACTTCTTGTGCACTCATTTCTCATTTCCAAAGGGGTGACAAGAGCATTGTTATTCTGTTCTTGATGTGCTCCTAAGTCTCCGTATTGCTTCTTGAATTTGTTGCTGAAATGATGTGGAGGCAGTAGGGAAGACTGCTGATTGTTTACTTGAACAAACAAGCTCTTGTGTTGGGTGCTGAATGCACGAGAGTGGTTGAGTGATTTGCTTGCTGTTGCTTGGGCCTCCATTCTTATCGAACTTTAGGTGAAGTTGTTGGGGTTGAAGTCAGTGGTGAGATTTTCTTCACAATGTTCAAATTTGCAACCATATGATGGAATTACCATCATAGTATCCTTGTTGTTGAAGTACATGCACAGGCACCCATCTTTGACAAACACTATAATTTGGTGGCCGATGTGCTTGGTGTTGAGGCTTTCTTCTTTGTGCAAGCTTAGGGGACTTTGTGATGTGCTTGGGGACCCAAGCTTTGGTATTTCTTTGGTAGTTTCGTTGTGCTTATAAGCAGTGTTTTTGGTACCCACACTTGTTGCATCGGTGGAGTTCTTTGAGGAACTTGAATAGGCTTTTGTGGATGGTGTTGTGGAGTACTCTTCTTCTTCCTTGGCTTTCAAGTGCTTCGTTGAGGAAGAGGTTTTGATTGTCGAGGCACCCAAATTTTATTGGCACCTTCATAGTAGCCTTGAGCTACAAGTAGCTGCTTCTCCACCCACATTTTGATACTATTAAGATATCGTGACTATGGGAGTCTTAGTGGAGTTTTCTTTAGGGTTGATGTGGAAGGTTTGGGGCCTTCCTTGACTTTGGTTGGTGCTGAGGTTGTGGGTTTGAGACTCATGGGCATTGTTGATGATGAGGTTAGAGTCTCTTGTGGAGTGGCTGTTGATGACGAGGCCTTTGAGCATGTGGTTGTCTGCTTTGTTGAGATTTGCCGATGAAAATGCATAGTCTCTGGGGTCTTTCCTTAGAGTTCCCTGTTAGAGATAGATGTTTGGGCTCTGGGAACTTCTTCAAAAATAGCTGCTCTGCTGATTACGAGGTTTTGGCATCAAACTTTGTAGGTGAGGATGACGTTGAAGGAGTTGATGCTTTATCGGAGTCGGTTGTTGATGCAGATGGTAGGTCCTTGTATAGAGGGGCTTTTGTGGAAGAGGCTTGTATCTGTTTGCGTTCAGCATCATAGAAATCCATTAAAGTTGGATTCCTCTTTTCACATTAGCTATGCACAATTAGTAGTTGAATGGAATACCTCTAAACTAATAAGCTCTATTTTCTACATTTTAAAAGAACTATATAAATATGGTAATATGTGTATAGAATGAGTTAAAATGACCCAAGATGTCAATGGCCAAATCCCGTTCTAGAATCTAAAAACAAGGTCTGTGCAATAAACTAGAAAAAATAGGAAAACTAGGTCTGTGTAGTAAACTAGGACTGTGAGTACACTACGACGGTCAAAGGGATATATAAATAGCATTATATTTAGATTTTTTTTCCCTTTTGAAAACATAATAACTTTCTAAATATGTCCATGTGTGTCTAGGATGAGCTTGTGGATTGAAGATGGCCCAAGTGATGTCAATGAGATTGAAGAATCCTTGGTGCCTGATACAAGTGACCAAGAATCTAGTGAGGATCAAGATGAGCATGGTTTCTTTGCACAAAGAGTTGAAAGCAAAGAAATGGAAGAAAGTGTCAAAGAGTCACTCAATCCATTGCTTTATCTATCTCCTATATATTTCTCCTTTGATAGGAGAAGTTATGATGTGATGATAAGTGTTCTTCAAGGGAATGTGTCGATGATGACCCTTGAGAGTCTTAAGACTTTGGATTCTAGAGGAATTCTTGATCTAAAGAAATGGAGGCAAATGAAGGAAAACCTTTGCTTGGATCAAAATCAAGATGGATCCCTTGTGCTTTGCTTAAAGTCATTTCCAAATTAAAAAATATCATGCATAGAGGAAAGGGAAAATATTGTCATAACATGTCATAATATATTGGAGTGTGGAGATCATAGAGGGATAAATGAAACCCTTGAAACCATTAAAGAAACATGGTGTGTTGACATTCGCCAACATGGAATCCCTATTTCTTATGTAAAGAACTTCATCAATTCTTGTGCTTGTAGAAACATGGTAAAAGGAGTTAATAGAGATATTCTATTCCACATTGGATTCACAAGAACCCAAAAAGGGAACCCACGACCATTTTGAATATTGATAGCTCTAATGTGGAGAGGCGTTTGATAGAGATAATGATAGAGCACAAAGTGAGGCTTGTGAAAATTCGCTCAACAAAAAACCAAGGGCCATCAAAGAGGGTTGTTGATTACATTTGCCATAGAGGTGGAGAACCTAGTCAAAAGGGTACACTAAGGAGATTGAGGACCTCAAAAAAGTGTCATTGTCCATTTAAAGTACAAGTGGAGTATTTGAATGCAAAAGAAAAAGTAATTATTTCTTTATATGCTTCTCATAAAGGGACATGTTCTTGGCACTCAAAAAGATCTACATCATTTGCCGGTCCATCCTATTGTCATTGAGCGTTGTATAGAGGATTTGTTTGACATTGGTAGCTCTTGCCATGTAGCAAGATTGCATATGGAGCAATCTTCAGCCCTAGATCGCACAATCTTTAGGTTTTTCATGATTCCAAAAGAGGTCTCCATGTTGTCATACCAAGTACGCAATCAAGGTAACATTCTAATAGTCATTGACATTCTTGGTTTATTTTCTATGCGAATAGATATTCTTGACATTCATGCTATTGTAGACAAAGCTACATGAGATGATTGGGCATTGATGTACATGGAATGCTTGAAACTAAAGACATAAAACAAGGAAAGTTTGGTTGTTTTTGCTTGACATCATTGGAGTTCCTTTATTTCTTACCATACATTCTTAATTGCATGTTTTGTGGATATAGGTGCTATATTGCTAGCCCTACAATCCTCAAGCAAATGAGGACAAGGACAAACCATTCATTCTTATTATTCGAGATACATGGATGTTACAAATGGCACTTCAATTCTCCTTACATAACTCTGGGCTATTGATAGTACTTTCAAGACAAATAAATTTGGCCTACCATTATATGCAGTTGTATTACCAAACCAACTTGGAGTTGGCATTCCAGTGTGATGTATGATGTGCACTAATGACCAAGGCTCTCATCAAGAGAGCATTACCTTGGAGATTACTATGAAAATGGTTTTTTCAAGAATGGGAGATATTCGTGCTACAGGTCTAGTCATTGGCAAGTGTCCACAAGAACTAGAGCCATTGCTTAAGGTGGTTGACAAAGATCCCCATTGTTGGGTTCAACAAGAGCAAGGAACTCGCCAACTTGCATGCCATGTCATCCTGTGTTGGTTCCATGCTAAGAAAACTAGGGTTGAGAATTTGCTACCACAAGTAAGAGATTGCAATATTTCATGGCATGGTCCATATGTATTAAACTTTCATAAGGGGTACACTACAACAAGGCCTTAGGAAAACAATAAGATGTCTTAGACTATGAGGTAAGCTAGGTTCTTGAAGTGTAAATGGTTCATTGCCTAGGACTATGTAATAGACTATGGGTATGAAGTAAAGTAGGACTGGATAGTAAACTAGGACTGTGTAGTAAACTAGCACTATGTAGTAAAGTAGGATTGGATAGTAAACTAGGACCTATGTAGTAAACTAGGACTAGATAGTAAACTAGGACTCTGTTTGTGTATGCAACTAACCAAGACTTTGTGGTGTTATCTAGGGTTAACTAGGGTTATGTGACTAACTTTGTGTATGCAATTAACAAGGCATGTGCAATAAACTAGGGTTATATGTCATTAACTAGAAATTTGTATTAAACTAGGACTGTGTAGTAAACTAGGACTACGTAATTGGGAGTAGCTTAGGATATTTGATTTAATATGAGTTTTTGTTATAATTTAGCCTCTAACAAAAATGTGAAAAATGTAGTTTCCCAAAGAAATACAAGATCTACACATCAATGTCAAATCTCATGCACTCGATTACAGAAAAGGAATTTGAACAGAAATATCAACATTTGTTACAATGTTACAATGCATATGACAATATCATTTGATATGTAAAAAATGATTGGTGTGGGTCTACTTGTGTGTGGCAAAGGCGATGGCCAAAATTTGGCCGATTATTTAATTATGGGAATGTTGATACTACTAACTTGGTGGAGCGCCTATGGTAGTATATAAAATACACTCTCTTGGATGCACAAATCATTAGGTCCATGCTTGAACTTATACATGCTCTTGTGGGCGATTCCAAGTTTGGCAGGCACATGGGTGGAACTATGCTTAAGTTCTTCAAGCAAAAGCAAGAAATAGGTAATATCACTAGTTCTTTTAACATTTTTGTTGTATTCATTTAAAGTATTCACTAGTTCTTTTAACATTTTTGTTATATTCATTTAAAGTATCTTAAATCCTCTTGTTGATATTTGTACTTCTTGATCTAGCCGATTCCAAGCGCTTTAGTATTTGTGGATCGTCAAAGATGCACACTTCAAGGTTGCATGTAGGGGAGAGAATATTACAACGCTTTGATCGTTGATAGTTATCAATGAAATGACCTTGTTGTTCAAGATTCAAAGCACCTCTTCTTCAAGCCAATGCTATCATGTGAGTATGCAATCTAATTATTGTGATTGCCTCCATTGGACAAGTGACTGCAAGCACTTGCATGGAATAAGATTGATAATGAGGCATCACTTTCCTAAGTTATACAACTTTCTTCCCATTATTGACAATGCACGCACCTTGGGAATGGTTTCTATGGATCACGAGATTTGTGAGACTTCTTCTAGCCATTGCAATCAAATGGACATGAAAGAGGCCAACACAAGTGAAGACATTCATCTCTGCATTGAAGAATTTAGAAGAATTTTAAGTCAGATAGAGGAAGATTTGGACACAAAGGACTCTACAAAAAAAGAATTATGCTTGACATAGCTACAAATTTCAAAGGAGTACCTTACAAATCTTATTGAGCTAAAGGAGATTGACATACCTACTACAGGAGGGAGTGTTCGTCAAATTCAAGCACATGTGATGACAACTAGGCTTGGCCCCATGGAAGGCCAAGAGAGCCTTCCAATACCATTCCAACTTCATTTGAGGAAGCTCAATTGTGTCCCCCCAACAAGCAAGCTCATGTAACCGGTGTATTGAGAGAAGAAAACATCAACGTGGTAGACATCGTGTTCGCTTTGACAAAAGACCACGTATTTGGTGCCCACATTGTTGCACAAAAATATTGATGGTAGACCCCATTTCTACCTAATTGGAAGTACAAATAGAAGTCTCAAGTATTATTTATAGCATAAGCGACAATGGACTTTGCCTTTGAATTTTCCAATGGATGAAATTGAAGACTCATAAAGTCAATGAGGTTTCCAAGTAGACTCGCATCGATAAAAAAACGTAGTTTTGCATAAAGTAATAACCAAGGAGTAAACAAAAAATAACTACTGCATTGACACGTGTGTTGAACTCTTCCAATACAAAATCTTTACAAGCAAAAGTCTTGGCATTCCATGGAAGTGTAGCATTTCAAGAAGTGTAAAAATTATCTCGAAATGTAAAATCATTCTAAGTGCTTCTCACTCCGTTAGTAGAATAATTCTTTTCATCTCTGGACAACATCCAACTAGCATAATAAACTGGTCAGAACCATCCATCCTCAGATTATTGCATGAGTACACTTACAATTGCTACATCACAGGCATCACCAAAGGCATGGAATGGTCTAGAGCAATTTGGTGGTTGAATAATCGGTGCAACTGCCAACATCAATTGTAAATACCGAAAAGCTTGCTAACAGGCCTCTGACCATACATACGAAAAATATTTCTTCGTGTGAGAAGATACATCGAATAAGCCATATCTGCCAAATACCGCAAGAGTCTATTATGCCATTTAATCTGACCTAGAAATCTTTGTGATTCCTTGATATTGTGGGGTTCCAATAAAGCTTTAATTACTTCCACCTTCTTGGAATCTACTGCAATTCCGGCTGCCTGCTGCTCTGCTGCTCTGCTGCTCTGCTGACACTACATGCCCTAACAGGATTCCATTGGTGACTACACGAATGCACATTTAGTCGGATTGAGACTCAAATGGGCTATCCGACACCTCTCCAAACAGAGTGCCAAAAACAAAAGATGCTCTGTCATTTTGCTGAAGACACTAAAATCATCCAAGAATACTTTCATAAATGTGACCAAGTAATCATAGAAAATTCTTGAACCATTCATTGAAATGTAAGTTGGAGCATTCTTCAGACCCAATGTCATCACATTGGAAGCAAATTCTCCCCATTTTGTAACAAAAGTTATCTTTTCTCGATCATCTGGAGCCATTAGAACTTGATTATATCCACTAAAACCATCCAAGAAAGAATCATTTCATGTGGCGAACGGACATCATCTAACACTGAATCTATGAACGGAAGCGGAAAAGGATCTGTTTGTGTTACAGCTTGAGCTTCCAATAATCCACACATATGCAAAGCTTTTTGTTATTTTTTGGTACAATCATTATCACGGCACGATAGCCAGGTCACCTTATCCACTCGATATATGAACCCTACTTTCAAGAGTTTATCAATCTCCTCCTTAACTTTCGTTTAATTCAGGCTCATCTGCTCATCTGGTACCGTTGTTGCTTGAAGGGGATGACATCCTCCTTAAGATTGATATGATGTTAATAAAACTAAGGATCAACTCCCTTCATATCTTTATAACTCCAAGCAAATACATCCACATATGGTGTTAATAATTTCTAGAGTTTGTGTTTAAATTTTGCATCAAGCTTACTACTGACTCAAACCATCTTTGAATCCTCCACATCACTCAAATTTGTGTCTTCTAGCTCATCTACTATGACCCTTTGGTGGTGCATCATCGTTTTCTCATGATTTTCTTCTGCTTGGATGAGAACTTGAACTTCCTTCGAAGCACCCGCATCCTCCAAGATAGTGCTTTGGGACACTAGAGACTGGGGACCATAGCGAGAGTCGGAGTATAATAGGAAACAATTTTATCCACATCCACTTCAAATAGTGATCCTAAATCTAGATTCTGGTTAAGGATTTATTCCTCTTCATTCATAGCCAGTTCAATGCTTCAGCACATATTGGACGCATAGATTGTTGTTTATCTCACAGGATGCCACTTGTACACGAACTTTCTTCTTCCGGTTCCATATTGTAATCTGATCAGTTTCCCAATTGTGTTTAATCGTTTCTTACCTTAGCCTTCCCAATAGCATGGGGTAAGATTTGGAAAATCCTTCCATCTTCAACACAATGAAAGCTACTGGTGGGAAGTCACATCCTGCTATCTAGATTTCGAAGTTTCAGATTAACCCAAGCGGCTTCACTCTTCGTTGATCCATTCGGATGAGAAATGGAGCTGGTTCTAATTCTTGCTAGGATGGCCAGTTCCTGGTGGGTTTTATCCGTGATAATATTTACCCTACACCCACCATCAAGAACCACACCTTGATGGTCTTTCCCTGTATCTGAACTGTCACTTCTGGAACTGCCTCGTCCCAATCTAAACTGTCTAGACTTTGAAAGCAGACTGATCCTCTTCGTCTTACAGAGTACGGACCACTGTGGTTGGAACCTCAACAAGACAATCTTCTCCCATAAGCTTCCGGATTAACATGTCCGATAATTGGGTAGTACCAGAGAGACAACAATTGATCCAGCTTCATATTCTTCAGATCTTCCCAGAGATCATACTCTAAAGCTGCCATCTTTCCACATGTGCTTTCCAAATTGTCGGATAGTATCATTTTGCTTTGACTGACTTATTGTCTCATTAAGGTTTGCTCCCCCATCTGGGTGAATCTTTCCACTTCTTTTGACTTGTATTCATGCCTCTTCGGTGGAGTATCGTCGAACTGGACAACTTTCCCACATCCTATGCGAACTTGCACTTTCCGCCATCCTTCATCCAGTTGGACTTTTTCACACATCCGGTGCATACTGCCGGTGCATACTGGTACTTTCCGACCTTCTTCATCCTTTGTCAGTTCCTCTCGGAGGTTGGATTCTTCCCATGCCATCCACGATTGCTTCTTAATTTGGACTTCGTCAGGCTTTTTAGAAGAAGGAATGACAAGTGTACTTGCCTTACTATGCTTCATTGGACTGAAAAGCCAGACTTGCCACTGGAATCTGGGAAGGAACCTTCTGATCGTTTTGGACCGTTGCTTATGCTTCTTACACTAACTTGGCAACTTGGTCCTGTGGACACACTTTTGGTCCACCCAATCTGTGGGTTTTTCCTGTGCCCTTGATAAAGCATTCTTTTCTTTCATCTCACTGACTCTTATGAACTTGTCACTACCAGTACAACCACCATTGGTGGATTGTCTTCCACCAAGAATAGGCTCAATCTGGACCATATTAATTACCAGAGCTTGAGAAGTAGACCCCATTTGCCTGGTTTTGTTGTAACTCCCCTTGATGATGCTTCTAGACTGGATATTAAGACTTACGGTGACCTGGGGCTTTACAATAGTAATAGTGAAAATTGCCTCTGAGTACTCCTTCAAATCTGCCACGCCCATAGGGATGATACGATGGTGCATTATTATTTACTGAATTGACGGGCGCCACTTGTTGGTGGATGGAAACACTGGGTTTCCCTAGCCCTATGGCTCGTGGTGGATGATAAACACAACTGTTGTATTGGTAGGCTTTTGTGCTATGTGTGTTGGTCGCGCATATTGAAGAATATGGAGTCACCTTACACTCCTCGTTGGTATGACCTTCATTGGAGCACTTGGCACACCAAAATCCAGGATAAAATTTGGTTCCAGCCCCTCCTGCACTTCCTCTAATGAACTTTTTCAATACTGCCAATAGTCGTTCTCATTGACTTCCTAATTCGGCTTTTGGCTCCACTGCTTCCGATTCTGGTGCTTGGAATCTACATCTAAATCTAAATCTTAGTCCATCCAAATTTTCCTCCAATTCATGGTCATCACCCAAATCATCTGAGTTGTGCTTATGCTTTCCCTTCTTAGAAGTGCAACTTGTCAAACTAAACTCAGCACGTCGGGCAATTTCCACCAATGCATCAAAGCCCCCAACCGTAAGATTTACCAAAGTGACAGCTGGCTTCAGCTTCTTACACAATCCATGAACAAACCATTCCCTCATCAAAGCTTTAGTAGGCCAATCTGTAAGATCCACCCAAATCCGAAGAGTACGAAAACGAGCCGCATAATCCTCCATGGACAACCGCTTTTGTTCCAACCGATGGAGCTTATCCAGTACATGAGAAGAGGTCTTGTATTTTCGAAAATGATGAAGGAAAGCATCCCAAAGGGCCTCAAAGGTAAGAAAATGATTAGGACCATATTGAGCATGCCAATTGGTGGATTCACCATCAAAAGTGTTGCTGAAAGCATTCGTAATTGTGGGAACACTGGGTGGCATACCATTACCACACTAAATATTCTCAAATTGGCGACATGGGTATCGGATCTTCTTTTTTCTTGCCATTGAACTTCAGATACTTTAAGGAACCCGATGAGCCATTCTAACAAATGGCAAAGTGACAGTACCAAGGCCCAATAGACCCGATAAGCCATTTTGACAAGTGGCAAAGCGGCAGTACTAAGGCCTAATAGAACCGAAGCCATTCTGGCAGGTGGAAAAGCGGTAGTACCAATGCCCAATGGAACCAAAGCAGGAGCGGCAATGCCAAGACCTGTGAGGAGGAGACCAAAGACTAATAAGTTCCGTGCATGAACAAGGCCATCCGGTCATTCAAGCTCACTTCCAAATTCTTTGTCAGTGGAGTTCTCCTCCCATGCATCTCTGGGATCCAAATTATATTGATTGGTGTCATCTAGGGGATTGTCGTCACAGCCAGTCGGTGAGGCAAAGTCTCTCCTGGTGGCAAGTAGCGTAACGTTACTCATGGTCGGTCATGTGGTGATCAGGAATCATACCACTACTTGTCCAAGAGAGTTTCCAGATCATCCAGTTCCTACTTAGTATCCGGATCAAAGAGCACAGGCATGCCACTTAGTAAAGGAAAAAACTGACAAAAATCATCAAACCACATGGCACAAGAAATGTAGTGTAAAAATTGATGGCAATAATAACCCTACCCATTGGAAAAATGAATGGTTTTGAATTCAATGCGATCAACAATACCCCAATGACTAGCTAATTGGATTGCATTGAATTCAGCGGGACATTGAACAACGTATGATAGTGCGTAGTGCGTAGGCGTCGACAACCATAATCCAGACATAAACGGGGATAGAACTCAACGACACCACATTGCGATGGATGATTTCAACATTTTCGGTCTCTAAAAGGCTAGAAACGATCATGCACTTTGCTGGGAGAGCTAATCCCTCAACCAGTGCTAGATCCATGCATAGAAAGTAGCATGCTAACGAACAATCAAAACCAAGAGAATCAAAAGGAAATCAAACACAACACGATCACTAAAGCATTGGCGGAAAGCCAACGTACACAATTACTCATACAGAACATCAAAAGATAACAATACAAACAAATAAATAAAAGATAGGTAATCAGTAAACCATCAGTGAGACTGCGTATATATTGTTGCTTCTGTGAATGAATGAATGAGTGAATACGTAAGCGGTGCACTTTGTGCAATAAGATGCTAACAGGTGTGATACAAAGCGTCATATACATTCAGTATGTCGGTTAGATCCTCATAGCTATTCGACGGATAAGTATTGAATGACTAAGGATAAAACTACGGGTTAACATTTTTTTTCTTTTTTTTATCTCCCTCATTTTGTACTCTTTTGTCTATCTCCCCCATTTTTTCTCTGTTGTCTATTTGCCCTAGCCCTTTGCTCCTCTTAACACATGGGCTTCTACGATAATGAGATTCTACATCAACATGGGTATCATCAACTCTAGTTGTTTTCACAAAATTCTTCTACACAAAGAGGCATCAAGGAAAAATGTTAAAATTGTGGTGATAGTCCTTGTCTTTGGTTGCACAAGTATGAAAGGCCAAAATGGGTTTGGTTAAAGCTTTTCTTGTTAAAGTTACATGGGTGAGAAAAGGTAAAGAGGTGTAAAGATTCCATAGGTGTCATGGATGATCCCATGGTGAGTATACACTTGCTATATACTAGTGTCAGTGAGAAAAGGCAAAGAGGTTTAAAGATCCCATGACTGATAGTAGACACCTATTATATGCTAGTGTGAGTGTTCATCTCATGAACCTTCTTACTCTCTAGCAAGGAACCATAGTTTTAGTGGTTAGACCACTTGTCTTGGATCATGGAAGTCCTTATTGGAGAGGCTAAAGAGGCCAAGAGGTGTGTTGATCCCTCTTGTTTAAGCCTTTTCTCTACACTCAATCTACTAAGTAAACCTTCTAAAAGAAAATGGTCAAGCCAGAAAGCTTGAACTACCCTCTTCTATACTCTTGCTCAATCACACTCTCACTCAAGCTAGCAAGCATGCACACTCAACACATTCATCCACATACATAAGCATGCACAAACAAGAAGATAAGATCTCAAGAGAAGAAGAAAATTTTTCACTTGAGAAATTATTGAATTCCTTAATTCACATTAACAATAGTTATATATATATAAATGGGCTTTGCCCGGCTACCCAACTCATCTCTACCAATATATATACGGCTTATGGTAGGATTTTGATACATCATTGGGTCCACGACCATACATAACATAAACTAATCCTAGGCTAGAGGTGGGGATTTTAGATGTATGAAAAGAATTAACAACCCCCCACCTAGACCTACTTCTATCCTTGAAAGTTATGAGTGATGGGATTTATCAATGAAAGGTCTTTAGTTAAGCTCCCATCCAGAAAGTTTCCAAAAACTAGATGCATGCAAACAACCCATAAATTTACCAAAGTGGGCCTAAGGTTGATGTCAAAGGCAAGGTTTGCACATGTGATTCATCGTATTTGTGCCATTGCATGGAGCCCTTCTCTTCCTTGAAGTCCTATATTTGGGCCACAATACGATGGTAAAAAATTATCATGCCGATTGGGTTGTATGTTATAGACAATGGAATTGCTTGAAGTGCTTTGTATGTTTCTTGCATGTCAACAAGGCCTTCCTCATGTATCCAATTTTCTACATGATCCTTTGTATGTTGCTTGCATGTCAACAAGGCCTTCCTCATGTATCCAATTTTCTACATGATCCATTACTTCACATACCATGGAAAACCGGCTCTGCAAAATGATTTGCATTGAGTATAATATGCTCACCATCGGCCTCTACACAAGGGTTTTTCAATATGGAACACAAGGCATGGTAGGTGGATACAATCAGATACACTCTCTAATTATATATATATGTTGGTTATTCCAGGCAGATGCCTCTCTTTTCTTTAAGTCATTACACCAAACCCCCAGTTCTCATCTGTCTTTGTATTAAGTATACTATCAAATTGATATTACTAGATGATCTTGGGTGCACGTGATTGTTGTGAAGTGATATAAAAAATGGTTGCTCTCATACAATAATTCCATGCATGGTGTTGAGAATTATGCATAGGTCACCTTCTTTGGTCACTTAGCCACCTTGTGGTTTTCTCCACAACAATAACATACTAGGTAGTTGCAAACACAAGGATGGAATCACTTCTTTCATCTTCTATCATTGTTGCTAGCTTGATTGTGCCCTTCATACTTGCCCTTATCATCCTCTCCTTGGACCTTAACTAATGGTGCTATATTCTTTCGAGAAGGAAAAATAGGAAAAAGAATCTCAACTCTTAGAGGATTTGGATACATATCTCATGGAAATTTCTCATTGGCTTGAAGTGAAGAATGTTAGATTTATACCATTGGCTAATGTTGGTCCTTTGGTTTGGAACTACCATTTGTCTCCTCGGTGTTTTATATATACATTGTAGATGTTATTATGTGTATCATGGTTCCCTACCCTATTGTTGATCTAGAAATAGTATTCATTATCCTTCGGGGGGAAACTAATTGGTAGTGTGGTTATAACATTGCAATGGAACATAACACATAAACATTTTGTGATTATGATCTTGATGAATTGGACCTTTGTTCTTGATCATCACTTATGTTTATCCACTTTTGCGCATTAATGTTACAAGCTTCTTTGCAACCTTTTCCACTACATCTTATGTGCTTTTATCCCTCTATTGGGTGTGGTTCTTGCCACTAGTAGACTTGGATGATAAGAAGGCATACTAATAACGTGTATCCTTGTCATAGTAGCACAAGATGCCTTCTACGTTCATGACCATTTTGAAGCACTCATCCAAGGTGGTAGTTGCTTCCACTTCTTTCATTCTTGTACTTCCTTTGTGACCTTCCCTTTTAGTCTAACAAGAAATAACTTTTTTAGACCACTATCTCATGGCTTCTCAATGGTGTCATGGCACTAAGCAATGATACTAGAAACATTGGCAATGGAATCCTTGACCTTTCAAGATGCTTGATAATGATGAGAGAATTTCTCATCATTTCTTTGTCATCTTATTCTCCTTCCTTTTATTTTTGACTTTAAGCATTATGCCCCGCTTGGAAGTAATGGGACAGGCCTCGAAAGTCATGGACGGGAGTTTCCCCATCCATCTTGTTGCCCCCGCGGGTGAGAAAAATTGGGTTTTGCAAAATCAGATTTGTGAAAACCCTTGTCAGCGAGTTGGAGTTTATTGCCTCCTCTACCCTTGTCTCATCGAGTAGAGCCAAACTTAGTTAAAGAGTTTGTTTTACAATCGTGAATCTTATAAACATACGCCTCACTTGTCCACAAGCACTGTCTAATTGTGTTTCTATCTGCTACATAATTTATTTCTTTTTTCTGATAGAACACTTCATGCCAAAGAGAAGCAACATACTTTTCCAAACAATCCATTAAACGTAGACGTGCCAAAGCATGTGCGTCGGGACTCGTGCCGGTCATATAGAAACTACGGCATAATATTTAAAGTTTTAAGTCTGGGTCCACAATGACAGCAACTGGTTTCGTGGTGTAGTTGGTGTAGAAGGTCTCCGGTTCGAACCTGGGCGAAGCCAACAATTTTTTGGTATTTTCGGTAAATTTATATTTATCACTACATAAATACTGAGGCTAGAGCGAAGACATCTTGGTTATTACACCAAGAAGAAAATGAAACTTTAGAAAGCTATTTTACTTATATAACAATGTGAATGATAAAATGCCATAGAAAAATGTATTAAACTCTACATGATGCAAATCAACCTAAGAGACTTCAGAGGCCTCATACTAAAGATTTAAGACTCAAATGTTCAATGAAACCACATTTTGGCATCATTTTTTTTTTAATGCGATGATTTTTCACTCACGTACCCTTTTTACCCACCCAATGGGGCAGGAAGGGTGAATTTTGAACTCATGATCTCAACATTTGGAGCTCACACTAGGTTGTTTTTCCCAATGCTTGCTTACTTGCATGTAGTAACACATGTAACTTTTAGAGTTAAGCTAGAGAATATGCTTATTCACATACTCCCATTCTTTACTCGAGCTTCAGAGACAGGGAAGGAGGAGAGGGGGAACAAAATGTCATTTTGCTTTTATCATGGTGTGTTTTGAAATCAAGTGACCAAAGTAAAAAGCCCCAACTTTGTGCTTTTATCGTGGAGTATTTTGAAATCAAGTGACCAAAGTAGAAACCCCCAACTTTGTGCTTTTATCGTGGAGTATTTTGAAATCAAGTGACCAAAGTAGAAACCCCCAACTTTGTGTCATAATGCTAGGCAACTTTGGCCCAAAATCATTTGTCTTGAGCTCAAGTTCATGTTATCAAGTGATCAAAGTAGAAACCCCCCAACTTTGTGTCACAACATCACACACATTTGGCCCAAAACTATTTTGTGTTAAGATTAAGGTCATGTTGCACATTAAAGCAAGGAATGTTGATTAGGTATTAGCCCTTCTACACATGCTTTGGTGCAAGTTGTAGTATAATGTTTAACGTAGTTCAATGAGCATGCCAAGCATCACTTTTAGAAACCTATGCGAAAAAGGCATATGCTTAAGATATGAGAATAAGATCTCCCTCCTCCTATACTTAGCCCCTTATAGTTATCACACACATACACACACCCACACGTTCACGTGCACATGTGTACATACACATGAGAGTCAACCATGTCCTCCTCTTACTCATGGTCATCATGTGTATCAATAAACACATTATTATCCTTTTCATGCATCATCTTAGGAAAGGTCCATCGTCTTCTTCTCTAAATTCTATGCATTATAGCCAAGATCTCCATTATCTTGACATTACTATTACACTATCCAAAGCTACTTATAGATCTATGTACACTACTATTACAATGCTACTTTACACATCTATGCATTATAGCCAAGATCTCCATTATCTCGGCATTAAGCACTGGATGTAGAGAATTATAAAAATTACCTGCTATTACACCTACAAAAATATGGCATAACACCAAATGGAATGCAAAAGTTTTGGTTATGGTAACCATAGTGGTTAACATGCTCCCCTTCCTGATTTGAATTTCGTCCTTGAAATTGACTAGTAACCCCTTGTTTAAATAGTTGTACTAGAGAATACAATGGCATAGCAAGTTTTATCCCCCTTCTTGATTTGAATTCCATCCTTGAAATTGACTAGTATCCCCTTGTTTAAATAGTTGTACTAGAGAATACAATGGCATAGCAAGTTTTACCCCCCTTCTTGATTTGAATTACATCCTTGAAATCGACTAGTAACCCCTTGTTGAAGTAGTTATAGTAGAGAGAACATTGGCATAGAAAGATGTAAGGCTATAAGGCTCTCTCGCTTGAAGTAGTGGTGGATGGGTGGTCAAAAATGCACCTTAAACATATCTTAGAATGTGATGTGGCAAGAAAAAAATAGAGCTTGTATTCCTACACCTGTGTCATGTTTGGGCCCTTGTTCAGGTCAAAGACCATGCAATTATTTGGTGGATTCTTAGAGAAGTTGTTTGGTACATACCTCAGAAAGATGCATGTATGCTTGAAGAAGCATACACTTGCTTGTACCATTGGATGTGGTACAAGTATGTATTGATGAATGAATCATTTTTCCTTCCTCTGTCTCTTGTGGGTTAAGCAAATATGGCTAATTGAAGACCACAGTTGGCTCTTTCTCCCTTAGCTCCTCAAACTATCTCTAACTCTAACATGTGATGATAGGCATGAAAGTAAGATTAAATAGCAAGGTGTATTACAATAGGTAGCCCAATTCTTGTGGGCCGTGGCTATAGAGGTATGGCTTCCTTTAGCAAGGTTGTATACCAATATGTCTTCCTCTAGTAGGTTGTAGACCCAATATGTCTTCCTCTATTGGGTTATAGGCCCATATGTCTTCCTCTATTGGTATATCCATGAGCTTGTTCAAATTCTCATATTCTCCTCCTATTTCTAATGGATGCCAGTGGGTGGGGCCATTTGAAGAAGAACTTGATGATTTCTTTTCAGGCCATCCGTAATTCTAAGATCTCTAAGCCCATGTTCTACTCATATTCTCATGTTCTCCTCCTATTTCTTCTAGATGCCCATGGCGATGCCATTTAGAGAGAATAATCTCCTCTTGTTTCTTCTAGATTCTAGCAAGAGTGCCGTTTGAGAAGAACCCGATGATTGCTTTTCGGTCCATCCATAATTCTAAGATCTTTGAGCCCATATTCTAGTCAATTTTTATTCTATCTCTAAATTCACATGCCCTTTTTCCCAAAGAATCGTACCACTCCAAGTCTATGCCCTTCCGAGGGTCAATTTTTTCTTCATCACAAGAGGTGTGTAGTCTTCTTGCCTTGGCATCTCCACATGTATTGCTCCTTGAGGGTTTAGCCTTCCCACCTGGTTTATAAGAGTTGTAATTCTGGTGAGGGGTTGTTGCAAGATTAGGGTGTCTAGCTTTGTCTAGTTTATGTTGCACTAGGACAATGCTTGGAGAGCAAATTTGGGAGGGCAAGATACTTCAAATGAGATCAAGAAACTAATAGAAAATACACATGCACTCAAATTAACCCAATATAACTTAAATTAATAAAAATTAGTCCAATTAATCAAAGTTAATAAAAAATATGATGAAATGATTTAAAAAATATTCTTTTCATACTTAAAGTGATCAGTTTACTTTTCCATAGATGCACCATTACAAGTACACTAGTCCCTATAGGTTTTAGATAATTTACATCAAAAATGTAATTTTACTAATTGACTTTGTACCTAAGAAAATGAGGACTTTTGACTATCTAATGCTGAATCAGATTATGTAACTATATTCCTAACTTTGCATGTGATATTCCAACAAAAGAACTTGAAAGGAAATTCCTTCGTTAGCTAGGAGAGATTGGCCACTAAATGTAAACAAATGTCTATCCACCCACCAAACCTCGACAACATATGGCAGTTCTATGGACAAAGAAGTGATGAAGACTTTTTTAGGGAAAGAAGCTAAGTGGTAGTTCTAGGGGCATAGAAGTGTTGGGAGACTTCTATGGGTGAAGAAGTGTTGTGGCACTTTCATGGGCATAGAAGTATAACTTATTTATAATATTGTGAATTTTTTCCCGTGTTTGGTGATTTTAATATTTTATGGACTATACCACATATTTTGGAGTTAATCTTCTCTTTTACTTTTGCTTTCTTTGGCATTTGAATTTCTCTAACACTTTTCCACTTTATTTGACATTTTTCTCCAACTTAACTACTTCCTTTAACATTTCCCTTGCTCAGTCTAGTTTCCTTGACAGTTTTCCTTAGTTGGATAAGACTTACTCAAACAATCTACTTTCTTTAATATTTTGCTGACTTCCTCTACTTAATTTGAAATTTTTAGCATAATGTGATGCCTTACATGGTTAATATAACACTTACAAGAAGATTGTGATATCTTCTCCGTAACCATGTTGCCAGCTTCTGTGTTACTGTTGCCACCTCTAGGTTCTAATAGCTGTGTCTTGGATCCAATTCCCAAGGCGGCTGGCTCACTAGAGATGATCAAACTTTGGTGCCTCTTGTGCCCTTGATAACATTTCATATATTTTTCTTCATTTGGGGTGGAGTGGTTATCCTTTTAAAATAAGCTTAAAGTAGACTTTTCCACATGTTGTTGCCTTGGGATTGAAGTTGTTCCTTCTAGTTACGTTGGTTTCTTTATCTTGTAGTCACCTCCTCTTTTCATTGTGCCATTTCTTAGGTCCCCAATGTGGTTGTAATCCTTAGTGGATCTAAGAAGGTTGGGTTACATTTTGTATGTTCCAAGAGAACTCATGATCATTGGGTTCATCTTCTTGTTATTTTGGTGCAACCTATTATAATGTCAATATGCTTTGTAGGTTGCCTTAGGTATCCAAATATTTATATTTCCTTTATAGAAACCTTGGGAAACTAGCAATTATTTTGGTACCCATATTGCCATATTATGAGCTCTCGTGTTGTGTCTTTGTTAATCACTCCGTTGGTTAATATAATTTTGCCTGCCTAACCTACTGTAAGGCGCTTTTCCATCTTATGCATGCGAACGGGTACTTAGACAATGCTAGAACATATAAAGTAGCCTTACCCACCATGAGCTTAATGTTAAATAGGGAAAGTCTACAGACTTATTGTACATGTTTTCTTAAGACTAGTAGTAATAGAGGCCAGACCATTTTTAAGTTTGGCTTACCTAGTGTCAAAACCACCATATAAGTCATTTTTTACAATAAGCAATACACAATCTTTCCCTTGTTGCAAAAGTTTTCTTGTGAGCACTCTTTCTTCGCTCTTCTTGCTTGCATGATATTGTGTTCTTACTTGCTTACATGCTATTGAGCTCTCCTTCTTCTTGCTTGCGTGCATGCTATTGTGTTCTTACTTGCTTGATCGATGCTTGTTTTGATAGGTGTGATTGTAGCTTTCCCTCTTACATTAGCTTCTTCTAAATTTCTTACCTTTTTATCAGAGAGAACCATCTCAAAGGACCATCTCTTCTTGCCCCTATCTAGGCATTGAGAGCTCTCCCTTCACCACCTTGGTAAAGGAGCATTCTAATACGACAACGAAGTGAGGATGTGAACGGACGATCTAGTGTACCCACAATGGAAAGTTGCATTTGTGGCTCGAAGGCAAGACCCAACGACAAATGCTTCAGCAAGGCTAAGGTAAGTTCTTGACTTGAACATATTTAGTACTAGCGTAGGGCTTATCTCCATTTTTCTATCCCCATTCCAAGCTATCGGGGGATCACTCAATATTGCTTGGTGTTGATTAGGAGGTCAAACTCTAAAAAACCTACGATTTTGGAGCATTGGATATGGTTTTTTATTGCTTTTGAATTCCAATTAAAGTTTATTTTACATTAGGGCATCTATTGATAGAATAAAAGTTTTTTGTGACCTGCATGAAATGAGAGTGCAAGAGGCCTAGACTCCACTGCATTGATTCAAGAATTAGCTTAGCAATTGTAATTAAGCATGGAATCTGCTAAAAACATGAGCATTGAGATCCCTTAGGTTGAATTATATTTAAATTATCAATTTGTGTTCATAATTTTCATAATTTATTCATGCATTATTGGAATTGGTAGAGTAGAAGCATGTTAAACCTTCAAAAAACACTTAATTAGTTGCATTAAAACCAATTAGGATTAAGAACATTAAACACACCCCATCAAGTCCAAAAAAAATCAAAAACCACAAAAACAAGGCCAAATGAGCTCTTGCATAGGGGGGACAGAGCCCACACTCCCACGTAAAAAGACGTAAATCTAGACACGTGAGCCTGACATGATCCATGAGCCAAGTCACATGAGCCGTGAGTCTGGACATGTGAGGTGAACCTATAAACGTGAGCCTACAAACATGAGGCTAGAGGTAGGTATATCTAATATAGTACATAGTAATTATTATAGCCATAAAGACCCATACACACACCTACCCATGTTCTTGGAAGATTTTGTCATACAGTATGTACCAACTACAAATTCATACAAAAAATCTTATCCTTCATAATTATTAGAATTAAAGTATAATTAATACCCAATAAGTGCACACCAACCTTGTCATAGGCCTAGTTCCTAGATTTTCTTACCCCAGATAGGCTTATTCATACCAGGGAAGTACATAAGCTGAGTTCATACAAAAAAGGAGGAGTGTGCATACATGAGTCTAGAGATGTGAACCTATAGGTGTGAGCCTAGACACGTAAACTTGTAGACGTGAACCTACATATGTGAGCCTAGAGACGTAAACCTAGATGTGAGCGCAAACACGTGAATTTATAGACATGACTCTAGAGGTACAAACTTGGACACATGAGCCTAGCAACAACCAAAAAAATCCTTTTAAAAAAATCAATTAAAAAAGCACTTATTAAAACCCATTCTCAGGCCTCATCTAGAGAAGACACGAAGGACCTTTGTTAATCTAGATTAATTGTTAGAAATGATAATACAATCAATGGTAACACATCAACCCACCAAGTCTTCAATACCAGCAAAATGACCAAAACCCAGCAAAGTGCTCCCCTAATAAGACGGCTATACTCCTTTGGATACACCTCAACAAGGAGATTTGGGAGGAAATGAGCCAACAAAATACATACATGAGTAGAGAAATAATGGAGCACCTGAAAACATGAGCTACCAGGATCCTTTGAACTCCGGATTCACCGAAGTGAATCTATAAACAATACTTTAAATTTTATGAAGAAGGTATTTGACCACCCTATGTTTGGGCATAACTCTAGTGAAGGATCAAGAGAAGCACCTCGAACCTCAAGGTTTGCTCCCACAGGAAGCGGTCAAACCATGTCAAATACAACAATGTTTTAAAAATTTGGTGTCAATCCTAAGCTAGGTTATCCCAAGTTGACCATGACTAGCAAATAGCCCAACAATCATAGTTACGAGACATATCTTTTGTCAAAAGAGACATATCTTTTGTCATACCACAAGGGACAAGTGTTCCATAATATACCTAGCAATAAGCGCACACAGAGCAAGCAGGAGTCCCGCTCTCTAAAAAAGCCCATTATAGTAGTGCCTTTACCAAAGAACCAAGTTCCAATTCTTCTCCATTTGGACGAGGAACACATAACACGTGAAAGGGTAAAGATATAATTCTTAATATTACATCAAACCAAAGAGATCCATGAGGGCATTCACAGAACGTGTCCTCAACCCACAACAAGCTTACAGCCTCAAGGCTAGATTATAGAGGACAAGTGCCATTAGAAACCATGTAGCCTAATCCTATAGGGCAAGAGATCCCGTACCCTAAAAACGAGAGGGTCTCACGCAACCACATCCTTACATTTCACTGCCATGTGAATACACATAAGACATGTTGAAGATGATGTTTGAAATGGAAAGGGGGTTTATGACGACCAACATAGCACCTAGAGGATCATAGTTGGGCAAAACCAAGCCAATCCACATCTCAAGGATGATGACCAAATTTGATGGAACTAGAGATTCAGTATCTAAAGAAGTTCAATCAAATTTATGAGGCCATGAAGAGGATTGATAATCCTGCCAAGATCTACGCATTTAAACTTTACCTTGAAGGTAAAGCATGCTAGTCATTTAGGTTACTAAACCCACTTGAAAAGGTCAACTATGAGAACTTGAGACACATTCACTGTGGGATTTTCGTCTAATGGAGCCAGATGGGAATACCATCATTCAAATATACAACCTCAATTAGGAGGAGGGTGAAACAATGTAGGACTATATTGCTAGAACTAAGTATCTCCATGTGAGATGCAATACCCATGAAAGACTAGATGCCTTATCTTTCTCATGATCGATTTATGATTAGTCCATGACCATCTTTATCCACCTAGACCAAGAGATAGGGGATGCTTCATCCAAATCCTCAATAGCCAAGGGTGGCTAACCAATACCAGCTAGAGTCCTAGTAGTCAAGGACATGAGCATGGACGAGTCGGTAGAAAATCTACTCAACCTTTAGGCCACCATCAGTGTGGCAAGGCTAGCCTAAGGGAAACCTAAAGGCTAGCCTAAAGGGAAACCTCAAGGCCAACCATTGCCAGCACCTCAAGTAGGGCACCCACACTTATTCACACGAAGTGATATGGTTTGGTATGAAACTTGCCACCGAAATCATACAAGTCCGGAGTGTTTGATGTTCAGGCCTAGATAACAATAATATTATGCTCATTGCTAGCACCACAAGAATCATGATGACATAGCTCATTATTAGTACTAGGGAAACCCGACACCATAAACTATGCTCTCAGTGCCAAAGCGAGCAACATGAAGGTACATGCTAAACTAGAGCTTGTACTTGAGGAAGTGGTTGAGTACGAGCCACTGACTCTACCTGGGTTGATCCTTGACTCCCTCATTGACCCTACCTGTAAAGAGAATGTGAGGGAGAGGAAGTGGTTGAGTACGAGCCACTGACTCTACCTGGGTTGATCCTTGACTCCCTCATTGACCCTACCTGTAAAGAGAATGTGAGGGAGAGGGAGAGCTTTTCAAACCCTAGCAAGCAAACACACACAGACACAAGAGAGAGCAAGACACACGAGAGAGATGGATAGCTGAATTTTCTTCTATCTTCTTCTTCTCTACTCAACCAACATAACATAAAGATAAGAGTATACACTATATGGGTTAGGTCTCAACTACTACAACATACAAGATTTGTTCCATAATGTGAACCCGACTAAATGAGCTAGCGCTATAACTATGCCAGTCTCTAGTAATCCAAAATGGCTGTCACACAGCCTGTCATCCCACTGGCTGCATATTACCCATAATCTCACCAACCATGCCAGTGGTGTAGATGCGGAAGCTATCACCCAGGCGGGTCATCAATGTCCACCGTAGCACTAGTTGATCTTGATATCTCAACACTTCCCCTCGAGCTCAACTCCCACACTGCACTCTAAGTAAGCTCCTAAACCTGTGGAGCTTCTCTGTGCCCAATGCCTTCGTAAAGATGTCAGCTACCTGATCCTCTATGCTAACATATACCAAAACTACATCTCCTGCTATAGAACCTTCTCCCTCACAAAATGATAATGTACCTCAATGTGCTTCGTTCTAGCATGATATCCTAGGTTACTGGCCAACTATATGTTGCTCATGTTGTCACAATATATGACAACTGCCCTATCCGAGCTTTCCCGTGTCACCAAGTAGCTTCTAGAAAACCAAGCTACCTCACAAGCTGCCATAGCAGCACCCCTGTACTTTGCCTGTGTACTCGATAAGGCAACTGTTGGTTCCTTCTTACTGCTCCAATTCATAGCAGCACTCCCAAATGAGAACATAAAACCACTAGTAGATCTTCTGTCTGCAATACTACCAGCCCAATCAGCATCTGTGTACCCATGCAACTGTATCTCTGTACCAGCCTCATAGAAAAGTCCATAATCAACTGTGGACTTTATGTACCTGAGGATCCATCTAACCACATCCAAGTGTGGCTTCCTAGGGGCCTGCATAAACTGACTCACAAGTCCAATAGCATAGCTCAAGTCTGCTGGCCTTGTAATGGTCATGTAGATATAACTACCCACTATGCGCCTATATGTAGTGGGGTCCTCCAAAAGCTCACCTATATCTACGGAAAGCTTTGTGTTATGCTCCAATGCCACTGAAATAGGCTTACAGCCTATCATACCATACTTGGACAATATGTCCAAGCCATACTGCATCAATAGCAAAATGCCATGAGATGATCTCACCACCTTTATGCCCAAGAAATACCGCAGCTCACCCAAATCCTTCATCTCAAACTTCTGCTTCAAAAGCATCTTGACATCATGTATGTCTGCATGACTATAATCAGTGATAATCAAGTCATCCACAGAGATGACTAATCGCATGATCCCTCTATCTGTCTTTTTCACATATAGTGAAAAATCTGCATTGGATATCTGAAATCCAATCGTAACAAAATACTCCCCGATCTTGTTTGACCATGCTCTGGGTGCCTGCTTCAAGCCATACAAGGCTTTGCATAACCTACACACAAAATCTAGATGTGCATCACTCTCATAACCTAGTGGCTGCATCATGTACACTTATTCTTGCAAATCACCATGCAAGAAAGCATTCTTTACATCCATTTGATGTAAAGACCAACCCTTCATTGCTGCAGTCATAGCAATGATAGCTCTCACAGTTGCCATTCTTGCAATTGGGTTGAATGTCTCCTCATAGTCTATGCCATAAGTCTGCGCATAGCCCTTGGTAACCAATCTTGCCTTGCACCTGCTCACTGAACCATCAGTATTGTGCTTGACTTTATACACCCACTTACATCCAATTGCCTTCTTTTCCTTAGGCAAAGGCACTAACTCCCATGTTGCATTTACATCCAATGCTGCCATCTCCTCATCCATGGCATCTTCCCATTTCTTATTTCCAATTGCTTGCTTGCTTTTACCATGTAAGCATAATGATGGGCTGTATATCCATCATATCTCAACCTGTCAATGGGGTATCTAACCCTCATAGACCTGCGTACACCTGGATCACTACCAACAACCCTGGTTCTCCTTACATCAGGAGTAACCATAGATGGAATGCCAAGCTCCTCATCAAGGCTCTGCTCATCAGAGCCACTAGAGTCACCATCCACATATGAGTGACCTGCTGACAAATCAGGCACAAAAGGTTGATCTACCTTTTCCTTCCCTTTCTGTGACACATGTGTACCCGCATCATTCCTCAACGTGCCTGACCATGGACTAGCATTAGATCCACTGCTTGAGGACTCCCCAGGTCCACTCAGCACCTATGATTGTTGCTCTACATGTGGTGCAACATCAGCACTTCTTACATCTGCATCTTCTATTGCCTTCACTACTGGTGCATACCAGCTACTCATCTCATCGAAGACAATATCTCTACTTACTCGCATCTCACGAGTGGTAGGGTTATAACATCTATAACCTTTTTGCTCCATAGCATAACCAATGAAGATGCATTTCTCTGCCTTTGGATCCAACTTTGTTCTCACTTCATCAGGAACATGTACATATGCAATACACCCAAACACTTTCAAGTGAGACACATCCGGTCTTATGCCTATAAACTTATGTTCAGGAGTCATACCATGAACAGTTGCAGTGAGTGTCCTGTTCATAATGTACACAGTAGTTGCTACTGCTTTTGCCCAAAAGTAATGTGGCATATTCTTTTTAGCCATCAAGGCATGTGCCACTTTTGCAATGTGCCTATTTTTCCTTTTTGCAACACCATTCTGTTGCGGAGTGTACTTGCACGTAAACTGCCTCTTGATTCCTTACTTTCTCAGGAAATCACTGAACTCATTGTAGAAATATTCTCCCCCACCATATGATCTTAGGCATTTTATTTGCATGCCTTTTTTCTTCTCGACCAAGGCTTTAAATCTCTGAAAGTGAGCAAACACCTCACTTTTCTCCTTCATGAAATAAACCCACACTTTCCTAGTGTGGTCACCAATGAATGTAACATAGTACCTGCAACATGCAATTGTTGCAGTCTTGGTTGGTCTCCATACATCTGAATGTATGACATCCAATGGCCCTGCACTGACATGCTTTTCATGTGGGAAAGCATGTTTGGCTTGCTTACCAAGTTGCCATGCGTCACATACCTTATGCATACTGTCAACCTTAAACTTTGGCAAACCTGCAACAATATTTTGGGCTTGCATAGACTTCAGCCGTTGTACATTCACATGACCAATGCACTTGTGCCATATGTCAATATCTGCAATGACACATGTTCCATGCGCAAACATGGATGCCTTTATCTCATGCATGTTCCCATCCAAAGTAAACATCCTGCCATTTCTATTACGCTTTGCAACCAAGCGACACTTATTTTTGAAGTCTTGATTAAACCTCACTTGCAGACCATGCTCAACCATCTGTCTAACAGAAACTAGGTTCTTTGTAATATTCGAAACATGAAGTACATCAGCCAAGTACTTCATTTGGCCATCCTGCATAGACAATGGCACTTTACCAACATGCGTAATGGGATGCACAGTATCATCACCTCTTTGTACATAACTTGGTTTTTCCATTTTCTGCATATCTCTAAACCACTCAGCATGACTGGTCATGTGGTTAGAGGCGCCATAATCCACATACCATATATCTTGAGATCCTAACACATCCCCTGTTATGGAACTAGGCATGTGCTGCATCACAAACAGCTGCTCACTTCGTCATCACCTCCATGTTTGCTAGATGATACATAGTTGCCTTGCTGCCCACTTTTAATGTCATTCTGCTTTTTGTAGCAGTCCTTTGCCATGTGTCCTGGTTTGCCACAGTAATAGCACTTTATGCTATTTGCATTTTGATTTCTTTACCAACCACCTCAGCCTCTTTGGCTCCCCCTGTCTCTAGACTAGCCTCTTCCACCTGTGTATGATTGCTGTTGTGAATCATTGGACTGTTGTTGTCCAAAATTCTGATTTCCTTGTCGGCCACCACCTTGGCCTTGACCACGTCCTCTACCTCTGCCTCTACTTGAATTAGAGTAGAAGGCCTGTTCCAATGTGTTCTTGCTTTGTGAAGAAGAATCCTTACCTAAAGCCTTTTCTTCTATGATCAGCATAGATATCAAGTCCCAAAAGTTGGGAGTATTCTCCCTAACTGCAATGGAGGTCTTGAATGGCTTGTACTCTTTGCCAAACCCATTCAGACAGACACTCACCAAATCATCATCCTCCACTGATACGTTGATAGACCCAAGGGATTCAACAATGCCCTTGATCTTTAAGGCATATTCATTGATGGACATGCTTTTCTTTTCCACAGTATGCAACTCTTGCTTTAATTGCAACTTCTTTGCCTTTGTGTTAATCTAGAACATCTGAACCGATTTTTCTGCCATGCAACTGATGGAGTGTTTGCATCATGTATGTGTCCTATCATAGTGTCTGTGACACTAATTGAAAGCCAGTACATGACTTTTCTTGCACCTTGATTCCAATCCTTGAATGCCTTTATATCTGCGCAGGAGTGACATTCTCCTCAGATAACTCTGGAGGCTCCTCATTATATCCTTCTACATAATCCCAAAATCCTTTACCAATTAGGAAATTGGTCATTCTGAACTTCCAGGCATGGAAGTTATTCTTATCCATATTATCAATAAAAATCTGATTAATTCCGTCAGACATGTTTTCCTCTAGCAATCAAATAACCTACAAACAAAAAACTTCTGTATATGCAACCTGTAATATAGTAGTATCTCCTGTTAACTGCTGCACATGCTTGTCTTTTCCACAGTATGCAACTCTTGCTTTAATTGCAACTTCTTTGCCTTTGTGTTAGTCTAGAACATCTGAACCGATCATGCAACTGCTAGAGTGTTTGCATCCTGTATGTGTCCTATCATAGTGTCTGCGACACTAATTGAAAGCCAGTACATGACTTTTCTTGCACCCTGATTCCAATCCTTGAATGCCTTTATATCTACAGGAGTGGCATTCTCCTCAAATAACTCTAGAGGCTCCTCATTATATCCTTCTACATAATCCGAAAATCCTTTACCAATTAGGAAATTGGTAAAGGAGTGGCATTCTCCTCAGATAACTCTAGAGGCTCCTCATTATATCCTTCTACATAATCCGAAAATCCTTTACCAATTAGGAAATTGGTCATTCTGAACTTCCAAGCATGGAAGTTATTCTTATCCATATTATCAATAACAATCTGATTAATTCCGTCAGACATGTTTTCCTGTAGCAATCAAATAACCTGCAAACAAACGTATCTCATGTTAACTGATGCACAGCGGTACTTCAGCACAATCTGTGTCACCAAATGTGACCAGAGTACATGTACATAAACCCAGTATCAACAATACATGTGCAAACCCTGTCTGCACTTCCAAAATGCACTGCTGCACTACAATAACCAAATTTTTAGCAGAAACAGTTCTCTACCAAAACTTCCAAAAAACTGTCGAAAATACCCTGCAGTTACAAAATGGGACCCGTAACGCGCCCGAAACGCAAATCTGATTGAAAAAATGTCATCCATTTTAGGACAAAGTATACGTGCCCTGTATCTTCGCTCCCACGAAGACAACTCCTCAATCGGAGATGTGTAGCTCCCAGAGCTACTCCTAGAGCTACTAAGGGGGTGTTGTACCTAAACAAAGAAGGGGAAAGAGATGATGGTGCTCTTACCCGTGTAGTACCACTTCCTTCCTTGCTTGTTCTTGCCTCTTGCTTGCCTCCTTAGCTCTCATATGAACCAGGCTCTGATACCATAAAGAGAATGTGGGGGAGAGGGAGAGCTTCAAACCTTAGCAAGCAAACACACACATACAAGAGAGAGCAAGACACAAGAGAGAGATGGATAGCTGAATTTTCTTCTATCTTCTTCTTCTCTACTCAACCAACATAACATAAAGATAAGAGTACACACTATATGGGTTAGTACTTAACTACTACAATATACAAGGGTCGGTCCACAATGTGAACCCGACTAAATGAGCTGACGCTATAACTATGCCAGTCTCTAGTAATCCAAAATGGCTGTCACATAGCCTGTCATCTCACTGGTCGCATATCACCCATAATCTCACCAACCATGCCAGTGGTGTAGATACAGAAGCTATCACCCAGGCGGGTCATCAATGTCCGCCGTAGCACTAGTTGACCTCGATATCTCAACAACATGGGTTGATCCTGATTAGTTCTCTTTTGTAAGAATATTCTCAACTTTGGAGAGACTTATCTGACTAGATGAATGTGAATTTGAGAGTCTACACAGCTTAAACGGACTAGATGAATGTGAATTTGAGAGTCTACACAGCTTAAATGGACTGGAACCTAAAGAGGAGAAGAATGAGCCCTACCACAATGTGCGCTCTCCTTCTATAACCAAGATGACAACCAAAACCGCCCATGAACAAGCTGGGACACTACTTCGAAAGTGATGAAATGAACGCCATGTTACCTATTGTTTATAAAAGATTAAAGGTCTCTGCCACAATCTTGGATGATCATGTTGGTGTCAGCATAATCACCAAGGATTGCTGGGAGGCCAAGGAAGCCCACCACTTTAGGCACGAGCCTTAGCTTGTGGATGAAAACATAGACAAACCCTTAGGCATCCTTCACAATACAAAGATTAAGACCTTCAAGCTAAGCTTCTACCATACATGATCCTCAGAAGGCCTTACATGAGAGACGTAAGACTGGTTCACCATTGGGAAACCAATCACATTTATACACACAAGGGTAACCAATCCTTAAAAATAAACATGAAAATAAGGAAGACTCATCCTGTGGGTCGAGGCATTCTCACCAATGAGTCAGATACAATTGCTTGGACTGCTTGAGGATATTTGTAGGGCATCCAACACAAAAGCTCACACCACATCGATTTAACATTTATAGAACTTCCTAACAAGATATTAGTTGGTGAAGATGTGGACAAGAATATGAACCTCTCCTAGAGCTTGCCGGCTCCGAGGACTGGATTCACGTTCTTATAGCCATGGACACTCTTCCACAGAAGCATGAGACAAGGTTTGTACTATTGCTGACTCCGAGGACTGGATTCACGTTCTTACAACCATGGACACTCCTCCATAGAAGCATGGGACAAGGTTTGTACTATTGGACAATGCCAAAATCCCATCCCTATTCATTCTTGATGCATGTGAAACAAAACCAGAAGTGGAACTGGCTCAACTTGAGTTAGAGTTCTCCTGAAAAAAGACCATCTAGCTACGTGGCCTACCTTGGTTGACACTGGACCAGTGCTAGCCACAATGTGTTGACTTGGGAGACATGGATCTCATCAAGCCACCCACCCCTTGCACCACGTGCAGTAATCATCATCAGGGTAAATAATTCCCAACCTATGACCGTCGGTTATTTTGAAGCGGAGCTTCTACATCGTGCAAGTTTTATCTGACCCCCACAGGTACGTTGAAAGAGAGGATCATCCTCGGGATCACGACCATAGATTGCATCGTTAGTTGGTGAAAGAGGACCGCAACGCTCGAGCTCCCCTTCGAAATGGTCACCATACCCTTGGTGGATAAGGGCACTGCGAATTTATCAACATCCCAAGACTCTTCCTCCACTTACAAACTACCACCTTGCGTAACCTCTAACACTACACAACTCTCTCGCCTCACCATGTCGACCACTCCCTCAAGCCATTATGGAGATCCAATACCTTATCGTGGCAAAGACGAAGACTACCCTCCAAACGTCAACTTTAGCAACCCTTTTGGGGGATCACCAAGAAAGAATGGGTACTTGCCGTGGCTAGCCAGGGCAAGTACAACACCCATTCAAGGACCTAATGGCAGCCACCATTTGGTACAAAGCCCCACTGTGAGTGGATATTTGCCGAGCAGGCACCCCATGCAATAGTGTTCTATCCAAACCTCGAGCCCCATTGGATCCCTGTCAAGATGCTAGAAGCCCAAGGCTTTTATAAAGGAAACTTGTCTGTTTGGGTCCCAAAAATTCCATCGTTGCACAACCCTAAAAGCCTAAAAGATCCAAGCAAAAGCATCGTTACCCAATACCACCCCGAAAGTCTATGCTTCATTGAATCTCAACAAAATTTATAGATGCACAAGGATTCTATGAAGGAACCCCCATAGCTGGGTGCTGATATCAAAGAAAATTGTGCCTCAGACACCTGCAAATGCACCCTCGAATGTTAAATCCATGTGGGTGTGGAGACCCAAAGCCATGCCCTCAGTTGAAAACTTCGAGGCTCAAGTAGGAATGGAGAGTAGTTGTTTTTCGACCTCAACTCATGTGCCAACACTGCCTTCCGAGCAACAAGCAGCACAACAACAACACATTGCCGCCCTACCCCACCCTCGAAGGAGCGCCACCACCCATGTTGCCAAACCCTAAACAAAACCATGCACGCACTTATGTGGCACCCGCCGACGACGAGCAACCCTAGGGCTCAAAAAGATCACCTTGACCCCACAACACCTATGTGTGCCACCATGACCCACACAACACCTATGTGCCCCACACCACAAACACCAACTCACACACCCCCATTCGCACTTCCCACGTGCACATTGCACATGTACATCATTATGCATGTACCACACCACCATAGGCTTGCATGCGTACGCACATGCACCACACACTCATTTGCACCCACACATGCATCTACCTTTGCACATGTGTGCGCCCACATTGGCATTCACACGTACACCATACGTGCGCACGCGTAAACAAGTTTGTTTGTTTTTTTTAATTAAAAATAATAAAAATGAAACTTTAAAAATAAGGGAATAAAGAAAAAAATATAAGGAAAAAAAGAGAATTAAGGAAGGGGCTTTTTTGGAAGGATAAAAAAGAAGAAAATTAAAATAAAGGAGAAAAAAGAAAAAAAGAAGAGATTAAAAATAAAAAGAAGAATAAAAAAGGAAAAAAAGAGGAAGAAGAAAGGGTTTGTTTTTGTTTGGGAGGAGGAGGGGTTTTGATTTTTTTGAAAAGAGGGGGGTGCGTACATGCGAATGTATGTGCATGTACGACGTGGCAAGCGGTGTGCCTGTGTAGATGGATGGGGTCCACACAAGTGTGCCCACATGATGGCGTGAAAATGCAGGTGCATGCGGGGATTGGCGGGCACACACGATATACGTGTATGGGGTGCATATGCGGGTGAACGGGGATGCACAAGCAGCTTGTTTCTCCTTTTATTTATTACAAAAAAGTCTCCCTCTTTTTATTTTATTTTCTAAAAAAAATCCTTCCTCTTTTGTTTTTTTATTTTCCCCTCTTTCTTATTTTATTTAACAATTTAAGAAAACCTAAAAAACCCCTAAGTCTCATTTCTCCTCTTTTTCATTTTGTTTATCTATTTTATTTGATTTGCTTCTCCTTTTTTATTCTTAAAACCAAAAAAAAAAGAGCACCCCTATCTTTTGAGTTAATTTTCCTCCTTTTTTACTTTTTTATTATTATTAAATTTAAAAAACAACCCCTCCCTTATTTTTTTTATTATAATCTGTCTATTTATTATTTTTTTTTAAAGAGAAAAAGAGTAAAATAAAACATACATACAGAGTGTGTGAGAGCATATCTTGATACAGTGTTCTACACCCACTCTATTGGGCACTGATGACGTTAGTGGGGTATCGTAGTATCTAGTCCATACTATGCATAATGAAGTTGATAGTTATATAGTCTTGTGGGTTGACTACCATGAGTATATAACATGCCCGTTCCTAAAATATGAATTTGGACAGATTCTTGGATTCATCCAGGTATATATATATATATATATATATATATATACATACCCCTCTCTTTTTTAATGTTTTATTTTTCATTTAATTAAAAAAACCGAAAACAATAAGCTAGGCGCCCTGTCCTGTTCCGTAGCGCCGCCTCCGCTCCCCTCCCCTCCCCTCCCCTCCAAACTCCGCCAAGACCCCCACGACTCGTCCTCCGTCTTCCTCCGCCTACCTATGCCAACCACAGTTCCTCCCTCGTCTTGCCGCCTTCACAGCGTCCCCTTGCCCGCCTACTCCTGCTATCCGCCACAGTCGCCTGCTCCCCCCGCCTTCACAGTGGGAGAGAGAGCCTCTATGTATGCTCCTTAATAAAGCTCTCTTTTAAGCACATGCACAATTGTTTACTGAGAAAAGTGTTACCCGAAAGAGACCGGCCTTCCCATTTCTTCACCAACATACACCCTAGCCTCTCTGCCAACCACACCACACCACCCCTAGCTTATCCAATAACCCGTCAGCACATCCGTGCACTGCTTGCAACCTCACAAAGACCTCGGTGAGATGAACTAGAGGATAATCTAGATTCCCGCTTAATACAATGTGTGTGCATGCCACCTACATTCTATCTATGGGCTTTATATGTATGAGACACATAGGTACTGTTCTTCGTGAACCTGCCTGCATTGATCCTCACCCTATCCATGTACATTTTTGGATGGAGGGACAATAGCCAACAAGAACCTTCTGTCTTCAATCACACCACCCCTTAATTCACACTACCTATATCCCATAGGCTTGACAACATCACATCCCTCAAGCCACAGAGGTCGTCCAACTCCATTGCACAGAGAAGGAGATGGAGAAGAGGAGAGTAAACAACAAAAAGTAAACAATCCACTCACCCACACAATCCACTAGCAAACCAACAATAGAAACCAAACATGCAAGCAAGCCTTACCACAAGCGGACAAGATTAGACCCAATTATGATAATGGGATTATGTATATTCTCATTAGTAAAAATGACACATATACGTGTCTTATATTTACAATGCCCAACCATCCAAGGAATGTGTGTGGGCCCAAAGACTAAAACAAGCTATTTTTCTAGGCTATGAATATGCAACACATATCCTAAGCTAATAATTACATATCAATTGACATTAGACAAGTCACAAGCTCCTACTTGGCAAGGTACCAAATCTACATAAGTCGTCTCCTAACCATCTGTCCACATTTGGCCACCATCTACACACTAGTGTATGGGGAACTACCAAGTGCCCAAATGCTCACCGATGACTACTCCTCGTATAGGGGGCTAACAAGATGGAGCATATCTATCACCCATAGTGACAACACAAGGATGAAGCACTGCATATTTTGCTTTTTCCACTAACTCAATTGATGATGGTGCATGTGCATATACAAGAGTAAATGGAGGCCATGGTCACACCCATTAGAAAGATGTAATGGAACTTGCACTATCAACAAAATGTAAATTTAAATGACACATCCCATGGAAACATCCCCAACAACAAGGCAACCAGAAAGTCTACGGGTGCTGCAGAGGACACCATGAAAAAAGCATTTTCTCAATGCTCCACCCCACCCCTTTCCTTGGAAACATCCCCAACAACAAGGCAACCACAATGTCTATGGGTGCTACAGAGAAATGCTTTTCCTTGCTTCTTCATGAGTGTCCTCTGTAGCACCCATAGACATTGTGGTTGCCTTGTTGTTGGGAATGTTTCCATGGGATGTATCATTTCAAGAGGAGTGGAGCATTGAGAAAATGCTTTTCCTTGCTTCTTCATGAGTGTCCTTTGTAGCACCTGTAGACATTCTGGTTTCCTTCTTGTTGGGGAAGTTTCCATGGGATGTCATTTAAATCTACATTTTGTTGATCATGACAAAGCTAGATTTCAACTCAAGAGGATCCATGCCTTCATGAGAGAAATTCAACAATATATTATATGATTAGTTAATATCAACCGTTATCGTGGATTTCACTACAAAGCATGATTATCATTGTGTGGTTAATGAGCTTACAACAATGTCAAGACGTATCGCAAGTCAAGAAAAGTTTCAATCAATCAACAAAAGAATAAATAAAGATTCGCACTTTTTCATCCTCCAGAATGAGGAAAAACAAGATGCCAAAAAAAAAAACATAAGGGAATGGAAATGAAGAATACAATTATGCAAAAGCAACCTTCTAAGCAATAGTAGCAATAGCCAACCACTGATGAAAATGGGAAAAACACACATTAAAAGACAAAAAAGTACCACAGTATTTGCCCATACTTAATCGATTAACTTTTAGCAATACCTTCATTACCACATCAAATTGCAAGGGAGATGAAAGAACATGGTCCTCCTCAGGTGTTCAAGGGGGGTTCCAAGAAGCTCCCTTCATTACCATAACAAATTGCAAGGGAGATGATGGTCCTCCTCAGGTTGTTCAAAGGGGAGTTCTCGTTGCTCCGATAAGTATGCAGCTTAAGCAACTGTGGAACGTGTTGCATACGCTACCAAAGGACACTCACACTCGCCCACACGGATGACACAAGGATAGTGAGAAGCGGATTCATCAAATCAACCAAGTGAGGCCTAAATCTTCAATGTCCCCCTCTTCCCCACACACACAAGCACATGGGGACTCGGGAGAGAGAAGCCTTTTCAAACTTAAGCTCCTTGCCATTTGAACTTTGTATAGAGATTGAACATTTGCCCAAATCAAACGAACGAACAAACCACACCCTAAAATACACCAATTTTTTGTTGGATAATAATGCTCATTTGCTATAACTCGTGAGTGCAATGCTCAAAACGTAGGGATACTTTGGATTTACTGTGTTGACCCATTTTTCTAACAATGCTGATAATTATTAATTGTCAGTTGGTTAATTTTAGGCACTTTTTAATCTCTTGTTAGTTAGAATGGCCTGGCTCCTAAAGGCCATCATGACCAGCCATGTTACTTTGGAGGTCTTTTCTTTGATCATTAACATTAGGGCAGCACTCAAAACAGTTTTTAGTATTTGAGCTTGTAAACCTTTATAGAATCCAAATGCTCCTTCTCTATGCCAGATTATGTTGATGGCATCAATCATCCTCTTTGGTGGCCTTCTTGAGAGTCTTTCAATGCTTTTCTGCTCATCCATGTCTTCTTTCCCCTCAGCAACTTGTAGTAGAACCTTGCACCTGTGAGAATCGAAGCAATTAAGCACTTAAATGGCTCAGTAACTCATCCTTTGTGTGGGTGGGAAGGGGGAGAGGGGAAGCAGCCAGATAAAGAATTCTTGACTGACCTTTCTTACCTTATAGCAGGATATGTTACAATTGTGGCTATGGCTTTGGACAAAGCTCCCAAGAGAAAAGCAGCAAAGGCTGATAGCACAACTGGTGAGGCACCCTCTGGATTTCCCATAGCTGCTGCTTGTGCTCTGTGTGTCCTGACCAGTCGATTCTTCAACTGTTCAAAGACTGTATACTACAAAAAGCACCATTCTAGATGTAAGGACACCTCCCCTCAGCAATGCAGAATAATTGAGTAGTTTAATGCCAATTATTACCTGTACAGCAGGATTTGATGTCAACATTAGAGATGCTCCAAGCCCATCGAATGCTTGTCTCCAATCACTGGCGGTCAGCGTTTCCCATAAACCTCTCGACTTACCAAACGAGCTTGTCTGCATTCGAGCTGAAGCTGTGTCCAAGGGCTGCAAACATATTAATGCTCAGAACACTTATATCACTTGGACACACGACACGTACATCCATGCGCAAGTAGCATTGTACCAGACCATCTTAGCTCTTCTAACACACTCATTTCTAACTCCTCCCATGAAATTATTTAGACAACATCCACATATGAACGTACACAGAGCTTGTTGACGCAAGAAATTGTTACTATAAACAATGCCAAGCAATTCTATTTCTATTGAGGTAAATTATCCCTAAATGGATTGAAGAGATCACTAACAAGTCATGGGAGTGAGGTAGGAACATGAAATGCCAAAATCAGTCTCAGATGTTCTGGGTGCATTTCGCCTTGCAATGCTTGAAGCCTCCTGTCAACCATCTTGTCCCAACTCTCCAATTAACAAGGGATGGTGCTGTTAGCCGGAGTACCTAATTTTTTATTAAGGCGTGCTGAATTTACTGACATTACGAGGAGATAGAAAGAGGGGATGGCACACAATATAGGGTACCAGTCACCCACTCAAGGGCCTCCACTGTTGCTGTTCCTGGTATATTCACCCTTCGATGCTTAGTATCTTCCAGATCTTCACGGTGTTACATGAGTGCTTGGGCATACTGAGGTTGTTGCTCCATGAGTGTGTGGGTTTGCTAGATTGTTGCACAAGGGTTTGCAAAATCATCATGGGGGTATCCATGGTAGGATTGCAAGGGTAGAGGCACTTACAACAAGACCTTGTGGAATTTGGGGCTTGCCCTCCATGCTGGATTGCTCTTCCAGGGTATTCATAGTGGGAGGCTCAAGGAATCTACCAGAGCGCAATAAGGCCATCCACTATGCTCAAGTGGGGTGCTCTTACAGGTTTTTGGCTAGAGCACAATAAACCATCTACAAGAAAAAAAGTTAAGCTCAAAGCCTAAGCTCTGAAGACTGATACCAATGTTACATGCAGCATAGCGGAAGCACTTAATTATGGATTGTTGCACATTAAGAGTGTGATATGGAGAAAGTAGAGAAAACAAATATCCTGGGATGCAACACTACCATTGCTTGTTTTACATTTGACATTACCACTGCTTGTTCAAAAAGTGAAAGACATTCTAATCTACCAGCCTACAGGAAACTTACACAAAAGAGCCTATAGAGAATTGGATGCTTAGCTCCCAAATACAAGGCCAAGGGATCGCGAGGTCGGATGTGTCATCCATGATCTACCTGCTCCCTGGTAGAATCCTATCGAGGCTAGAGATGGTCGTTGTAGCCATCAATGAACGCCAACGATGTCTGTAATGGAGGTCCGAGTGGTGTCATTGATGACCCCAGCTCTCTGGGTGTAGCCTCATCAAGGACTCTCAGTGGTGCTGGAGCTTGAGCAAGTACAGGCCCAAACATCTCTAAAGTCTGAAATGCATCACCTATGAGAGAGGACCAAAGCCATTCTCAAAAAGACAATGGAATCTCCCCCATATCCCATATTATACTAGACACCTAAACAAGTAATTTTCCTCTGTCTCTGTCTCCCGGTTGTGCATAGTGTGTATATCTCCCATGGAATGCCCTCAGCTCTCCCTGACTCCATCCAAAGGTGGTGGGGTGACACCCTCAGCTGACCAATGGCAATACGAGAGAGAGAGAGAGATGCATGTGGCGCACATGCAATGACCTTGTGATGCATTTTTATTTTAAACCATCAACTATCAAAAGCAACAAGACATGGTGGGCCACTCGTGAGATAGGGGCCTACGCAGGTTCAACATATTGCCACTAAGTCTTGCCGCTTTCTTCTCTTAGCAACCTACGCACAAAGGAAGGTGAATAATGGTCGACTCAAACCAGGTCGTGCAATGTCAGAAACCCAGAGGAGTTCTTATAGAATTGTGGTTTAAGCACAAACAAGTTTGACTCCTCTATTCACTACCCATGCAAATCAAGCCAAACTCCTCGAAAACATAAAAACCTATATAACATAGAGAAGAAAAACAAGCACAACTCTTCTTTTAAGGCAGATGGGTACCTGAGTAATGACAGCCGTGCATGCTCCAGCAGTCGCTGCAACAATAAGATTTGCACCTGTTCCCATTCTTTCTTTCCTACTTCTTTTCAGGTAGCTATTCTTTATATAGCTGTAACTGTAGAAATATATGAATTGTGACACGAATGACTGCAGATTCTTGGTTCCGAGTCCTTGGTAGAGTGAGAATAGTTGACGTGATTGGAGCGCCTCTTTGAAAACATCGGCAGGAGACCTGGCTACAAGCACACATACAATCTCATGACTCATTCTCCATGATCTCATGACTCATTCTCCATAGAGGGCATGTACCTTCATGTAATGGAATAATATCATGCTCTAATCCATCTTTCATGTGATGAAATCAAGTGCCGGGGCAAGCATATGCAGCCATGTCTCCATCAAACATAATCCATCTCATGGTGTTTATGGCATGACATATTCTGCAAGATTGTGGAAGTCCCCTGCTACAAGAAAACATGCTTGGCACCCACCCCCTTATTTCTTTGTTTTTTTTGCACACTTTTTCATTTTTTCCCCTTAAAAATACACTGTAATTTTTTTTTTTAAAGCAGACAGAGGGTCAAGCATGAAATCGAGTGAATGAAAACATGCCTGTATTTGCGATGCTTGCCGGCACGGGCTTCGGCTTGGTACTTGGTCTTGCAAGTGTCGAGGGGGTAAAGGATGGAAGTGCTTAGAAGCCCGCCCACAGCGCCGGAAGTGGCCTCCGTCAGAGCCTCAAAGTCCAGCCCCATCCTCTCTCTCTCTCTCTCTCTCTCTCACACACACACACACAACCCTACCTCTCTCTAATGTCTCTCTAACCTCTCCTGGCTTTCCCGATCTTAGCTCTGGCAAACTAACCACTCCATCATGCACATTGCAACTGCGCCGATCTGCTTTCGCTTCTGTGTGCAGTGGCTGCAACAGAGAGAATCGAAAGAATTTAAATGATTCTGCCGTTGTTGTTGAACAGTTTTGCACGTTTTGAGTCATCACTGACGAGATCGGCCATTCTATGGCACGGTGCCTTTAAGAGAGGACAGTTCAAGTGGGATCTACTGCCGCCGGACGGAAAGGCAAATCGGAAGGATCTAGTTGTCGAAAATACTAAACTAGGGATAAAAAGTAAACTAGGGACGACGACAGCTGAGAAAAGGATGCGGATCGCATTTCAAGTGGGATGCTGAGAAAATGATGCGGATCGCCCTCGTGTCACAATGGCACAGTGCCTTTAAGAGGCAATTCAAGTGGGATCTACGGCGGACGTGGGCGGAAAGGCCATAGCCATTAGATTAAGATTTAAAAAAAGTAAACTAGGGTGCCGCCTTGCATGTGGGATCGACGATGGAGGTGGGCGGGAAGCGCACAGCCGTCAGATTAAGATTTCAAAAAAAGTAAACTAGGGAGCCGCCCTGCATGTGGGATCGATGGTGGAGGTGAGCGGGAAGCGCACAACCGTCGAATCCAAGTTCAAAAAAAGTAAACTTGGGAAGCCACGGGATGATGGAGGTGGAAGCTTCTTGGGCATAGCCGTCGCTCAAACCTAGGGAGCAAGTAAACTAGGGTGCCGCTTGTGTTCGACTGCCGAGGACAAGCAACCCACAGGAGCGTTTGAGGGGAATTTCCCAGCCCACGTTCAGCATCGTATACGCCTCCCGTTTGCACAAGTACCCTCTTACCACAAGTACCCCTTCTTCCTCTTCTTCTTTGCAGCCCCTTCTTGTGATTTTACAAATAAATCTCTTGTGATTTTACAAAGAAATCTCTGGTTTTTAGAGTTAGCATTCACTTAATGCTATGTATAAAAGGTTTTGAATGTGTGTGTGTGTGAGAGAGAGAGAGAGAGGGAAAGAGAGAGAGATGTTTGCATGTTTGTTTTTCTTCCTTGGAAACCCTTTGCCTATTGCATGCATACCTTATTGCCATGCTGGGGTTCACTTATTGCCATGCTTAATGCCTTATTGCCATCTTGCAATAAGGTATGCATGCAATACCTTATTGCCATGTGATTGTGTATGCATGCAATACCTTATTGCCATGCTTAATGCCTTATTGCCATGTGATTGTGTATGCACGACACACTTAAAGGTTCAGCCTAGTTTATTGCACGGACCTAGTTTATCCCTAGTTTACTACATAGACCTAGTTTGAAAAAGGTTTTGAATGTGTGTAAAAGGTTTTGCATGCCTTATTGCCATGCTTAATGCCTTATTGCCATGCAGGTACTTAAGTGATATGTGATCGTGTATGCATGACACACTTATAGCTTCAACCTAGTTTACTGCATAGACCTAGTATATCCTTAGTTTACTACATAGACCTAGTTTGAAAAAGGTTTTGAATGTGTGTAAAAGGTTTTGCATGCCTTATTGCCATCACTTATTGCCATGCTTAATGCCTTATTGCCATGCAGGTATTTTAGTAATATGTGATCGTGTATGCATGATACAATTATAGCGTCAGCCTAGTTTACTGCACAGACCTAGTTTATTCCTAGTTTACTACACAGACCTAGTTTGAAAAAGGTTTTAATTTACTATATTTTCCTAGCTAGGTCCTAGTATAACCCTTGTGCACTAGATATGCATAGTTTATCCAAATCCTAGCTTACACATTGCTTACTAATGTATCCTTGGTTCATTTTACTTCAATGAAAGCAAGTCACGATATAGTAGTCCTTGTAATCTTTCTTTTTGCTAAAAGTATGCAACACCAATTTGTGTATGTTACTTCTTTATATTGATGGTTCTTTAGTACTCATTGCTTTTAGATGGCACCTATAAACCCTCCTTATGAGGAGATTATTCTTCCTTCTGGGAAACTTGCTTGGCAATGTCGAGTCTCGGGGATACGTGTCCTAGATGGAACACAAACTATTGTAAGAGAGTTCACATGATTCGCCACTTGAAAGCCGACCATGGCTTAGAGGTGGATATCCCACTTCAAAAGACAAGACGCCCCTTGGGTGGTGGAATCCAAGGAGCTTCAAAGAGTGTTGCAAAGCAATCACAGACAAGGTTTCTAGATGCACAACGTAAATTTCAAATCAACATGAAAAACAATGAAAGGAAACAAAGACTTTTGACCGAAGATACTTGGGAAAAGAAAGCTCCATCCAACTTGTCCAAGAGAGCCTATAACGTGCAAAAGGAAGCATTTATCGAGGGGTTTGTTGCCAAGGGCATGGAACAATACATGGCGAACAAGGAGAAATGCATTCAAGGGATTGAACGGTGCATTAAAGAGGGATATTCCACACATGTGAGATTTTCTCTTGTCCTATTAACCTTAATCGTGAAATATATATATATATATATGATGAATATTCTTAAGCTCTCATTTTGTATCGTGTAGCGACGCAAAAAAGAAATAAAAGAAAGTGATGATTGTGACAATGATGATGGTGGAGCGGCTTCTTAACGGATGGAAAATCTTGATGAGGACACATTGACAAGCGACAAGGATGAAATGGAAAAGAGTCTCTTCGTCCGGTATGCAAGAAATGAATTTTTGATATTTTCAGCTTGTTTGTTGTTTTTTTCTTTACTTTCATAACATGCACCCAATCCATTTTCCTCCCTCTAGAAGGAAATCATTAATGAGGCGAACCATGAGCATGTGGCTCCATCTCAAGTAAAGAAGAGGCAAAAGTGTGTTGTTTTTTCTCCTTTGAAGGTAAGAGATGGATGGGCTAGTTGGTGAGAGGGCTTGTTGGTGAGAGGGCTTCTTTGTAAACATGGTACTAACCTTAAATTGTATTTGCCATTAAACTTTGTAATCTTCCAATTCAAAAGACTCGATCAAAGAAAAATGTTCAAATCCATGACAGTGAAGGCTCCTCATATGGAAACAAAAATATTGATGAGGAAGCGTTGATGAGAAATGTGGATTTCAAGGGAAAATGCTCCCTTACAATGGTATGAAAATACTATTCTTCATCCTTTTTTTGTACTATTTTATTTCTTGTTTTCCTTACACTAATATACATAAATATGCATTGTTTCTTGTTTCCTCTCTTTAGGAGAAAATTGTCAACGAGGAGGCTCATGTGGTGCTCTCTAAAAAAAGTAAGAAACGGAAGAAGGTAAGAGATGGAAGATGTCTCTTTGTACACAATTTAAGAGTAGGCTTTATTTTACATACCTTGGCTCCTTATGTCAATTATTGTTTGTTTGAACTCGAAGGGGATGGCTTGTAATGTAAATGCATCTCATGTTGATATTAGCTCTCCGAGTGAGAGTAAACCTTCAAATGTAATAATGACAATATCCACTAGTAGGATTAAGATGCACAATGTCGGGCATGGTAAAAGATCTAAGTGCAGTCTACGAAAGGTATATTTTCTTTAACTCTATGGCTTGAATCTTGAATTGTCTTAACATATGCATGGTTTCAATCTTGATATGTTTGTTTATTACATTTGATTTTTGGTTATGTAGACTTCAACACGGAGAAACTATTCACTTACACTCTACACAATGGGGGTTCATTGGCTGAGGTGGATGCGCAACTAGCCAAGTCGATCATGCATGTGGAAGTGTCTACTCGCGTGCTTAACCTATTTGCCATGTCGGTAAAATTTTTAATTATGAAATAGAGCTTTTGGATTTGCGGTTCAAAGATGCTTAAAGCATGTTGTTGCTGTAGGTGGATGGAAAAAACCCTACCTCTAGATGCTCTTGAGAAGGTTTCATTCGTGGATAGTTTGTGGTATGAATATGTGGCTTCAAGGCGTCCAAATAGCAATACTTCATTGCAAAATTTCTTTGGACATATTGATATGAGCAAGCATGTGTTCTTGTTTCTGCCTCTAGTACATAGGTAAAGTCAATAGTTTACTCACATTTAAGCATGTGTTCTTGTTTTTGTCATTAGTAGACAAAGCACTTACAACTTCATGGTTTTCAGGCACCATTGGACTCTTTTTGTGGTCTATAAGTGCCACATGATGAAGGTGAGAGGCTTGTCATCGAGAAAAAATATTCTCCTGCACCTAGACTCAATGCATGTAGGCAATTCGGGCGAGTATGTTTCCATTGTGCAATAGTAAGACAGGAGGTTTATTTTGAAGTTCATGAATCCATAATGTTTGGGTAAATGCTAACTAACATTTTACATCCATATATTGCGGTTGCACACATGGACCATTATAAGAGTTTCTTGCATGCCCATCTAGTGGGTTTGAGTTGAAGTGTATAGAGGTATGTGAAAAGTAATTTTGGCTTTCAATATTGTGTCCTTTATATAGCATGATGTATGGCATTTTTTGGATTAGATCAATTGAGACATATGTCAATAAACATTGTAAGTGTCAAAACAACCAAATGCAACTAATTGCGGATTTTATGTAATGGCATTTATCAAGCAACTAATTGATGGGAGACTTATAGATACACCTCCAAAGCATTGGGTATACACATGTTTAATTAAAAAGCTTCCATATGCAATCTCTTACTATGTATGTGCTCAATGTGATTTTGGTGTTCTAAACTCTAACATTGTTTTTTTTCTTGTGTAGCTATCAAAGAAGTGGTTCAACCATGGATATGTCATGAAGTTGAAGGATGAATTCAATTCTTGGCTCAACCATGTATTCCAGGAGCATCTACCCTTAGCATCATGACCTTCTTAGTTTGCTATGTTAGTTTTTTGGGCACTAGATTTGCAGACTTAGTCGATGGAAGGCTTATGCCATTTTATGATATATGACATTGTATGTCTCCACAACAATAGTGAAGATAAGTCTTATTTTGGGATTTCATAGTTGGTACAAAACTACATTTCGAGATAAGTTGTACACTTCTTTAAACGCTACACTTCCATGGAATGCCAAGACTTTTGCTTGTAAAGATTTTGTATTGAAAGAGTTCAACACACGTGTCAATGCAGTAGTTATTATTTGTTTACTCCTTGGCTATTACTTTATGCAAAACTACGTTTTTTTATCGATGCGAGTCTACTTGGAAGCCTCATTGACTTTATGAGTCTTCAATTTCATCCATTGGAAAATTCAAAGGCAAAGTCCATTGTCGCTTATGCTATAAATAATACTTGAGACTTCTATTTGTACTTCCAATTATCCTAGTTTTTGCACAGTCCTAGTTTATGTGGAAACACTTACCAATGAGATAGATCATACATACATCCAATGCTACGCAAATAATGAAAAACAAGACACTACTTGCCACCATTTCACAACATTAGTTTCCTCATATAGCTTTCACCAAAACATTTCAACTATTCCATTCCACATGATATATATCAAGTGTACAATAGCATAAGCCTAACGCGCGATGCGTATACCTTTTCGAGGGCTTGTCCATTTGGAAGAGTCAAAGAAAAGTGTCTCTCCTCATCCTTACAATCACCATATAAACAAGACATGATCTTACATTGCAAGCTCTTTACTCCATCACATAATAGCACATCCTTGTTTATGAGGATGCCTTCAACACCAATGGGAGCATGTCTTTTAGTTAAAGGCAATAAACCATGGCAATTGTGACAAGAGAGTGTAGAAATGGGGTCTACCATCAATATTTTTGTGCAACAATGTGGGCACCAAATACGCGGTCTTTTATCAAAGCGAACACGATGTCTACCACGTTGATGTTTTCTTCTCTCAATACACCGGTTACATGAGCTTGCTTGTTGGGGGGACACAATTGAGTCCTCAAATGAAGTTGGAATGGTATTGGAAGGCTCTCTTGGCCTTCCATGGGGCCAAGCCTAGTTGTCATCACATGTGCTTGAATTTGACGAACACTCCCTCCTGTAGTAGGCATGTTAATCTCCTTTAGCTTAATAAGATTTGTAAGGTACTCCTTTGAAATTTGTAGCTATGTCAAGCATAATTCTTTTTTTGTAGAGTCCTTTGTGTCCAATTCTTCCTCTATCTGACTTAAAATTCTTCTAAATTCTTCAATGCAGAGATGAATGTCTTCACTTGTGTTGGCCTCTTTCATGTCCATTTGATTGCAAGGGCTAGAAGAAGTCTCACAAATCTCGTGATCCATAGAAACCATTCCCAAGGTGCGTGCATTGTCAATAATGGGAAGAAAGTTGTATAACTTAGGAAAGTGATGCCTCATTATCAATCTTATGCCATGCAAGTGCTTGCAGTCACTTGTCCAATGGAGGCAATCACAATAATTAGATTGCATACTCACATGATACCATTGGCTTGAAGAAGAGGTGCTTTGAATCTTGAACAACAAGGTCATTTCATTGATAACTTCCAATGATGAGGGGTCACTTTCAAAGCGTTGTAATATTCTCTCCCCTACATGCAACCTTAAAGTGTGCATCTTTGACGATCCACGAATACTAAAGCGCTTGGAATCGGCTAGATCAAGAAGTACAAATATCAACAAGAGGATTTAAGATACTTTAAATGAATACAACAGAAATGTTAAAAAAACTAGTGAATACAACAAAAATGTTAAAAGAACTAGTGAATACTTTAAATGAATACAGCAAAAATGTTAAAAGAACTAGTGATATTACCTATTTCTTGCTTTTGCTTGAAGAACTTAAGCATAGTTCCACCCATGTGCCTGCCAAACTTGGAATCGCCCACAAGAGCATGTATAAGTTCAAGCATGGACCAAATGATTTGTGCATCCAAGAGAGTGTATTTTATGTACTACCATAGGCGCTCCACAAAGTTAGTAGTATCAACATTCCCATAATTAAACAATCAGCCAAATTTTGGCCATCGCCTTCACCATACACAAGTAGACCCACACCAATCATTTTTTACATATCAAATGATATTGTCATATGCATTGTAACATTGTAAGAAATGTTGATACGTCTGTTCAAATTCCATTTCTGTAATCGAGTGCATGAGATTTGACATTGATGTGTAGATCTCGTATTTCTTTGGGAAACTACATTTTTCACATTTTTGTTAGAGGCTAAATTATAACAAAAACTCATATTAAATCAAATATCCTAAGCTACTCCCAATTACGTAGTCCTAGTTTACTACACAGTCCTAGTTTAATACAAATTTCTAGTTAATGACACATAACCCTAGTTTATTGCACATGCCTTGTTAATTGCATACACAAAGTTAGTCACATAACCCTAGTTAACACCACAAAGTCTTGGTTAGTTGCATACACAAACAGAGTCCTAGTTTACTATCTAGTCCTAGTTTACTATCCAATCCTACTTTACTACACAACAGTGCTAGTTTACTACACAGTCCTAGTTTACTATCCAATCCTACTTTACTACATAGTGCTAGTTTACTATCCAGCCCTAACACATATTACCATATTTATATAGAGATTGTTCTTTTAAAATGTAGAAAATAGAGCTTATTAGTTTAGAGGTATTCCATTCAACTACTAATTGTGCATAGCCAATGAAAATTAGAAAAGCCACAATTGTTAATTATTAATAGAAACATTTTCTCACCACATTCAAATAGACCTTTGTGAGAGAGAGAGAGAGAGAGAGAGAGAGAGAGAGAGAGAGAGAGAGAGAGAGAGAGAGCAAATTACCTTCAATGATTGTATCACCAATGAAAACTTCAGCACCGTAGTAGGTAGTTCTATATCAATGAATATCTCCCTTTGCCTTGAGTTGTATTTGAGAGTGGTGAGTGCAAACTTCCTTAAGTCAAAGAGAAGTTGGAAGCAAGCATTTTTCAATCACAAAAATATAAAAATACTCAATGAAAATAGTCAATAGCAAGCTTCTTTGAGTAAAAGAGGTGGTGGAAGCAACATATGAGAAGGTGGAAGCGGCCATTTTGAATGACAATGAGAAACTGAAAGCAAGCATATTTCTTGCGGGTCCTAGTTTACCTTTTTTCCTAGTTTACCTTGGGAAGATGCTCAAACCTCATTAATTTATCCATTACATGCAACCAATAGATTTCTTAAGAAGAATGTGTTGAAAAATGATTAAGATTCAAAAATCTGCCAACCCAACCTAAATGATTACCAAACGACCTCCCGAATCTGCGATCTGCCCTCGTGTTGTCTAAATGACACAGTGCCTTTAAGAGGCAGTTCAATTGGGATCTACGGCAGATGTGGGGGGAAAGACCAACGAAAGGATCTGGCCATCTCGAAAATAGTAAACTAGGGATAAAAAATAAACTAGTGATGGTGGCGGCTAGGAAAAGGACACGAATCACAGATTCAGGAGGTCGTGTGGTAATCATTTGGGTTGGGTTGGCAGATTTTTGAATCTTAATCATTTTTCAACAATTTCTTCTTAAGAAATCTATTGGTTGCATGTAATGGATCAATTAATGAGGTTTGAGTGTCTTCCCAAGGTAAACTAGGAAAAAAAGTAAACTAGGACCTACAAGAAATATGCTTGCTTTTATTTTCTCATTGTCATTCAAAAGGCCCGCTTCCACCTTCTCATATGTTGCTTCCACCACCTCTTTTACTCAAAGAAGCTTGCTATTGACTATTATCATTGAGTATTTTTATATTTTTAAGATTGAAAAATGCTTGCTTCAAACTTCTCTTTAACTCAAGGTAGTTTGCACTCACCACTCTCAAATACAACTCAAGGCAAAGGGAGATCTTCATTGATATAGAACTACCTACGGTGCTGAAGTTTTCATTGGTGGTACAATCATTGAAGGTAATTTTCTATGTGTATAGAATGAGTTAAAATGACCCAAGATGACAATGGCCAAAGCCCATTCTAGAATCTAAAAACAAGGTCTGTGCAGTAAATTAGAAAAACTAGGAAAACTAGGTCTATGTAGTAAACTAGGATTGTGAGCAAACTATGACGGTCAAAGGGATAGATAGATAAATAGCATTATATTTAGATTTTCTTTCCCTTTTTAAAACATAATAACTTTCTAAATATGTCCATGTGTGTCTAGGATGAGCTTGTGAATTGAAGATGGCCCAAGTGATGTCAATGAGATCGAAGAATACTTGGTGCCTCATACAAGTGGCCAAGAATCTAGTGAGGATCAAGATGAGCACGGTTTCTTTGCACAAAGAGTTGAAAGCAAAGAAATGGAAGAAAGTGCCAAAGAGTCACTTAATCCATTGCTTTATCTATCTCCTATATATTTCTCCTTTGATAGGAGAAGTTGTGATGTGATGATAAGTGTTATTCAAGGGAATGTGTGGATGACCATTGAGAGTCTTAAGACTTTTGATTCTAGAGGAATTCTTGATCTGAAGAAACGGAGGCGAATGAAGGAAAACCTTTTCTTGGATCAAAATCAAGATGGCTCCCTTGTGCTTTGCTTAAAGTCATTTCCAAATTTAAAATTATCATGCATAGAGGAATGGGAAAATATTATCATGACATGTCATAATATATTGGAGTGTGGAGATCATAGAGGGATAAAGGAAACCCTTGAAACCATTAAAGAAACATGGTGTGTTGACATTCGCCAGCATGGAATCCCTATTTCTTATGTAAAGGACTTCATTAATTCTTGTGCTTGCAGAAACATGGTAAAAGGAGCTGATAGAGATTCTATTCCACATTGGCTTCACAAGAACCCAAAAACGGAACCCATGACCATTTTGAATATTGATAGCTCTAATGTGGAGAGGCATTTGATAGAGATAATGATAGAGCACAAAGTGAAGCTTGTGAAAGTTCGCTCAACAAAAAACCAAGGGCCATCAAAGAGGGTTGTTGATTACATTTACCATAGAGGTGGAGAACCTAGTCAAAAGGGGACACTAAGGAGATTGAGGACCTCAAAGAAGTGTCATTGTCCATTTAAGGTACAAGTGGAGTAGTTGAATGCAAAAGAAAAAGCAATTATTTCATTATATGGTTCTCATAAGGGACATGTTCCTAGCACTCGAAATGATCTATATCATTTGCCGGTCCCTCCTATTATCATTGAGCATTGTATAGAGGATTTGTTTGACATTGGTAGCTCTCGCCATGAAGCAAGGATGTCACTCTCAAAAGAGAGATTGCATATGGAGCAATCTTCAGTCCTAGATCGCACAATCTTTAGGTTTTTCATGATTCCAAAAGAGGTCTCCATGTTGTCATACCAAGTACGCAATCAAGGTAGCATTCTAATAGTCGATGACATTCTTGGTTTATTTTCTATGCGAATAGATATTCTTGACATTCATGCTATTGCAGACAAAGCTACAGAAGATGGTTGGGCATTGATGTACATAGAATGCTTAAAACTAAAGACACAAAACAAGGTAAGTTTGGTGGTTTTGCTTGACATAATTGGAGTTTCTTTATTTTTTTTACCATACATTCTTAATTGCATGTTTTGTGGATATAGGTGCTATATTGTCAGCCCTACAATCCTCAAGCAAAGGAAGACAAGGACAAACCATTCATTCTTATTATTCAAGATACGTGGATGTTATAAATGGCACTTCGATTCTCCTTACATAGCTCATGGGCTATTGATAGTACTTTCAAGACAAATAAATTTGGCCTACCATTATATGCAGCTGTATTACCAAACCAACTTGGAGCTGGCATTCCAGTGTGGTGTATGATGTGCACTAATGACCGAGGCTCTCATCAAGAGACCATTGCCTTGGAGATTACCATGAAAATGGTTTTTCAACAATGGGAGATATTTGTCCTACAGCTCTAGTCATTGACAAGTGTCCACAAGAATTAGAGCCATTGCTTAAGGTGGTTGATGAAGATCCCCATTGTTGGGTTCAACAAGAGCAAGCAACTCCCCAACAAGTTGCATGGCATGTCATCCTGTGTTGGTTCCATGCTAAGAAAGCTTGGGTTGAGAATTTGCTACCACAAGTAAGAGATTGCAATATTTCATGGCATGATCCATATGTATTAAACTTTCATAAGGGGTACACTACAACAAGGCCTTAGCAAAACAATAAGATGTCTTAGACTATGAGGTAATCTAGGTTCTTGAAGTCTAATTGGTTCATTGCCTAGGACTATGTAATAGATTATGGGTATTCAGTAAAGTAGGACTGGATAGTAAACTAGGACTGTGTAGTAAACTAGCACTGTGTAGTAAAGTAGGATTGGATAGTAAACTAGGACATATGTAGTAAACTAGGACTAGATAGTAAACTAGGAATCTATCTATGTATGTAATTAACCAAGAATTTGTGGTGTTAACTAGGGTTATGTGACTAACTTTGTGTATGCAATTAACAAGGCATGTGCAATAAACTAGGGTTATGTGTCATTAACTAGAAATTTGTATTAAACTAGGACTTTGTAGTAAAATAGGACTACGTAATTGGGAGTAGCTTAGGATATTTGATTTAATCTGAGTTTTTTTATTATAATTTAGCCTCTAGCAAAAATGTGAAAAATGTAGGTTCCCAAACAAATACAAGATGAGATCTACACATCAATGTCAAATCTCATGTAGAAATGGAATTTGAATAGAAGTATCAACATTTCTTACAATGTGACAATGCATATGACAAAATCATTTGATATGTAAAAAATGGTTGGTGTTGGTCTACTTAAAGTGTATGGCGAAGGCGATGGCCGAAATTTGGCTAATTGTTTAATTATGGGAATGTTGATACTACTAACTTGGTGGAGCGCCTATGGTAGTACATAAAATACACTCTCTTGGATGCACAAATCATCACCCAGTTCACTCACTTGTTTACTATCATTAGTTGCATACAAAACCAGCTTTTATAATGATCCAGGATGAGCAACTAGTTTCCCTTTCGTGCTTCATCTCTATCATTGTAATCAGGTAGGTGTGACCAAAATTTTACAGCTAAATCACATTGGTTAGGTCAGCTATGCAGAGGTTTATTTGGAAGTTCATAAATCCATAATGCCTGGGTAAATGCTAACTAACATTTTACATCCATATATTATTAGAGTTCTTAAGTCACTTTCTTCAAGTTGCACACATGGACCGTTATTAAGAGTTCTTAAGTCACTTTCTTCAAGTTGCACACATGGACCATTATAAGAGTTTCTTGCATGCCCATCTAGTGGGTTTGAGTTGAAGTGTATAGAGGTGTGTGAAAAGTAATTTTGGCTTTCAATATTGTGTTCTTTTTATAGCATGATATATGGCATTTTTTAGATTGGATCGATTGAGACATATGTCGATCGATAAACATTGTAGGTGTCAAAATAACCAAATGCAACTGATTGTGGATTTTATGTAATGGCATTTATCAAGAAACTAATTGATGGGAGACTTATAGATACACCTCCCAAAGCATTGGGTATAGTCATGTTTAATTAAAAAGCTTCCATATGCAATCTCTTGCTATGTATGTACGTAATGTGATTTTGGTGTTCTAAACTCTAACATTGTTTTTTTTCTTGTGTAGCTATCAAAGAAGTGGTTCAACCATGGATATCGACCATAAATATGTCATGAAGTTGAAGGATGAATTCAGTTCTTGGCTCAACCATGTATTGGACGAGCATCTACCCTTAGCATCGTGACCTTCTTAGTTTGCTATGTTAGTTTTCTGGGCACTAGATTTGCAGACTTAGTCGATGGAAGGCTTATGCCATTTTATGATATATGACATTGTAAGTCTCCACAATAGTGAAGATAAGTCTTATTTTGGGATTTCATAGTTGGTACAAATTACGTTTCGAGATAAGTTGTACACTTCTTGAAAGGCTACACTTCCACGGAATGCCAAGACTTTTGCTTGTAAAGATTTTGTATTGAACGAGTTCAACACATGTGTCAATGTAGTTGTTATTTTTGGTATACTCCTTGGTTATTACTTTATGCAAAACTATGTTTTTTATTGATGCGAAGCTACGGCATCTAGAAGAAATAGGAGGAGAACATGAGAATATGAGTAGAACATGGGCTTAGAGATCTTAGAATTACGGATGGCCTGAAAAGAAATTATCAAGTTCCTCTTCAAATGGCCCCACCCACTGGCATCCATTAGAAATAGGAGGAGAATATGAGAATCTGAACAAGCTCATGGATATACCAATAGAGGAAGACATATGGGCCTATAACCCAATAGAGGAAGACATATTGGGTCTACAACCTACTAGAGGAAGACATATGGGTATACAACCTTGCTAAAGGAAGCCATACCTCTATAGCCACAAGAATTGGGCTACCTATTGTAATACACCTTGCTGATTCATTCATCCTCAATACATACTTGTACCACATCCAATGGTATAGGCAAGTGTATGCTTCTTCAAGCATACATGCATCTTTCTGAGGTATGTACCAAATAACTTCTCTAAGAATCCACCAAATAATTACATGGTCTTTGACCTGAACAAGGGCCCAAACATGACACAGGTGTAGGAATACAAGCTCTATTTTTTTCTTGCCTCATTACATTCTAAGATATGTTTAAGGTGCATTTTTGACCACCCATCCACTACTTCAAGCGAGAGAGCCTTATAGCCTTACATCTTTCTATGCCAGTGTTCTCTCTACTATAACTACTTCAACAAGGGGTTACTAGTCGATTTCAAGGATGTAATTCAAATCAAGAAGGGGGATAAAACTTGCTATGCCATTGTATTCTCTAGTACAACTATTTAAACAAGGGGATACTAGTCAATTTCAAGGATGGAATTCAAATCAAGAAGGGGGGTAAAACTTGCTATGCCATTGTATTCTCTAGTACAACTATTTAAACAAGGGGTTACTAGTCAATTTCAAGGACGGAATTCAAATCAGGAAGGGGAGCATGTTAACCACTATGGTTACCATAATCAGGAAGGGGAGCATGTTAACCACTATGGTTACCATAACCAACACTTTTGCATTCCATTTGGTGTTATGCCATATTTTTGTAGGTGTAATAGTAGGTAATTTTTGTAATTCTCTGCATCCAGTGCTTAATGTCGAGATAATGGAGATCTTGGCTATAATGCATAGATGTGTAAAGTAGCATTGTAATAGTAGTGTACATAGATCTATAAGTAGCTTTGGATAGTATAATAGTAATGTCAAGATAATGGAGATCTTGGCTATAATGCATAGATCTATAAACTAGCATTGTAATAGTAGTGTACATAGATCTATAAAGTAGCTTTAGACCACATGCATCCTCCTAGACACATTGGCTTGGGTAGTCACATGTAAAAAGGTGGCCATGTATATAAGATACATTTGCTAATGAGAAAGGACATGATCCCATTATTCAAACTAGAGTGCACTCTCTTGCTATGGTGGATGACACTCACATTCTAAGTTGGATGCCACCTAGTGTTGCCCATAAATAAAAAATCAACATCCTACATTGGGAGGAGCATGCATTGGGAGATGTGGGACGTGTGTGTCTATGGTGGTTGTGGTTAGCTCTTGTAGCATGAACAAATAAGTCTGGACTACATCAGGGCTTTGGCATCAACATCTACTTCAACATCATTATCTTTATTGACATGATTGGTCAATGGTGATGGTTGTGTGTGTCCTAGTTCGACACTAACTTAAGGAACATCACTTTAATCCAACATTTTGAATGTTAAGGATTTCTGGGGATACATATCCAGGGTGCTTTGCATATATTTTACTCAATTCTCATTTAAAATTGAGTGTCATCATCAGTGTGCATATGGGAAACATCGTTCATGTCTCCAAAGTGTTTGAGTTGAATAGATGCCCTACCTTGGTTGTGAGCTGCCTTAAAGGTTTGTAGTCAATTTCTTAAGTGTTCTTACTCCATCTTGAGGTGTGTCTTTTAGCTATGAGTGATAGTCATGGTTCAAGGGGTTGACATAAGGTCCTTGCTTGGTCTACTCATAACTATAAGGGGCTAAGTATAGGAGGAGGGAGATCTTATTCTCATATCTTAAGCATATGCCTTTTTCGCATAGGTTTCTAAAAGTGATGCTTGGCATGCTCATTGAACTACGTTAAACATTATATACTACAACTTGCACCAAAGCATGTGTAGAAGGGCTAATACCTAATCAACATTCCTTGCTTTAATGTGCAACATGACCTTAATCTAACACAAAATAGTTTTGGGCCAAATCTGTGTGATGTTGTGACACAAAGTTGGGGGGTTTCTACTTTGATCACTTGATAACATGAACTTGAGCTCAAGACAAATGATTTTGGGCCAAAGTTGCCTAGCATTATGACAGGTTTCTACTTTGGTTACTTGATTTCAAAATACTCCACGATAAAAGCACAAAGTTGGGGCTTTGTACTTTGGTCACTTGATTTCAAAACACACCATGATAAAAGCAAAAAGACATTTTGTACCCCCTCTCCTCCCTCCTTGTCTCTGAAGCTCGAATAAAGAATGGGAGTATGTGAATAAGCATATTCCCTAGCTTAACTCTAAAAGTTACATGCGTTACTACATGCAAGTAAGCAAGCATTGGGAAAAACAACCTAGTGGTAGAGTGTGAGCTCCAAATGTTGAGATCATGAGTTCAAAATTCACCCTTCCTGCCATTGGGTGGGTAAAAAGGGTACGTGAGTGAAAAATCATCGCATTTAAAAAAAATGATGCCAAAATGTGATATTCATTGAACATTTGAGTCTTAAATCTTTAGTATGAGGCCTCTTGAAGTCTCTTAGGTTGATTTGTATCATGTAGAGTTTAATACATTTTTCTATACATTGTGTTCTACGAATCCAGAGTATTTACTTAGTGATAAATATAAATTTACCGAAAATAACAAAAAGGTAATGGCTTCGCCCGGGTTCGAACCGGAGACCTTCAGTGTGTTAGACTGACGTGATAACCAACTACACCACGAAACCACTCGTTGTTATTACAGCCCCAAACTTAAAATTTGAAGTATTATGCTGTAGCTTCTATATGACCGGCACGAGTCCCGACGCTCTTCAGACACATGCTTTGGCACGTCTACTTTAATGGATTGTTTGGAAAAGTATGTTGCTTTCTCTTTGGCTTCTTCACCTCCCTCCCTCCCTCTCTCTAGGATCCACTTTGGCTGGCTGGCTGGCTGGCTGGCTGGCTGGCTCTACTCGATGAGACAAGGGTAGAGGAGGCAATAAACTCCACCTCGCTGACCCAATTTTTTTCACCCGCGGGGGCAAGACTCCCGTCCATGACTTTCGAGGCCTGTCCCATTACTTCCAAGCGGGGCATAATGCTTAAACTCCAAAATAAAAGGAAGGAGAATTAGATGACAAAGAAATGATGAGAAATTCTCTCATCATTGTCAAGCATCTTAAAGAAGAAGAAGAAGAAGCAGCTTTTGGAAATGGGAAGATGCTTTGGCAAATTTCTCATCATTTGTCAATCTTCTTCCTCCAAGTAATTTGCCAAACCCTATCATCATTACCAAGAATTTCCAAAAGTGCACAAGGCATGATGATGCTCTTAAATTCTTTTAGCATTTTGGATAACATGCACAGTGGTGTTAGATGACAATTTTCACAACATCCCTCTACATAGATGCTAAAAAAAAGGACTTCAAGTGTAGCATGTGTCTTGCAAGCGTGGATGGGGATTGATATAAAGATTTTTCAATCACAAATTGAGCATGGGATCACCTTCTGTTTTGCATGAAACCTTCATCATGTAGTGCTAGCTCTAGCCAAGTTTTCGGACCAACCTATCTTTCAATTGCAAGTAAATCAAAATAACGATAAGGTCAAGGATTTCATTGCCAATGTTTCTAGTATCATTGCTTAGTGCCAAGACACCATTGAGAAGCCATGAGATAGTAGTGGTCTAAAAAAGTTATTTCTTGTTAGACTAAAAGGGAAGGTCACAAAGGAAGTACAAGAATGAAAGAAGTAGAAGCAACTACAACCTTGGATGAGTGCTTCAAAATGGTCATGAACATACAAGGCATCTTGTGCTACTATGACAAGGATACACATTATTAGTATGCCTTCTTATCATCCAAGTCTACTAGTGGCAAGAACCACACCCAATAAAGGGATAAAAGCACATAAGATGTAGTGGAAAAGGTTGCAAAGAAGCTAGTAACATTAATGCACAAAAGTGGATAAACATAGGTGATGATCAATAACAAAGGTCCAATTCATCAAGATCATAATCACAAAATGTTTATGTGTTGTGTTCCATTGCAATGTTATAACCACAGTACCAATTGGTTTCCCCCCGAAGGATAATGAATACTATTTCTAGATCAACAATAGGGTAGGGAACCATGATACACATAATAACATCTACAATGTATATATAAAACACCGAGGAGGCAAATGGTAGTTCCAAACCAAAGGACCAACATTAGCCAATGGTATAAATCTAACATTCTTCACTTCAAGCCAATGAGAAATTTCCATGAGATATGTATCCAAATCCTCTAAGAGTTGAGATTCTTTCTCCTATTTTTCCTTCTCGAAAGAATATAGCACCATGAGTTAAGGTCCAAGGAGAGGACGATAAGGGCAAGTGTGAAGGGCACAATAAGGCTAGCAACAATGATAGAAGATGAAAGAAGTGATTCCATCCTTGCGTTTGCAACTACCTAGTATGTTATTGTTGTGGAGAAAACTACAAGGTGGCTAAGTGACCAAAGAAGGTGACCTATGCATAATTCTCAGCACCATGCATGGAATTTAGAGTAGACGCTTATTTATGAGGGCACCATGCATGGAATTATTGTATGAGAGCAACCATTTTTTATATCACTTCACAACAATCACGTGCACCCAAGATCATCTAGTATTATCAATTTGATAGTATACTTAATACAAAGACAGATGAGAACTGGGGGTTTGGTGTAATGACTTAAAGAAAAGAGAGGCATCTGCCTGGAAAGTGGTGGTGATGAGACGATAAAGCATTTAACAGTGTAGAGATGAAGAACCAACCCAAATGGTATCTCCACTACCTTCATAATCTAGATTGTTGGGCAACATACTATGCCACAACATGCCCATCAATCCAATGCATCAATACAATGTACATGCTATTTCACATGAGGTGGAAGGAGTTCAAGGCAAAGAAGAAGATCAACACTGTCCTCCTCAAATTTTGGAGAGTTTAAATCTCTGCCATTCAGCATAATCCAAACAAAAGAATGGATGTGTGGGTTGACGTACACTTTATTACTTTATATGAAGATGCCCCCAATGTCACAGTATCAAGTTCTTGGATACCATTCGGATCTACTTATAGGACTTCAAGGAAGAGAAGGGCTCCATGCAATGGCACAAATACGATGAATCACATGTGCAAACCTTGCCTTTGACATCAACCTCAGGCCCACTTTGGTAAATTTATGGGTTGTTTGCATGCATCTAGTTTTTGGAAACTTTCTGGATGGGAGCTTAACTAAAGACCTTTCATTGATAAATCCCGTCACTCATAACTTTCAAGGATAGAAGTAGGTCTAGGTGGGGGTTGTTAATTCTTTTCATACATCTAAAATCCCCACCTCTAGCCTAGGATTAGTTTATGTTATGTATGGTCGTGGACCCAATGATGTATCAAAATCCTACCATAAGCCTTATATATATCGGTAGAGATGAGTTGGGTAGCCGAGCAAAGCCCATTTATATATATACAACTATTGTTAATGTGAATGAAGGAATTCAATAATTTCTCAAGTGAAAAAAATTCTTCTTCTCTTGAGATCTTATCTTCTTGTTTGTTTGATTCTAGGATGCATGCTTATGTATGTGGATGAATGTGTTGAGTGTGCATGCTTGCTAGCTTGAGTGAGAGTGTGATTGAGAAAGAGTACAGAAGAGGGTAGTTCAAGTTTTCTAGCTTGACCATTTTCTTTTAGAAGGTTTACTTAGTAGATTGAGTGTAGAGAAAAAGCTTAAACAGGAGGGATCAACACACCTCTTGGCCTCTTTAGCCTCTCCAATAAGGACTTCCATGATCCAAGACAAGTGGTCTAACCACTAAAACTATGGTTCCTTGCTAGAGAGTAAGAAGGTTCATGAGATGAACACTCACACTAGCATATAATAGGTGTCTACTATCAGTCATGGGATCATCCCATGACCTATGGAATCTTTAAACCTCTTTGCCTTTTCTCACTGACACTAGTATATAGCAAGTGTATACTCACCATGGGATCATCCACGACCTATGGAATCTTTACACCTCTTTACCTTTTCTCACCCATGTAACTTTAACAAGAAAACCTTTAACCAAACCCATTTTGGCCTTTCATACTTGTGCAACCAAAGACAAGGACTATCACCACAATTTTAACATTTTTCCTTGATGCCTCTTTGTGTAGAAGAATCTTATGAGTTGCTACCAATATTGGACCTTTCTTAGACCTTGATCACCCTTAAGGACAATGGGACACCCCTATACTCAATGCAAGAAGAGACACTTTGACACACAGGTTAGAGCTATGCCTTTTGTAACTCACTCAATCATAACAAACCCAAAAGTACACACTTACTTTTCACACACAATATTACACATAATTTTTACTTCTAATTATGACCTATAGTCAAGATAGGGGCCTTGTGACATGTCTTTTATAACTCATCGAGTCATGACAAACCCGAAAGCACACACTTGCCTTTTCCCTTGACACACAATATGCTTTTTACTTCTAATTTTGACATATAGTCAAGACAAGGGCCTCATGAGTGAAAGATGCAACTTCCTATCAATAAGGAAGCTTGGTTGATTCATGATGTTCACATTTGTAAAAAAAAAATTGGTGAAAACAACTAGAGTTGGTGATACCCATGTTGATGTAGAATCTCATTATCGTCGAAGCCCATGTGTTAAGAGGAGCAAAGGGCTAGGGCAAATAGACAAAAGACAAAAGACAAAAGCCCATGTGTTAAGAGGAGCAAAGGGCTAGGGAAAATAGACAAAAATGGGGAGATAGACGAAAGAGAAAAAATGGGGGAGATAGACAAAAGAGTACAAAATGAGGGAGATAGACAAAAGAGTACAAAATGAGGGAGATAGAAAAAAGAAAAAAAATGGTTAACCTGTAGTTTTATCCTTAGTCATTTAATACTTACCCGCCGAATAGCTATGAGGATCTAACCGACATACTGAATGTATATGATGCTTTGTATCACACCTGTTAGCATTTTATCACACAAAGTGCACCGCTTACATATTCACTCATTCATTCATTCACAGAAGCAACAATATATACGCAGTCTCACTGATGGTTTACTGATTACCTATCTTTTCTTTATCTGTTTGTATTGTTATCTTTTGATGTTCTGTATGAGTAACTGTGTACGTTGGCTTTCCGCCAACACTTTAGTGATCCTGTTGTGTTTGATTTCCTTTTGATTCTCTTGGTTTTGACTAGTCGTTTTTAGCATGCTACTTTCTATGCATGGATCTAGCACTGGTTGAGGCATTACCTCTCCCAGCAAAGTGCATGATTGTTTCTAGCCTTTTGGAGACCAAAAATGTTGAAATCATCCATCGCAATGTGGTGTCGTCGAGTTCTATCCGTGTTTATGTCTGGATTATGGTTGTCGACGCCTACGCACTACGCACTATCATACGTTGATCAATGTCCCGCTGAATTCAATGCAATCCAATTAGCTAGTCATTGGGGTATTGTTGATCGCATTGAATTCAAAACCATTCATTTTTCCAATGGGTAGGGTTATTATTGCCATCAATTTTTACACTACATTTCTTGTGCCATGTGGTTTGATGATTTTTGTCAGTTTTTTCCTTTACTATTAAGTGGCATGCCTGTGCTCTTTGATCCGGATACTAAGTAGGAACTGGATGATCTGGAAACTCTCTTGAACAAGTAGTGGTATGATTCCTGATCACCACATGACCGACCATGAGCAACGTTATGCTACTTGCCAGGAGAGACTTTGCCTCACCATGGTGGGGCTGACGACAATCCCCTAGATGACACCAATCAATATAATTCGGATCCCAGAGATGCATGGGAGGAGAACTCCACTGACAAAGAATTTGGAAGTGAGCTTGAATGACCGGATGGCCTTGTTCATGCACAGAACTTATTAGTCTTTGGTCTCCTCCTCACAGGTCTTGGCATTGCCGCTTCTGCTTTGGTTCCGTTGGGCATTGGTACTGTCGCTCTTGTTTTGGTTCCGTTGGGCATTGGTACTGCCGCTTTTCCACCTGCCACAATGGCTTCGATTCTGTTGGGCCTTAGTACTGCTGCTTTGCCACTTGTCAAAATGGCTTATCGGGTCTATTGGGCCTTGGTACTGTCACTTTGCCACTTGTTAGAATGGCTCATCGGGTTTCCTTAAAGTATCTGAAGTTCAATGGCAAGAAAAAAGAAGATCCGATACCCATGTCACCAATTTTGAGAATATTTAGTGTGCTAATGGTATGCCACCCAGTGTTCCCACAGTTACGAAGCAGAATGCTTTCAGCAACACTTTTGATGGTGAAGCCACCAATTGGCATGCTCAATATGGTCCCAATCGTTTTCTTACCTTTGAGGCCCTTTGGGATGCTTTCCTTCATCCGTTTTTGAAAATACAAGACCTCTTCTCACGTACTGGATAAGCTCCATCAGTTGGAACAAAAGCGGTTGTCCATGGAGGATTATGCAACCTATTTTCGTACTCTTCGGATTTGGGTGGATCTTGCAGATTGGCTTACTGAAGCTTTGATGAGGGAATGGTTTGTTCATGGATTGCATGTAAGAAGCTGAAGCCTGCTATCGCTTTGATAAATCTTACGGTTGGGGGCTTTGATGCATTGGTGGAAACTGCCCGATGTGCCAAGTTTAGTTTGACAAGTTGCACTTCTAAGAAGGGAAAGCATAAGCACAACTCAGATGATTTGGGTGATGACCAGGAATTGGAGGAAAATTTGGATGTGGACTAAGATTCGGATTTAGATGTAGATTCCAAGCAACAGAAGCGGAAGCAGTGGAGCCAGAAGCCGAATAAGGAAGTCAATGAGAACGACTGTTGGCAGTATCGAAAAAGTTCATTAGAGGAAGTGCGGGAGGGGCTGGAACCAAATCTTATCCGGATTTTGGTGTGCCAAGTGCTCCAATGAAGGTCATACCAAGGAGGAGTGTAAGCTGACTCCATATTCTTCAATCTGCGTGACCAACACACATAGCACAGAAGCCTACCAATACAACAGTTGTGTTTATCATCCACCACACGAGCCACAAGGCTAGGGAAACCAAGTGTTTCCATCCAGCAAGTGGCGCTGGTCAATTCAGTAAATAATAATGCACCACCGTATCATCCCTATGGGCGTGGCAGATCTGGAGGAGTACTCGGAGGTAATTTTCACTATTACTATTGTAAAGCCCCAGGTCACCGTAAGTCTTAATATCCAGTCTAGAAGCGTCATCAAGGGGAGTTACAACAAAACCAGGCAAATGGGGTCTACTTCTCAAGCTCTGGTAATTAATATAGTCTAGATTGAGCCTATTCCGGTGGAAGACAATCCACCAATGGTGGTTGTACTGGTAGTGACAAGTTCATAAGAGTCAGTGAGACGAAAGAAAAGAATGCTTTGTTAAAAGCACACAAAAAACCCACAGATTGGGTGGACCAAAAGTGTGTCCATAGGACCAAGTTGCTAAGTTAGTGTAAGAAGCATAAGCAACGGTCCAGAATGATCAGAAGGTTCCTTCCCAGATTCCAGTGGCAAGTCCGGCTTTTCAGTCCAATGAAGCATAGTAAGGCAAGTACACTTGTCATTCCTTCTTCTAAAAAGCCTGACGAAGTCCAAATTAAGAAGCAATGGTGGATGGCATGGGAAGAATCCGACCTCCGAGAGGAACTGACAAAGGATGAAGAAGGTCAGAAAGTACCAGTATGGATGCATGAAAAAGTCCAGTTGGAGACGAAGGATGCCGGAAAGTGCAAGTTTGCACCACAGGATGTCGGAAAGTTGTCCAGTTCGACGATACTCCGCCGAAGAGGCGTGAATATAAGTCAAAAGAAGTGGAAAGATTCACCTAGATGGGGGAGCAAACCTCAATGAGACAATAAGTCAGTCAAAGCAAAATGATACCATCCAGCAATTTGGAAAGAAGAAACAATCCAGATGTGGAAAGATGGCAGCTTTAGAGTATGACCTCTGGGGAGATCTGAAGAATATGAAGCTGGATCAATTGTTGTCTCTCTAGTATCCAATTATCGGACACGTTAATCCGGAAGCTTATGGGAGAAGATTGTCTTGTTGAGGTTCCACCAACCACAGTTGTCCGTACTCTGTAAGACAAAGAGGATCAGTCTGCTTTCAAAGTCTAGACAGCTTAGATTGGGACGAGGTAGTTCTAGAAGAAGTGACAGTTCAGATATACAGGGGAAGACCATCAAGGTGTGGTTCTTGATGGCGGGTCTAGGGTAAATATTATCACGGATAAAACCCACCAGGAACTGGCCATCCTAGAGCAAGAATTAGAACCAGCTCCATTTCTCATTTGAATGGCAGATCAACGAAGAGTGAAGCCGCTTGGGTTAATCTGAAACTTCTAAATCTAAATAGTAGGATGTGACTTCCCAGTAGCTTTCATTGTGTTGAAGATGGAAGGAGTTTCCAAATCTTACCCCATGCTATTGGGAAGGCTAAGGTAAGAAACGATTAAACATAATTGGGAAACTGATCAGATTACAATATGGAACCGGAAGAAGAAAGTTCGTGTACAAGTGGCATCCCGTGAGATAAACAACAATCTATGCGCCCAATTTGTGCTGAAGCATTGAACTGGCTACTACTATGAATGAAGAAGAAGAAATCCTTAACCAGAATCCAGATTTAGTATCACTATTTGAAGTGGATGTGGATAAAATTATTTCCTATATAGGTCGACTCTGGCTATGGTCCATTCTCTAGTGTCCCAAAGCACTATCTTGGAGGATGCGGGTGTATCGAAGGAAGTTCAAGCAGAAGAAAATCATGAGAAAGCAATGATGCATAGCCAAAGGGTCATAGTAGTTGAGCTAGAAGACACAAATTTGAGTGATGTGGAGGATCCAAAGATGGTTTGAGTCAGTAGTAGTAAGCTTGATGCAAAATTTAAACAAAAACTCTAGAAATTATTAACACCATATGTGGATGTATTTGCTTGGAGTTATAAAGATATGAAGGGAGTTGATCCTTAGAAATTATTAACACCATATGTGGATGTATTTGCTTGGAGTTATAAAGATATGAAGGGAGTTGATCCTTAGTTTTATTAACATCATATCAATCTTAAGGAGGATGTCATCCCCTTCAAGCAACAATGGTACCAGATGAGCCTGAATTATGCAACGAAAGTTGAGGAGGAAATTGATAAAATCTTGAAAGTAGGGTTCATATATCAAGTGGATAAGGTGACCTGGCTATCGTGCCGCGATAATGATTGTACCAAAAAATAACAAAAAGCTTCACATATGTGTGGATTATTGGAAGCTCAATGCTGCAACACAAACTGATCCTTTTCCGCTTCCGTTTATAGATTCAGTGTTAGATGATGTCCGTTCGGCCATGAAATGTATTCTTTCTTGGATGGTTTTAGTGGATATAATCAAGTTCTGATGGCTCCAAATGATCGAGAAAAGATAACTTTTGTTACAAAATGGGGAGAATAATTTGCTTCCAATGTGATGACATTGGGTCTAAAGAACGCTCCAACAACATTTCAATGAATGGTTTAAGAATTTTCTATGATTACTTGGTCACATTTATGAAAGTATTCTTGGATGATTTTAGTGTCTTCAGCAAAATGCCAGAGCATCTTTTGTTTTTGGCACTCTGTCTAGAGAGGTGCCGGATAGCCCGTTTGAGTCTCAATTCGACTAAGTATGCATTCACGCAGTCACCAATGGAATCCTGTTAGGGCATGTAGTGTCAGCAGCAGAGCAGTAGGTAGCCGGAATTGCAGTAGATTACAAGAAGGTGGAAGTAATTAAAGCTTTATTGGCACCCCACAATATCAAGGAATTACAAAGATTTCTAGGTCAGATTAAATGGCATAATAGACTCTTGCGGTATTTGGCAAATATAGCTTATTCGATGTATCTTACGAAGAAAGATTTTTCGTATGTATGGTCAGAGGCCTGTTAGCAAGCTTTTTGGTATTTACAATTGATGTTGGCAGTTGAACCGATTATTCAACCACCAAATTGCTCTAGACCATTCCACGTCTTTGTTGATGCCTGTGATGTAGCAATTGGAAGTGTACTCATGCAATAATCTAAGGATGGATGGTTCTGACTAGTTTATTATGCTAGTTGGATGTTGTCCAGAGATGAAAAGAATTATTCTACTAATAACGGAGCGAGAAGCACTTAGAATGATTTATTAAGTGAAGAAGTTCCGGCATTATCTTTTGGGCAATAAGTTTACTTTTCATGTGGATTATCAAGCTTTGGTGTTTTTGTGTTGCCATATATATAGGCAGTGATGTGTGTGAACACACTTAGGACCGCCGGGGCACTTTTTCCCTCTTTAGGAGGTTTTTTCCCCGGCTTGTATATACGCCCATCATTCTAGGGCTAACTTATCTTTTGTACATTGACACAATCTAATACACTGTGTGTTGTGTGCATTCTTGCTTCTTCTTCTCCAAGCTTTGTGTGCTTTCCTGCAACCCTAATTCCAACAATTGGTATTAGAGCAGGCACCGGCTCCCAGGGCTACACCGCTAGCCTCCGACTCACGTTCTCCGATTGAGGTGAGCTTTCACAAGTGCTTGCAGGTCCCTATACTCTCCATCTTGAGGTCGTTTTGGGCTCCGTTTTTGCATTACAAGTTCTACACAAGTGTTTTCGTCATTTTGTGCAGAAATTTTGACAGTGCAGTTTTTTGCAAAATAGGCATACGTATTCTATTGTGGACCGTGCTACATAGCACGAGTTGTTATCTGTTCAGTCTTTGCTTCATTACAGGTAGCTTTTGTATCAGTTTAAGTCAGCGGCCACCATGGCTGATAACAGCAATGATATATTTCGCATGTTGTCTGTGTTGATGATGACAAATTGGATGGAGACAGCAACTACCCACTTTGGGCATACATGATACAGCATATTTTGGTTGAAAAAGGAGTGTGGAACATTGTGCAGGGTATGGATGTACGTCCAGGTTCTGTGGATATAGGATTTGTTGAGGATGTTGCAGGTTCTAGCAGCTCTACTATTGCTGCTGTTTTACCCACTGCTGAACAAGCTCGTTGGGATGGTAAAGATGCGCAGGTTCATGCCTTGATTGCACTTTCTATCAAACGTAACATCACCCCACATATTCATTCAGCTAAAACAGCAAAACAAGCTTAGGATATTCTAGCTGGTTTGTATGCAGGTCGTAACAGATTAAAGATCTCAAGGTTGATTTTTTAGCACATGTAGTACCGCTAAATGATGTGTCAAAATGCTTGGCATTCTACCTCAACCTTCCTGGTCAAGGTCTAACAATGGCCCCACTCCTAGAGGACTACTAAGCACCTGTGATTTTCTGCTTTCCATTCACTATAGCCACATTATTGTTTACATCAGCCTCTATGGAATCCTTCACTGGAGTATACCAGCTAATCATCTCATAAAAATAGCATCCCTGATCACTCATATCTCATGAGAGTAGTGGGATTATAGTATCTATACCTTTTGTGCTCAAGGGAGTATCTAATAAAGATACATTTTTTTGCCATGGGATCCAATTTTCTTCTCACTTCATCTGTCACATGTACATAGGCACATGTACATAGGCAATGTCGCCAAACACTCTCAAGTGTGCCAAACCTAGTTTTCTACTACTACATTGGGGGTTCTATTTATAATTTAAACTAAAGCAATTACTAGTGCTTTAGCCCAAAAATAATGAGGCATTCCTTTCTCATTCATCAATACATGGGCAACTTCTACAATACGCATAATCTTTCTTTCTTTCTATAACCCCATTTTGCTTGTTGAGTGTACCTGCATGTGAATCGTCCTTTTATCCCATGCTCTCTTTGATAATCATTGAATTAATTGGAGAGATATTCTTCCCCACCATCCGATCTTATACATTTTATGTGCATGCCTTTGTCTTTCTCAACTATAGACTTGAAGCCCTAAAAGTGCATAAACACTTCACCTTTCTCTTTCATGAAGTATACCCACACTTTCATAGTAAGATCATCAATAAAAGATACATAATAGTGGTATCCTTTAATTGATGCCATCTTTGTTGTCCCCAATCATGAGAATGCACCGCATCCATTAACATTTCTATCATGTGAAAATATATGCTTAGATTGTTTTCCCAATTGGCATGCTTCACATACTTTGTGCATTTGGTCTGCTTTGAACTTCAACAAAACTATAATAATGTTTTCGGCTTGCATATTTTTTAACCATTGAATATGTATACAACCAATACGCTTATGCCAAATGTTAATACAAAAATCACACCATACCATGTAAAAACATTATAACCTTCATCCCCAATTAAATTACTTCACATCGCACTAGACTTTACATTCCTCTCATTGTCTTTTTGTTGCACAACATCAACTAGCACACACTTTTGTTTCTACACTCTTGGTTTAGGTAAGAGTGAAAACATCATCTCTCTATATTCTTAGGCCTTGTCTATTGCATATGTGATAATTTGTTACAAGAGATAAGGGTTAGCCATAGATTTCTTGGGTTCCCCATAGTATGCTAGAAGGTCCTTGAAAATTTGATGTGCCTCACATCCTTCCATGCCCTGCGGCGCAACCATGTACTTGTAATGGTTTAGGATTAACTCTCTAATGCTTATCCACATACTTTAACTACATCAACATGCACTATAGTGGTCTAGGAGTAACTCTCTTATGCCTATCCACATACTTTACCTGCATTAGCATGCACTACACTTGACTAGCTCCCTTGTATCTATGATGTTTTTAAAGGGCACCCCCACATTGGACTTTTTCCAATTCTTCATAGATTTTCCCATGTCCATGATGTCCATAGTCATTTTGGCATAAGTTTGTGAGGTCTACAACTTGAATAACTCTGTTATTAGCTCCTTTGATAAGGCTACCTCCACCAAGGTTTCTCCTATCATCACCTTTCTAGATCTTCTATCTATGTCATAGGAATCAATGAATCTGACAATTTGGATGGGATCATAAAATCTATAACCGCATCTTGCTATAAGTTATGGCAAATTAACATAGAATGTAATAATGCAATATAAGCTCTATTATATTCTACATCTCTACATCATTGTTTGATGTTTTATGTTTGTGTTTTTATTTCATTTAATACGTAATGAATTTATCTGACATTTTCATCTTTAATTAGTTTTATGAAGCTCCATTTAGTTTCATGTTCATCTCTATGTAGTTTTATGTTCATCTCAGTTTGTGCACTGATGTATGTCGCATGCATAATGAGAGAACCCTCAGAATATTATCGAGAATGGAACACCCACAACACTAAGAAGTAATGTGCTTGCTAGCACCGCCATCAAAATACTAGACATGCTGATCTGTCTCACTAACATGCATACATCATGGATAGAAGGGTTATAACTATAGCGCATAATGAATTCCCAATCATCATGTGAATAGTTTGATGACTCCTTCTTTTCAGCAATTGGTGCTGATGCATTAACCACAACCATGATTGACTCTTTTTTCTTCTCCTTCACTAGCCTTTTTCTATATTCATTGGTATAATGGCTTGGCTTCTGATAATATTTGCATTTGGCATTCTTCTTAGGCTTCTCACCCTTCTTCTCAACATCCTTTCTAGAAGATTAGAATAATCCTACCTTTGGCTTTAAGCCACCTTGAGAGAAGGCTTTGCCTTTACCTTTTTGGAGTGCCTGCTTAGTGATAATGCACCTCAACGTGCTTTGTGCGAGCATGAAAAACTGGGTTTCTCGCAACTGCCAATGCGCTTTGACAGTCAGTGTGTAGATAGGGGTGGCAGACTCCTGTCCAACACCCAAGTCAGCCATAAGCCGTCTGAGCTACACACACTCAACCGTAGCTGTGAAAGCTGCCCTGTACTCAGCTTCACAACTAGAAGTGGCCACAGTAGGTTGCTTCTTGCTCAACCACGATATGCATGAGCTACCGAGCATGAACTGTACTCAGCTTCACAACTAAAAGTGGCCACAGTAGGTTGCTTCTTGCTCAACCAAGATATGTATGAGCTACCGAGCATGAAACAAAAACTTGTAGACACTCTTGTGTCATATCAACCAGCCCAATCTGAGTCCGAAAAAGCATGTAAATCTGGCGGCCAACTATCCCCCCCTTGGGATAAAACAACCCAAGGTGTATGGTGCCACTCTCAAGTAGCGAAAGATGCGTTTAACTGCCTTCCAATGCTGAGACCCTGGGCTATGCATAAACCTGCTCACCTGTGAGACTGCAAACTGAATGTGTGGCCTCATAATGCATACATAAATGAGGTAACCAACAGCTATCTGATAGAGTGTGACATCAAAGTGATCTCCAACATCATGAAGACTCAACTTCAAACCTGTCTCCATTGGAGTAGCAATAGGCTTGTAGTCTTCAAGGCCAAATCTCCGCAACAATGTCTCAATATACTTTGTCTGACACAAAGCAATACCTCCATCACACTGCTTAAATTGTATCCCCAAATAATGATGCAATGCCCCAAATCTGACATCTCAAAAGAGGCATTCAAATCAGTCTTAAAATCAGCAATATGACTCTCATTTGGTCCTGTGAGCAGCATGTCATCGACATAGAGAGCAATGATTAGATGTACATCATCCACACATTTAACATACAAGGTGCTTTCTGTTAGACTATTCTGAAAACCATGTGCAGTCAAATATGCATGTATCTTTTCATACCAAGCTCGTGGAGCTTACTTTAAACCATATAAAGCCTTTTTCAACTTGCACACTTTGTTTTCCTACCCTCTTTGAACAAAACCACGAGGCTGCGATACATACACCTCCTCATGCAAATCTCCATTCAAGAACGCAGTCTTTATGTCCAACTGATGTACATTCCAACCATTATGAGCTGCCAATACACAACTGCTATGAATGGTAGTCATACGACAAGTGGGAGCAAAGGTCTCATCAAAATCAATGCCCTTTTCTTGAGCATAACCCTTTGCAACAAGTCTAGCCTAATAGTGATCAACACTGCCATCTGGCTTTCGTTTCAACTTAAAAACCCACTTACATCCAATGGCCTTTTTACCAATAGGCAAACCACACAAAGACCATGTACCATTATTCATTATAGCATCATATTCACTTTGAATTGTAGCCAACCAATTTTTTGATTTTTGTGCCTCATCAAATGAAAGAGGTTCTTCCTCTTCACACATACTAGACACAGCCAAAGCATAACAATCTGATGCATAAGAGGCATGCTGAAAACCTGAACGAGTACGACTAGACATAGGTGCATCAATTTTACTATCACGCAAGTTTGCACCAGCCATTTAGGCATACCTCTAGCTTGCTCATTTTTAGCCCTATCTTCATAAATTACATCCTATAAATCTGCATCAGAAATAGGCTGATCTATGATGTCGTTTGAAATCTGCATAGGCTGAATATTTGCCTCATTATTAGGACTTACATTTGAATTCCCACCTGTAAACAGAGGCAACAACGTATCAAATATATCCTGTGAGCTTACACTTGTCTCTTTGGTACATGATAACAAAGGCTGCACCACATCTTCCACAAAAACAACATCTCGACTAATCAAGATACGCTTTGACTGAGCGGATGATACAATTTGTAACCCTTGCTCTCAGCACTATAACCAACAAAAATGTATTTGACAGCCTTATCATCCGATTTTCTACGTTGTTGCACAGGCACTAAAGCATAGGCCAAGCAACCAAAGACATGCAAGTGACCAATAGAAGGCTTCCTGCCATGCCAAGCTTCGTATGGAGTAACAGACTGCAAGGCCTTAGTGGGACACTTGTTGAGTACATATGCAGCACACATGACAGCCTCAAGCCAAAACGCATGTGGCAAAGCTTGGCTCTTGACCATACATCATGCCATCTCCATAAGTGACCCGTTTTTCCTCTCAGCAACACCATTTTGCTGAGGGGTATATACGGCACTGTACATTGGTGTTTTATCCCACGACTAGCTAGAAATGCATCAAACTCTTTAGACATACTCCCCCCCCTCGATCAGAACGGAGGGTGCCCACAGTACAATTGGATACATTTTCAACCATAAGTAAAAACTGTTTGAAGCACAAAAACACTTCGGACTTTGCCTTTAGTGGATATACCCATGCATGCCTTGAGTAATCATCAATGAAAGTCATGAAGTACAAGTGTTTACCAAATGACGGAGTTTGCATAGGCCCATATACATCACTATGTACAAGTTGCAATTTGCGAGTGGCCCGCATAGAACCATCCTTTGGAAACGCAGAACACTGCATTTTGCCCAAAATACAGCCTTCACAAACATGTTTCAATGGTGCCTCAAGAGGAGGCAATCAAGCAACCATATCAAATTTTTGCAAACGCAACGAACTAGCAAAGTTCAGATGACCAAAACGAGCATGCCATAGTTTTGCATCTGAAACTGCCTTTTCATCAAATTTCTGCAAACGCAGCAAACTAGCAAAGTTCAGATGACCAAAACGAGCATGCCATAGTTTTGCATCTGAAACTGCCTTTCCATTAGAAATTGCATTTGTTGAATCTTCCACACACTTGTCATAAGAATTGAGCCTATATAGCGCCCACGAAACAAGGTGCCAGATACAATTATCATATCACCAAAAGTCAAATCATGAACAGTACATCTGTCATCCACAAATTTGACTACAAGTCAGTCTAGCGAGTGCAGAGACAGACAATAGATTCTTCTTTATCCCTGGCACATACAAAGCATCTGAAAGTGTGAAAGCGCTGCCATTTGCAACAATAAGCATAATTTTACCAATGCCCTTCACTGGGTAAGAAGCATTAATGGCACATGTGACAATATTCCCATTAGGGACAGCCTCAAGACAAGTGAACATATCACGATACGAGGTAATGTGCTTTGTAGCACCACTGTCAAAATACCATATATCAGAGTCAACAGAAACTGCCAAATATGCATCATGTACAGATGGATCATACTAGCAATACACGCTAAACCATTCTGTATCCTCCTGCACAACATTTGCAGAATCTGCATTTGTAGAAGCATCCGCTATTGTGGCTGCATTTGACTCTTTCTTCTTTACCTCTTTAGCCTTTAGCTTAGGGCAATTCTTAATGACATGATCAGTTGCTTTACAATAGTTGAACACCTGATCTTTTTCTTGCCTTTATCAAGACCTTTCTCAGACCTATTGTTGCTACCTGTGGAAGGAGAAGAAGTTGCAGACCTATTAATAGGAGAAGAAACAGTGGAAGGGGCTGTCTTACCACTTCTTCTCTGCTGGGCAGCAACAAATGCCTGATTAACTACACGCTGCCTAGCCCTGTTTTGCCTGGACTGCGCTTCTTGCTTGCAAGAGCTTGTTGACTAAATTATCATACTTGACAACATCAGGTCTATCCTCAGTAATAAGTCTCCACGTGAAAGCAAAAGTCTGATACGACTCAGGTAAAGCATCAAGAACAGTCTACACAAGAGAATGATCAAGAATAATCTCACCTGCAGATCACATGTTTCACGTAAGGGAAAAGAGAAGGTGGATCAGCCTTTTATAATGCCTAGTGTTTCAGCAAGTTATTCATTTTATTGATGGGGATAGTGGCTTAGAACAAAGCCTTGTTGAGGAGTTTTGGATCCCGACTATTGTTACACTAGGTGTACAAAGAGCCAAAGAAGTGTTGAGAACACCACCTAGCAGTGATCCAAAAGTATGGGGATAGTGGCTTAGAACAAAGCCTTGCTGAGGAGTTTTGGATCCCGACTATTGTTACACTAGGTGTACAAAGAGCTAAAGAAGTGTTGAGAACACCACCTAGCAGTGATCCAAAAGTATGCGTCTATGAGGGTCAAATATCTAATGGATATATTGAGATATGGTGGATTGCATCCCATTATTATGCTTATATGGTCAAAGCAATACAAGATATAGAAGCCCACATGTTTTGACAAGGCACTTAGACAAACATTGAGGAGATGCCATGGATGAAGAGATGGTTACATTGGATGCAAATGAGACATGGGAGTTAGTGTCTTTGCTTAAGGAGATGATGCAAGTGGGTCTATAAAGTAAAATATAAGCTGGTACAACGAAAGATTGGTAGCTAAGGGATATGCACAGACCTCTGGGATTGACTATGAGAGGAGACTTTCGGTCCCCTCCTCCTTCCAGTTCCTAGGATGGCAACTGTGAGAGTAGTCATTGCATGGTTGCAGCTAAAAGGTGGTCTTTATATCAAATGGATGTAAATAATGCATTTCTACATGGTTATTTACATGACAAGGTATACATGGTGTAGCCACCAGGATATGAAAGAGGTTGCATAAAGCCTTGTATGGCTTGAAAGAGGCACCTAGAGCATGATCAAACAAGATAGGAGAGTATCTTATCACAATTAAATATTATATATCTATAGCATATTTTTCACTTTATATGAAAAAGACTGACATGGGTATTGTTCTAGTAGTCATCTCTTGACATTCATGAGGTGAAGATGCTCCTTAAAAGAAAGTTTTAAATGAAGGATTTGGGTGGGGCACAATATTTTGTGGGTATAGAGGTTATTAGATCACATGATGAGATTTGTCTTAAATTACAAAGGTAGTATGCTTTGGACACACTGTCCAAGCATGGAATGACACATTACCATTGGAGCATAACATTCTTAAATTACATAGGTAGTATGCTTTGGACACACTGTCCAAGCATGGAATGACACATTACCATTGGAGCATAACATAATATGGCTGCAGATACAAGTGATCTTTTGGAGGACCCTACAATGTACAAGTGCATTATAGAGAGATTGATTTATATGACTATCACTAAGCTAGATTTGAGCTATTATGTTGGGTTGGTGAGTCAGTTTATGCAAGCCCCAAGGAAGCCACACTTGGATGCAATTAGAATGATATTCACGTATATAAAGTCCAAAGCACACTATGGACTTTCCTATGAGGGTGGATTACAAGTACAAGTACATGGATATACAAATGTAGACTAGGCTATCTCAAACACGAAATCTACTAGTGGCTTTATATTTTATTTTGGGAGTATTATTGTTAGCTCAAGCAACCAAGAAGCCACCAACGGTTGCGTTGTCAAGTATAGAGGCTAAGTATAGGGGCTTTGTTATGGCACCATCATGTGAGGTAGCTTGGTTACATAAGCTACTTATAGATATGGGAGAACCTCCCATAGATAGGGATATTGTCATTTATTATGGCAACATGAGAGCAGCAACATACGATTGGCAAGTAACCCATTGTATCATGCTAGGATGAAGCACATTAAGGTGCATTATCACTTTGTGATGAGGGAGAAGGTTCTAGCAAGTGATGTAGATTTAATGTATGTCAGCACACAGAGGATCAAGCAGCTGACATTTTTACAAAGGCATTGGGTATAGAGAAGCTCCATAGGTTCACGAGCTTACTTGGAGTGCAGGGTATGGAGTTAAGCTCATTTAGGTGCATTTTTCATTAAGATATTTAATTTTATTTGCTAAATCATTCACAATGACATATTTTAAATCTAGCTATTGGATGAAAAAGGGAAACAATCTCTTTTAATGCATACATTTATTTCTTTCAAAATAGCACATATCCTTGTAGTGAAAATTAATAAGCCTAGATTCCCTCATTTATTACAAATATCCTATTATGTTTATATTTGCAATCAATAGGTATTTGATTTTATTTTCTAAATCATCCACAATGATACATCTTTCATCATTGGATGAAAAAGGAAAATAATCTCTTTTAATTCATACATTTATTTCCTTCAAAATAGCGCATATCCTCGATTCAAGTTCTCCTTATGCACAGTGATATTAAAAAAGGCCCAGCATAGAGAGTTAAAGCCTCTCTTGATGAATTGCACCAAATTTTCATTGATGAGGATAAAAGAAGAGAAGCCATCAGATTGAGAAAAGATGACCAAACTTTTTAAAAAAAAGAAAGAGGTAGGATTAATGGAGTGAGAAGAATAGCTACATTTGCCTTTAATTCTCTCAAGGTAGAAGGAATTACAGCTTAAGTTTTGGATATGTAGAATGGTAGAGGAAGACACACATCTAAGGCTAGCCTAGAGAGATTTGGTTTAAAGGAAGACACACATCTAAGGCTAGCCTAGAGAGATTTGGTTTAAAGGAAGACACACATCCAAGGCTAACCTACAGTGATTTGGTTTAAAGGTTAGAGAGGAGTTTACATAGTATGAAGCAAGCTCATAGATCATGGTGGTATGCAAGACTGTAGTCCACTACAAGGTCTATAAGAATGACACAATTTTAGTGTTGTCATATATAAACAATTTTATCTTTGATTAGCATTAATGAATTCATAATTGATGAAGTAACATAGACTTAACTGGAATTTGAAATAAAGGATTTGATTCCATTTCAATACATACTAAAGACTATAGTTTAGAAAAACAAAAACTTCAACATTTTTTAGTCCATTGTAATGCATTTTCTAAGACTATAGTTTAAAAAAACATTTCATTTCTTAACAAAATGCCTTGTTGAAATTTTGATAACATTTAACATGTCTGATTGCAAACATGTTAACACACCTAATGAGATTAATTTCAAGATTTCTAAGGATGAATGGGGATTTGATGCTTCTAAATATAGAAACACGATTGGTATACTAATTTATCTCACTATAACAAGGCCAAATATATGGTATAAAATAAACTCTTTAATCTAATTCATGTAGTTTGCCAAAATGTATGGTATAAAATAAAGAATTTAGTCCAATTCATGTCTCCCAAAATGTCCCAAAATGTCAAATATATGGTACGCAATAAACACTTTAGTCCAATTCATGTAGTCTCCCAAAATGTCTCAAATAGAATTCAAATAGTACAAGATATAAGGGTCTTCATCATGCTAGTAATTATTTCAATTTGCATAGTTTTTCATAACCAAATTATACTTTAAGTTTATGTGATTGCAAGTTCATTTCAACAATATATTTTCTTTTTGGGAGAAGGGGTCTTTAACTAATGTTGAGCATAAATCTTTCATAATCTTAGCTTTTTAACAATTTAGTTAAAAAGGTTTTAGGTGGTATGATAAATCCAAGCTACTTATACAATAGACAACTAAATTTATAGCAATAAGCCCAAAAAAAAAAAGCAGAGAGAAAGTTCATCGTGGAGAGGTGATGTTATGTGAGCATATCAAGCTCATTTTGGCATGCAAGAGCTCCCCCTTAAGGAGTAAAGGAAATATCCATTGTACATGTTTGATTTTAATGTGATGGATTTGGTAAGAGAAACTTAATAGAAGAGCTTGATAAATCAAAGTTTACACCATCTCTTGATGTGGTAAAATGGGAAAACACTCAAGGATGGAATTTATGGAAGAGAGAGCTCATTGTTCTAGCATGTTGGTTGGTTTTTAGGTGCATATTAGTTCATTTGTAATAGTAACGTGGTTAGGAACTAGACAAGCTAGCTAATTTATATGGACTAGTGTGAGAATAGAGAATTGAGCTAGTTGGTTGATAGGGTACTATAAATATCACTTTATCACTGTTAGGGTACTATATCATTGTTAGAGTACTATAAATATCACTTTATCATTGTTAAGGGTACTATAAATATCACTTTTGTTAGAGAATAGAGAATTGAGCTAGTTAGTTGATAGGGCACTATAAATATCACTTTATCACTATTAACCCATTTTGTTTGATAGGGTACTATAAATATCACTTTATCACTACTAATCCACTTTAAGGTTAATAGGAGTTGCCACTATAATTATATTGTATCAAATAGTAAAGATGAAGATACCAAAAGTATATATGATCAATATATGAAGCACAATAGTGTCCAAATCGACGGGCGCTCGAAAATGGTCTGATGAAATATTTATTGCGACTCTTCCGCTCCAAGAACGTGGTGAACTAGAATGGATTCCTTGTGAATATACTTCATACATGTATTGTGGCCTTGTATATAAGTCATTTTCTCTCACAATGCAACATACTCTCCCATTGTGTAATAGAGTCTTGCTCTTGGTAATTCTCTTGATAATTATCTTCTCTAATGCATGCTAATGAGTGTGTATAAGTTTGGGGTGAGAGGAAGGACGAGAACTTGTAGTCCAACAACACGATGGTGTCACAATGCTCGTGGGAGGAGACAGTGAGACAGAAACTACTATCCAAGAAGATGTGGAGCTTCTGAAGCAATGTGCTCAAGCTCGGCCATTCGAAAGCTCCCCACAACAGTTATGGCTTGCTAACGTAATCTCTTGTGAATGTGTTTCTAGGAGAGACCAAAGTGGCAATAACATTTTCGGCACCACTGTCGAGGGAGCAATTCTCTGGTTTTTTTCCTTATTTGTTCTCCAAATCTACGCATAACCCATTGCCCATTCTCTTAAGTAGTGGATTTCCACAAAAAAGAAGTGGTTTACATGGAGACTCGTGTGAGTTTTTGTGATTTTTTGCTCTCTTTTGGTGCATAAAAGAATGCTTGGTAACTTAATTTTTTGTTTGATTTGTTGTTTTGATTGCTTGTAGAGTAGTTTGTAATGTTCAAATAGCTTGTACATAGCATATGTTAGGTTTATTTGAATCATTTGCATCAAAATATGCATTAGAATGTATATTAATTGATTTTTTTCTCTCTTTGAAAGTTTAACATAGAGCTATTTTACTTAATTTTGGCTTGTTGTGATTTATAGTGTTCACATAGATCTAAGGTAGCTTAATCCACACTAATATTTTCAAAAAAACCCAAAAAGACTCTTGATTTTAACTAAGTTTTCTTAGAGAACTAGTTTTTTTATAAAGGGGATGATTAATGATTTTCAAGAAGCAAAAAAATGGGTTTTTCATGTCTAAATTGATCATATAGGTAGTCTAATTGATGTTTTTGAGTGTGTTTGAATGCATCAAAACATCCACATATGCCAATTACTCCATCAATTTGGAGATTCTTGCGCTCTTTTCTTCAGTGCATACAAGAGGAAAGAGCAATAAATTAAACCATATTAATCTTAGATTAGTAACTTGATTACACCTTAAACCATGCACATGGTTTAATAATCACGTAAGTAGTATGATGATGTGCTTGGTTGTGTTAATCAATTCATAATTAAAGATTAATTTGAATCCAAGGATTAGCCAAAACAGGAAAAAATTAGTAAAGAAAATAATTCTTAAGCACAATTTTTCATGAGTCATTAGAGTTAATTAAAGTGGGATTAGTTGGTCTTAATCCCCTGTTTGGAATGCAGTCATAGCATGTGTAAGAGGGAGGCCTTCGCTGCATGTGTAAGGGAAAAGGGAGAATGTGCCATACGCGGTGAAATGCATTGACGGTTCAAAAGGAGGTCTTCTTAGGACACTTTTTCTTCTTTTTGGGAAGCCCAAACAAGCGCTGGGTCGGCTTGAAAGCTACACTAAGACCTTTTGTCTTTGTGTATCACTTAATTAAAGGTGGTCGACTACCTGAGGTCTGACGTGCTACAACCGCCACTCAATCTCTATCTCTATATTTTGTGAACATGCAATCAAAGCTCCCATCAATCGAAGCACACAAGCAGAAGCCATATGTTGTAATCGTGTTTTTTACAACAACGATAAAGTTTTATTCTCCATCTCTTTCATTTGTAATTGTGCTAAGTTTTGTGGTGTGACAGACCTTGGATTTTGTGTTTGCACCCAAAAAAAAAACCTGTAATTTCTCACAATGCCTTGGTTATTTACTAGTTCAATTGGGCATCCAAACCTACCTAGCTAACATGGGAATTTTACGATTGAACTTGGAACCATTTGGTTGGTTGGTTGGTTGCATGAATTGTGGCCACTTGTATGTACTTATTTTTGGTAAGACGTGTAAATAGTTGCAAAGGCATTATTGCCTATTTGCTTTAATTTATGCCTCCAATGTTGGCACTTGTTCAACAACCACCCTTATCGGACAAGCTTCTCCTCTCATCCTTTGTACAACTTGCTTAAAAAGTTTGTTGTAGATTAAAAAAATAAGTACTTATCATGCCACTCCATATCCATGGTGTTTGGCGTTTTTAATTAAAAACTAAGTTCGTATGTAGATTTTTAATCAAATTTTTGAAGCAATGCATCAAGTCAATCTTTCCATCAGTGCTAGATTGTTGATAGTATACACCATGCCTTCTTTCACTAGCTTGTTGATAATAGATAAAAGCATGGCTTGTTGGTCTGGGCAAAGCCAAAACTTGTTTCCGCTGCCCAGGCTTTTGTACAGCACAAGTCTTTCAACAAATGTAAGCCTCGTTACTAGAGTCTGCTCGCTAGCAAGTCTAACAGGTAGGTGTAAAAGATAAAGTGGACAAATAGAGCTATCAAATAGCATGTATATGGATTAGACCTCAAGTTTCAACTTCACAGTTCACAGTAAAATGGACTGGACCTCAAGTTTCAACTTACAGGTCACTCGTAATCTTTTGCAAATTCCTATGCTATAGGTGTTGCTGTCAACGTTGGGTCCTGTCTATCTTCGCAAGGTGAATGTGTTGGTAGCTATGTCTGTAACATATGGAAAGTCTGTTGGTTATTTCTGTTTATGGGAGGCTTGTGAGCAGCAGCTAAACTTTTGATGATGATGAGTCTTGCTTTTCATTTGTTGCTCTTTTGTTAGGGAAACTGTTATGCTTCAACATGAGTTACTGGATGGTATGTTTCATCATGTGGAATCAACTCAACCACTGATATGGGATGAATGCAACCACTGAGAGTTGATAAAACGGAGGGCACTCAAGAGGGTCACCAATTGCCATTAGAAACAAGCACACACCTATGCCACGCAGTGACCACAAACTAAAGGCAAACTAAGTCTCATCACAAAGAAAAATAACTCTCATACAAAGCTTCCAGATAGACTCTGGAAAAACCTTCCCAGAAACAGAACAAAAAAACAGGCATCGGCATAGTACCGCAAAACTTGTGAAGTAGAGGAAAGAGCATCATGTGGCCTTGCCACCGCCTGTCCAACACCCAAGTCTTGCCACCGCCTGTCCAACACCCAAGTCTGCATGACCCTGGACAACATCATTCTTATCACCCACACACAGACAACAGACCACAGTATTATGCTACTACATACTAAGGTCCCAAGGGCCTGCACCATTCATTTCTTCTTGGCTGCAGACTTTGTCACCTTGGCTCCTGAGGGATCTTTCTTCTCCACAGCCTTGATAACACCAACAGCAACAGTCTGGCGCATGTCACGAACAGCAAAGCGGCCAAGCGGAGGATACTCAGCAAAGGTCTCCACAGTCATAGGTTTAGTGGGGATCATCTTCACAAATCCGGCATCACCATTCTTCAAGAACTTGGGCTCCTTCTCTAACTCTTTCCCAGATCGCCTATCAATCTTGGTAAGAATCTCAGCAAACTTGACAGCAATGTGGGAAGTGTGGCAGTCCAGTACAGGGGCATAACCATTTCCAATCTGACCAGGGTGATTCATAATGATAACCTGAGAAGTGAAGTTGGCTGCCTCCTTAGCTGGGTCGTTCTTAGAATCGGAGGCGACATAGCCACGCTTCAAATCCTTCACGGCAACATTCTTGACATTGAATCCAACATTGTCACCAGGCACGGCTTCCACCAGTGCTTCATGGTGCATTTCTACAGACTTCACCTCAGTCATCAAACCTGTAGGAGCGAAAGTCACAACCATTCCAGGCTTAATCACACCAGTCTCCACTCTGCCGACAGGGACAGTTCCAATGCCACCAATCTTGTAAACATCCTGAAGTGGAAGTCGGAGAGGTTTGTCAGACGGCCTCTTTGGTTCCTGAATCATGTCAAGAGCATCCAAAAGGGTGGGACCTTTGTACCAATCCAGATTGCTGGATCGCTCAATCATGTTATCACCCTCAAAACCAGAGATTGGAACAAAGGGGATTTTGTCAGGATTGTAGCCAACTTTCTTTAGATAGGCAGACACTTCCTTAGTGATTTCATCATAACGGGCCTTTGAATACTTAGGGGTAGTGGCATCCATCTGAATAACATTACCGATGTAATCAGTAGCAATAGACTTCGAATTCACAATACTGTGCTGGCTAACTAATGAGAAACAATCAACAGAGATAAAAAGCTTGACATGAGCAAGATTAGCAAGGTATCAGGGTGACACATACTGTCGGAATACCCACAAACAAAAAACATACCTTGTTGCAGCAGCAAATCATTTGCTTTACTCCAAGAGTGAATGCAAGAAGAGCATGCTCTCTAGTCTGCCCATCCTTAGAAATTCCAGCTTCAAAACCACCAGTCGTTGAATCAATAATGAGCACAGCACAGTCAGCCTGCAACAAGGACAATAGGAGTGAAATCAGTGACAATCTAACCAAATGGACAGAGCTAACTAGAGTAACCAGAAAGAGAATCAATCAACACACCTGTGACGTTCCAGTGATCATGTTTTTGATGAAGTCACGGTGACCAGGAGCATCAATGACAGTACAATAATACTTGGTGGTCTCGAATTTCCAGAGTGCAATATCAATGGTGATACCCCGCTCTCGCTCAGCCTTGAGCTTATCTAAGACCCAGGCATACTTGAAAGACCGCTTGTTCATCTCAGCAGCTTCTTTCTCAAACCGCTCAATCACACGCTTGTCAATACCACCCAGCTTGTAGATGAGGTGACCAGTGGTGGTGGACTTTCCAGAGTCAACATGGCCGATGACAACAATGTTTATATGAGTCTTCTCCTTCCCCATGCCTGAAGTGTACAGATAAATTAGAATGTCACCGGAAATGAAGACGTTTACAACGTGTAAATTCATTGCCAACTTCAGCAAAACACATGCACAATTACTGCTCAAAATCAATGTAAGCTGAAGAGCAACACTGCAAATTAGAAATCAGACGCTGGAGGCTTATACAAAGCGGACAGGGCGATATTAGCAGATGCAAAGACGTATACGGTTTAAATCACAAAATGGCAGCATCCGGCAGCGGCAAAAAGAAAGGCGGGCAGGCAACGGAAAAGAACAACAGCAAGACGCAATCAATAATGGTATGTACATCAGGTCGTGCGCAGATCCATAACATGCCAAAGACCAGCCGGATCAGATCTGTGGTATGTAAAGATCCGGATCATCATAGCTTCAAGAGCGGATCAGCATAAATCAACAAAAGCCCTACAGAGACTATCAAGGCGCAGTATCACCAAAAATCACAAAAGCCTAGAGAGACAAATGGAGACGCCGTAAAACAAACGGACAGACAATCGACAGCATACAAGTACGGACGACGTCAACAGACGGAAGCAGACAAGCGAGACGGAATGACGGCAGCAATAGACAGGAACAGCAGATTAGAGGGACGGACGGACGACAGCAAGAGACGGGCACAGCACACCACAGATGGACGTACGGATGGGAGCATTCGAATCGACGGACGACAACAAGAGACGGACACAGCAGACAATTATAGGAATGGACGGACGATAACAGGAGACGGACACAGCAGACCAGAGCAACGGACGGAGGCGATAGCAACAGCAGCATTTGAATCGACGTAGCAGACGGACGTAAGAGAACAGACAGAGGGAAGCGGAAAGCGGACGTACCTGGACGACGGATACGGTAGCCGGAGAGAGATTGGGAGTGACGATTGCTGCGTGATGAGGAGGTAGTGTGAAATGGGGTTTTATAGTGCTCCCCCCTTCAAGCCCTAATTTTTATCAAAGGCAACGGTCCAGATCCTCCACTGTGCACGGTCCGATGTTGAACGGTCTTCGGACATGCCTTTACCGAATTTCGAGAGTCCCATTGACTGAGACTCGGTAGAGTCCCTAGAAAACGTTTAACGCACGTATTGCATGTCAGTGTTGGATGGGTCTCCTTCTTTGTGTCCGAGCGGTTTGCACGTGTGGTTGCATGTGTCTCTCTCTATGTGTCACCTGATCATGCATGGCCAAAATCTTCTAGCCTTTGGGTGCAATGAACCTACAAAAACTTGCAAAGGCTAGTAGAAATGGCATTTAATTTACCATAATTATTGCCACAATGACACTCATTTTTTTGGCTTCTAGCAATGAAATTTGTTATTGTCCTTGCTTCATATCCAACATTTGAGCAAGGTGGCATCATGGTGACCATTGTGGCACACCCAAACCCTCAACTACTTACTATAGTGGCCAGAAATGTGAGAGCAAATCACCACTGCCTCTAACCACACATGAATAGCTAATGTGTGCTTTAAAGTGTAAGTCCTTTTCTTTGCATAAATTGAGTGTTACATATTTTAATTATCCATTGATGTATATTGTTCTTTTCATGTCTCTCTACTAGGATGGTAAAAAAAGCCAAACGGGTGGCTAGGTTGTGATGGTGGGTATATACATAGAAGTAAGGGGAGATGGTTGGAGGACTGAGGGTGGTGAAAGATGGATGAGCAAAAAGAAGTGGACGATGATGCTTTTAGGGTTTAAGCAAAAGGCGATGGCCTTGTTGTCATAGTCCTCAAAGGCCCACTTCCTCTACATACTACATTTTCCCTTGAAGAATGGTCATACAAGATAACAACCCCTCATGCACATATGCATAAAATTGGAGAACTTGAGAAATGTCCACGTGATCCTCCCCATTTTCTATACACATTGTTTTCAACTTTTTACTTTATAATAAGTCTAAAGCTTTTACCATATTTGTAAAAGTAAAAGTAGCTTATTTGCATTTCAAGTTACATCCCGCTCTATGTGGATGTTATTTCTTATTCGGCACTTCAAATCAATTTGCCTTTTAGTGAACAATTCTCCTTCTTAAAACTTTCCTTTTGAGGGTAATGGCAAAAGCATTTAACTTTCGGTTTACGAGGCCATCAAAGAATAAAGAAAAAAGGCACCAAATGCATTACACATTATAATAAGCACTAATATATATGATATATGCTTTATTAAGCTAGTAAGTGCACACACGTGCACATGAAAATTACAAGAGTGGCCCTTTGGTAGATGAAATGATTACGTACAAGATATGTGCCAAGCCCATTCGATATAATTTTTCTTCTCCTAAAGTTATTTCTAAGCAAACTTCGGTTGTACTTCTTGAAGTTTTTAATTTTATGTATTTTTTAGTGCAAGTGTGAGAGTTATACATGCAAGGATACATTAATTTTAGTATGCTTTATGTCATATAGATATTAACCTCAAACTCAAAAAGTATGTATACTGTATAAAGAAACTTTAATAGAAGGTAATTTGTTGGATGTAAGTGCACACTTGCTTTCTATTTTAGGTATTTAATCACCATGAAAACTCTTGTAGACAATTTGTTTTGTAAGAAAAAATTCCTACTTTTGAAATTATTATTGTAGAAACATCTCTTGGCATGACAAATTTATAGCCAAGTGTTATGAGTGGACCACATCACATGATAAAGCTAGAATTGGCATGATTTTAGGACGTACAACTTTCTTTTTGGAGGGCTAGGGGGAAAGAGTGACCAACCCACTAGCCTTCACTTTGGTTTGTTGTTTGTGCATTCATCTTCCTTGGCCATATATAAAGGCGTAATGGAAGCATCAATTCATGGAAGGATCACCAAGTTGCTTAAAGAAGGAAGAGATGCAGTGAATGTTAATAGGGGCCTTAGCAAATTGAGATGTGTACTCATTTGATAATGCAAACTCACTCTCTCATTTGCTTCAATCAATTGAAAGTTAGGAAAAGGTGAACAATTATAGAATAGAACGTATAGAGATGAAGCAAAAACACTTGGAACTTGTACTAAAGAAAGTAAAAATGAAATGATAGATAAATTTTGGTACAGTAACAACCTTATTCACAAGCGTGAGCGTATATAGCCTCATCATCTAAACCAAAACATAAGGTTATGAGTAATGTTCTTGCACTATAGTAACGACCTTATAAATTTTGGTACAATAACAACCTTATCATTTAACTTTGAAGATCCTAAAAAATATAAAAACATGACTGTAATGACCTTATGAATTTGTGTACAGTAACAACCTTATCATTCAACTTTGAAGATGACTAAAAATATAAAAGCATGATGGTATAGAGCCTCATTATCTAAACAAAAACATAAGGTTATCAATAATGTGCTTGCACTACACCAGATAGCTCTAATAGCTAAATTTACACATGCTGAGATGGTGCCCTTTGGCATTACGTCAGCGCTCAAGATTTGAATTACCACTAAGTCCACCACTTACATTGCTGCTGACTTTAAAGAACCATGACTCCTTTGCCAACATTTGGGGGATTGACCATGATGTGGGTTCATGAGTGGTTCTGAATTCAGGTGCTTTGGTTATTAGCTCCATTCTATTGATGTAGTAGTTATCATTGATCAATTTATTATCCCAAATCCAAGCACTAAGCAATGTGTCAACTTCCTTGTTAGATTTCCACTTTCTCAAGGGCTCTTCTTTTTTAAGAATTTCCTCATCAACTTGCTAAGATACCTTACCTTTAGTTGGAGATAAACCAATGTGATAGTAAATAGTATAAGGCATTTTTCATCATACATTCTCTGCACGTATACATTTTGCATTATACTCTCTATGACATATGAGGATGCAAGAGTAGAGAAAAACACTAGCTTAATTACATGAATGGAAAATTATATGTTACAAACACATGAGAAATTGGCTTTTATACTTTGTCCTCTTCTCAATAAGCTACCCAAAAGTAAGTGGCCTGAGGGCACCTATTATTAGTTAGAAGGATTTTACAAGAAAATGACCTTCTAGACTTGGGATCATCACTTACAACATAGAAAAAACGGAATTACAATAAAATGAATACAATCTTGAATAATAGATGAACATTGAAGACGCTCTTGAACAATAGTACAAAGATAGTTTGATAAAGATCCATCTTAGTACTAATCCTATACTAATTTAATATGATTAGAGTAAATTAATCTAAGGTGGATGTAATCTAAGCTTACTCATGATGATGAGTATGTGTAATCAATAGACTCAAGCACAATTAGGTTACAAGATTGAGACTTGAACTCATAAAGAGGCTTGAGATGTGTGCAAGTGATATGATTTCATTGCTTGAAATGGCTCCCTTTTACATGAGGAGGTACACCCTTGGGCTTGTATATCAATGTGAGATAAATCCCTTTGCTCATGTGGCTTCATGCTATGCTTTGCACTTCCTTGGCTTACTCAAAACACTCCCTACCTCTTCCTTATGCTCTTCGTCTCATCACCACATTTCTCAACACCCCCCCTTGGTGCCAAATCTTTGGGCTACTCAAGGTGGTCGTTACAACAATCAACTGGTTACTCTCAGGTGGTGAGGTAGATGAAATGATAAGATGGATGTCTACTCATATGGTGACCCCTCTTTTACAACAAATGGCTATGATAGTGGTGGTAGCTTCTTTGTTTCTATGACTTTGACTCCACTTTTTATTCTTCTTATCGATGACGTTACCTTCTTCACTTTGTTGGCTGCTTCTTGGCTCTTGGTCTTTGCTCTTTGGCTTTACTCTTGGCTCTTTGACAGCTCCTTTGGTGTGGACGTTGTTCTTCTTATTGCCACTTGATGCTTCCTTTAAATCTTTTAGTGTGGATGACATGCTGTGTGCTATGGTCATCTCATGCACTTGTGCTTTAGACATGCCTAGGATTGTGCTTTGTGCATTCATGCTTTGCTTTGTGTTATGCTTGATTTACCCGAGGATATGTGACCCTTCCCCAATGAACTTCCTAATGCTTAATGCCATGTTTGTGTTTGCCATTTAAGAAAGGTCGTACCTATTGATCTCTTTTTTAGTATCAATGGGTAGTGTCTACTGCTCTTACATTTTGGCAAATAGACTCAAATTTCAAGGTTAATGCAATGTGAATGATAAAATGCAAGACACATCCCGATTACAAAGTTTAGAGTTCGAATTTCTTGTTTGAACAGCTAATTAGCTATTAATAACCTTGATTAGTCTTGATCAAGTGATTAAGCGGTCAAGAGAGTGGAGCCTCAAATTGAACTCATTAAGAATTTCACTCAAGGGGCTTTTGTTGCAAGACTCTTGTCCTTGAAGAGAGACATTGGCTCACTACAAAACTCCAGCTCAAATCAAGTCTAGGAGCTCAGAATTTTGTTGGAAGTGGCGATTGGTTTTCTGCTTCGTGTGCTTCACTCGATTGAGGAAATACCACCAAATTCGAGCTGTGGGATAGCTTAGGAAATGTGCAATGTGTGGCTAAGAGAAATTAGCTCAATTCAAAGAAGACGACATGAATGGTGAGAAAAACCAATCTAGACACACAGCGACAATGATTTTGGACAGCAGCATGCATTTTTGCCTAATTTCTATGGTGGGATTGTAGAGCAATGTGAGGCCAATGTATGGCTCAAAAATCTCGCCCAATGGTGCCTTGAGTGAGGAGAATGAGCAACTCAAAGCTTGGCCATAAATGGGGGAGAAGAGATAAGTTATGGATTAGTGGCTTAATGAGAATGATTAGGGTTAATGAGATTGAAATCAAGTTGAGAAGGCTAAAACTAAGCTAATGGAGAAGCTTGTGAGAAGAGGGGAGGTTTTGATACCATGTTGAAATCCATGGATATTATGTGCATGAGCGAGATTATTAGTATTAATCTTATAATGTGATTAGAGTAAATTAATATAAGGTGGTTGTAATCTAAGCTAACTCATGATGATGAGTATGTGCAATAGACTCAAGCACAACTAGGCTACAAGATTAAGACTTGTACTCATAAAGAGGCTTGAGATGTGTGCAAGTGATATGATTTCATCGTATGTGAGTGCTCTTGTTGGAAGCGACTCAGTGAGTCCTTGGGCCACCCCCCTTCCTAGACTAGTCAGTATGTCCAAGGTGTGGGCATCTAGGAAAGGGTTGGTACTTATAGGACTAGCGGGAATGTTAGGCAAAGCCCGGTGGGATCGAAGTCATAGGGGTTGTAAAACCTGATGACACGCTTGTTATAGGCATGGCCAATCGCATTGGGAGATGAATTTGTGGCATAGATCTCAATAGCTTGAAGATGTCAACCATTGGTTTCAGTGCTTGTGTGATCCCTGGCACTCCCTCTATTGTGGCCATGTTAGAGTGCCTAAATGCTCCTTAATGAGCAATCACAAAAAAAATTTTGTTGCTTTTTATACTTTCCCACAGCCAGCCTCAAGAGACTTGGCATACTCTTCACTGGATCAAACGGGTGTCCATTTGCCCTAATTAGCTTAGGCGCTACACATGTGAACCTCTATTTTTCCAAAAAAAAATGTATGCTAGGAACTTCCTAGATGGAAGAGTAGGTCAAAAAACCTATTTTCCATCACTGTCTCAAGACGAAATATTTTTCCAAGAATTTTTCCCCTGTTTTGCAACACGTTTTTGAGGGTGTTCTAAAAGGAATTTTAAAAAACTATATATGAGGGAGTTGTAGTATTTTTGGAGTACTACAACTTTGTTTCCCTAAGTCATCCGTGATTTTATCATTTAGACTCTCAAAAAATAGCCTGAATATGGCTCATCGTTGTTTTTGTGTGCTTTTTTTTACGATTTTTCATGGTTTTTGGGCTGTTTTTTGCCTCGATTTTCGGGTTGAATTTTTTGAGGCTACTGGTCAGAGACCAAAATGGTCGATTTTGACTTCGGACGACCTAGTCCAAAGTCGAAGAGATCGATGTCAGCTTTCCGATGAGCCCTAGAGCGCCTTCATTGGATATACGGTTTAGGAGATACGGACCTCCAAACAGGGGTGGTTTCCAAAGTCCTCTTTTTTTTGAATTTTTTTTTCGCGTGAAACCTTAGGCTCACGCCGTGAAACGTTGAGTGTTTCACGCTGTGAATCGGACTTCACGAAATATCAAATTTGCTTTTTTTCGCGTGATATCTTAAGCTTTCATGCCGTGAAACGTTGAGTGTTTCATGCTATGAACCGGACTTCACGGAATATTAAATTCATTTTTTTCATGTGAACTTTCACAGCTTGTCTTTTCAGGGCCTGCACTTTCACGTACTGATCTTTTTCACGGCCTGGCTTTTCACGAAATATTAAATTCATTTTTTTTCGTGTGAACTTTCACGGCCTGGCTTTTCACGGCCTGCACTTTCACATACTGGTCTTTTTCATAGGCTAGCTTTTCACGGTCTGCACTTTCACGGCCGGACCTTTTCACAGCTTGGCTTTTCACTCACGGTCGGCGGATCTTTTCACGGCAGACCTTTTCATAACCTAGCTTTTCAACGGCCTACACTTTCATGGCCTGACCTTTTCACGTTTTTTTTTGTCTAGTGGAAAATACAAATTTTCCTTTTTGGGGGGGAATTTTTTTGAATTTAAAATGAATGGGCATTTTCTCAAAAATCATAAATGACTCCCAAAATGGACAATTTTGACAACTCATGAGCATCTACTCATTTTCACTAATCTTTCCCTCTTTTACATTAATCAAGGACTCTAATTAACCACTAATCTCTAATTAATTCACACAATTGAGCACATCATTGGATAGAGCAAGAGAATAGTAATCTTTGTGCATCAATAATTGTGTAAATTAATATAAAATAGGAGATTAATTAGACTCTTAATTATAGTCTCTTCTTTTAAGGTAAAATTAAGCAAAGAGAGTCAAATTTCTCCAATTGATGAAAAATTTGATGTGATTAGGTGTTTTGATGTCTCTAGATGCTCTCAAAACACTCAAAACCCCCAATTTCGACTACTCATATGATCCAATTAACACATTTTCTATTTTTTTAGCCTCTTGAATAAGATTAATCACCCTTAATGATAAAAACCAATCCATTAAGAGAAATTAGTCAAATTCAAGGGTTTTTTAATGGTTTTAAATTTTTTTTTGAAAGATTAAGCTACTCCTAATGCTTGCTAACACTCTAATCCAAATAATTTCAACAAAAAACACACAATTAAACTAAAATTAATGATCTTAGATCTATGTTTAAACTAAAGAGAGCTAACATTCACTAAGAATTGTATTTTCTTGCATTGGTTGATGCAATGGATGTAAACTAAGCCTAATACAAACTATGTGCAAGTCCTAAGAACATGAAAAACCATAAAAACAATAACAAAAACAACAAATTAATCTAAAAATTAAGCAAAAAAGCATTCTTTTCAAAAACAAAAAGGAGAGCTATTCTACACCAAATCTCACATAGATCACCATCAAATCCACATCTTTTTCATGGGAAACCATTAAAAAATCAAGATAATGGGCAATAGGTTATGCATAGATTAGAGGCAAAACGATGGAAAAAGCCAAGTGATGGCTCCCCGGTAGTAGTGCCAAAAATGTTATGGCTCACCCTAACCCAAAAGAGATTACCTGGTGAATGTTGAAATATACAAGTGAATAGGGTATGTGCAGGAATAAGCCCTTAGCAAGAGGCTATAAAAGAGAATTTGTAAATGAGTGAGAAGCTGTGAAAAGGTGAGAAGTATCTACTAGGAGAGAATAAAGGGTAACATGAGAAGATTTAGGAGGTGTGGAGATATTCTGGGAAGAGGTGGAGAGAATCAAGCAAAATAGGTGGAGTGAATCAAGGAGAGATCAGTGGGATTAGATGCTTGGATGTAAACTCTATAAATTGAGGCATTGGCCTAATGAGAATTTGCTGGTTTTTGATTATCCATGCCTACATTAAGCTATCAGTTAATTGGTCACTAATCACATCTTAATTATCATCTAATCTCTTTTCTAATGATATTGATTCTAGCATTTGATCCACCATAGCTCATCACACTGCTGCAAATTTAACATGGTATCAGAGCCTAGCTTAGAATCCATCAAATGTATGATCCCATTATCTTGCTAATCACCTAGCTAATCAAGATTAATAGATAATCAAGTTTTTTTTCCTCTTCTTTCAAAGAGCTTCTGTACCCCCAGCTGGTGGACAGGCTGAACAATAGGCTTCAAGCCTTTAGCCACACATAGCCATACCCCTTGTGCTCCAGCCCATCTAAACAAAACACCAAACCGCCATTGCATGTGCTGCCAATTTTCGCTAAAAAGCCAGCGCCATTTTTTTAAAGGGAAATGGAGATCTGCACCAGATACAATGGCTCTAATTCCTCTTGGCCCTAGGGGTTTTCAAGGGTGTTCTACAAGCTGGTGAAGACAGTTTTTTATTTCATCAAGTCTACAGCAGTGAGATCCAAGCTCTCCATCAAATCTACAGGTGACTAGTAAAAGTGACTGGTAAAACAGAGATTAAGCATTCAATGTTTAGTCAAATCTTGTGTTTCTTGGCTTAATCCTCTACTAGACTAATTGCTATTGATGGCCTTGAAAGTATTTGAGCTCATTTGAACTCTAAGGTCCCAGATCTGGACTCCCCGCATACTCTATTTTTGACACACAATACAGAGGATTATTTTACTAATCAATGATTAATCAACACTAATCACTATATTTTGGTACAATTGAGGGTTCAAGTTAACCATTGGGTATCTAATACAGATCCCTATAACTTCAAATTGTAATTCGGAGATGGTTTGATACTCCAACCATTCAGTACAGATTTGTTACCCTTAGTTTAATGTAATTTCTGGTGAATTTATGCTGATAAATCTGTTGTAATCATCACCTAAACACCAAATTGAGTTGTAAAAGGGTAGACACTGCCCTTGAATCTTGAAATTGGATCAAGAGGTAAGACCCCCTTCATATCATCATGAGCATGGCACAAGAGATAGCCAAATTTAATGGGGAGCAGTTTTATACATGGCAAAAAAACCATGTATTTGCTCATGAGGAAAAATCTGTGGGGGCTAGTTGAAGGAAGAGATGAATGCCCAGAGGTGAGTGGGAAAAATGAGTGGAAGAGCAGGATTGAGAAAGCATTAGGACTTATCGCACTCAGTTTAAATGATGAAATCATTCATCACATCACAGGGATACAATGGGCAAAAGATGCATGGGATGAACTCAATAAATTATTTGGCACTCAAGCAAAAAATTCAAAGATAAATCTGTTAATGCAATTCTACAAACTGGATATAAAGGAAAGTGAACCTTTAATCACACACTTGAACAAATATAAAAGCATTAAGCAACAACTGGTAGCCATTGGGCAAAAGGTAGAATATGATGAGGCACTAGCAGTGCTTCTGAAGAGTGTGGACAAAGGAGAATATGAAAACATTGTAGCAACATTAAAGAATGTACCTGAATTGAAGCTGCACGAGATAGAAGGAGCTCTTCTAGAGCAAGAGACCAAGGTTAAAGAGAAGAAATGGCTGGCCTCAACAGCTGAAGAAGAAAAAGCATTCTTCACCCGAGGAGGATTCTCTCGAGGACAAGGACGAGGAAGAGGCAAAGTAGGAGGAAGGACCTTCACTTGCCACAACTATGGAAAGCCAAGACACATGGCAAGAGACTGCTACAGCAAACCCAGTGGAGAAGGAACGACATCGGCAAACTTCATGGAGGCTCCTAAGGAAGTGGCATCAGATCATCTTTTCTGAGAGAGAGAGAGAGAGAGAGAGAGAGAGAGAGAGAGAGAAACCCCACAACCCAATGTAACCTGCCCCAATAGAGTAAAACCACCTCTGAGCCACCGATGATGTAGGCCATGTGGTAGATGTATGTGTGAGCACTTTAGTCAAGGTCACGGGCACTTGTAGCAGCCTTGGACACATAAAGAGAGAGAGTGTCAACAAGGACTATGAGTTTAGGGACTTGAGGTACTAGTCGCGGACTACCAAGTAAGAGGGAAACTTGGTATAAGGTCCAGGTGTGCTAGGATTATTCACTTGAGGGGAGGTGTTGAAATATACAAGTGAATAGGGTGTGTGTGGGAACAAGCCCTTAGCAAGAGGCTGTAAAAGAGAATCTGTAAATGAGTGCTAGGATTATTCACTTGAGGGGAGGTGTTGAAATATACAAGTGAATAGGGTGTGTGTGGGAACAAGCCCTTAGCAAGAGGCTGTAAAAGAGAAGCTATAAATGAGTGAGAAGCTGTGAAAAGGTGAGAAGTATCTACTGGGAGAGAATAAAGGGTAGCATGAGAAGATTTAGGAGGTGTGGAGATATTTTGGGAAGAGGTGGAGAGAATCAAACAAAAGAGGTGGAGTAAATCAAGGAGAGATCAGTGGGATTAGATGCTTGGATGTAAACTCTATAAATTGAGGCATTGGCCTAATAAGAATTTGTTGGTTTTTGATTATCCATGCCTACATTAAGCTATCAGTTAATTGGTCACTAATTATATCTTAATTATCATCTAATCTCTTTTCTAATGATGTTGATTCTAGCATTTGATCCACCATAGCTCATCACATTGCTGCAAATTTAACAGTGAACTACAACTGTCGTGAGGATATTTCCAATGGTTGAGCTTGTAACCCTTGAGGTCTCCAAGCTCTACAACTCCTTGAGAAGCAATTCCACCGCGTCTCCCGCGAGCGTTGTCACATCACCGTGTTGCACTAGGGGTCCTCGCCCCTCCTCTCACCTCACTTCACTCACACACACTCACTAGCATGCATTAGGGAGAAAGATTAGCAAGAGCAAGACTCAATTACACAATGGGAGAGTGTATTGTATTATAAGAGAAATTCACTTATATACATGGCCATAAGTGTTTACACTCACTTAAACTATAGCCGACCGGGCACTTTAGGCTCATACGAGGCCTAATGCTATTACAATGACTACTCTCATAATATATCCATGAAGTACATCACTTAGGACTTCATCCTAACTTGCTACCACATGCTCTTGAAGCGGGAATCGCCATAAATACTCCGTCACACCATTACGGGCACCCGTCCAAGTTGTAGCTTTGGACACTATTGCTTCATATCTTGAATGTATGACCCTTTGGTGTATCTACCATGACTCCTTGATGTAAGATAATGGTGGGTGCTCTTATTAATCTTAGAATTGGATTAACATGCTTTATCAAAAAATCCATCATGAGCGGTGAGAATCACACTATGGTGGCAGGTATGTTTCCATCAAATTGTATATTAATGGTGGGTGCTCTTATTAATCTTAGAATTGGATTAACATGCTTTATCAAAAAATCCATCATGAGCGGTGAGAATCACACTATGGTGGCAGGTATGTTTCCATCAAATTGTATATTCACTGATTTTTTGTTTTTTTTTAAGAACTAATGTATTAATACTTGATATAGATTTTATGAGTTTTTCAAGGCATCATACTTCGAGCGCTTTTCTTTATTCGACTTGAATCTTTGAGTCTCCCAAATCAACACTTCGATGTAGATATTGTATATTCTTTTATATGAAGCTTTGTAATTGAGATGCACATGCACACAATTTTTCTCTCCAAATTGTTTATTTAGTTAAAGTTTTACAATTTTATTAGCATATTATATATATATATATATATATATATATATATATATATATATATATATATATATATATATAGGCCATGTTTTCTGGTTCTAGTCCTTTTGCAGGTGTATCCTCATTGTACCCCTCCCACCTACCCTATAAGCTTCTTCTCAAACCTTTCACTTCCTTACCTCACTCCCTTTACCTCGTCAAATTTATGCAACACTACAAAAATCATAGAATCCGATGTCATGGCTCAACACTCGACTTTCAAACAAGATTTCCCTTTCTATGGTATTATTTCTTCAATATCGATAGTGTTCACTGCATTGCAATTCTAGAACATGCTAGGGACACACACACCTTGCCTTGATCGACTTATCTCACAAAAATTTCATTTAATTTTGCATTTGGTGTAAGGGCTAATGCATGCGTGTGAAGGTCACCGAGTTGAGGTATCACACGAATTTCTTGATGCATTTGTGTAAGGGTAACAGTTGAGGTGTTACCAATGCATCCATGTGAGGGCATCGATGAAGGTCTCACATGATTAAAATTTATACTTTTTCCGTACAGAGGTCACCGAGTTGAGGTATTGCACAAGGTTTGATATCATATAGTTGAATTTATTATATGCAAAGGTCACCGAATTGAGGTATTGCATGAGGTATGATATTTTACAGTTGAATTTATTCCATGCAAAGGTCACCAAGTTGAGGTATTGCACAAGGTTTTAAGAAATGAAAAGGATGGAAATGCTAGCATTATTGATGAATTATTAATGGATTATCATGCATGAGCAAGCTTGATCACCTCTAACTCGATGCATTTATGAGTTGTTTCATAGGAAACAGTTGATCTCACTGGCAAAGTTAGTGTGTGCATAGTGTGTATGTGTCAGGACTATGGTCCTACGGAAGTCGAACCCTAGCATAAGTTAATAGCTTTCGGAGTCTCGAGAGTATTATTAGTGCTAGCGGGGTTCAGGGGTTAATGGGCGTTAGGGTTTGGTCGATGTGTGTACACATCTAAGTTAGCACGGCTCTTAAGTAAGATGGGCGGCCGGGCTAGGAGGTGTGGACACAAGCTAGGGTTTTGGTATAAAACCCAACGAGAAACCCTAACTCGTCATTATATGGTTGGGAGGTGAACCGACTTCCACCCTCTCTTCTTCTCCACGCCTAGGCTATGGCGGCTTGAGGAAGACGCAGCCGTAGAGCGGAGGCGTTACACTGGTATCAGAGCCAGCGGCGCGGGCGTGACCTGCACGAGAAACCGCTCGACGCTGCAGCAAAAGAAGCGAGCGCGGTCGCCTACGCGCTGCGCGGACAGCACATAGCGAGCGCCGCCGGGTACCCGCCGGTCGCAGCGCCTGTGTGAACAGCCACACCCGCCTATCCACCACCTGCAGCGACCACGACAGCGGACGCCTAAGGCGGCGACCAAGGCAGTCCGGCAGTCCTACAAGGCGATCGGTGAGCGATCGTGGCGAGCGCGCGAGAATTCTCCCTTACTTAAGTGGCACAAGGGGGAGGCTTCACCATCCAAGGAGTGGGGTTTTGAACCCACCACCTCAAGCTCCAAGGCAAGTGTGCTAGCCACTTCACCTTTTCACTTGTGTTGTTCTTCTCTTCAAAAGAACTCTACTTATTCTTTCAAGGGAGGACACAAACTACAAGGAAAGTGACACAAACTACAAGGAAAGTGACCTTTTCATCTTCAACTTTCCTTCTTTCAATTTGTGAGAGGAGTTTTCTATGCTCCAAGTTTGGAAGTTTTTGGTGGATCTTCAACGACATGCTACATGCAACACACTTTTTTGCATGCATGTGTTGATTGACGACTCAAGTGGTGATTTCTTCTCGATTTTCGTGCATGCAAGAGGAATTCTTCTACGACGCTTCAATTGGAGTTCGCTTTTGAAGGTAATCCGTTCTCTATTTGTAAGCACGTGCATACCATGGCCTCAGCGGAACCGTCTCATGTTCACTTCGATTTTGAGAATGATATGCCTGATGTTAGTGAGGCACGCCCTTTGGGTGGGGGTGTGGGTGATTCGCGACAAGCCGTTGCGCCTGATTGGAATGCCAACATGACCGATGCCGAAGGGGATGCGAGTCCACTAGATGATTATAGTTTGGTAGACACGTTAGAGTTTGGGCGTCTCACTTCAAGGGTAGTTGCACTTGAGCGCACTATAACAAATGTCAATACCAATCTCACAAACATGAGCACGCTTTTTACTGAATTTATGGCACGTTTTGCAAGTGGATCGGCGGCAAGTGGAGGGCCTATTCCGATAGTTATGCCTCCTCTTGTTCCAAATCCTACAGTAGAATCTATTGCACCCTCTGCAACGCAAGAAGGGGCTATGTTGAAAAACGTGAAGCCGCCTGTGTTTAAGGGAGAGGAGCGCGATCGTAACAAGGATGTGGTCCATACATTTTTACACAAGTGGACGGACTTGCATCGCTTACGCCACACTCCCGCTGCTGTTATGGTCACTAAGATGAGTCTCACACTTGAAGGTAAAGCCTACAAGTGGTGGATGAGTCTACCTATTGAAACTCGCCCTAAGACTTGGGAGGAGTTTGCGGCAGCTTTTAAAAAGGAGTTCTTATCGCAAAACGAGAAAGATCGGAGTTGGACAGCCTGGGACAAGTGCAAGATGGAAGGTCTTACACTTAATCAGTATGTGTCCAAATACCGTGAAGTCATTCTCAAGCTAGACGGTTTAGATGACTTTCAAAAGATTCGTGGGTTTGTTAGAGGCCTTGATAAAGAATATCAGGCAAAGGTTAAAACCTAGTATCCTAAAACTTTGGAAGCGGCTATCCAAAGTGCCCTTATCTTTGATGACACCATGGATAAGAAGGGCATGGATAGACCGGCCAAATTCAATGGCTCGCAATTTAATGCTAATAAGCGTAAACTTGCCAGTAATTCTACTGAAAACACAAAGAAGTCTAAAGGGTCAAGTGGTCCGTTGTCTCCACAAGACTATGAACGGGCCAAGAAGGAGAAACTATGTTATCATTGCTTAGGTAGTGATCATGAGAAGAAAAATTGTCCACAGTTGCCTCGCAAGAATAAGGATAAGGTCAAGGAGAAGGCTGTACACATGGTGCAAACGCTTCCCTTGGATGCTGATCCTAAGTATTGCGGTAGAGGTTTCGCACACTGCCGAGATGCATGAGTGTAATCTCACTGCATCTATGTGGCAAGAGACAGTTGGACCACATGATTTGGTCCGTATGCATGGCTCCATTTATGGTCATCGAGTACGTATTCTCATTGATGATGGTGTCACGCACAATTTCTTGAACTATGCATTAGTTAAGAAATTAAAGTTGCCGGAGACAAAGAGTTCTCATCGTTATGTGGTGTCCACCATTCAGGGGGATGATCACGATGTGTGGGATACTCTAGTAAGGCAAGTGCCTGTGTTTGTGCAAGAACACACTATGGTTCTTGACTTCCAAGTGATGAATATGTCTCGTGCGGATGTCATCTTAGGACGGGAGTGGTTGTATGGGTTAGGGTCATCACTCAAAAGGAGTTATGAACATAATACGTTTACGTTTGAGGCCAATGGTAAGCATGTTTTACTTATTGGGGAACGTGATGTACCCCCAACACCACTCATATGTAATGCCGAACTCTCTTTTTTGGAGCATAGTAATCAAATAGAAGAAGTCTATTTTTGTTATTGTGTGTCTCAAACTAGTGGGTTTGATGTGCATGATGTTTCTTCTTCAAATGAATCTTCCTCAGCGATGCCTTCTTTCTCTTTACCTTCTTCTAAAATCTCTTTAAATAATCTTAAGCAACCAGTTAATGCTTTGTCTTTGCAACAACTGTTACAAGAATTTAAAGATATTTTTCCTAATGATTTACCAGAGGGTTTGCCACCCGAACGAGCTTTGCCTCATCGCATTGATGTCGTTCCGGGCACCAAACCAATTAGTACGCCGTCGTACAGGCTTAGTGCGACTGAAGCAGCTGAGGTGGAACGTCAGCTTGCTGATTACCTTAGTAAGGGCTTCATTCGCCATAGTGCTTCACCATGGGCATCGCCCATTCTTTTGGTGAAGAAAAAGGATGGATCCATGCGCATGTGTGTGGATTATCGCTCCTTGAATGCGGTAACAATTAAGAACAAATACCCGCTACCTAAGATAGATGAGTTGTTTGATCAACTCAAAGGTGCGAAGTATTTTTCTAAAATTGATTTACGTTCAGGATATCATCAAGTGCGTATTAACGCTGATGATATAACCAAGACTGCGTTCCGGACTCGCTTTGGACACTATGAGTTTTTGGTTATGCCGTTTGGGCTTACTAATGCCCCGGCAACGTTTATGATGCTTATGGATAGCGTACTAAGGCCGTACTTAGGCAAATTTGTCATTGTCTTTCTTGATGACATTTTGGTCTATAGTTCGACTTTAGAAGAGCATTTGGAACACTTACGAAAAGTTTTTCAGTTACTACGCGAGAATGCACTTTACGCGAAAGCAAGTAAAGTAAAGTGCGAATTTCTCAAGGATAGCATACAATACCTAGGTCATGTAATTTCTGCAGATGGAATTGCTATGGATGCTAGTAAGGTTGATGCTATTATGCGATGGCCAACACCTCGAAGTAAGGAAGAACTTCAAATCTTCTTGGGAATGGCAGGATTTTATCGCAAATATGTGAATGGTTATGCAAAGATTGCCGCTCCCATGACTGATCAATTGAAAGGTGCGGCAATTACCTTTCAATGGTGTCAGGAGCAACAACGTAGCTTTGATAAGCTTAAAGTTGCTTTGGCTACGGCTCCCATCTTGGCAATTGTGGATCCTCAAAAACCATTTGTGATTGAAACGGATGCCAGTGCTAAGGCAGTGGGTGCGGTTCTCATTCAAGATGGTCATCATGTTGCCTATGAGAGCAAGAAGCTCAATCGTGCTCAACAAAACTACTCAGCTTACGAGCATGAGCTCTTTGCCATCATATATGCCTTACGAAAATGGCAACATTACTTATATGGTGCGCAATTCGAGCTTGTTTTTTATCACGAAAGCATAAAGTGGTTTATGAACTAAACAGATTTGCAGGGTCGAAAGGCCAGATGGGCTGAGATCCTTCAGGAGTATGATTGCAAGCTACGCTATCGCAAAGGACGTTACAATATTGTAGCTGATGCTTTGAGTCGTATGCCGAAGATTAATTCGCTGCTATTCACAGAGTTGAAAAGCAAATTGTTAGAATCTTTACGAGGCAAATGCAAGCAGGATTCAACATACTCAAAGGTGTGGAATCATGTTCAAATGAGGGGTCCCTCCTCTCACTCAAACGGTAGTGTTCAAATGAGGGGTCCCTCTCACTCAAACGGTAGTGTTCCCAGTTCTTCCACACATGGTTCTTAAATGTCAGGACTATGGTCCTACGAAAGTCGAACCCTAGCATAAGTTAATAGCTTTTGGAGTCTCGAGAGTATTATTAGTGCTAGCGGGGTTCAGGGGTTAATGGGCGTTAGGGTTTGGTCGATGTGTGTACACATCTAAGTTAGCACGGCTCTTAAGTAAGATGGGCGGCCGAGCTAGGAGGTGTGGACATAGGCAAGGGTTTTGGTATAAAACCCAACGAGAAACCCTAACTCGTCATTATATGGTTGGGAGGTGAACCGACTTCCACCCTCTCTTCTTCTCCACGCCTAGGCTATGGCGGCTTGAGGAAGATGCAGCCGTAGCGGAGGCGTTACAACGCCACCAAGTTCGGAAACAAGCTCTTATCAAGTGGAAGGACCGTCCAGAGGAAGGCTCCACTTGGGAAAACATTAGTGTGATGAGGAAACGTTTCCCCACTTTTGTTTTCGAGGACGAAAACTCTTTTCGAAGGGGGGAGTAATGTCAGGACTATGGTCCTATGGAAGTCGAACCCTAGCATAAGTTAATAGCTTTCAGAGTCTCGAGAGTATTATTAGTGCTAGCGGGGTTCAGGGGTTAATAGGCGTTAGGGTTTGGTCGATGTGTGTACACATCTAAGTTAGCACGGCTCTTAAGTAAGATGGGCTGCCGGAGGTGTGGACACAGGCCTGGGTTTTGGTATAAAACCCAACGAGAAACCCTAACTCGTCATTATATGGTTGGGAGGTGAACCGACTTCCACCCTCTCTTCTTCTCCATGCCTAGGCTGTGGCGGCTTGAGGAAGACGCAGCCGTATAGCGGAGGCGTTACAGTATGGGCCATTGAATTTCTTTATGAGTTGTTTCGTAGGAAACAGTTGATCACTAGCAAAGTTAGTGTGTGCATAGTGTGTATGGGCCATTGAATTTCTTTAAAGCAATATGTATTTTGATTTTACTTTTTATTTAACAATCTACTTTCTAGTTTTACTTCTCTATGAGTACAGGTCATACGTCACAAGTGAAATGTTTCGACCGACTCTTTATACAACGGAGGATAGTTGCATTTTCAATGGAAAGAATGTTGGAATCGGCAATGTGAACACTCTCAACCATAAAGATTTATATAGACACCCTATATTCATGTATGTGTCATTGGACCCTTTTGTACTTCTTGAAGAAATAATTAAAAACTCACAAAATACATCAAAAATTAAAACAAAGACTTGAATTAAATTGATATCAAATAACATAGCATAACATAAGGCAAGAGAAATAGAATAACATCACACCATCAAGACAAGATTGGGTGCAATCTCCCCCCCCCCCCATGCTGTGTAGCTCCACTTCCACGACATGAGTAATTAGAGAATTTTATTCATAAAAATAGCCCAAGGAGCTAATAATAGATGTGCGTACAAATTGGGCTTGCTTTTTCCCACTTTTGGGTATTGCTTTACATATTATTAACCATATGAAGACTCCTAAGGTTTGTACATATAAAAACCTTTACCCAAATATAATTGCTAATGGGCCTTGTTACATAAAATAACTTTGTGCATATTTACACATATAATAATCTTGTGCATATTTGCACATTCCATTAAGCTGATTCCTACACAAATTAAATTAAGAATATTTTTCTATGATTAACAGTCCTCCCGTTTGAGGAAGCAACTGTCCTCAGTTGTGTAAGAGAAAAATGTTGAGAGAACAAGATTATGCTCGTAAAGGTATTGATGTCATAACCTGCAAGGTAAACTGAGAGGTCTGAACATGGCTCAGAGGTTCTTGCGGACATGGAATACCAACAAGAAAACTCATGCGACACCTAAATTAGTAATCGTCACATTGATCATCAAATCAAAAATAATATGTACAAAATAATCCATCAACATGAGATGACATAAAATTCTAATACATGATTCACAAAAAATGATCTTCGTCTTCACATCACCCCTCAATCCACCAGCCATACGACACCTCAATCAGTACCCTCGTATAGTATGACACCTCAATTGGTACCCTCGCATATCTCATGCAGTGCGACACCTCAATCAGTACCCTCGCACTTCTCGTTGACTATACTCATAGACATTGTCCACATTAGTTAAACAATTAATTGAACACGTCAATTAATCCCAATGTCGTCTTGAGATATAGACTACTCGCAAGCATTCAAATAATAGCCACACACATGTTTACTAGGTGTAAGTAACCCGAGAATTATCCTTTCATACAAACCAACTGAAACAAACAATGGAGGCCCACAAGCATGCTATATACGGGCGTCCTCGATATACAGTTGTATAAACACATGAGAGGATGGTTTCATGATTGGTGTGAAAGACTAGATCTACACATAATGCATATACAATGAACTAATTAAATGAATGTATGTAAGACGAGTCTAAGTGTCCCATACCACATAGGCGCGTTGCACATACACACATAGGATGGTAAAAGATAGAAGACATAAATGTGTTTGGAGTAAGTATATGAAACCAATCTGATGTCCCATACCACCAGATTAATCCCATACATCACTTCCTTCAGAATATAAGTTTGAGGCGGAGTGGCCAGCTCCCTTTGAAACTTAAATTTTGACACAAATTTTCTCTATCTAGAAATTTTATTTAATTTACTGAACTTGAACTAATCTTAATGTTAAATCTATGGTTTATTAATTAGGTTCTCAGGTTAGAAAAATATTATAGAAATACTTATGAAAAAGTTGTATAAAAGGAAGTGAATATATACATACCTCCATCGTTGTGGTGTCATTGAAATTATCTGTCAAAAAGAATTTTGACGCTCCACAGAGACGTGAATTGTTAAACAAAATTCATGAGAAGCTTAACATTATAAAAGATAACTTGATTATGGAGATATGAATAGGAAATACTAAACTTGAGTTGAGAAGCTATTTGAGAGGGTGTGAGATTGTAAATGAAGAATAGATAAGATTGATTTTTAAATACATCAAAAGTTTACGCAAATATATAAATATGAATGACTAGTAGCAATTCTAACAATCTTAATTAAGTAAACAAGTCTAGATGATGAAAGATTAATTTGTAGTTGAAGTTGAAATAAACTTGGAATTTAGTGATCATAAGGTTGAGTTAAGCGTAAGAGAGTCTTAACTTTCATATATTCGATTTGCCATGATGTTTTACATTGAGAAAAATGAGAAAGCAATGTGAATGGATTGAAATATAATTATTCTTCCAAACCTAACTAGGGCTATATTAAGTTATGACCTTATAAGAAATAAAACTTATAATAATATGGTTTGAAGTTCTATTAATAAATATTTAAGCATGATCACTTTTGTAAGGTTAGAAATGAGAAGCTTACTTGGGAAGTGTTCGAAACACTATCTGAAAGATAAAAGAATTATTTATTAAGTTAGGGAGGATAGCAACTTACTTGCAAGTGTCAGATAGCTTTGCTACAAAATACATCATTAAAATGACACAAATATCACAAGCATATGTGATGTTTTAATTTACTGTGATGATTAAAATTATGGAAAATGGAGAAACTTACTTGGATTGGACTGCAAAATATCAGTTAGAAGAAAACAAATCAACAAATAACAATTTTTATTTTATGCAAATAATCAATTTAGACAAGGTGAATACTTAACTAATAAATCATCGAAGATTTTGCATATAATAATCTGCAAGTTAGTTTCAATATAATATTAAACTTGAATTGTTAATTTATAAAATTTAGAAAGTGTAGTTATTACTTAACTTTCACCCACAATTTGTAAGAAGTCAAAAGTTCGTATATCGAAGAATAAGTGGGAAGAGTTATACTTGTTAAAGTTGAAAAATCAAATAATAACCATGGATCAAAATATTGATGATGTAGAAGATATCTCTTTAACACGGAAATAAATCCAAGTATTAACTCGTTGAAGAGGTCGTTTAAAAGAGTTAAAAATTTGTGGAAGAAGATAACCAAGGTAATAATTTTCTTGATGCCTTGATTATCATCGATCATCTTTATTCCAATGTAATATACTTTGATTTTTCAAGAGGCTTAGGCATACCTGGATTCTCATAAATACCTTGATGTTGAGAATTACTGTGAGATCCCTGTTCCCACCGAGCAACGAATTCAGGATACTGGCAGCGGAAGTAGCACTTCTCGCGCGGGAAAGGGGTCCCACATTCGGGGCCTCGTCCACGGATATCCGGACAAAAGACTAATCCGTCGGTTTTTCCAAAACCAGACCCGGAAAAACTTCCCTTATCCGGAAAGCATGGGCGATTCCACCAGGATAATTTTTACTCTAACGTAGTCAAAACCCTTACTGATCAAACAGATCCGACTGCATCTATAAAGATACTTGGTCAGATCAAGGAAGAAACTTGCACTTGGATCATTAGGATCAACGCTTTTTTCCCCACCAAGGAGGCACAGCCGTTGATTCCTATCCATAGAACAATTACTATCCGGGATTTACTTTATCTATCGTAATAACAGAAATTGAGTCTCGATTTACGGATCCATCAGTCCAGCCTAACCCCATCCGATCCCATGGGTTAGCCAACCGCCCAACCACTGTAGTGATGGGATCCAATTTGGAATTTGGTTAGGTTTTGTCCCGGGTACCAAGGAAAAGAGTTCCAAGGCCCCCTAGCCGGAATTTCATGCAAACATAAAACTAGCCACACCACTTACACACCCAATATGAAAATTGCCTTTTTTCTTAGCATCAGCTAACTTTAAAACAATCCTTTAATGAAACCATAGTACCACTGATCACAATCTTCCAATTTATCCAGTTGATTCATAATTTCCCATCATTCCTTCATCAGAGTATCTATGGCATCATTGGCAACTAGAACGCTCACCACCTGTCCACACAGGGGCCGTTTCAATAGTTCCTAGCCCATAATACTCAACAATATAATCACTTATCAAGATGGACTCTCGTTGAAGATCAGCAAGATCAACCAACAGATCCATATAAAAGAGCCATGGACTCATCCGTTGAGGACCAGCAAGGTCAGTCAACCAGATCCATGCCCGGTTCTAGAAAACAACTCTTACTCCTTGTTCCAATATCTTCCTCGACCAACTCTTACTCCTTGTTCCAATATCTTCCTCGACGCACGCGTGGGTATCCTGGGCGACCCAGAGCCCGAGCACCGTATGGTCAGCACCCTCTAGGATCCTTCGCAGGTGACCTAGCGCTTCACTCATAGGCCGCTTCCTTGGTCCCTCATCCACCGTACCGGAAGCTCACCATTTTAATCGAACCGAGGCTGGTCAAGACCTCGGTCGACCTTGCTACGCGAGACGTCCTCCATTGACTCTCCGTCAGCAGTTGCAACTTTAACAGTTAGGTCTTCATGACCTTAATCCACAAGATGGTCAAAATGCTTCTCCAGCATTCTTGACATAAAACAGTCATTTACAAACAGTCACAAAATACAGTTTCTAGATTAACTCTCATTTTTCCACATTATCCCTCATTAATCCACATTACTTATTCCACATTCCATGTATATGTGTACTCATCCAATCACCTCCTTTTCCATCTCTTCACTTCAGATTCCTTCACATCACATATCATATATTCACATCCATATCCACATCCATACATCCACATCCACATCCACATTCACATCCATACATCCACATCTACATGCTTATCTCCATTTTTCACATCCTCATTTATACATCCACATCCCATATCCACATTCATACATACACATCCATATATCCACATCTACATCCACATACATACATACATCCACATCCACATTCCACATTCACATCTATACATCCACATCTACATTCACATTCACATACATCCACATCCACATTCCCATACATCCACATCTATACATCCACATTCCACATTCACATCTACATTCACATTCACATACATGCATCCACATCTACATGCTTACCTCCATTTTCACATCCTCATTTATACATCCACATTCCATATCCACATTCATACATACACATCCATACATCCACATCTACATCCACATACATACATACATCCACATCCACATTCCACATTCACATCTATACATCCACATCTACATTCACATTCACATACATCCACATCCACATTTCCATACATCCACATTCCACATTCACATCTACATCCACAGCTACATCCACATTTACATCTATGCATATACATCTTCATGCATATATCCATTTTCATGTTCATACATCCACACTCCCATCTCCATATCCACACATCCACATACATACATCCATTTTCACATTCCCATTTATATAACCCCATATACTTTCACATCTAATCTTTTACATCACATCCATTCTCGCCCTATCACAACCCATATACAGCTTATCCTATCACATACACTTCTTACCTCATCCCCCCATACACATCTTAATTCATCTTATCACATCCTAACTTATTTCATAAGCATCTTATCACCTCTTATCACACCTCTTATCACATCCTATCACTTTCCATACGCATCTTATCAATTCTTATCACATCTCATACACCTCTTATCACATCTTATCACATTTCATATCTTTTTTTTTTTTTAAGAGAATTCTTTTATTTGATATAAGATTTCTCTACACATTTATTTATACATAAATTCCATTTAAGGAGACTAACACTTTCGAAATTAAAATCAATCTTTTATGCATCTTCTTATGCATGATTTCAATTTGGTAGGGAATTATACTTTTAGAATAAAAGAATTTCTCTTATGCATCTAAGTTAAGCATAAAATCCATTTATGAGGAAAATCATACTTTTAGTATAAAAAGAATATCTTTTATGCATACCTATATGCATGAAAATAAAAATGATAAAAGTAACACTTTTGATATAAAAATTTATCCATTATGCATACTTTTATGTATGAAATAAAAATGATAAAAGTAACACTTTTGATATAAAAATTTATCCATTATGCATACTTCTATGCATGAAAATAAAAATGGTAAAAATAACACTTTTGATATAAAAATTTATCCTTTATGCATAATATTAAAATTCAATTTCTCCATGATTATAATGAAATTCTTTCAATTAATCTAGGATGATGATTCCTAGAATATGGTAGGAAGTCCTCTTTTTATGCTTTGAATGAAAATTTTTTTTATGCATAATTTTTATAAAAATTTTGCCATAGCTCCGCTGCTATGACTGATAAATCTCAATTTTTCTAAGGGATAAAGCTTATCATTAAGGAAATAATTAAAATGATTCTCTAATTGGATCCTTAATCCATAATGGATTGAATCATCAATATACATAAACTAAAAGCATAAGAAAAAGCCATTAATTTGGCCTCAAGCATAGCTTTATCTTGGGTTAAGGAAAAGCTTTATGAAAAGCTTGATTTGGATTGAGAATGGGTCATGAGTATGACCATTTCTTGAGTGAGAGAGAGAATTTACATAAGAATCATTAGAATTCAAACATAAATGAAAATTAACTTCAATAGCATTTATTAAATTATGTAACTCTTCACTACTATTCAAACTTCAATAGCATTTAAAAAAAAACCATACCAATTAAACTTCTCAAGCTTGAGAGGGGTTGAGAAGAGAGAAACATTGAGAAATTATAGAAAGATCAATATTCACTAATTACCTTACAACTTGCTTGATTCTTTGTTCACGGTAGAGGCCCCCAACCAATCAATTGGTTAAGTATGTTGATGGAGCCACTAATGGGGATTGAAGAAAGAGGGAAGCTCCAAAAACTAGTGAATTATTAAATGAATTCACAGTTCTTGGCTTAGGTGGATTAGAGTAACGATGCATAAACACTATATATTTTTCAACAAGGGTGAGGCTTCTATTTATAGGAAAAATTGAGCTCCTAACCAAACAAACTGATTCTAGAATTTTCTAAATCAGTTTGGTCAATATTTGACCATTTTTAGGTTAGTTAAGCTAACTTTTTGGAACTAGACTTGAATGAGGAGAGAGGAGAGATGAAATATCTCAATTTTTATGAGTTTAAAACTCATTCAAGCATGTGAAATATGCACCTCCTTTAAAGAACTCCCCTTCCTTACATATGTCATATTTTTAATATTGCTCATAGTTTTTTACTAATAAACCTTGTACATTTTCAACTCTTCATCTTATGTGAAATATGCACCTCCTTTAAAGAACTCCCCTTCCTTACATATGTCATACTTTTAATATTGCTCATAATTTTTTATTAATAAACCTTGTACATTTTCAACTCTTCATCTTATGTGAAATATGCACCTCCTTTAAAGAACTCCCCTTCCTTACATATGTGTCATAATGGAATCATTTTAATATTGCTCATAGTTTTTTACTAATAAACCTTGTACATTTTCAACTCTTCATCTTATGTGAGCATTTAAGGGACTCCCCTTCCTTACATATGTGTCATAATAAAATCATTATTCCCAAAATATCTCATATTTTTAATATTGCTCATAGTTTTTTACTAATAAACCTTGTACATTTTCAACTCTTCACCTTATGTGAGCATTTACTCATTTTTGGGTATCTTCTTTTTTACAAATTGGATTTATCTACTCCCTACACATGGATTGATGCTATTGGCCCATAGGAACCTTAATTGGACCATAGTCTAAAGATTTCTGAAAATCTAGACCCTTAGACTAAGGTTCTTTATACCTATTTCCAATTAATTCCAATTGCACATTGGAAAATTCTTTTTGAATTTCTGTTTCAGGGGAACTCATCTGAATTATAAGAGATATTTTTCTATCCAAAAATATTCAAAATCTGAATATTCTCTCTCTAGAATATTTTCTCTCTCTAGGCTAAAATAGTTAGAAACAAGGTCTTTATATTTCTGAAGAGGGGTTGATTACAGGGGAAGATACTAGACATCAAAAAGGGGTTGGGAGAGGAATCTTACATTCTACCCCACTTAAAAAACGCGAGATGTCCTCATCTCGCAGGTGGAGTATGATTTCTTTTATCACATCTTCTTCTTCTTCAATCACATTCAACTTTACGCCTTGGAAGTGGACGGTCGATTTTTCTCTGGTATTCTGCTGGAGTATGGATGACTTGAGAACTGTCTGTTAAGTCCTTGGTTTTTCAATTGCAGTAAAGATCTGCCCTTCTTTCCTCTTCTACTTCTTCTGAAATTGTGACTGCTCTGGCTGCTGCAGTCTGAGGTGGAATTCTTTCTCTTTGGTTGCCCCTGTTCTGGAAAGGAGTTCTAAGGTTATTCTGGGTAGAGGTAGATGGTTGATTTGGAGTTCTTCTGGGGTTACCCTGGCTTGGGTGAGACAGACCCTGATTAGACTGGTATGAAGGAATTGGTCTCTGAATTCGGGGTCCTAGACTTCCCTGTCCCCTTGACATGGCAGGAGTTGGGCAGTCTTTTAACTGATGACCAAAACCTTGGCATCCAAAACACCGGTTCTCACTTCTGGGTTCATTGTTCTGCATCCTTAAAATAGATGGTCCTCCTGAGAAAGTATTTTGGGGGAAGGATCTTCCTTCACTTTGGAATCTTCCTGCATCTTGATTCTGAAACGGTCCTTGCTGCCTCTTTGGAGGTGGAAAGTTTGAAGTACCTTCCTGGGATTGGAATCTTTTAAAGTTAGAGGGTGCAGGTTTTGGCGGGATCTTTACTACAAAGGCTTTGGCAAAATCCTTTGCCATTTTTACTGCTTCAGCCATGGACACTGGTTTGGCATTTTTGACCAGTGTGTCCAAAGGTTCGTTCATTGCCCGAATGAACCTGGCCATGAGCTGTTCTTCATCTAGAGGTGGTGAGTATTTGAGTAGAAGAGCAAAGGCTTGGTGATATTCTTCAATGGTTTTGTTCTCCTGCTTTAGTTCTAAAAATTCATTCATTTTGGTTTCCAAAAATCCAGGGGGACAGAATCTCTTTCTCAAATAGGTTTTTAGGTCATTCCAAGATTGGGTATTTCTATTTAGACGGTTGGTGTCACAGTGGTTCCTCCATGCTACCCTGGCTGTTTCCACTATTTTCAACCGGCCAAGAGCTATTTTGCTCAGCTCATTATAACCTGTGACGTCAAAATACTCTTCCATGGCTTCCACCCATTTCTCCACAGTCTCACCTAGGTTCTCCCCTTCTCCTTTGAAGGGTCCTGGTTGAGTCCTATGAAGAGCCTTGCGAACATCAGGATCAAGTTCGTTATCTTCAGTGAGAGGGTCTGGCTGCTGACGGCTACGATTTCCTCGTCTCATGATTCTGTCAAAAATTTATGTATTAGAGAGAGAATAGTTATAAGATTAGAGAGGAGATTCTTATTTTTGAATACCTCAAAAACTGGGGAGAATTCTTACATTCTACCCCACTTAAAAAAAAGCGCGAGATGTTCTCATCTCGTAGGAAGAGAACAACTCTTTTTCTTAAGATCCAATTTTATTCTGGGGTTCCTTATATTCTGGTCAACCCAACAAAATACTAGGATAAATATCCCTTAGAACTTATCAACAATTCATTCAGATCATATCATTCATATCTTTAACATGATAATGGTCCATTAGACCGAAAAATTTTCTTCTGAACATTCCTCTACGGGAATTTTAGTCAAGTAAGTTCTCAATTTGTCATCCCTTAACTTGATCTAACGGTCAAGTATTAATAGTAGCAATCTGACAGCACAATCCACTAATCTCATAGTGATTTGCTGAAATCATTATCATCATTCCAGTTATGAATATCATCACAGGGACTCGTCCCATTCATCCTCATTGAGGTTTCGCTCAGCTTATTACATTTCAACCAAATTTCAAGGATCATCATTTTTCAATCAGAATCCAATTCAATTCATCAATTCTCAAATAGAATTAAAAATCATATCAACCACATTCGAAATCATCCTCTGGATAGCATTAACGCTTATAATTTCAAGTCTTAGATTTACTCGTATATACTGTCAGTAAAGAGCTGCAGTATACTCTCGGTATATACGGGTAGTCACGGCCCTTGGAATTATAAGGTAAATACCATCATGTCTAGGCCTCAAGCAAGTCAGGGATTCTATATAATTGTGGTACTTCCATCTGAAGACCCAATTACCAAATTACGAATTTTAGTTTGAATATCAAATTGTATGACTTATATCACACAATTACAACCTTTTTTTTTTGTTTCTTGATAAATTTTTGACATATTTGTCTTCTCAGTTGATCTTTATTAACCAAATGCTCTGATACCAACTGTGAGATCCCTGTTCCTACCGAGCAACGAATTCAGGATACTGGCAGCGGAAGTAGCACTTCTCGCGCGGGAAAGGGGTCCCACATTCGGGGCCTCGTCCATGGATATCCGGACAAAAGACTAATCCGTCGGTTTTTCCAAAACCAGACCCGGAAAAACTTCCCTTATCCGGAAAGCATGGGCGATTCCACCAGGATAATTTTTACTCTAACGTAGTCAAAACCCTTACTGATCAAACAGATCCGACTGCATCTATAAAGATACTTGGTCAGATCAAGGAAGAAACTTGCACTTGGATCATTAGGATCAACGCTTTTTTCCCCACCAAGGAGGCACAGCCGTTGATTCCTATCCATAGAACAATTACTATCCGGGATTTACTTTATCTATCGTAATAACAGAAATTGAGTCTCGATTTACGGATCCATCAGTCCAGCCTAACCCCATCCGATCCCATGGGTTAGCCAACCGCCCAACCACTGTAGTGATGGGATCCAATTTGGAATTTGGTTAGGTTTTGTCCCGGGTACCAAGGAAAAGAGTTCCAAGGCCCCCTAGCCGGAATTTCATGCAAACATAAAACTAGCCACACCACTTACACACCCAATATGAAAATTACCTTTTTTCTTAGCATCAGCTAACTTTAAAACAATCCTTTAATGAAACCATAGTACCACTGATCACAATCTTCCAATTTATCCAGTTGATTCATAATTTCCCATCATTCCTTCATCAGAGTATCTATGGCATCATTGGCAACTAGAACGCTCACCACCTGTCCACACAGGGGCCGTTTCAATAGTTCCTAGCCCATAATACTCAACAATATAATCACTTATCAAGATGGACTCTCGTTGAAGATCAGCAAGATCAACCAACAGATCCATATAAAAGAGCCATGGACTCATCCGTTGAGGACCAGCAAGGTCAGTCAACCAGATCCATGCCCGGTTCTAGAAAACAACTCTTACTCCTTGTTCCAATATCTTCCTCGACGCACGCGTGGGTATCCTGGGCGACCCAGAGCCCGAGCACCGTATGGTCAGCACCCTCTAGGATCCTTCGCAGGTGACCTAGCGCTTCACTCATAGGCCGCTTCCTTGGTCCCTCATCCACCGTACCGGAAGCTCACCATTTTAATCGAACCGAGGCTGGTCAAGACCTCGGTCGACCTTGCTACGCGAGACGTCCTCCATTGACTCTCCGTCAGCAGTTGCAACTTTAACAGTTAGGTCTTCATGACCTTAATCCACAAGATGGTCAAAATGCTTCTCCAGCATTCTTGACATAAAACAGTCATTTACAAACAGTCACAAAATACAGTTTCTAGATTAACTCTCATTTTTCCACATTATCCCTCATTAATCCACATTACTTATTCCACATTCCATGTATATGTGTACTCATCCAATCACCTCCTTTTCCATCTCTTCACTTCAGATTCCTTCACATCACATATCATATATTCACATCCATATCCACATCCATACATCCACATCCACATCTACATTCACATCCATACATCCACATCTACATGCTTATCTCCATTTTTCACATCCTCATTTATACATCCACATCCCATATCCACATTCATACATACACATCCATATATCCACATCTACATCCACATACATACATACATCCACATCCACATTCCACATTCACATCTATACATCCACATCTACATTCACATTCACATACATCCACATCCACATTCCCATACATCCACATCTATACATCCACATTCCACATTCACATCTACATTCACATTCACATACATGCATCCACATCTACATGCTTACCTCCATTTTCACATCCTCATTTATACATCCACATTCCATATCCACATTCATACATACACATCCATACATCCACATCTACATCCACATACATACATACATCCACATCCACATTCCACATTCACATCTATACATCCACATCTACATTCACATTCACATACATCCACATCCACATTCCCATACATCCACATCTATACATCCACATTCCACATTCACATCTACATCCACAGCTTCATCCACATTTACATCTATGCATATACATCTTCATGCATATATCCATTTTCATGTTCATACATCCAACTCCCATCTCCATATCCACACATCCACATACATACATCCATTTTCACATTCCCATTTATATAACCCCATATACTTTCACATCTAATCTTTTACATCACATCCATTCTCGCCCTATCACAACCCATATACAGCTTATCCTATCACATACACTTCTTACCTCATCCCCCCATACACATCTTAATTCATCTTATCACATCCTAACTTATTTCATAAGCATCTTATCACCTCTTATCACACCTCTTATCACATCCTATCACTTTCCATACGCATCTTATCAATTCTTATCACATCTCATACACCTCTTATCACATCTTATCACATTTCATATCTTTTTTTTTTTTAAAGAGAATTCTTTTATTTGATATAAGATTTCTCTACACATTTATTTATACATAAATTCCATTTAAGGAGACTAACACTTTCGAAATTAAAATCAATCTTTTATGCATCTTCTTATGCATGATTTCAATTTGGTAGGGAATTATACTTTTAGAATAAAAGAATTTCTCTTATGCATCTAAGTTAAGCATAAAATCCATTTATGAGGAAAATCATACTTTTAGTATAAAAAGAATATCTTTTATGCATACCTATATGCATGAAAATAAAAATGATAAAAGTAACACTTTTGATATAAAAATTTATCCATTATGCATACTTTTATGTATGAAATAAAAATGATAAAAGTAACACTTTTGATATAAAAATTTATCCATTATGCATACTTCTATGCATGAAAATAAAAATGGTAAAAATAACACTTTTGATATAAAAATTTATCCTTTATGCATAATATTAAAATTCAATTTCTCCATGATTATAATGAAATTCTTTCAATTAATCTAGGATGATGATTCCTAGAATATCGTAGGAAGTCCTCTTTTTATGCTTTGAATGAAAATTTTTTTTATGCATAATTTTTATAAAAATTTTGCCATAGCTCCGCTGCTATGACTGATAAATCTCAATTTTTCTAAGGGATAAAGCTTATCATTAAGGAAATAATTAAAATGATTCTCTAATTGGATCCTTAATCCATAATGGATTGAATCATCAATATACATAAACTAAAAGCATAAGAAAAAGCCATTAATTTGGCCTCAAGCATAGCTTTATCTTGGGTTAAGGAAAAGCTTTATGAAAAGCTTGATTTGGATTGAGAATGGGTCATGAGTATGACCATTTCTTGAGTGAGAGAGAGAATTTACATAAGAATCATTAGAATTCAAACATAAATGAAAATTAACTTCAATAGCATTTATTAAATTATGTAACTCTTCACTACTATTCAAACTTCAATAGCATTTAAAAAAAAACCATACCAATTAAACTTCTCAAGCTTGAGAGGGGTTGAGAAGAGAGAAACATTGAGAAATTATAGAAAGATCAATATTCACTAATTACCTTACAACTTGCTTGATTCTTTGTTCACGGTAGAGGCCCCCAACCAATCAATTGGTTAAGTATGTTGATGGAGCCACTAATGGGGATTGAAGAAAGAGGGAAGCTCCAAAAACTAGTGAATTATTAAATGAATTCACAGTTCTTGGCTTAGGTGGATTAGAGTAACGATGCATAAACACTATATATTTTTCAACAAGGGTGAGGCTTCTATTTATAGGAAAAATTGAGCTCCTAACCAAACAAACTGATTCTAGAATTTTCTAAATCAGTTTGGTCAATATTTGACCATTTTTAGGTTAGTTAAGCTAACTTTTTGGAACTAGACTTGAATGAGGAGAGAGGAGAGATGAAATATCTCAATTTTTATGAGTTTAAAACTCATTCAAGCATGTGAAATATGCACCTCCTTTAAAGAACTCCCCTTCCTTACATATGTCATATTTTTAATATTGCTCATAGTTTTTTACTAATAAACCTTGTACATTTTCAACTCTTCATCTTATGTGAAATATGCACCTCCTTTAAAGAACTCCCCTTCCTTACATATGTCATACTTTTAATATTGCTCATAATTTTTTATTAATAAACCTTGTACATTTTCAACTCTTCATCTTATGTGAAATATGCACCTCCTTTAAAGAACTCCCCTTCCTTACATATGTGTCATAATGGAATCATTTTAATATTGCTCATAGTTTTTTACTAATAAACCTTGTACATTTTCAACTCTTCATCTTATGTGAGCATTTAAGGGACTCCCCTTCCTTACATATGTGTCATAATAAAATCATTATTCCCAAAATATCTCATATTTTTAATATTGCTCATAGTTTTTTACTAATAAACCTTGTACATTTTCAACTCTTCACCTTATGTGAGCATTTACTCATTTTTGGGTATCTTCTTTTTTACAAATTGGATTTATCTACTCCCTACACATGGATTGATGCTATTGGCCCATAGGAACCTTAATTGGACCATAGTCTAAAGATTTCTGAAAATCTAGACCCTTAGACTAAGGTTCTTTATACCTATTTCCAATTAATTCCAATTGCACATTGGAAAATTCTTTTTGAATTTCTGTTTCAGGGGAACTCATCTGAATTATAAGAGATATTTTTCTATCCAAAAATATTCAAAATCTGAATATTCTCTCTCTAGAATATTTTCTCTCTCTAGGCTAAAATAGTTAGAAACAAGGTCTTTATATTTCTGAAGAGGGGTTGATTACAGGGGAAGATACTAGACATCAAAAAGGGGTTGGGAGAGGAATCTTACATTCTACCCCACTTAAAAAACGCGAGATGTCCTCATCTCGCAGGTGGAGTATGATTTCTTTTATCACATCTTCTTCTTCTTCAATCACATTCAACTTTACGCCTTGGAAGTGGACGGTCGATTTTTCTCTGGTATTCTGCTGGAGTATGGATGACTTGAGAACTGTCTGTTAAGTCCTTGGTTTTTCAATTGCAGTAAAGATCTGCCCTTCTTTCCTCTTCTACTTCTTCTGAAATTGTGACTGCTCTGGCTGCTGCAGTCTGAGGTGGAATTCTTTCTCTTTGGTTGCCCCTGTTCTGGAAAGGAGTTCTAAGGTTATTCTGGGTAGAGGTAGATGGTTGATTTGGAGTTCTTCTGGGGTTACCCTGGCTTGGGTGAGACAGACCCTGATTAGACTGGTATGAAGGAATTGGTCTCTGAATTCGGGGTCCTAGACTTCCCTGTCCCCTTGACATGGCAGGAGTTGGGCAGTCTTTTAACTGATGACCAAAACCTTGGCATCCAAAACACCGGTTCTCACTTCTGGGTTCATTGTTCTGCATCCTTAAAATAGATGGTCCTCCTGAGAAAGTATTTTGGGGGAAGGATCTTCCTTCACTTTGGAATCTTCCTGCATCTTGATTCTGAAACGGTCCTTGCTGCCTCTTTGGAGGTGGAAAGTTTGAAGTACCTTCCTGGGATTGGAATCTTTTAAAGTTAGAGGGTGCAGGTTTTGGCGGGATCTTTACTACAAAGGCTTTGGCAAAATCCTTTGCCATTTTTACTGCTTCAGCCATGGACACTGGTTTGGCATTTTTGACCAGTGTGTCCAAAGGTTCGTTCATTGCCCGAATGAACCTGGCCATGAGCTGTTCTTCATCTAGAGGTGGTGAGTATTTGAGTAGAAGAGCAAAGGCTTGGTGATATTCTTCAATGGTTTTGTTCTCCTGCTTTAGTTCTAAAAATTCATTCATTTTGGTTTCCAAAAATCCAGGGGGACAGAATCTCTTTCTCAAATAGGTTTTTAGGTCATTCCAAGATTGGGTATTTCTATTTAGACGGTTGGTGTCACAGTGGTTCCTCCATGCTACCCTGGCTGTTTCCACTATTTTCAACCGGCCAAGAGCTATTTTGCTCAGCTCATTATAACCTGTGACGTCAAAATACTCTTCCATGGCTTCCACCCATTTCTCCACAGTCTCACCTAGGTTCTCCCCTTCTCCTTTGAAGGGTCCTGGTTGAGTCCTATGAAGAGCCTTGCGAACATCAGGATCAAGTTCGTTATCTTCAGTGAGAGGGTCTGGCTGCTGACGGCTACGATTTCCTCGTCTCATGATTCTGTCAAAAATTTATGTATTAGAGAGAGAATAGTTATAAGATTAGAGAGGAGATTCTTATTTTTGAATACCTCAAAAACTGGGGAGAATTCTTACATTCTACCCCACTTAAAAAAAAGCGCGAGATGTTCTCATCTCGTAGGAAGAGAACAACTCTTTTTCTTAAGATCCAATTTTATTCTGGGGTTCCTTATATTCTGGTCAACCCAACAAAATACTAGGATAAATATCCCTTAGAACTTATCAACAATTCATTCAGATCATATCATTCATATCTTTAACATGATAATGGTCCATTAGACCGAAAAATTTTCTTCTGAACATTCCTCTACGGGAATTTTAGTCAAGTAAGTTCTCAATTTGTCATCCCTTAACTTGATCTAACGGTCAAGTATTAATAGTAGCAATCTGACAGCACAATCCACTAATCTCATAGTGATTTGCTGAAATCATTATCATCATTCCAGTTATGAATATCATCACAGGGACTCGTCCCATTCATCCTCATTGAGGTTTCGCTCAGCTTATTACATTTCAACCAAATTTCAAGGATCATCATTTTTCAATCAGAATCCAATTCAATTCATCAATTCTCAAATAGAATTAAAAATCATATCAACCACATTCGAAATCATCCTCTGGATAGCATTAACGCTTATAATTTCAAGTCTTAGATTTACTCGTATATACTGTCAGTAAAGAGCTGCAGTATACTCTCGGTATATACGGGTAGTCACGGCCCTTGGAATTATAAGGTAAATACCATCATGTCTAGGCCTCAAGCAAGTCAGGGATTCTATATAATTGTGGTACTTCCATCTGAAGACCCAATTACCAAATTACGAATTTTAGTTTGAATATCAAATTGTATGACTTATATCACACAATTACAACCTTTTTTTTTTGTTTCTTGATAAATTTTTGACATATTTGTCTTCTCAGTTGATCTTTATTAACCAAATGCTCTGATACCAACTGTGAGATCCCTGTTCCCACCGAGCAACGAATTCAGGATACTGGCAGCGGAAGTAGCACTTCTCGCGCGGGAAAGGGGTCCCACATTCGGGGCCTCGTCCACGGATATCCGGACAAAAGACTAATCCGTCGGTTTTTCCAAAACCAGACCCGGAAAAACTTCCCTTATCCGGAAAGCATGGGCGATTCCACCAGGATAATTTTTACTCTAACGTAGTCAAAACCCTTACTGATCAAACAGATCCGACTGCATCTATAAAGATACTTGGTCAGATCAAGGAAGAAACTTGCACTTGGATCATTAGGATCAACGCTTTTTTCCCCACCAAGGAGGCACAGCCGTTGATTCCTATCCATAGAACAATTACTATCCGGGATTTACTTTATCTATCGTAATAACAGAAATTGAGTCTCGATTTACGGATCCATCAGTCCAGCCTAACCCCATCCGATCCCATGGGTTAGCCAACCGCCCAACCACTGTAGTGATGGGATCCAATTTGGAATTTGGTTAGGTTTTGTCCCGGGTACCAAGGAAAAGAGTTCCAAGGCCCCCTAGCCGGAATTTCATGCAAACATAAAACTAGCCACACCACTTACACACCCAATATGAAAATTGCCTTTTTTCTTAGCATCAGCTAACTTTAAAACAATCCTTTAATGAAACCATAGTACCACTGATCACAATCTTCCAATTTATCCAGTTGATTCATAATTTCCCATCATTCCTTCATCAGAGTATCTATGGCATCATTGGCAACTAGAACGCTCACCACCTGTCCACACAGGGGCCGTTTCAATAGTTCCTAGCCCATAATACTCAACAATATAATCACTTATCAAGATGGACTCTCGTTGAAGATCAGCAAGATCAACCAACAGATCCATATAAAAGAGCCATGGACTCATCCGTTGAGGACCAGCAAGGTCAGTCAACCAGATCCATGCCCGGTTCTAGAAAACAACTCTTACTCCTTGTTCCAATATCTTCCTCGACGCACGCGTGGGTATCCTGGGCGACCCAGAGCCCGAGCACCGTATGGTCAGCACCCTCTAGGATCCTTCGCAGGTGACCTAGCGCTTCACTCATAGGCCGCTTCCTTGGTCCCTCATCCACCGTACCAGAAGCTCACCATTTTAATCGAACCGAGGCTGGTCAAGACCTCGGTCGACCTTGCTACGCGAGACGTCCTCCATTGACTCTCCGTCAGCAGTTGCAACTTTAACAGTTAGGTCTTCATGACCTTAATCCACAAGATGGTCAAAATGCTTCTCCAGCATTCTTGACATAAAACAGTCATTTACAAACAGTCACAAAATACAGTTTCTAGATTAACTCTCATTTTTCCACATTATCCCTCATTAATCCACATTACTTATTCCACATTCCATGTATATGTGTACTCATCCAATCACCTCCTTTTCCATCTCTTCACTTCAGATTCCTTCACATCACATATCATATATTCACATCCATATCCACATCCATACATCCACATCCACATCCACATTCACATCCATACATCCACATCTACATGCTTATCTCCATTTTTCACATCCTCATTTATACATCCACATCCCATATCCACATTCATACATACACATCCATATATCCACATCTACATCCACATACATACATACATCCACATCCACATTCCACATTCACATCTATACATCCACATCTACATTCACATTCACATACATCCACATCCACATTCCCATACATCCACATCTATACATCCACATTCCACATTCACATCTACATTCACATTCACATACATGCATCCACATCTACATGCTTACCTCCATTTTCACATCCTCATTTATACATCCACATTCCATATCCACATTCATACATACACATCCATACATCCACATCTACATCCACATACATACATACATCCACATCCACATTCCACATTCACATCTATACATCCACATCTACATTCACATTCACATACATCCACATCCACATTCCCATACATCCACATCTATACATCCACATTCCACATTCACATCTACATCCACAGCTACATCCACATTTACATCTATGCATATACATCTTCATGCATATATCCATTTTCATGTTCATACATCCACACTCCCATCTCCATATCCACACATCCACATACATACATCCATTTTCACATTCCCATTTATATAACCCCATATACTTTCACATCTAATCTTTTACATCACATCCATTCTCGCCCTATCACAACCCATATACAGCTTATCCTATCACATACACTTCTTACCTCATCCCCCCATACACATCTTAATTCATCTTATCACATCCTAACTTATTTCATAAGCATCTTATCACCTCTTATCACACCTCTTATCACATCCTATCACTTTCCATACGCATCTTATCAATTCTTATCACATCTCATACACCTCTTATCACATCTTATCACATTTCATATCTTTTTTTTTTTTAAAGAGAATTCTTTTATTTGATATAAGATTTCTCTACACATTTATTTATACATAAATTCCATTTAAGGAGACTAACACTTTCGAAATTAAAATCAATCTTTTATGCATCTTCTTATGCATGATTTCAATTTGGTAGGGAATTATACTTTTAGAATAAAAGAATTTCTCTTATGCATCTAAGTTAAGCATAAAATCCATTTATGAGGAAAATCATACTTTTAGTATAAAAAGAATATCTTTTATGCATACCTATATGCATGAAAATAAAAATGATAAAAGTAACACTTTTTATATAAAAATTTATCCATTATGCATACTTTTATGTATGAAATAAAAATGATAAAAGTAACACTTTTGATATAAAAATTTATCCATTATGCATACTTCTATGCATGAAAATAAAAATGGTAAAAATAACACTTTTGATATAAAAATTTATCCTTTATGCATAATATTAAAATTCAATTTCTCCATGATTATAATGAAATTCTTTCAATTAATCTAGGATGATGATTCCTAGAATATGGTAGGAAGTCCTCTTTTTATGCTTTGAAATAAAATTTTTTTTATGCATAATTTTTATAAAAATTTTGCCATAGCTCCGCTGCTATGACTGATAAATCTCAATTTTTCTAAGGGATAAAGCTTATCATTAAGGAAATAATTAAAATGATTCTCTAATTGGATCCTTAATCCATAATGGATTGAATCATCAATATACATAAACTAAAAGCATAAGAAAAAGCCATTAATTTGGCCTCAAGCATAGCTTTATCTTGGGTTAAGGAAAAGCTTTATGAAAAGCTTGATTTGGATTGAGAATGGGTCATGAGTATGACCATTTCTTGAGTGAGAGAGAGAATTTACATAAGAATCATTAGAATTTAAACATAAATGAAAATTAACTTCAATAGCATTTATTAAATTATGTAACTCTTCACTACTATTCAAACTTCAATAGCATTTAAAAAAAACCATACCAATTAAACTTCTCAAGCTTGAGAGGGGTTGAGAAGAGAGAAACATTGAGAAATTATAGAAAGATCAATATTCACTAATTACCTTACAACTTGCTTGATTCTTTGTTCACGGTAGAGGCCCCCAACCAATCAATTGGTTAAGTATGTTGATGGAGCCACTAATGGGGATTGAAGAAAGAGGGAAGCTCCAAAAACTAGTGAATTATTAAATGAATTCACAGTTCTTGGCTTAGGTGGATTAGAGTAACGATGCATAAACACTATATATTTTTCAACAAGGGTGAGGCTTCTATTTATAGGAAAAATTGAGCTCCTAACCAAACAAACTGATTCTAGAATTTTCTAAATCAGTTTGGTCAATATTTGACCATTTTTAGGTTAGTTAAGCTAACTTTTTGGAACTAGACTTGAATGAGGAGAGAGGAGAGATGAAATATCTCAATTTTTATGAGTTTAAAACTCATTCAAGCATGTGAAATATGCACCTCCTTTAAAGAACTCCCCTTCCTTACATATGTCATATTTTTAATATTGCTCATAGTTTTTTACTAATAAACCTTGTACATTTTCAACTCTTCATCTTATGTGAAATATGCACCTCCTTTAAAGAACTCCCCTTCCTTACATATGTCATACTTTTAATATTGCTCATAATTTTTTATTAATAAACCTTGTACATTTTCAACTCTTCATCTTATGTGAAATATGCACCTCCTTTAAAGAACTCCCCTTCCTTACATATGTGTCATAATGGAATCATTTTAATATTGCTCATAGTTTTTTACTAATAAACCTTGTACATTTTCAACTCTTCATCTTATGTGAGCATTTAAGGGACTCCCCTTCCTTACATATGTGTCATAATAAAATCATTATTCCCAAAATATCTCATATTTTTAATATTGCTCATAGTTTTTTTACTAATAAACCTTGTACATTTCAACTCTTCACCTTATGTGAGCATTTACTCATTTTTGGGTATCTTCTTTTTTACAAATTGGATTTATCTACTCCCTACACATGGATTGATGCTATTGGCCCATAGGAACCTTAATTGGACCATAGTCTAAAGATTTCTGAAAATCTAGACCCTTAGACTAAGGTTCTTTATACCTATTTCCAATTAATTCCAATTGCACATTGGAAAATTCTTTTTGAATTTCTGTTTCAGGGGAACTCATCTGAATTATAAGAGATATTTTTCTATCCAAAAATATTCAAAATCTGAATATTCTCTCTCTAGAATATTTTCTCTCTCTAGGCTAAAATAGTTAGAAACAAGGTCTTTATATTTCTGAAGAGGGGTTGATTACAGGGGAAGATACTAGACATCAAAAAGGGGTTGGGAGAGGAATCTTACATTCTACCCCACTTAAAAAACGCGAGATGTCCTCATCTCGCAGGTGGAGTATGATTTCTTTTATCACATCTTCTTCTTCTTCAATCACATTCAACTTTACGCCTTGGAAGTGGACGGTCGATTTTTCTCTGGTATTCTGCTGGAGTATGGATGACTTGAGAACTGTCTGTTAAGTCCTTGGTTTTTCAATTGCAGTAAAGATCTGCCCTTCTTTCCTCTTCTACTTCTTCTGAAATTGTGACTGCTCTGGCTGCTGCAGTTTGAGGTGGAATTCTTTCTCTTTGGTTGCCCCTGTTCTGGAAAGGAGTTCTAAGGTTATTCTGGGTAGAGGTAGATGGTTGATTTGGAGTTCTTCTAGGGTTACCCTGGCTTGGGTGAGACAGACCCTGATTAGACTGGTATGAAGGAATTGGTCTCTGAATTCGGGGTCCTAGACTTCCCTGTCCCCTTGACATGGCAGGAGTTGGGCAGTCTTTTAACTGATGACCAAAACCTTGGCATCCAAAACACCGGTTCTCACTTCTGGGTTCATTGTTCTGCATCCTTAAAATAGATGGTCCTCCTGAGAAAGTATTTTGGGGGAAGGATCTTCCTTCACTTTGGAATCTTCCTGCATCTTGATTCTGAAACGGTCCTTGCTGCCTCTTTGGAGGTGGAAAGTTTGAAGTACCTTCCTGGGATTGGAATCTTTTAAAGTTAGAGGGTGCAGGTTTTGGCGGGATCTTTACTACAAAGGCTTTGGCAAAATCCTTTGCCATTTTTACTGCTTCAGCCATGGACACTGGTTTGGCATTTTTGACCAGTGTGTCCAAAGGTTCGTTCATTGCCCGAATGAACCTGGCCATGAGCTGTTCTTCATCTAGAGGTGGTGAGTATTTGAGTAGAAGAGCAAAGGCTTGGTGATATTCTTCAATGGTTTTGTTCTCCTGCTTTAGTTCTAAAAATTCATTCATTTTGGTTTCCAAAAATCCAGGGGGACAGAATCTCTTTCTCAAATAGGTTTTTAGGTCATTCCAAGATTGGGTATTTCTATTTAGACGGTTGGTGTCACAGTGGTTCCTCCATGCTACCCTGGCTGTTTCCACTATTTTCAACCGGCCAAGAGCTATTTTGCTCAGCTCATTATAACCTGTGACGTCAAAATACTCTTCCATGGCTTCCACCCATTTCTCCACAGTCTCACCTAGGTTCTCCCCTTCTCCTTTGAAGGGTCCTGGTTGAGTCCTATGAAGAGCCTTGCGAACATCAGGATCAAGTTCGTTATCTTCAGTGAGAGGGTCTGGCTGCTGACGGCTACGATTTCCTCGTCTCATGATTCTGTCAAAAATTTATGTATTAGAGAGAGAATAGTTATAAGATTAGAGAGGAGATTCTTATTTTTGAATACCTCAAAAACTGGGGAGAATTCTTACATTCTACCCCACTTAAAAAAAAGCGCGAGATGTTCTCATCTCGTAGGAAGAGAACAACTCTTTTTCTTAAGATCCAATTTTATTCTGGGGTTCCTTATATTCTGGTCAACCCAACAAAATACTAGGATAAATATCCCTTAGAACTTATCAACAATTCATTCAGATCATATCATTCATATCTTTAACACGATAATGGTCCATTAGACCGAAAAATTTCCTTCTGAACATTCCTCTACGGGAATTTTAGTCAAGTAAGTTCTCAATTTGTCATCCCTTAACTTGATCTAACGGTCAAGTATTAATAGTAGCAATCTGACAGCACAATCCACTAATCTCATAGTGATTTGCTGAAATCATTATCATCATTCCAGTTATGAATATCATCACAGGGACTCGTCCCATTCATCCTCATTGAGGTTTCGCTCAGCTTATTACATTTCAACCAAATTTCAAGGATCATCATTTTTCAATCAGAATCCAATTCAATTCATCAATTCTCAAATAGAATTAAAAATCATATCAACCACATTCGAAATCATCCTCTGGATAGCATTAACGCTTATAATTTCAAGTCTTAGATTTACTCGTATATACTGTCAGTAAAGAGCTGCAGTATACTCTCGGTATATACGGGTAGTCACGGCCCTTGGAATTATAAGGTAAATACCATCATGTCTAGGCCTCAAGCAAGTCAGGGATTCTATATAATTGTGGTACTTCCATCTGAAGACCCAATTACCAAATTACGAATTTTAGTTTGAATATCAAATTGTATGACTTATATCACACAATTACAACCTTTTTTTTTTGTTTCTTGATAAATTTTTGACATATTTGTCTTCTCAGTTGATCTTTATTAACCAAATGCTCTGATACCAACTGTGAGATCCCTGTTCCCACCGAGCAACGAATTCAGGATACTGGCAGCGGAAGTAGCACTTCTCGCGCGGGAAAGGGGTCCCACATTCGGGGCCTCGTCCATGGATATCCGGACAAAAGACTAATCCGTCGGTTTTTCCAAAACCAGACCCGGAAAAACTTCCCTTATCCGGAAAGCATGGGCGATTCCACCAGGATAATTTTTACTCTAACGTAGTCAAAACCCTTACTGATCAAACAGATCCGACTGCATCTATAAAGATACTTGGTCAGATCAAGGAAGAAACTTGCACTTGGATCATTAGGATCAACGCTTTTTTCCCCACCAAGGAGGCACAGCCGTTGATTCCTATCCATAGAACAATTACTATCCGGGATTTACTTTATCTATCGTAATAACAGAAATTGAGTCTCGATTTACGGATCCATCAGTCCAGCCTAACCCCATCCGATCCCATGGGTTAGCCAACCGCCCAACCACTGTAGTGATGGGATCCAATTTGGAATTTGGTTAGGTTTTGTCCCGGGTACCAAGGAAAAGAGTTCCAAGGCCCCCTAGCCGGAATTTCATGCAAACATAAAACTAGCCACACCACTTACACACCCAATATGAAAATTGCCTTTTTTCTTAGCATCAGCTAACTTTAAAACAATCCTTTAATGAAACCATAGTACCACTGATCACAATCTTCCAATTTATCCAGTTGATTCATAATTTCCCATCATTCCTTCATCAGAGTATCTATGGCATCATTGGCAACTAGAACGCTCACCACCTGTCCACACAGGGGCCGTTTCAATAGTTCCTAGCCCATAATACTCAACAATATAATCACTTATCAAGATGGACTCTCGTTGAAGATCAGCAAGATCAACCAACAGATCCATATAAAAGAGCCATGGACTCATCCGTTGAGGACCAGCAAGGTCAGTCAACCAGATCCATGCCCGGTTCTAGAAAACAACTCTTACTCCTTGTTCCAATATCTTCCTCGACGCACGCGTGGGTATCCTGGGCGACCCAGAGCCCGAGCACCGTATGGTCAGCACCCTCTAGGATCCTTCGCAGGTGACCTAGCGCTTCACTCATAGGCCGCTTCCTTGGTCCCTCATCCACCGTACCAGAAGCTCACCATTTTAATCGAACCGAGGCTGGTCAAGACCTCGGTCGACCTTGCTACGCGAGACGTCCTCCATTGACTCTCCGTCAGCAGTTGCAACTTTAACAGTTAGGTCTTCATGACCTTAATCCACAAGATGGTCAAAATGCTTCTCCAGCATTCTTGACATAAAACAGTCATTTACAAACAGTCACAAAATACAGTTTCTAGATTAACTCTCATTTTTCCACATTATCCCTCATTAATCCACATTACTTATTCCACATTCCATGTATATGTGTACTCATCCAATCACCTCCTTTTCCATCTCTTCACTTCAGATTCCTTCACATCACATATCATATATTCACATCCATATCCACATCCATACATCCACATCCACATCCACATTCACATCCATACATCCACATCTACATGCTTATCTCCATTTTTCACATCCTCATTTATACATCCACATCCCATATCCACATTCATACATACACATCCATATATCCACATCTACATCCACATACATACATACATCCACATCCACATTCCACATTCACATCTATACATCCACATCTACATTCACATTCACATACATCCACATCCACATTCCCATACATCCACATCTATACATCCACATTCCACATTCACATCTACATTCACATTCACATACATGCATCCACATCTACATGCTTACCTCCATTTTCACATCCTCATTTATACATCCACATTCCATATCCACATTCATACATACACATCCATACATCCACATCTACATCCACATACATACATACATCCACATCCACATTCCACATTCACATCTATACATCCACATCTACATTCACATTCACATACATCCACATCCACATTCCCATACATCCACATTCCACATTCACATCTACATCCACAGCTACATCCACATTTACATCTATGCATATACATCTTCATGCATATATCCATTTTCATGTTCATACATCCACACTCCCATCTCCATATCCACACATCCACATACATACATCCATTTTCACATTCCCATTTATATAACCCCATATACTTTCACATCTAATCTTTTACATCACATCCATTCTCGCCCTATCACAACCCATATACAGCTTATCCTATCACATACACTTCTTACCTCATCCCCCCATACACATCTTAATTCATCTTATCACATCCTAACTTATTTCATAAGCATCTTATCACCTCTTATCACACCTCTTATCACATCCTATCACTTTCCATACGCATCTTATCAATTCTTATCACATCTCATACACCTCTTATCACATCTTATCACATTTCATATCTTTTTTTTTTTTTTAAGAGAATTCTTTTATTTGATATAAGATTTCTCTACACATTTATTTATACATAAATTCCATTTAAGGAGACTAACACTTTCGAAATTAAAATCAATCTTTTATGCATCTTCTTATGCATGATTTCAATTTGGTAGGGAATTATACTTTTAGAATAAAAGAATTTCTCTTATGCATCTAAGTTAAGCATAAAATCCATTTATGAGGAAAATCATACTTTTAGTATAAAAAGAATATCTTTTATGCATACCTATATGCATGAAAATAAAAATGATAAAAGTAACACTTTTTATATAAAAATTTATCCATTATGCATACTTTTATGTATGAAATAAAAATGATAAAAGTAACACTTTTGATATAAAAATTTATCCATTATGCATACTTCTATGCATGAAAATAAAAATGGTAAAAATAACACTTTTGATATAAAAATTTATCCTTTATGCATAATATTAAAATTCAATTTCTCCATGATTATAATGAAATTCTTTCAATTAATCTAGGATGATGATTCCTAGAATATGGTAGGAAGTCCTCTTTTTATGCTTTGAATGAAAATTTTTTTATGCATAATTTTTATAAAAATTTTGCCATAGCTCCGCTGCTATGACTGATAAATCTCAATTTTTCTAAGGGATAAAGCTTATCATTAAGGAAATAATTAAAATGATTCTCTAATTGGATCCTTAATCCATAATGGATTGAATCATCAATATACATAAACTAAAAGCATAAGAAAAAGCCATTAATTTGGCCTCAAGCATAGCTTTATCTTGGGTTAAGGAAAAGCTTTATGAAAAGCTTGATTTGGATTGAGAATGGGTCATGAGTATGACCATTTCTTGAGTGAGAGAGAGAATTTACATAAGAATCATTAGAATTTAAACATAAATGAAAATTAACTTCAATAGCATTTATTAAATTATGTAACTCTTCACTACTATTCAAACTTCAATAGCATTTAAAAAAAAACCATACCAATTAAACTTCTCAAGCTTGAGAGGGGTTGAGAAGAGAGAAACATTGAGAAATTATAGAAAGATCAATATTCACTAATTACCTTACAACTTGCTTGATTCTTTGTTCACGGTAGAGGCCCCCAACCAATCAATTGGTTAAGTATGTTGATGGAGCCACTAATGGGGATTGAAGAAAGAGGGAAGCTCCAAAAACTAGTGAATTATTAAATGAATTCACAGTTCTTGGCTTAGGTGGATTAGAGTAACGATGCATAAACACTATATATTTTTCAACAAGGGTGAGGCTTCTATTTATAGGAAAAATTGAGCTCCTAACCAAACAAACTGATTCTAGAATTTTCTAAATCAGTTTGGTCAATATTTGACCATTTTTAGGTTAGTTAAGCTAACTTTTTGGAACTAGACTTGAATGAGGAGAGAGGAGAGATGAAATATCTCAATTTTTATGAGTTTAAAACTCATTCAAGCATGTGAAATATGCACCTCCTTTAAAGAACTCCCCTTCCTTACATATGTCATATTTTTAATATTGCTCATAGTTTTTTACTAATAAACCTTGTACATTTTCAACTCTTCATCTTATGTGAAATATGCACCTCCTTTAAAGAACTCCCCTTCCTTACATATGTCATACTTTTAATATTGCTCATAATTTTTTATTAATAAACCTTGTACATTTTCAACTCTTCATCTTATGTGAAATATGCACCTCCTTTAAAGAACTCCCCTTCCTTACATATGTGTCATAATGGAATCATTTTAATATTGCTCATAGTTTTTTACTAATAAACCTTGTACATTTTCAACTCTTCATCTTATGTGAGCATTTAAGGGACTCCCCTTCCTTACATATGTGTCATAATAAAATCATTATTCCCAAAATATCTCATATTTTTAATATTGCTCATAGTTTTTTTACTAATAAACCTTGTACATTTTCAACTCTTCACCTTATGTGAGCATTTACTCATTTTTGGGTATCTTCTTTTTTACAAATTGGATTTATCTACTCCCTACACATGGATTGATGCTATTGGCCCATAGGAACCTTAATTGGACCATAGTCTAAAGATTTCTGAAAATCTAGACCCTTAGACTAAGGTTCTTTATACCTATTTCCAATTAATTCCAATTGCACATTGGAAAATTCTTTTTGAATTTCTGTTTCAGGGGAACTCATCTGAATTATAAGAGATATTTTTCTATCCAAAAATATTCAAAATTTGAATATTCTCTCTCTAGAATATTTTCTCTCTCTAGGCTAAAATAGTTAGAAACAAGGTCTTTATATTTCTGAAGAGGGGTTGATTACAGGGGAAGATACTAGACATCAAAAAGGGGTTGGGAGAGGAATCTTACAATTACCCTATTGGTCGAAAGAGAAGTTGTTGTCCTCATGGTTAACTCGTGATAAATAGCAATCTTTGATGAAATCTATAAAAGGCAACACTGAGCAAAGCTTTAGAAAATCTCATGTTGAATTTAGTTGAAGAGGGCATGTGCCTTTGTTGAATACTTATAAGGTTGCAATATAAATCTTTAAGACTTTAAAGCTCTAGTTAACCAATAAAACAAAGGACAAAGGAGTAAAGCTTGACCAAACACCTTTTTTTTAAAGCTTTTAAACAAGATAGTCTACAACTAATTATGCAGTCCAGGAAATTATGAGACCTGGGACAAGGGCTAAAATCTTGGTTTTTGAGGCATCTTGAGCTTAAGAGCTATAAGCTTTCAAAGCTTATACATATAAATATAAATATCTTTTGTAAAATCTTCCCAACTAGATGTAGATAAAAATTCCTAAGATTAAGGCTTTTTAAAGATTTAAGTTTGTTCTATATATATATATATATATATATATATATATATATATATATATATATAGAGTTTAAGGTTTTACTCAAAGCTTTTAAAGCTTGATGGTGGTAAAAGCGGTTTAAAGCTTTTAATCATAGCCGAATTTTCAACCAACGCATAAAAAAGGGGTTTTTGGTTGTTTATATATATCAAAGAAATTGTTTCTTCCACGTTGCATTTTAAAGAAAAATGAGATGAAATTTTTAAAAAAATAATATTTTAAAACCCATAAAATTAAATCTTTTATTTTATAAGCTTTAATCAAAGCTTATAACAAAGCTTTTTACATAAGGCTTATCTGTGCAGCGCTCGTCTCGTTGAAAGAAGCGTGTAGGTGTTGCTGTGCCATAGGAGAAATAAGAGAGAAAAAGAAGCTCTGGCTTCTTGCGGTGCCGTTGCCCTGCCGTCGTCATGGAGAGAAGAAAGGATTTAAAATAATAATAATAATAAATAAATAAAGTATAAAGTTTTAAGTAAAGCTTTATTTTAAAGCCTTTAAAAGATTAAATTTAAACTTTACCACAAGCCAGCGAACAGCGCATAAGAGACATGGAGCCCTCAAATATATATATATATAACTAAGCTTTTATGAAAGGGCCCCAGGTCAAGTGAACTGTAGAGACGGTTGTGCGACGCACAGAGGAAAATATATATATATATATATATATATATAATTTTATTAAAAAGCTTTGTAAAAGCTTTCTTAGCTAAGGGCTTTAGGCGTGTTTGAAATAGCTCTCCCCCCCCTCCCCTCTTGATAAAGTTTTGTGAGATTAAAGGTGGTTTTGTGGTTTTTGCAAACCCACTAATGGTTTTTCACCTTGCTTTACCCTTTGGGCAATAGATTGATGGGGATTTGTTATCCAATGGTTAAAAGCAAGCCTTCTTTCAACCATACATAAACATAAACATATTCTTCTTCAAATTAAATTAAAAATTTACCAAAATCACCTGTGCCTTTGTCTCTTTCACCTCTTTGTCTACAAGTCTTTGAGAACGGCAAAAATTAAAACAAAGACTTGAATTAAATTGATATCAAATAACATAGCATAACATAAGGCAAGAGAAATAGAATAACATCACCATCAAGACAAGATTGGGTGCAATCTTCTCCCCCCCCCCCCCCCCCCCCCAATGCCGTGTAGCTCCACTTCCACAACATGAGTATTTAGAGAATTTTATTCATAAAAATAGCCCAAGGAACTAATACTAAATGTGCGTACAAATTGGGCTTGCTTTTTCCCACTTTTGGGTATTGCTTTACATATTATTAACCATATGAAGGCTCCTAAGATTTGTACATATAAAAATCTTTGTCCAAATATAATTGCTTTTTTTCACTTTTGGGTATTGCTTTACATATTATTAACCATATGAAGGCTCCTAAGATTTGTACATATAAAAATCTTTGCCCAAATATAATTGTTAATGGGCCTTGTTACATAAAATAACTTTGTGCACATTTACACATATAATAATCTTGTGCATATTTACACATTCCATTAAGCTGATTCCTACACACAAATTTTTCTATGATTATTAATTCATAAAAAATATGATAAAATATATACATGTATAACAATATGGCCATGCACTATTATGTGCACACTATTTGTATACACACACTCTTCATGTGAGAACACCCTCTTGTATTATCAAAAGTCCTAAATTGGGTGAAAAAAGCATTGTAGCTGGCTTTTGCCAAATTTTTATCTTAATAAAAACTATAAATACCCCCACTGAGGGGACCATTCATGGCCCTCAGTTTTGTGGAGCCGATTAAGCCAGTGCTTCTCTCTCTCCCTCTCCCTCTCCCTCTCCCTCTCCCTATGTGTTGGAGCTTTCATGGTATTCTTGGTATGTATGTTTCCATGATTTATGTTGTTTTATATGTCTCATCTTGCTTCTATTTGCAACACCTTTAGTTGATATTCAACATCAATTCTACATTAGTTTTTCTACGTGTGGGACAAAAGTGCAAGGAAGACAAAGTTCAATAAAGTCGAGCTCCGCTTGTACATGGAGCAGTGGAAAGTCCTTCTCTTGATATTAATTCTCATATTTGCAAGTGTAAAGTGTGGTTTTTTCCCTCGCTTTTTTGTGATTTTTAAAATCATCACGTATAGTATTTGATGTGGTAGCAATAGAACAAATCCTTTTCACTCTGTATCCATAGGCAAAGACTACATCCCTTACTTTCTCATATGATCTTTTTTATCATGAGAAAGGCTAGATTACCAACATAACCATTAGATGGACATTAACAATAAGACACAGACACTTGGTCTGGTGGTTGTGGTCACAACTGAAACACTTGTTTTATTATGGCACTTTCTTTCACTCTCAGGGTGAGAAGGAGCAGAGACAAGGGAAAAGCATGCATTAGTAGATAGTATGCTTTTATAGCATAAGCCAATGGGGAAGCTTTATATGGTTCTATCAAATATACCATACTTCCTTGTCCCACGAAGGGAAGTGACGATCCGAATATATTTTTATTTTTGGAGCATAAAAATTTCGAGTTTTCCTTCATAATCCCTTTCATATACCATGGGCTCTTTTCCCTCATCATCATGAGGTTTTGTGGGCTACACAACCACAATAGGCATCCATAGGTGCAAGGAGAGTTGTTTTGATGAGAAGCAGATTTCTTGATAGCTTCTTGAGTAGTATGCACTCGTAATGCCTTAGTAGTTGAATAACGTGGACTAGAACTCTCCTTCATAACCCAGACTCATGGTAGACCAATTTGAAGGAGTAGATCCAAATCATTGTAGGGTCGATCTGAGGGTGGGGACTCATGAGTGTGGTTGATCTCTTAGGAGATTCAGATGGAGATACACTGGGTCTAGGTGTTTTCCTTAATGGGAATAACTTTGACTTGTAGAGAAGAATTTATTATAGAGATTGTTGACTTGGAAGACAAGAGAGCCTCTTTTGGTTGGTTTTGCCAAGGTGATCTCGAGTTTGTCGGATAAACTCTTGATAGTGGGATGTACTTTGGTATTTAATCCATGACCCATGTATTGTAGTTTAGGAACCCATGTCTTTTGTGGTGATCTTAGTGATTGCAAGCTACCTGGTATATACTAGGAGGGGATTGCAAGCTACCTGGTATATACTAGGAGGGGATTCAAAGGATCAATAGCATGACTTATAACTGATGTTTTACTTGCCTTGGTCGTTGGGGTAGGTGCACTAGCCTTTGATATGGAAGTTATCTAGATTATGCGCTTTCATGGTTGTTATCCAAATTGTGTAGTAGCAAGGTATAGACTAGTGTGGTGTTACATTGATCTAAAACTTAGTAACCCTGCTGCTTTAGAATCCAGCATGATCAATCATTTATTCAAAATATTGCATTGAAAATTTTATCAATGATCTACTTAGTCTATTATTATTATGCAATGAAATTAGAGTACTTATAGTCTATTTAAGATATCAACACAATGGAGTACTTGTAGTCAGTTTAAGATACACACAATAGAGTAGATATTTAAGATAAGTACATATTTCAAACTTAATAAAGAGACAAATGATAACTAGCAGATGTCACAAAGCGGTTCAATTTAGGATCCCAATAAATATAAATCAAAATACCTTGCATAAAGATTTAAGTCTGAAACTATTGCTTGAAGTTCTCAATTAAGTTTGTCAAAATAAAATGCATATTACCATGCCTAAATCTAGCTAAAAAGTAAGAATCTAAAAGCTAATATCTAGCACAAAACTAAGAGTCTAAAATTTGATTAAGATTCTCTAAATGTTTGTCTTTCTCATTCTTATTATCTTCTTCTTCTACATATGCAGCATTTGGCAAGGCGGGGAATGAAGATTTGATATATGTCAGATCTAAAAGTTCTCCAAGTTGTGGAGGCATAGACTCTTTGGATGCAGATCAAAATTTTTCACTCTCTTGGATCACTATGGCACCAACTTCTTAACCTTCATCTAGTGGTTTGCTAGTCGGGTATCCTCTAGGATCAAATGGGAAAGATATGAGTGTTGCCCCAAAGATGAGGTAATCTATACAACCGTGACCACATGGATGAAATGTAAATCCAAGCCATGTAGACTCCAAAGCAATGGCTCTCAAATCATGTGGATTTAATGGAAAATATAGAGCGCCAATTTTGGTGACGTGGCTAGCCAATCCTCCTGGATCAAATGGATATCCACCCATGCCGATGACGTAACTCGCTATATATCCACCTCGGTAAAATGAATAACCAAAGTGTAGACTATCCAACCATGGAACAAATGTGTGAGCACCTGGATCGCAAAGGAAATATCCAAGCTCCTCATCCAAAGTGAAATGACCACCAGAAATACCATCAAATTCATTGCCCAAATAACTACTCGGGTGCAAATTTGGATGTGATGCATGTAAATCCACATAATGCATCACATAATCGAATACCATGCATCTCAAAAGATATATAATGAATCCAAAAGTAAATTTCCTAGTAGCTGCAGATAGGATCGTGTCAACACCCATTGGAGCCAAAAGAACTTATCTTAAGGTTGGCATCATGTGAGGATAAGAGCGAACTAATGTCCTCTATCAAGTCCACCAAAATCTTTGGAGAAACTACGTTCTCTAACCTGTGAACTGATTTCTTCAGTTTACTGACACGGAAGAAGACAAGATGGACTTGAGAACCCTCCGATAACTCAAGTTTATATGCTACGTCCCCAACCTTACGACGTTCGTGTTTATTGACCTGGCACTTATTGCATTTCAGCACATAAGTCTGGACGTCCTTAAACAAACTAGGCCAATAAAACTTTCCTTTTACGAGTGCATAGGTCTTCTGAATCCCGGGATGACCCGCACTTGGACTATCATGACTTTCTTTAAGAATTTGGGCCCGAAAGTCACCAATAGTTGGTACACATACTCTACCCTTGTAGAGTAAGTACCCGTCAATGGAGTAATTAGCATATTTCTCCCCCCGACGAAGTTTATCACTCCCCTTTGAAGCCGTGGCAGTCAAAGGTGATGAAGGGCCTACGTCAGAGCTCTCCGGCTGCTCCAAACTATACCCAGAAGACACGGCTAGTCTCTCCGGACTAACTCTCGCTTCCCTTCCCGTTGCACCTTCGGCCAGTCTCTCCGGACTAGCAATCCGTGTGCCAACGAGGGAGGTGGTGCATCTGTGAAGAAGTGCGTACCCGTACAGCGCGCCAGACCTCTGTAAAAAGATGGATCGTGCTCACATAAACCACGTAGTGACTCCAAGAAATCATTCTTGAAGATTGTGAAACTAAGTTCATTAATCTGTGGCATGCGACTAAGTGCATCTGCCACCACGTTATACTTACCTTTCTGGTAACGTATCTGAAGGTTAAACTCATGTAGAATCTCCGCCCACCGAGCTTTTCTACCCTTCAGTTCATTTTGACTTGAAAGCCATTTCAGACTTTCATGGTCCGTCCGGACCTCAAAAGAAGCACCATATAAATAGTGTCTCCACTTTTTCAGTGCATGAACTATTGCTAGTAACTCTCGCTCGTAAGCCGAGTAGTTACGCTATGCATGATCTAACTTTTTACTCTCAAATGCAATTGGGCGTCCCCTTTGCATAAGTACGGCCCCAATGGCCTCATTACTAGCGTCTGTTTCCAAGACAAATGGCTCATTTGGATCGACAATAGTCAAAACAGGTGCAGCTGCTATAGTCACCTTGAGCTTATCAAAGCTCTTCTGTTGGGCTTCCCCCAACTAATGTTTTTAGTTTTTTAACCGTTAACTGGTCAGCGGGACTGCGATCTTCGCGTAGTCCTTCACATACTGTCGGTAGAATCCCAACACGCCAAGAAAAATCTGTAGTTCCTCGAGATTCTTCGGCGCTGGCCATTTAAGAATAGCCTCTACTTTTTCTGTCTCCATTCGCGTACCATCGACGGATATAATATGGCCAAGGTAGTGAATTTCTGTTTCAAAAAATTCACATTTGCTCTTCTTTACAACTAGTTTATGCTCTCGCAACAACTCGAACACTAGATGCAAATGCTCTATGTGTTCTTTCTGTGTCTTACTGTACACAAGAATATCATCTAGGAAAACTACTACGAATTTTTCCACATATGGACGTAAAATAATGTCCATCAGTGTCATAAACGTTGCTGGAGCATTGGTTAGCCCAAATGGCATAACCAAAAACTCAAAATGCCCGAAACGGGTCCTAAATGCTATCTTCACAACATCTTCTACTTTAATTCTAACCTTATGATACCCTGATCTCACGTCTACTTTTGTAAAGTATCTCGATCCATAGAGTTGATCAAACAACTCATCCATGCGTGGCATCGGATACTTGTTCTTAATCGTTATCTGATTAAGAGCCCTATAGTCTATGCACATCCGCATAGATCCGTCTTTCTTCTTTACCAGAAGAATAGGCGATGCCCATGAACTTGAATTAGGCCAAATGAAGCCTTTGTTCAAATATTCCGTCAATTGTTTTTCCACCTCCTGTGCCTCAGAGTGGCTTAATGTATAAGCAAGTTTGCTTATAGGTTTTGATCCTGGCATAACTTCGATGCCATGGTCTACTTCTTAAATGGTGGTAAGCCATCTGGCAAATCATCAGGAAAAACATCCTGAAATTCCTCTAATAAATTCATTAAAGTATCTACGTACTTTTTCTTTAATGTCTCTTTTGCCTTGGATTTTTTCTTGTTTGAATCGCATGCATGCTAAACAGGGTTTTCAAACAGTGGGTCTCGTCCAAGGCTATTTTGTTTTCCTTGTTTGTCTACGAAAACATCATTTACAGTTTCATTAAAGTATCTACGTACTTTTTCTTTAATGTCTCTTTCGCCTTGGATTTTTTCTTGTTTGAATCGCATGCATGCCAAACAGGGTTTTCAAATAATGGGTCTCATCCAAGGCTATTTTGTTTTCCTTGTTTATCTACGAAAACATCATTTACAGTTTCATCTACGGAAACAAATATTAAAAGAGGGTAACAAGCATAAACCTCTGCTATCTGGTCTCTGTGGACTGCTGTGCACAGCTCCATGGAGGAAATAAGTGGTGTGGCGGGGGATAGTACGATCGCCCTGCAGGGTAATGACTCTACCTCCATGCTCAAAACGCAGCGTATTATGTAGGTAATTCCGAGCTAGTAGACTGGGGCCCAAGCCATACAGCCACTCCCTGCCTAGATATGCGTCTGCTCTGGCTAAGTGCATGACTTGAAAGTCAAGCGGAGCCTCGTAGTCCTGCATAGATAATGGGACCCTCAATACTACGGTATTCCATACCATTTTGTCATATCCGTTGGCTAGGCCAACAGTATACTCATGATCGCTCCAGGTCTCAATCAACCCCAACTTCTTGACTAACGAGTAGTTCAAGAAGTTGTGGCTAGCTCCATCATCAATAAAAACTGACTCTTTACCATCTTTTTTGGGCTCGTTGCCACTCGTGCTGGCTTTAGGCTTTGGACACTCAGCCTTCGTGTGCCCAACACACACACTACGATGCTTGATGTCATCAAATATCTGCACATACTTAATTGCCTCTGCTAAGTCTTTAGGCTGTAAGGGCTCTACGTAGTCAAGGTAGTCATCTTTGAGGCCTCTTTTAAAGCCTCGCAATGTCTGGAATGCATCGATCCCCTTTAGCTTGAGTACTATCTCCCTATAGTCTGAGATGTACTGAGTCAGGGATTTGTTCTCCATCGAGCACTTGTCCCATAACTCCCAGCTTCTCTCCGTCTCATTAACACGCAAAAACTCTTTTCGAAACATCGTTTCAAACTCCGTCCAAGTGGCAGGACGAGTTGTCAAAAAACTCATCCACCACTTGTAGCCTCTCTACGGGTAGCTGCTGTCGGTCGCAGCGCGTGCAAGTCTGACCACTTCGCTAGAAACATGTTGACCGAGTCCTTGTTTATCTCCTTCTCCTCGCCACCAAAACTAGGCGGCTTCAAGTCTTTCAATAATGACGAAGCTGTCTCTACGGACGGCCCCGCAACAGGCGCATCGACCTGTACTCCTGCAAAAACCACTGGCAAGGCTACGCTCACCCGTGCCGCAGGGGCTCGGCTACCACGAGGAGTCAGAGTACTAGCTGAGGTGACTTTCAGTGCATCTAACCGTGTGGAGATGCTCTGTAGCATCGTGACTAAGTCAGCCTGGACTTTACCCATATTATTCAGTTTTGCATTAAGATATTTAAAAAGTCCACTAGAGAGCTTTGTCTCTCTCAGGACGTCGGCGGCAGGGTCCAATAGGTCATAATCGTCGTCGTCATATTCCAAGAGGTCCTCCTCGGTCCCCTGGGCGATGTCGGTGTTCATGTTATCTGGCTCATCGGCCAGAAAGGGATCATCTGCTATTGCAGTCGCTGCGGGCTCGCTGGGTCCTAAGGCGGGGTCAACAGATGAGGAGGGCGCTGGCGGATCACGCGTGATCGACGAGCGCACTCTGGACCGGGCATATACGGCCTAACAATTTGATCGGGGTCAACCCGCGACCGAGGACAAGAGACCTGAAAACCCTAGAGAAGTAGAAGGCGATGTGGGGACACAGTACGCCTAGCAGACATCTTTAATTCTTGCACAAAAGACAATGCGAGAACTTGAAAATTACAAAAAAAAACGCTAATAAAAAATGATAAGTGGTGGAGAATAGTCACCCCCCTTACGGTCGCCTCTGTGACTGTCATCGACTGTCGATTTGTGTTGCGCTGCAAGCCTCTACAAGCATCACTACTACGGGATGCTCCGATCCGAGAGAAAGATGCCTGCAACTTTTAAAAAAAATTAATCTCCGTGCGGAATCTTTGCCTGAACACCTTGGATTATCCCTCGCCGAGATTATCCCTCCACTGCCGTGAGAGAGGTGTCCGTTTGATTATCAAAAAAAATAAAAAAATAAAAATTTATTTTTGTGTCACTGAACAACGTTCGTTGGATAAAATAAAAAAATTAATGGCCGCCTGGGCCAGGCCGACCGCCCGTCTCACGGTTGGCCGCCGGCTGTGGCTGCGCCGATCGTGGGCTGGCGAGCTGCCTTGTCGTGGCTGTGCCGGTCGTGGCTGCGCCGGTCGTGGTTGGCTGGCTGCCTTGTCGTGGCTGCACCGGTCGTGGTTGGCCACGATTCTAACGACTGTTGGATTCGTCCTAGCTTAGCTAGGTGAACACAAACTAGACTACCCTATAAGATTTGCTAAGAGGGTCCTACACAGCGGTCTCAGCCCAAATTCCTCTGGCTGGCCACCAGGGCTGGTCTTCACCCCCACACACAGTGGACAGCAAAGGCAGCCGTTATCTCTTCTTCAGTTGACCTCTCTCTCTATATTATCGCCTGGGCTGGTCTTCGTCCCCACACACAGTGGACAGCAAAGACAATCGTTCTCTCTTCTTCAATCGACACTACTCTCTTCGCAGTCGACACACCACTCTCTCTTCGCAGTCGACACCATTCTCTATTTTAGGCGAAAAGCTTCTCTTTCGCATACCAGCTCCAAAGCAAAAACAACGACATTGCTTACCTGCAATGGAGCGATTTGGTGTGTGCAACGGAGAGAGAGAGAGAGAGAGAGAGAGAGAGAGAGAGAGAGAGAGAGAGAGAGAGAGAGATTTGGTGTGTGCAACGGAGAGAGAGAGAGAGAGAGAGAGAGAGAGAGAGAGAGAGAGAGAATTCTTCCTTCCAGCTATTCCCGCCTCCCTCCACACAGTCGATTGTGGAGATAAGGATAAGAGTTTTTTAAATGGTTGAAAACCATTGAGTGGGCTCTATTTCCTGACCCAATCGAAACTCACGCTCTGATATACCAGTGTTAGATTATCGTAACACCACTATGGGCGTTACCACAAGAGGGGACACCACCTAGCCATAGAGGAAGAATGAGGATTGCCCCTCATCCCCCAAGCTATATAGTGTGTGACCTGCCGTCCACACTAGCCTAGCCGCCCATGACTCCGCATGGGCGTCCTCTCCCACTGAACCCCGGATGGCCACGTCCTCGGCGCTCCGGCCGAGGCGTTGACGCTAAAGCCCCGTCTGGCCATCCGGTATGCCGTCGGTCACAAGCGTTACAACCTACGTGACATGTCCCAAATGGATACACAAAGTCGAAAAAAGTGATATATAATCTGACCATGTCGGGTATCCCATGGTACTGCGTACGAAGAATCCCCACTGAAAATCTAGCATCACATACGTTCCCAATCATCAAAAATCACAAAATGATGTCGTCTCATCGGAAGAAAGAGAGGACCATTGCGAGTACTAGAAGGGTAATAGTAAAAACCATGGCTGTACGTGAACTCACCCAATAAGCACCAAGTATGCGAACAAAAGCTTTAAAAAAAAACAAATGTGTGAAACAAGCGCACAATGTGCTAATGCACAAGATGAAGGCTATAAAAATACAAATAGTGTGAACAAACGCTAGCGATGTCAAAGTGTGCATGAATCAAGGCTAACAATGCACAAAATGCACATCACTAGTGAACAAGTCCAGATAATGCATCAACGCATGTGACACACCTCTCATGCGTGAAAAATCTCCAAGGAAGCTCAAGGTGTGTGAATAAATCCAAATAGTGTGTCGATGCATGTGAACAAACCCATCAAAGCATAAATTGTGTGAACAAGACCCACAAGGCGCAAGGACATGTGAACAAGCCCGAACAAATCCAAAGGCGCATAAATTTTCCTCGGGTCCGAATATGTGTGAAGAGGTAAGGGCTAGACAAAATATGAATGGGCTAAAAAGTAGGAAGAAAGTGTGGACAAAGGAATTGAAAAATTAGGGCAAGGACTAGGGAATGGTGTGAAATAAAAAGAGGGTGTGAAAAGGGTAAGAACCTTATAAGCTCAGACGGCGTCTTGAAGCTGCTACGCCTTCCGTTGGAACTCTCATGTCCACACAGCTGAATTCGCATGGATTGAAGCCTTTGTTGCCGTCTTGTTTTGGTAGCCTGCAGAAGTAGACCAAGGTGAAGTCGCTCTGCCTGTGAAGGGAAATGCTTGCTTCAACATGTCCTTACATAGTTGGAGCACTGATAGTCGTTGTGAAGGGAGCACTCTGCTAACACTATGGTCGGCTAAGCCTTAACAATAAGGTGATGAAACCTTAGATCGAGAGGAGAAGCACTGGACTAAGCCTTAACAATAGGGTGAGGAAGCCTTAGATCGAGAGGAGAAGCATTGGCTGTTTACTAAGCCTTAACAATAAGGTGATGAAACCTTAGATCGAGAGGATAATTAGATGAGTGTTAACTGTCTTTTGTGCAATTATTTCTTTGTTAAGATTATTGACTAATCACATTGATTAGTACCAATCCTTGTTGTAACTATTTGTCCTCTTTCAGAGAGCTTAACCAAAGCTCTATGATGAAAAGGCTCTTGTATTATAGTTTTGTAAAACTCAATCTTGATTTTTCTGTCATATTTTAGTATTAATCTTTTAAGGATTAATACTAATCCATTATTATAATCACTTTTTTTATCACAGTACCTTCATATTTAAATCTTCATTAAGACTTCAAGATTTTCTACAAAGGTTAACAAAAATGATAATAGACAATAAAGATTAGATGTTTACACCTCTTTTAGGCAAAGATTTGAAATCTTATCAAGCTTTTTATTACTAAAATTGTTGTAGACTTGATTTATAGTAAAACTTTACTTCAAATCCATGGAAAAAAATGATTGCACAATGCTTTTGTAATCTTTACAAATTAATCTTCGCTCTATTTAATAAATTTTACATATAATATCTATTTCAATCTGAATTTTGCTTTGAAATCATCATAATTCTGCAACATAAACTTATTCAAATTTGTAACAGAATTGTAAATATGCAAATGGCTCTACAATAATCTACACAAAACTATAATCTGCACATAGAACTATAATCTGAACAATTACTCCCCATTGATATTGAATTCTATACTCAAATTCGCAACAGAACTGTAAAAACTCTACAATAGATCTTCAATTTGTTGACTTCTGATCAAAGCTGCACCAAACTCTATAGTATTTGTAATCTGTCTCCAATATCGTTGATAATCAACACCTTTCTTGATGAATCTTTCATCAAAACTGCACAATATCCACCAAGAATGTAAAGGATCTTGCAAATGATACCAAGAAACTAAGGTTTGTGTGAAGATTTAATAGAAATACACTCTAATTTATACCCCCAAAAATTAAAATTTAAAATTTTTACAAGTTTCAAGAAAATTTAAAAATATTCAAAAAAAAAATTAAAAACTGAGTCTTTCTAAGAATGACTAACACTAATCATGAACAAGAAAACGCATTCTATAAATTTGAATTAATAATAACCCAAAAACAATTATCACTAACTATGACTTTTAAAAAAAACATTTTGAGAATTGATTTAAGAATAATTTAAAAATGATTAATCTCTTAATCAAAGTATTAAGATTTAAGCAAAACCTCTGATACCAATACAAGAAAGCTACACCTACATTATCTTAAGATTAAACTAATTAATCTTAATTAGCTTGATTAGCTTGGATAAGAGAAAGCTAAAGAAGATATCTGATATCAAAAGGATATAGAAAAGGTACAATGCTCATGAGCTCTATACCTAATGTAGCCCAAGGCTCCCAAAAGTACTCATTCCCCATGTACATGTGCATACCAAATTTACTTCATTACACAAATTAGACTCTAATCTCAAGGATTAGTAACAACTACAAAACAAACACTAACAACCCCACCACCCTATGACAAAGTAGTATTTCCTATGCAATTCGACCATACCGCGAGAAATACCCTCATTTGTGTAGAGTTACCATCTACATTCTTCACCACCACCACCACCACCATGTTTGAATCTTGGGACTTTTCTACTAGCCATTGTTGGACTACTACCAAGTCTTCAGATGCAGTATCATAATTGACCACTCTCCAAGCTGCTTTAGCATCCTTCTTCAAATAGTATATGGACGGTACTCATGGATGTATTACAATAGAGGGAAAAGATCTGCTAGTTGCCTAACAATGTAAGTGCTTTTGAACAATATCAACTTTAGTACTTCTTGCCAATGAATCTAGGAGCACCAGCTCCAGTAGATCAAGATATAGCCAATTGACCATCTAGATTTACATTTAAGCTGCGATAGGTGTGGTCTGTAGGTAAAAATATTAAAAATCATGTCCTTACCAATAACAATACATCCCTAGGGCTCAGAGAAGATGTCATAGACAAAAGAGGTCATCCTTAGCATTGATCCCTACGCTGCTTGTATTGTTGAAATTAATCGAGACAAAGATGTTTCAATATAGGTATAGATTTGGATCTATCAAATCTCTTTTAAACACAACTAGACTTGGTGTTTTAAATAATCACGGAGCTAACACTCTGTCAACACTTCCTCATTAGCACGAGCAACAGCACAGCAAAAGCAATGATAGAAGCTATATAGTATATGCTCCAATATTTCAATAAGTGTAAACATTTGTGCAATGAAGATTTGATGAACCAACAAATCATTGTGTTATTCTTGAATCCATGCATATGAATTGAACTTTATCCTTCACAAAACCCACAATTTTTACAAATTTCGCTACAAAACCGGTTAGTAGCAAGACTTCTATTAATGAAGACCAGCTAGGCTTCAACCTTGCCCTTCTTTAGACTCGTTGAGAAAACAGTCTTTCATGAGCACTGGTTTAAGCCACACTTCCGTTACAGCTTACGCAAGCATGTACTTGCGTATGCAAGTTACGTGACTGACAATTGACCAATGGTGGTGTTGTCTATTCACAGGGTCAACTCTGATCACGGGCAGTGTAGACAATACCTAATTAGCATGAGTAACAGTTACAACTCTATAGCAATAGCAAGGAAGGAAGCTATTTGATCCAGTAACTATACTGGTTTCTCTAGAGTAAATATGTGTGCGCTGAAGATTTGATGTTTTAAGCATGCACTCACAACAATGGATTATACTTGCATCCATGCTAACTTTAATTACGCAGTTACTTAAATACATTAATGATATATTTCATGCACTCACAACACATGATTATACTTGCATCCATGCTAACTTTAATTACGCAGTTAATTAAATACTTTACTGATATCTTTCAGGCCACGCTTCCATTACAGCATACTTGCGTGAGCGACATACATGACTGACACTAGACGTACGGTGATGCCTATAGACGGGATCAGCAGTGACTATGGGCAGTGTTGACACTACCTATTTAGCATGAGCAACAATATAAACTCTAGCAATAGCAAGGAAACTACACCTGTTTCTATAAGTGCACTTATAGGAGAGTAACAGGACACTGGTATAATACAGCTGCATTCATCTAGCAAAGTAAAAACAGGCCAAATAGTGACATAAAAGCATATACAGGTCACCAAGTCTTCAGCCCAATGCACCCCAGCTTGTGAGCACACACGGACACCCTTGCCTGTGATCAGCTTGCAAATAATGGATGCTGACAGATCCCAGGATGTGACTGGAACCAGTGCAAAGGCTCTGCCATTTCTCCAGTCATAACAAACCCTCGGATCATAACAACCCTTGAAGATCTCGCCCAAAGATAAATGCATCCAATATGATTTCACACCTACTTACAGGACCACAGAAAGCAAAACACATCAAAGCCACAACACACCTTGCCATGAAAATATCTATGACAACAGTGAATAGGTTTTAAAAAAAAGAAATCTGGCTGCAACCAATAAAAACGGGTAAACAATAGCACTCAAAATCCTTCATATTAGACTTAGTTCCACTGAAACTTGATTATCATCCCCGAAGTCTGATAATCGAGGACGTCTACAAGAACAGCAGCTGTGAGAAAGTAGGCAGAGTACTAAAGCCTGCACAGTAGAATATCAAAAACTGTTGGACATGGGTGAATGGACTATTCCACCACCTCAGATTCTGCTAGGGTACATGAACACTCTGACTCTTCCACCCTGCAAATCCACAATAAAACCAAACTCGGTCATTGCGTCTAACGTTCACCACAAAGACCCAACAAAAAATGAACTAGTCTGGGATATTACCAAAGAGCTGGGAGGCAAGTTTTTCTTGAACTTGGCACGGACAACCCCACTATTCCCATGAGGCTTTGTAACTCTGCCCCAAATCGATCGGTAAAGAGTGCCATTCTTCTTGGTCCTTGCCTTGTATACATAGGCAATCCTTTTCCCCAGGTACCAGTTTACTTCTTCAGTCGTATTAACCCCCTCTATTTGAAGGAGGGAAATACTAGGATACTGATTAGACTTCCCCCTGCAAAACGAGAGATTGAATATCCAACCCAGCTACCTTCTTTGAGGAACTAGTAAACCTCACGCTCATTTGGAACTCACCTTTTGTAGCCGAGAATGCTCCCCCGCACATAAAGTCTGTAAGATAGTGCAGGACATAAGAAAAAAGCTGCAATGGACAACTGTGCGTGCTACATAATTTTTTGCCCCCTTCTATTAGTTTAATAAACCTGCTTAGAAGGCAAAATACGAAACACTGCAACAGCAGTAAATGAGACACAACAAGGAGCATGCCTTTGAGACCACATTACTGTCCAAGGAGGTCAGTTTAAGGGTGTTCTAAAGGAAACAATGCTGCTGCCAACAATAGCAGCACACTGTTCTTTCCGGAAAAGAGGCTAACAATAGCAGCACATTGGCAAGAGAAAATACCAGAAACTCAACAGATAATGATGGTAAGACACGGATAAATGTGCCAATGGGAGTGTAGCCTAGCGGTGTGGTTTTGTGACCCGGAAGGAGAGGTTCCTTCCCTTCCCATTCAAATCCCTGTAGGCTCCCCGGCAGCGACATTTGCGGCATCCCCGCAGGCTCCCTGGCAGCATCAGGACACCACCTACGGATGGGGCATAGGTTTTTTTTCAGAAAAGAGATTTCCAGTAAAATCATATAAAGGGAGATCTCAAACCAAAAGGTAGGGAGATCTCAACCAATATGCTGCCATAACAGCCCCGACGGATTAAGGGTTTGGGGTTGGGGGCAAAATTTAGGCATTAAGGATGTTAGGGGTAGGTCTAGGGCTAGGGCTAGGGCTGGCACATTTCTTCGTTACGCAGTGCATAGCGAGGGAGGACCGTGTCCAGCCGTGAAACCAAAGCAGGCCATCGAGCTCCGACTGCCATAGCTAGGCCGCAACAGATCTCAGGGAGCAGATTTGTGCCCCCATTAACCACCACATCGCATATAAGAGAGAGAGAGAGAGAGAGAGAGAGAGAGAGGCACCTGACGCGCTCTCCTTTGCGTTCCGGCATCGTGAAGAGCTTCGCGAGATATCCCTCTACACAGCGGCAGGAAGTGTACAGAAAAAAGAGCAGGGGATGGCGAATAATGCTGCTCTTGTTCCAAAACCCTAAGTGGCTTTTCACACTGCCAAATTAACTTGGCCAAATGGTCCAGTTAACTTGCCCGAATCACACTCACCCAAGTAGTGGGCCCCTTTTTTTTTTAATGGTCCAGTTAATCACATTCTCACCCAAGTCGCCATACCCCTGCCTGCCCATGCTGATGTGGTGGGGGTATCCACCAATCTCCCCCGCCCATACATGGGCGAAGGTGTATGTGTAACGGGCCTTATATTAGCTTAGAAAAAAGAACAATACATCCATTCTTTTTTCTATGCATGAAGAACATGAGGAGACCCAGGAAAATAAGAGACTGCAAGTTGATTGGGTATCAAGCAGGCTACATCCTTTGCTAGTTCAACCGACGGCTCCCAAGGTATGTACCAAAGTCTCAGCAGACCTGGTGAAGAAGCAGGTTAATTTGTTCTCCTACTGTAGTATTATTATATTTTACTCGGGTAGGCCCCTTCCAAAGCCGAACTCGGCACATGGCTTGATGATGTTCTACATGAAAAGGTGGTGGTGCAGACCTTTTATCTGGGGAAAGGCTTTTTTAACGTCCTTTTCTCTAAAGGACATGTTGTCTCTGATATTTTCTCCAAAGTGCCTCTGTTTATGGGCCCCAAGCTAGTGCATGCAATTCCATTTGACCCCCTGTTTCATGTTAACCATAGTTTGAAAAAGGCTTGCCCTGTGTGGGTAGAATTGGTAGATCTCCTTCCCTGGCTTTGACCGGGCATGAGAACTAGTAAAATCATTGGGTCCACCTCTGTTTATCCCCAAAGAAGATGATTCAGGCCGTCATGCGAACAACATATGTATTTCTTGGAATACTAGCTTCAAAACTCCGAAAACTCTAGAAATAGATCTTGGGGATTTGGGCAAATTTGAATTAGCTCTCAAATTCGGGCCTTTCCCCGGAGCCTGTTTTAAATGTGGTGATTTAGGGCACATAGCTAGATTTTGTGATGCTCGTTTACAAAAATAAAGAGAAGGAAGATACTAAGGAGGACATGGACCTTGAGGGGGTGAGACCAAATAATACAGAAAAGGAAGGGAGCAAGGCTAAAGAGGATAAGGGGAAAGGAGCTCAGGACCCTCAAGGGAGCAGTTGCAAAGAAGAGGGATGGACTAAGGTGGTCAAAAAACCTAGGAGCAAAAACAATCTTAGATCAACCAAAGAAGAAGATAGAAGACCCCGAAATAGGTATTCTGAAAAAGAGAAGGGTATAGTTAACTCCCCCAAGATTCCTAGGCCTGTGATTTACTCTAACCAGTTTAGTCCTCTGGGGGGAATGGATGGTGAGACCTCTTCCATGGGAGAATTCAATAGACATGGGAGACCTCTTCCATGGTAGATGGCCCAAAATCTTGACCCCCCTGATGAAGATAGTCAAGAGGAGGAGATGGATAGTCAAGAAGCTAGAAGACCCCGAAATAGGTATTCTGAAAAAGAGAAGGGTATAGTTAACTCCAAACTCCTCACTCTGTAGGTTGCTCTGTGGAAAATGGAAGGAGATGCTGTATCTTCTACAATGGGATGGATGTGCAAGAGTAACAGGCAACTCCTTTCTCAACCTTGGAATCTTGTGGTCCCATTACTTTAACCCACCTCTAGCCTTGATAGACATCAATGCAGCAAAGTGTTTGAACAACAAAGGGCTAAGATTCCTGGCAGATTGTTGGGACTGGACCCTAGCTGGCTGGAAAGAGCTTGATTAGTTGGTCAGTGAATTTGGATTAAAACCAAGAGGAATAACTCTGGTTAATCAGATCTTGGGGGAGCTTCAGAAAGGTTGGGTATCCACTGCTTTGGATGACTCCAGCTAACTCAAAGACTGGGGTTGGTTCAATGGGGTTAAGCTGCATAAAGGTTCAGCCAAAGCCTTATACTCAGAGTTGAGAAAATTAGATTTGAATGTGGTAAACTACAACAAATCTTGGAAAGTAAAATGGAAAGCTCGAACCTGGAGAAAGAGATGGAAGCTCATATGGGAGTCCAATATGCCCTTGAAGTTTCAAGCCTTTTTGTGGAAAGTATGTTTAGTGGCTTTACCAGTTGGTTCTAAGCTTTTACAAAGGAATTTTACTTCAGGCTCTTGTCCAAGGTGTAGGAGAGCCATGGGAGACATCTTTGCTTGGGGTGCCCAGCCATCAGGGGATTTTGGGTGAAGATAGAGAAATGGGTGGCTAGATCTTTGGGGGTTCAGGGATTGTGGGGGGATTGGGTTTTGGGAAAGGGGATAGAACCTAATGAGATTACTAAAAACTGGTTATTTAATATTATTAGATATGGTTGCCTTTGGGAGATCTGGATTTCTAGAAATAACTTAGTATTTTATAAGGGTAGGGAAATTGGGTTGAATAGCATTGAAGTTATGTATAAGTGTGTTTATCTTTGTAAATATGTATATTATGCTAACCAAAACTGAATGATGCTAACACACTCCAGGCAATTCATTCTCTATGCAATGGAATCAGATGACTTGCTCTACAACAGACCTTGGTACATACTAGGAAGTCCTAACCAAACGTTTGTATGCAGGAATTCATTATCAATAAGGTAAAGACCAAGCTGCCCAAATTTGGACCCTAGACTAAGAGGTGGTACCTGAAGGAGAAGCACCTTGTATATACGTTTGTGGCATTCATAGAAAATTCAATGGGCACTAGACCTATGGTGAAGGGAGGGTGAAGGTGTGGGCTGGTAAAAGTGTCTTGGAAAAGCTTCCACCCAAAGGTTTTACTACTGAATCTATGATGGTAGCTTGTATGCAACTTGGTTATTATGTTTCTTAGAGCCAACCCTCCTTTGTTTGGGAAGATGAAAGATGGACCCTCCTTTGCAAACTACTGAATTCTAATGAGAGGGATATGGAGTAGATAGGGGCCTTAGGGAAGTGATAAAAGGATGGACATTTTGGGAATAAGGAGATAGCCTAGGTGGGCTGCCTGATATTGTAAGTAAGAAGTTGGACGTAATTAGTGGTAGCACCTAATATATATTAAATATTTCCCAAAAAAAAACCAAAGAGATTTGGGATTTTCAAAGAAAAGTGGTGTAGAAGGAGAGTGGAGTAGTGGCTTTGTGCTAGCTTTCATTTCGATCGTGCGGATTGCATGCAACCTGTATGTCGATAGGTGGTCGACGAGACGGGATTTACATGGAAGGGTCATCTAGTCTGTGGCATCAAGGTGTTGAGGAGGGTGTCTGAGAGCGGATGGGGGGATTGGGAGCCCGATGCCGAGGAGGAGAGATCAAGAGACGCAGAGAGGAGGCGGAGGTCGAGTTCACGAGGAAGAAGTGTGTGCCCGATTGGCTAAACGATAGATTGTACATACAATCGAAGGAGAAGGTATGTTTGAAGCTTAATCACGAGTTAGTCAAAAATCAAGTGGGGCTTTTCTCCATGTGCAGCGTTTTTGTTTTCTGTCGTGGGAGACCCCGTCTAAGGTAGAGTTGTGGAGATGGCTACATGAAAGTGTCTTGCATGAAAATGTTGTTTCCAAGGTTTTCTATTTAGGTAAAGGCTTCTTTTCAATGTCCTTTTTGTCAAAGGGCAGTTTGTGATTGAGTTGTTTGCCAAAGGACCCCTCTTCTTGGGCCAATGCTTAGTGCATGCTTTTCCTTTCAACCCCCTATTTGATGTTAATAAGAGTATTCAGAATGCATGTCCTGTTTGGGTTGAAGTGGTCAGCCTGTCCTATTTGGGTTGAAGTGGTTGGCCTCCCCCCTTAGCTGAGACCAGCTCTGTGGGATATTACTCATTCTCTTAGATAGTGTTGTATCTTCCTAATGATGATGTAGTCGGTAGACAAGCAAACAGTGTCTGCATTTCTTGGAACACTTCCAAAGAAACATCGAAATCTATAGATTTGGACTTGGGTGACTGGGGTATTATGGAGTTGGGCCTGAAATTTGGAGCTTTTTTGGGGAGTATGTTTTAAATGTGGAGGTTTTGGTCATATAGCTAAAAATTCTCCTGAACAGGTTATCACAAAAGATAAGGGGGGGAAGGAGGGAAAGAAAAATGGTGTTGAAAAAACTACCGAATCGACTGGGAGTCGGAAGAAGGAGGAGAAGGGAAAGGAAGTGATGAAGGAGGCTAGTGAGGGTGGTCTGGAGGGTGAATGGGTTAGAGTAATAGGGAAATCAATGTAAGGTAAGCTAAGATAGAAGCCATGAAGATTCAGCATAATCAGAGGGTGAGGGTAAAAATTCCAGTTCCCAAGGTAATCTGAGCCCTTCTCTATACTCAAACCCCTTCAATCCACTAAAAGAAAGTGATAGTTGTCCGTCGTCTGAACAAAGGTTTGATTTTCTGGTTGATGAGGCTTGTAAAGGGATTCATAAAGAGCAGATTGTGATAAGGGATGAGGAGGAAGTTGACATGGTCCTGGAAATAGAGCCTTCATGAAGAAATACTTTGACTTTTTCAGGTGCACATGGAATGTAAAAGGGTTAAAAGATTTAAAAAAAAGAACGCTTCATTTTGGGGGCTAGTGAAACTATGGGGCTACTCGGTTTTGGCCATACAAGAACACAACCTTTTTGGCAAAATCTCTAGAAAGGATAGTTCATAGATTGGGTGATTCTGTACAAGGGTGTAAACTTGGGTTATAATGGAGTGATGATATTAGTTAAGAGTGATCTTAACCCTAGTATAATTTCCAACCATCCTAATGGTATAATTCTGGTGGTAGAAATCCTAGTGAAAGGGGAAAGAATCTTGCTTATTAATATTTACGGGGCTCATAACCACAAAATCAGAAGTGATATGTGGAACTGGATTGCCAACTTAAATATTCAGGTCCTGTGCATTATATTGGGTGATTTTAACATGGTAGAAAAAGTGGTGGAAGTACTGTTCTGGTAGGAAAGGAAAAAGGTAAATGGGAGAATCTAAGAAGAGATCTGGGTCTTATGGATAGTTGGCAGTTAGGGGATTGGAGGGATAATCCAGGACATACTTATTTTAGTCTGCAATATATATCTTCTTCTTCTAGAATTGATAGGATTTTCTTTAGCCAACAAGCCACTTGGGTCCCAGATACTCTTAGAGTCTCTATTGATTTTGCAGCTCTGCTCTTTCTGATCATATGCCTCTAAAATGGTGTTGGGACGTGAGCGATGGAGTTGAGCTCGATCTTGCTTATTACTCCACAAGGAAACTAAGAGTTAATAACCTCCTCCTTAAGGATGCTCTCTTTGTGGACTATACTGAAGAAGCAATTAGAAAGTTGAAAAGGAGAGGGGGGGTAGATGGTGCATGGAGTTAATTTGCCAATGAAATAATGCAAGGGATTATTAGAGCTGTGGGTAAATTGAGGGCAGAGGCAAGGAGATGTGAAAGAAGGAACTGGGCCTTACAGTTGGAAAAACTATAGATCAAAAGACAAATACGTGGATTGAATGCAGAGGAAACCAACTTATATTTTAAATGCCCAGCTGGCATTAAGGATGAAGATGACATATGTGTTAGAGAGGAGGAAAAGTGGTCCAAATGGAAGTGTTTTAGCAATAAAAGGAACCTGAAAGTTTCAAAAGGAAGGCACAATATAGAGGCCTTGGGGAATTATTGATGAAGATGGAGTCCCTTTGAATGATATGAATACTTTGGCCAAGAAATGGGTAAAGTTCCTGGGGTCTACTCTTAGTTTGAAGGAGGACTGCTCTTTGAGGAGATTCCAAGCCGAAGAAAGATTGTTGGGGTTAATCACTCAGAATGGGGATCGTGACAAAGCTAAATGGCTAGAAAGGGATGTGAAGGTTGATGAGTGTTGGGTTGCCTTGCTGAAATTGGGGAGAGATAAAGCCCCAGGGTGGGATGGGCTATCCACTGAATTCTTCATTACTTTTTGGCCCTCCTTAAAGGATAGAGTGGGGAAAGTTTGTAGGAAATCTTTTAACACTGGCAACATGGATATGGACTTTAAAGAAGGGCTTGTGAAGCTAATTCCAAAGCAAACTGCTTGTAATAGGTTTGGTCATTGGAGACCCATCACTTTGTTAACTCTGATTTACAAAATCTTGGCTAAAGTGATTGCCCTCAAAATTACTGTAGTATTGCAGGAAGTGGTGTCCAAAAAACAACATGGCTTTATTAAGGGTAGGTCAATTTATGAGACAACATCTTGCTGCCTTATTAGGAAGAGATGTGGCTATCAAAACCCCAACAAAAATGCATTATGCTACAACTTGACCTAAAGAAAGCCTATGATAGGGTGCACTGGTCCTTTGTAAAACAAGAATTATGAAAAGCTTGGATTTGGGATTAAAATTGCAACCTGTATCTATAGTCTATCTTGGGGAGGATCTTCTAATGTGATGTTGAATGGAAGAGTTGTGGGAGGGTTTGAGATCAACAAGTTTGTGAGACAAGGTTGTCCTCTGGCCCCCCTCTTGTTTGCCATTGCTTCTCACCCTCTGGTGGTGTCACTAGAGAATGCCTGCAGAACAGGGAGTATCATTGGCCTAAAACTAAGATACAGTGATCAGTTGGTTATTCAGTGCTTTGTAAGATTCTATGCAAAAGATGGAAAGATATCCTAGGCCTCATGACCTAGGAGGGGGGGTGCAGAGTAACTGGGAATTCTATGCTCAGTCTGGGGATATGGTGGACACATAAATTTAACCCCCCCCTTGGGTCTTCTTGACATCTCCTCTGCTAAGAAGTTAAATAATAAAGGACTAAGGCATTTGAATGATTGTTAGGATTGGGATGGGGTGAGGTGGAAAGACTTGGATCATATAAGTTGGGAATTTATCTATAGGTAGAGAGAGAGAGATTTGTTGATCAAGGTGTCTGATTTGATCCAAAGGGGATGGTACTCCACTGTAGCCGATGAAGCTTCTTGGATTAAAGATTGGACCTGGTCTAATGTTGTTAAGTTAGGCAATGGCAAAACCAAAGAACTTTACTCTATGATGAGATGTGGGGATGCCAATGTGGATTATTGCAATAAGGTATGGAGAGTGAGTTGGAGCTCTGCCTCTTGGAAAAAGAGATGGAAGAAGCAGCTTTGGGAAAGTCAGGTTCCAAAGAGGTTTCAGGTTTTTATGTGGAAGGTTGACATGTGGGCTCTTCCTATTGGTTTTAAATTGCAAAAAGGGAAAAAAAATCTCTAGTGGAGCTTGCCCCAAATGCAGATCCTCTTTAGAGGATGGTAGACATGCATTTTGGGAATGCCCAGCCATCAAAGGGACTTGGACAAGGATTGATAAATGGGTGGAGAAGGGGTTGGGCATTCAGGCTTACTGGGGGGATTGGATTTTGGGCAAATGGTCATTTAATGATGAAGATGCAGGGTCACTGTTTAACATAATCAGAGCTTGTGTTCTGTGGGAAATCTGGTGCACCAAGAATGCCATTGCTTTTCAGAAGGTGTCATTTGTTGGTTTAGAAGCTTCAGATGTAACGCATAAATGTGTCTGCATGTGTTGGTCAATGTGTAATGTGAACAAGATGAGATGTGATGAGCTGGATTTTTTTTACTAAATCTGCAGAGGAACATCACCTGATTTGTGCCCTGGTCAGATTGTGGCTTCAAACATATTGGGAATGAGCTCCAAACCTTTGCTTTACTGCTGCAGGCAAGAGGTTATGAAGATTTAAAAAGCAGATTACCCAAATATGGACCTAGAACCAAAAGGTGGTATCTAAAGGAAAAGCAGGTGGACCATACATTTGTTGCTTTTATAGAGAACCTAGTGGGTACAAGACCCACAGTTAAGATATGGTCAAAGAGAGGGGGAAAGTTGGAAAAAACAGTCCCCCAGAGAAGACTGCACTATGGAAGCTATGATGGAAGCTTGTATCATGCTTGGTTATCAGATATCTTGGGAGCACTCTAGTTTCTTGTTTGGAGGAAGAGAGATGGGATTTATTATGTAAGCTCTTAAATGAAGTTAAAAGTGAAGTGCAGGGGATTGTAGAAGAAACCCATATCCTTTTTGTCATAAAGTGAGATGGCTTTGTAACTATGTCAACATTGTGTTGGGTATGAGGGAAGGTTTATCTCTATAGATGAGATAGGGATTTGAGATGGCTTTACCACTGTGTCAAGTATAGAAGCTAGTACATGAATCTGATGAAATAGTTCGAGTCCGGGAAGCGGAAGAAGATTGCTTTAGGGAAAATATGCTGGCCAATGAGGAACTCTGCTCCAAGATTCGAGAGGTGGCTGAAGAAGAATGTTAGCTAATACGAAAAGACATTGAATTTGTGGCCTTTATTAGGAATATTAATATGCTCAAAGAGGCCTTGTAAGTAGTTCTTAATTCCAAGTTAGGCTTCTTGGTGTAAAAAGCGCAAATCTCTTTGTTTTTTTTGGGATCAATAATAAGTATTATATTATAAATTGAAAAAGGGCCAAATATAGTTCCCCGTCTCATCTACATAGATAAACCTTCCCTCAAACCTGACACACTGTTGAGGTTTTATTTAGCAAAAACACATAGGTTTCGACTAATCCAAATAGCCCCAAGATATTCAGCACGTATTAAATTCCAAAATACAATCGACATACCACTGGCTTCACCCAATAGTAGCTTTTTCTAGCTCATTTCTTGTGGATGAGACACCTAGATGCAAAAGTGTTAGAATTTTAGAGTTTCCCTGCTAAGCTCACAGGTGATGAAGAGATGGCTAATGGTTTCTTTAGATTTTTTGCATCATGTATCTCCCATTTCCTAATCCCAATTTAAGTGCTTTGGAGTTTGTCCAAGGGGCTTGATGTAGGATTAGCTACATCATGTATCTCCCATTTCCTAATCCCAATTTAAGTGCTTTGGAGTTTGTCCAAGGGGCTTGATGTAGGATTAGCTACTAGCGAGGCAAGATTTTTTTAGGGGGATGAAGGGGGGGAAAATCTTCGAGAATTTGAAAATCCATTGTTTTCAAGATATGCCATATGTTATTCAACTTGATGTGTATAGGTGGCCTACGATCAACCATGGGGGGGGATTAGGAGAATACATTCAGACAAGTCCCACCTAAAGCTTCTTAATGTGAAGCACCCTCCTTTGTATTGTATAAGGCTGGCTGTATCAACCTCCCAGAGGTTTATTATGTGTTGGATCATAGCTAGGTCTTCTCCATTGAGTCTAAAAGAGCATTGGAGGGTTTCTGGAAGATCAATCCATTTTCGGAGCTTGTAGTCCTAGAGGTTAGCCCAAGTGCTTAGTCCCTTTTTGTCGAGTTTGGGAGCTCTATTCATATTGTCTGGAGGTATGGAGTTATTCAGCACTGGGGAAAACCAAATTGAGTCTAGTGGCATAGACTCCATGCTAGATGATTTGTATAATGATACTCTCATCATAGTGAAACAAGTGGTAAGTGTATGTTATGTTTGTGCCTATCAACGTTTCATATTGGGATTAATTGTAGAGAAGGGCAACTAATACGTTTACGTTTGAGAAATAGGTGATGAGCAGTGCGTGTGTTGCACTTAAGGGATCTTGTCTAGATCATATTATTTCATATTATTATTTGTGATTTGATGATGAGTGTGAGGGTCACCGATTTAGGTGTCGCACGAGTTTTATTATTACAGTCTATGTTCACCCGAGCCTCTGAGCCATGCCTTTGTGCCTTAGAGCCATGCTGGGTCAATGAACCTCTGAGTCTATCTGTGGTATTCCATGTCCATAAGAACCTCTGTTTACCTTGCAAGTTATGACATTGATAGCAACGAGCCTGATATGTTGTTGTTATAGAATTTTCTTCTACACAACTGAGGACAGTTCTTTCCTCAAACGGGAGGACTATCACAGGTATATATTTTATCATATTCTTGATGCATAATAATCGTAGAAAAATATGCTTGATTTAATGTGTGCAAAAATCAACTTAATAAATGGAATGTGCGAATGTGCACAAGGTTATTATATGAGTGAATGTGCCCAAGGTTATTTTATGAGTTATTTTTATTGGCCACATGCCAAATGATTGTACAAATTATTTATGCATGCTTATGCATGGTGTTGCCATATTCTTAGCACATGCTAGAAGAATTTTGATTATTTACACTTAGTGTGTGACCAAGCTCTAGTGTCGGAGCTATTTTGTAAAAAGAAAGCTTGTTGAGCAAGCTTGGGCTAAAATAGCCATGCAAACTACTTTTGATGGAATAAAATCTATAAAAATACTCAAGCGGTGATGCTTTTGGCACATACATGGGGGGGTCAGTTGGGACCCATTTTAGTGTTTCTCTCGTCGCATCTGTATTTTTATGTTAGCACGCTTCCCGAGGTCCCGTTTACTTTCCCGTTTCAAGGGGCCAAAGGCTATCCTTGTCTAATCAATCTTTTCATATCAACGGCATCTATGTGAGAAGTCCATTGAAGAAAACTCTGGCTCTTGCATTGCCAAAGAGGGTTTTGATAAACAAGGGTCCCAGTCCCATATCAAATAGGGATTGGAGGATAAAATCCCATTCCAGCCTATCATAGGCTTTATCAAAATCAATTTTGAAAAACATGAAGTCTTGGTTAGTGCACTGGGCATGTTCAAAACCTACCCATAAAGTTATGATGGCATCTAAGATAAATCTTCCTTTTGCTCAGGTCTCACCCACTCTTTGAGGTGCCTTGACAGCCTGATGATTAGGGTCTTGGCAAAGATCTTATAAGAAGTAGTGAGCATAGTGATAAGGTGCCATTTCTGGATCAAGCCCTTTTCCTCTCTTTTGTGGATTAGTTTAATAACACCCTCATTGATATTTAAAGGGAGAGCTCCAAGTCTTTCTACTTCTTTCCATACAAGAAGGAGGAGAACTTCTTTACTGGTTTTAAATAATTTAGTTGGTAGCCCATCTAGATGGGGACTTTTGCCTTCACGAAGAGTATCAATGATGGCTTTGCTAGTTCTTCCTTAGTAAGATCAACTTCTAGTGTGGCCTCTTGGGAGGAAGAGATCAATTTCTATGTGCATTTATAAATTCTCACATAGGCCCGGGCTCTCTCGTCTGATGTGATTGTGGGAGTGCTAGAAATGTTAGCAAAGTGGTCCTCTACTAGTTTGAGATTTTTGTCTAATGTTTCCACATTGGCCCCTTGATTATTTTTTAGAAGAGGAATGAGATCTCTTTTGTTGTTCTTCCTTATTAGATCAAACACCTCCTTTGTAGGTTGATCAATTTTCACTATACACCATTCTCATATGAAAAGTTTGATGTGTTGGGGCAGCTAATCTCTTCTTCCTTCTTAAATCTACTTTGACTTAAATACAAGGGCCTAGAAGGTTGTGTGACCTTCATTGATTTTGTGTTCTAGCTCCACCATTTTGGCATATTTTTTTGTCCTCCTCTTCGTTTTGATTCTCGACACCTCCCTCTTTATTTGGCGGCTAAGCAACCTCTGAGTGTCTTTCATAGCATCCGTCCAATCTCGAGCACATTTTTTCTCACTCTTGAAATGGCTATGCCGTATATTTTTCACTTCTTCTTGAATTGATGGGAGGGAAAAGAGCTTAGGGTCTGTATGGAACCATCTTGCTCTTACCTTGTGGGCTGGACCTATCCAAGGATAGGATTATAGGTTTATGATCTGAGAGAGCTATAGTGGTGCACTTTCAGCTTGGAATTCAAGAAGCAGTTGTGGAGGGTATTGGACATGTAGCATCTATTAAGGTGGACTTTTCTAATTTAAGTTCTTATCCTTCATTGGCCAAGGTGAACTCGTTGTTAAAGGCCATGTCTGTAAGGGCATGAAAGCCTTTACATTCTATCCATCTTTTCTTTTCTTGCCCCTTGATGATGAATCCCACCAACTAGAATATGTCTTCTCTATCTCCTACCATGTTAAGATCTCCGGAGCATCATGAATAGTGGGGTGTCAATCTGTATGAGGTATATATCGGCCTAGAGTTGACAGGTCTAGAGGCATATATAGATACAATAGCCCCCAATGTGGATAGCAACCCACCTAAGTTTAGGGTCTTTCTAGACCATAGTGATAAGGCTAGCAAAATTGTGATGAATCTCTATGTCTATCCCACCTGTTCCATGAGCATGATCTGTAGTGTACCATTTGTGTTGGTTTGATAAACTATTGAGATTCTTGAGAACCGGTTTCCTGCAATCTTTAATTCCTTTGTGTTGGTTTGATAAACTATTGAGGTTCTTGAGAAATTTCTGATGTAGTGCTCCTATGCTCCATAGTGGTGGAAGCAAGCATTAGGGAGGTTCTTGTACAACATAAGTTGCTCAAGGGAGCCAACCTTACTGCCAAGATCTAGAAGAATTTTTAGAGGGAGGTCTTTGCTAATATCCACTTTGACCACACAACGCTTGAGGATGCCACCTCAGGTTCAAGTGTGTTGGAGGTCTCTAACGAGTCTCTAGCCCAATAGTCTACCCAGGGGCTCAACAACGAGTTTGAGCAAGGGGTAGAGAGATATAGCGAAAGATTAGGCAGCTCTATCCAGACCGGATACCTAGTGGGCTTGGGACCATGAGGGAGAAATCAAGTGCCCCTTTGAAAAGGGAGAGAGGAAAATTTATTAGGGAGGTTTGAACCACTTCTAACCCTTGTATCACCCAATTATTTCTCATCCATGCCTAAAGAATTTCAGCTGGGGGGTAAGGACCGTGACACAACCTAATAAGAGCTCGAGCTTGGTATGTCTCCTTCCATTTTGAAACTAAAAATGGAGGAAGGGAAATAGATGGAAATGTACCAGCGCTAGTGTGACTAGCTTCTCCTCTAAGGTGTGATAGGCATACATTGGTCATTGAGCAACACCTCTTTCTCCTTCTTGAGCATCAAGGGAAGCCTATGAAGAGTGGGCAATAGGATCTCTCTTTATTGGTCCCCCAAGAGTTCTTTTTGCTCTAGTGTTTGTGTTAACCCCATTTGAGGTTAAACTAGTTGTTACATAAGAGAGATAACACAATAAGTGCCATGAAATAGCATTATAAATGTTGTAGTTATGAGAATGGCTGGCAATGCCACAAAATCTATGTATCTTGTAATCATTTAGTTTATCTTTCTTTAAGTTTTGGGCACCCAAGTGTGAATAAGGACCAGTTGTATAACTAAAAATATTCTCATAATGCAAGACATAGTCCCACTTTATGCCAATTGAGTTAGTCTTATCTCCTTGATCTCTTGTGTCTATTGATAGAGAGTTGAAAGGAGAGAGAGCTTCATTCTTGGTGCATGTTCCTTGTTCCTCTTATGCTTATGTTTATGAGTGTGAGAGTAGAGAGGATTGAGTGTCCTTGTATGAGGAGAGATAACATCATGGTGACAGCTTGAGGAAGGAGGCAAAGAAGTGGAGTCTCTAGAGATATGAGCTTGGATGTCGGCAAGTTCCCTTAAGGTAAGCATTATCCATTTGCAATAGGAGAGGGGTAGTGAAGCCTGTAACATTTTTGGTGTTGCTACCGAGGAGCCATCGGGTCCTGTTCTACTCTATTTGCACTTGGTGTCATCTTCTTTTACAAGTCCTTTTCCCCTTAATATGGCTTCTTGAATCTGTGTGATTAGTTGAGAAGAGGATAAGGTTGTGAAAAAAGAAGGGTTATTTTTTATTATTTTAGTATTTGAAATGGTTGTTTGCATTGTTTAAGAGTTAGAAAGCAAAAAACAAAGCATTTTCATCAATGCTTGCATAGTGGAAACTCAATAAATCACGCCATGATTATGCAGGGAACACCCATTTGCTGTATTTTTTTTTTAAATCTTGAAAATTTGAAACAATAAAGAGCCATTGATCGTATTGCGTGATCACTTAAAAATTCATGTGGCAAAGGAACAATCTAGAAAATCTAAACTAGAAAATTTCATATTGCACCCCAAACAAATGATTTTTGGTCAAAACCTATGTGATCATGTTACTGTGAATCTATGGTCTCTGCAAAATCATGCTCGTGATTTTTGGCACATCGTGATTCTCTAATAATTCCAGCTGTCCCACCAACCTCGAGATTGCACATTAAATGCACCTTATCTCTGAGACAGATTTCATCTTATCTTATCTTATCCAATCGTGATCATGGATCACATACGTGATTGTAAATCACAACTGCGACTAGCACATCATAAATCACGCCTCTTAGAATCATGCCTGAACAGTAATCATGTTGTCATTGCCATGTCATCATCATGGTGACCCCACTTGAGAAATTGATAAGGTTGATATTTGAAATAGTTATTAGGAGCCTCAGGTATAAACACTCGTTGAACTTGTTTAGGTGAAGATCATCACCGTGATTCTATAGAGGATCATGGCCGTGATTCTTGCAGGATCGCGTCAAATTGAGACCTTGAGTATCATTAGGACAAGTGCTCAAGGGTAGTTCTAAGGTCTCCCTAACACAAGGGGTAGCAGTAAATAGCTAAGAATAAACAAAAATTTTAATGTGATTTCTATCGTGATCACGCCTGTGATTTCTATCGTGATCACGCCTGTGATTTCTAATCATGTCCGCAATTCTGTAGAAATTTGGTGATTGTAGACCTAATAATTTCAATTGTGTTCAAATCCACATTTTGACCAGTTCAAACCATTTCATGCACTTAACGTCAGGAAGGCTTGTTGTTGGTGTGATGACATTGCCCCTAACGAGAGTGCATCTAACCAACCAGGATCCTCCTATCGGACTCCTACCAGAGAAGCTTGGGAATAGCTTGCACGACCATCACATAAAGAAGTGTATTTGTTCTACAAAGGTTGAATTCTTTTGAATCATCAAGTAGTGAGGAAATCATAGAGAACTGTCTTAAAACGAGGAATCAGTGGGGGACAGGGAGGTACTTCTCCTCCAACACTATCTGAAGGATTCATGGGCTTAGCTCGAGGAATCATAGGAGCCTTAAAGGGAAGCTATACGGGCTACAAATAGACATCCATTAAGCTCAGACAGAGAAGTAAGCACTAGAAGACCTATGAGTACAGGGAAATGACAACTACTAAAAGGAAGGAACATTAAGGGGGGAGCAATCCTCAACCCACGATATACAACTTACTCCTAGAATTCGAAAGGATTTTGTAAGTGCCCAAAGAATGGGGCAATGTATTTCCCCACTTCCAGAGAGCTAGAGATTGAGAAAATAATGAGGGAAGCACAAGCCCAACTTAGGAGGCTAGAACAAGAGAAGATCAGCTTAGATCTCCGTAGGGAGTTAGCCGAGAGATGTGCCTTCGATATGGTAATGCACAAGGAGGGTTCTTCTAGCCTTAGTGGATTGAGGCATGAAGAAGACTTGGTTGCATGAGAAATGTAGGGAAATTGGACACGCAATGGAGGAGGGTATGCCACCTCTAGAGCCTATTTTGAAGGAGTCTTAGGAAGACTTAACCACTCTTGCAGCACCTCTCTCAGGCAATGAGGATCTATCAAGAGAAAATTTGAAAAAAACTTACACCAAGGCAGAAGTAGATGCAATGTTAAGAACCCCAGAATTCCAAGAATACATGAGAGGCATGTTGTTTTACAAGAGGGAAACTTGGGGGAAGCAGTCTTGGATGATGATGGGAACCCAAGAATTCCAAGAATACATGAGAGGCACGTTGTTTTACAAGAGGGGAACTTGGGGGAAGCAGTCTTGGATGATGATGGGAACAAGAATGTGGGATCTATTCCAATACCACATGACCCAAGGGTATATGTAAATTAACATTTTGGAGCTACAAGAGGTCGAGGCAAGGGTGGGATAGCCATAGGAAGGATGGTGTATGAGGCCCCACCAAGGGAGCTAATTAGAGAAACCTCTCATATGGGAGTCACAACACCTACTAACCTATTAAGAATGGTTGAAGAAATAGGAAGGGGGGTTGCTAGGGAGTTAGGTACCACACCGGCACCACAAAGAGCCACATTCGCCCAATCACATGGCGATATTAATATAAAAATTCTTAAGGGATGGTGATGCCATACAATGCCTTGAGATATTTGGATCTATGTGTGAAACTTGTGGTCCGATTAGTGGCCAAAAGAAAAAATCTATGTTCTCCCTTACATTAGAAGGAAAAGTGCACCAATGGTATCGATTGCTTAAGCCGGATGACAGGTTACACATACAAAAATATGGCATAACACCAAACAGAATGCGAAAGTGTTGGTTATGTTAACCATAGTGGTTAACATACTCCCCTTCCTTATTTAAATTCCGTCCTTGAAATCAACTAGTAACCCCTTGTTTAAATAGTTGTACTAGAGAATACAATGGCATAGCAAGTTGTAGCCCCCTTCTTGATTTGAATTCTGTCTTGAAATTGACTAGTAACCCCTTGTTAAAGTAGTTATAGTAGAGCGTACAATGGCATAGAAAGCTATAAGGCTATAAGGCTCTCGCTTAAACTAAGCCTATAATTCGTACAATCTATCTCAAATGACTCTTCTGTAGAGAGTATGTCTTCCTCTTGAAAGGGAAAGCCGTACTCCTCTAGGCTTTGTATCTTGGTTACTGATTTAGTTTTGGCATTATGCGGCTCAATCACAATCGGTGACCCTGTAAGACATTCAACCATGCTAAGCATGCACTCTTGAGCTCGTTTTTTGCATTCTACATATGTCATGTGATCATTATTATTCATTTGGGGTGGTTGGGTGGGTTCTAGTTTCGTGAGATTGGTCTATGTAGTACACTGAGCGAAGAGTAAGAACTTTTCTCATCCTCACTTAGTGATGTACTAGAACTTATTTTGTTCTCTGACTTCCTTTGGTTTGTCAGTTCTTCACTATGTTTACTCATGTGACGAGACCGAATTTTCTTTTGGGTTTTTGTATCATGTGCCACACATATGGGTGTTGAAGTTTGTGTGGTAGTCTTTGATGGGCCTCCACAACCACAAGAAGTTTTTGACATTTTTCCACCCACATTGCCGATTACGAAAACATCATGAGCTTCCGCAGGGGAGGCAGAGCATACCTAGCTAGGTGCGGTTGGGGGCAGGGGCTGTGGATGCTTTTGCATCTTGTATAGCTTTTGGCTCTTTTGTGTTTATGTCCCCTTTTGGGTTTATGTTCTCTACATACTCCTTTTCCCTGTCTTTTAAGTCGACCTTGGTTTCAACAGTTTTTTGTCCCTTGTTTTTCTTGGGTTTAGAAGGTTTTGTTTTCTCTTTTGGGTTCTGTTTTAAAGCATGTTCTTCTATCCATGTTGAGGTATTATCTTTTACGTTCTTTTTGACTGTTTGTTTGGCTTGTAAACGTGTAAGCACATTCAATGGCACTATGGATAATTGCCCATTTTGTACACTTAAGATATTAAGAGTTGTATTTTGTGAGACAAGTTACATTGAAGCAACTCATCTTGGTGGGCAATCTTGGAATATGTGATCTATGCCACATTGTTCACACATTGGGTGTCAATGACTATGGGCATGGAAGTATTCCAAACTGTGCAGTCTGCCACCTTGTGAGGTCTACGATAATAGAAACACTGAAGTGTCCGATTAACTGCCTCCTGAGAAATTTCTACCCTTTGGACTGTTTTTATTTTGTGCACATGAGGTTTTGAGTCCATCGTGGATGAAGCAGGACACTTTTTAGTATCATGGTCAAAGGTTTTACAATAGATGCAATATAGAAAACAAGTGCCTTGTAATGAGGATTGGGATGGTCATAGTGATTGCATTCATCAACACACAAGGCATTTTGCTCGTTCCTTTTATAGGCATTAAGGATGTCCGGTTTTGAAGGTTTTCATCCTCTTTTCGAGATGTTGGTTGTAAGGTTTTAGGCTGCATAAAATTCTAGAAATGTCAATTCCAAGATCGATCTTTCTTTTGCCATTGCTTCATTTGGTTTAGATGAGTAACATCTCATAGCATGATCATCTTCTAGCATGTTGTCATCTAAACGTATTGCTTCTTTGCAACATTGATCAAATGTTTCCGGATTGGATACAATGATCAAGTTATGTAATCTATTATTCTTTAAGCCCATCATGAAACATCTCCTCAATTGAACATCATTTAATTTTTCCCATGACTCACAACGTGAGTCCAAGAGTTTTATCCGAAGGATAAAATCTTTAATGTATTCATTTGGTTGACGTTCAATTGAATAGAGTTCTGTTGTTGCACTCCACCGATCACTTTGTTTAGAAAAGCCATGTATAAAGGCTGATTTCAAAGTTTTGAAGTTGGTCTTGATCGTCGGCATCAATGCGATGAACCATCGACTAGCTTTTCCCTCTAAGTATAAGTTCAACGCATGTACCTTAGTGGGGTAGTTAGGATTTGGAAAGGCTTCACATCTCTGTTCAAACATTTGAATGAATTGAACAGGATCTGTTGTTCCGTCATATTTGCCCATGATTTTAAAAATTTGTACGGTCGTATTTCTGTATGAGTCATTGAGGCCGTATGTGAGTGATCTTGTTGGAAGAGACTCACTGAGTCCTTGGACCACCCCCTTTCCTAGGCTAGTCAGTATGTCCAAGGTGTGGACATCCAGGAAAGGGTTGGTACTTATAGAATTTGAAGGAATGTTAGGCAAGGGGCCAAAAGCCTGGTGGAATCGAAGTGACAGGGGGTATAAAACCGGATGACACGCTTGTTATAGGAATGGCCAATGGCATGGGGAGGTGAATTGGTGGCATGGATCTCAACGGCTCGAAGATGTCAGCCCATTGGGTTGTCCTTGTGTGTAATTGTAGGCAATCCCTCTATTGTGGCCATGTCAGAGTGTCAGTTTTTTTTTGTGCTTTTTATACTTTTCCACAGCCCGTTTATACAGCCTCAAGAGGCTTGGTGTACTCTTCATTGGATCAAATGGGTGTCCGTTTGTCCTAATTAGCTTAGGCGCTATACGCACGTGCTTGAGATATTTTTTTGGAAAAAGCGTATGCTAGGAACTTCCCAGATGGAAGAGGAGGTCCTAAAACCTATTTTCCATCATTGTCTCAAGATGGAAAATTTTTCTGAGAAATTTTTCCCTATTTCCCAGCACCTTTTTTGAGGGTGTTCCAAAAGGAATTTTGAAAAACTCTGTATGAGGGAGTTGTAGTATTTTTGGAGTACTACAACTTTGTTTTCCTGATTTGTCTGTGATTTTGTCTTTTAGACCCTCAAAAAGTAGCCCGAATATGGCTCATCGTCATTTTCGCACTGTTTTTCGTGGCAATTTTTCGTGGTTTTTGGGCTATTTTTTGCCTCGATTTTCGGGTCAAGTTTTGAGGCTACTGGTCGGAGGCCAAAATGATCGATTTTGACTTCGGACAACCGATGCCAGCTTTTCTATGAGTCCTAAAGCGCCTTCATCGGGGCGGATACACGGTTTAGGAGATACGGGTCTCCAAACAGGGGTGGTTTCTAAAGTCTGTTTTTTTTGCCGTGCGTGAACTGTTTCACGCTGTGAAACTTTTCATGCGTGAACCAGACTTCACGTAGAAATTAAATTTTGATTTTGATTTTGAAATTTTATTTTATTTTTTACCGCGTGAACTTCTGTTTTACATCGTGAAAAACTTTTCATGCGTGAATCGGACTTCACGTGGAAATTAAATTTTGATTTTGATTTTTTTACCTCGTGAACTTCTGTTTCATGCCGCGAAAAACTTTTCACGCGTGAACCGAACTTCACGTGGAAATTAAATTTCGATTTTTTTTTTTGGCCGCATGAACTTCTGTCCGAACTTCACATGGAAATTAAATTTTGATTTTTTTTTGTCGCGTGCTTCTGTTTCACGCCGTGAAAAACTTTTCACGCATGAACCGGACTTCACGTAGAAATTAAATTTTAATTTTTTTTTGCGTCAGATTTCCGTTCATGTGATTTTTTTGTTCACGTCATTTTTCCGTTCATGTGATTTTTTTGTTCACGTCATTTTTTCGTTCATGTCATATTTCTGTTCATGTGAGAGTTCCGTTCACGTGAGATTCTTTTATTTTTTTTATTTTTTTGCCGATGGACTTCTGTTTCACGTCGTGAAACACTTTTCACGCGTGAACTGCACTTCATGTGGAAATTAAATTTTATTTTTTTTTGCGTCGAATTTTCGTTCACGTGATTTTTCCGTTTACATGAGATTTCCGTTGACGTCATATTTCCATTCACGTGAGATTTCTGTTCATGCCATATTTCCGTTCACGTGAGAATTCCGTTCATGTGAGAATTCCGTTCACGTGAGAATTTCGTTCACGTGAGATTTCGTTCACGTGAGATTTCCGTTCACGTGAGATTTCCGTTCACGTCATTTTTTCGTTCACGTGAGATTTTTTTTTTTTGTTTTGTTTTGTTTTGCTGCGTGAACTTCTGTTTCACGCCGTGAAACACACTTCACGTGTGAACTGGACTTCACGTAGGATTAAATTTTGATTTTGATTTTTGTTTTTTTTTTTTGGTTTTTCTTTTGGAGTCTATTGGGAAATATGAATTTTTCTTTTTTGGGGGGATATTTTTTGAATTTAAAATGAAAGGTATATGGGCATTTTTCCAAAAAAGGTAAGTGGAATAAAAAAAGTCAACCCTTTAATGACACACCTTACACCCTTCATAAATGACCCCCAAAGTGGACAAATTGACAACTCATGAGCATCTTCTCATTGAATGCTCATTAGCCTTAATGAGTTATGTAAAAAGGTGATTAAAGATTAATCTAAGATTAATACTTTCACTAATCTTTTCCTCTTTTACACTAATCAAGGACTCTAATTAACCACTAATCCTTAATTAATTCACACAATTGAGCACACCATTGGATATAGCAAGGAAAAACTAATCTATGTGCATCAATAATTGTATAAATTAATCTAAATTAGAAAATTAATTAGACTCTTAATTATAGTCTCTTTTTTAAGGCAAAATTAAGCAAAGAGAGTTAAATGTCTCTAATTGATCAAAAAATTGATGTGATAGGTGTTTTGATGTATCTAGATGCTCTCAAAACACTCAAAAATCTCAATTTTGACTACTCAAATGATTAATTTAGATCCCAATTAGCACATTTCTAAATTTTTAGCCTCTTTGAACAAGATTAATCTCTTAATGACAAAAGCCATCCATTAAGAGAAATTAGTCAAATTCAAGGGTTTTATGATGGTTTTAAGAATTTTTTTAAAAGATTAAGCTACTCCTAATGCTTGCTAACACTCTAATCCAAATAATTTCAACAAAAAACACACAATTAAACTAAAATTAATGATCTTAGATCTATGTTTAAACTAAAGAGAGCTAACATTCACTAAGAAATGCATTCTCTTGCATTGTTTGATGCAATGGATGCAAAAACTAAGCCTAATACAAACTATGTGCAAGACCTAAGAACATGAAAAACCATAAAAACAATAACAAAAATAACAAATTAATCTAAAAATTAAGTAAAAAACATTCTTTTCAAAAATAAAAAAGAGAGCTATTCTACACTAAATCTCACACAAATCACTATCAAATCCACATTAGTAGCTCTTGTTAATCCTGGAATTGGATTAGCAGCTAGTAGCTTGGCCCTAGGGCTGATCAACCAATAAAGAGGATGTAGGTTTGTTCATGGTAGCTTGGCCCCAGGGCCAAGCTACCACCAAAGAGGATGTAGATTTATTCATGGTAGCTTGGCCCTATGGCCAAGATAGATTCTCTTGTGTTTGATATCTTGGCCATAGGGCCATTCTCGCTAGCACAATGTACTTTAGAATAGCCCTAGGGCCATTCTCCACACTACCTTATATCAATTGTTGGAACACAAGATAATATTGAGTGACCCTTGCAATAGAATCTAGCTTGGCCCTATGCCCAAGCTAGATTCTCTTGTGTGTGGAAGCTTGGCCCTAGGACCATTCTCTTAAGATTGCATGTTATAATGGTCCTTGTGCTATTCTTGCAAGCACAATGTACTTTAGAATAGTCCTAGGGCCATTCTACCTACACAATGTTCTTGAGAAAGCGCCTAGGGCCATTCTACCTACACAATGTTCTTGAGAAAGGGCCTAGGGCCATTCTCCAATCCCTTGTATATCAACTGTTTGTAAATTTAAAATTTATCCTTCTTGGGCCAATCTCTTGAGAGAATTACCCTACGGGACATTCTATCATCATGCAATCTTATGAGAATTGCCCTAGGGAACACAAGATAATCTAGAGTGACCACATCCTCTTTGCTGAGAGCTTGGGCCTAGGGCTAAGTTACCATCAACAAAGCAACACTATCTTTGATTCTAGATTGGCCCTAGGGCCAAGTTGCCACCAAAGATGATATAGATTTATTCATGGTAGCTTGGCCCTAGGGCTAAGCTAGATTCTCTTGTGTGTGGTAGCTAGATTCTCTTGTATTCTCTGGGGCCATTATGTCAAGATTGCATGGTAGAATGGCCCTTGGGGGCCCATCTCTACATGTACATGGCAAGAGTGACCCTTGCAAGAGAATCTAGCTTGGCCCTAGGACTAAGCTACCATGAACAAATCTACATCCTCTTTGGTGGTAGCTTGGCCCTAGGACCAAGCTTTCATCATCAACAAAGTAACACCATCTTTGCTGGTAGATTTTCCCTAGGGCCAAGCCACCAGCAAAGATGATGTAGATTTGTTAATGGTAGCCTTGCCCTATGGCCAAGCTAGATTCTCTTGTGTGTGGTAGCTTGGCCATAGGGCCATTCTTGCCAGCACAATCTACTTTAGAATGGCCCTAGGACCATTCTCCACTCCCTTGAATTAAATGTTGAAACACAAGATAATCTTAAGTGACCCTTGGAAGAGAATCTACCTTGGCCCATTTAAGATTCTCTTATGTGTGGTAGCTTGGGGCTTGGACCATTTAAGATTCTCTTATGTGTGGTAGCTTGGGGCTTGGACCATTTAAGATTGCATATGGTGGAATGGCCCTTGGGCCATTCTTGGAAGCACAATGTACTTTTGAATGGCCCTAGGGCCATTCTACCTACACAATGTGCTTGAGAAATGCCCTGGGGCCATTCTCCACTCCCTTGTATATCAACTGTTTGTAAAATTTAGAATTTTCCTCCTTGGACCAATCTCTTGAGAGAATGGCCCATGAAATCTTGAGATAATGGTCCTAGAGGGAACACAAGGTAATATACCCTTGTAACATAATGGCCCTAGGGAACACAAGATAATGGCCCTAGGGCCAAGCTTCCAAGAAGAAATCTACATCCTTTTTGCTGGTATCTTGGCCCTAGGCCCAAGCTACCATCAACAAAGCAACACCATCTTTGCTGGTAGATTGGCCCTAGGGCCAAACTTCCAGCAAAAAAGAAGATATAGATTTGTTCATGGTAGCTTGACCCTAGGGCCAAACAAGCTAGATTCTCTTATATGTGGTAGCTAGATTATCTTGTGTTCGATAGGGCTGTTTACTCAAGATTGCATGGTAGAATGGCCCTTGGGCTATTCTTCCAAGCACAATGTATCCTGCAATGCTTGAAAGAATGGCAAAAGAGCCATTATACCATGCAATCTTGAGAGAATGGTCCTAGGAAACACAAGAAATCTAGAGTGACCCTTGGAAGGAATCTAGCTTGGCCCTAGGAAACACAAGATAATTTAGAGTGACCATTTGCAAGAGAATCTTGCTTGGGCCACCTAGGGCCAACAAGCCACCAACAACAAATCTACATCCTCTTTGTTGGTATCTTGCGAAGCTACCATTAATAAAGCAACACCATCTTCATTGGTAGATTGGCCCTAGGGCCGCCCTAGGGCCAACTGCCAACAAAACAATGTACATTTGTTCATGGTAGCTTGGCCCTAGGGCTAAGATAGATTCTCTTGTGTGTGGTAGCTAGATTCTCATGTGTTCCCTAGGGCCATTCTGTCAAGATTGCATGGTAGAATGGCCCTTGGGCCCATCTCTACATGTTCATGGCAAGAGTGACTCTTGGAAGAGAATTCAGCTTGGCCCTAGGGCCACACTACCATGAACAAATCTACATCCTCTTTGCTGGTGTTTTGGAAGATTGGCCCTAGGGCCAAGCTTCCAGCAAAGATGATGTAGATTTGTTTATGGTAACTTGGCCCTAGGGCCAAGCTACATTCTCTTGTTTGTGGTAGCTTGGCCATAGGGCCATTTTTGCTAGCACAATGTACTTTAGAATGGCCCTAGGGCCATTCTCTACTACCTTGTATCTCAAGGGGTTCACTATATATAAACTCTCTATATCACGTGCGTTCAAGGCCTATTAAAAAAAACCCTTATATGTAAAAATTTCATGAATAAAACACACCCTTTTTCTATTCAGTCTATAAATACTCCCTTTAAATGGTACCCTTTTGTATGTAAAAAATGGTACCCTTTAAATGGTACCCTTTTGTATGTAAAAAATGTGTAAAAAAAGAAATAAAAAAACCCCTTCTATTGAACCCACGTGCTACGCTTACATATTTATGATTGACCCCCCCAAGCCTTGTATCAACTATTGGATCACGAGATAATCTTGAATGACCCTTGGAAGAGAATCTAGCTTGGCTCTATGGCCAAGCTAGATTCTCTTGTGTATGAAAGCTTGGCCCTAGGATCATTCTCTCAAGTTTGCATGGTAGAATTGCCCTTGGGTCATTCTTGTGCACAATGTACTTTAAAATGGCCCTAGGGCCATTCCACCTACACAATGTGCTTGAGAAATGCCCTAAGGCCATTCTCCAATCCCTTATATCAACTATTTGTAAATATAAGAATTATCCTCCTTGGGCTAATCTCTTGAGAGAATGGCCCTACTACGGGTCATTCTATCATCATGCAATCTTGAGAGAATGGCCCTATGGAACACAAGATAATCTAGGGTGACCATTGCAAGATAATCTAGCTTGGTGGCCCTAGGGCCAACCTACCAAGAACAAATCTACATCCTCTTTGCTTGTAGCTTGGGCCTAGGCCCAAGCTATCGTCAACAAAGCAACACCATATTTGCTGGTAGGTTGGCCCCAAGCTACCAGCAAAGGTGATATATTTATTCATGGTAGCTTGGCCCTATGGCCAAGCTAGATTCTCTTGTGTGTGGTAGCTAGATTGTCTTGTGTTCCCTCCAGGGCCATTCTGTCAAGATTGCATGATGGTAGAATGGCCCTTGGGCCCATCTCTGCATGCGCATGATGGCAAGAGTGATCCTTGTAAGAGAATCTAGCTTGGTCCTAGGACCAAGCTAGCTAGGGCAAAGCTACCATGAACAAATCAACATTCTCTTTGCTAGTAGCTTGGCGCTTGGGCCAAGCTACCATTAACAAAGTAACACCGTCTCTTTGCTGGTAGTGCTTGAGAAAGGCCCAAGGGCCATTCTCCACTCTCTTGTATCAATTGTTTGTAAATTGTAGACTTGTCCTCCTTGTTCCAATCTCTTGAGAGAATGGCCCTACGAGCCCTTATATCAATCTTAAACGAATGGCCCTAGGGAACACAAGATAATCTAGAGTGGCCCTTGTTGCAAGAGAATCTAGCTTGGCCCTAGGGCCAAGCTACCAAGAATAAATCTACATTCTCTTTGGTGGTTACTTGGACCTAGGGCCAAGCTACCATCAACAAAGCAACACCATATTTGTTGGTAGATTGGCCCTAGCCCCAAGTTGCCAGCAAAGACGATAAAGATTTGTTCATGGTAGATTGACCCAAGGGCCAAGCTAGATTTGTTCATGGTAGCTTGACCCTAGAGCCAAGCTAGATTCTCTTGTGTGTGGTAGCTAGATTACCTTGTGTTCCCTAGGGTCATTCTCTTAAGATTGCATGGTAGAATGGCCCTTGGGCCATTCTTGCAAGAACAATGTATCATGCAATTTTGAGAGAATGGCCCTAGGGAACACAAGATAATCTAAAGTGACCCTTGCAAGAGAATCTAGCTTGGCCCTAGGGAGCACAAGATAATCTAGAGTGACCCTTGCAAGAGAATTTTGCTAGGCCCTACGACCAAGCATGAAGAACAAATCTACATCCACTTTGTTGGTATTGTCGCCATGCTACCATCAACAAAGCAACACCATCTTTGCTGGTAGATTGGCCCTAGGGCCATGGCCCTACCAAGAAAGATGATGTAGATTTATTCATTGTAGCCTGGCCCTAGGGCCACCAAGCCATGTTCTCTTGTGTGTGGTAGCTAGATTACCTTGTGTTCCCTATGGCCATTCTGTCCTTGGGCCCATCTGTACATGTGCATGGCAAGTGTGACCCTTGCAAGAGAATCTAGCTTGGCCTTAGGATCATGCTACCATGAACAAATCTACATCCTCTTTGCTAGTAGCTTGGCCCTAGGGCTAAGCTACCATCAACAAAGAAACACTATCCTTGGTGGTAGATTGGCCCTAGGGCCAAGCTGCTAGCAAAGATGATGTAGATTTGTTCATGGTAGCCTGGCCCTATGGCCAAGCTAGATTCTCTTGTGTGTGGTAGCTTTGCCACCCACCATAGGGTCATTCTTGCTAGCACAATGTACTTTAGAATAGCCCTACGGCAATTCTCCACTACCTTGTATCAAGTGTTGGAACATGAGATAATCTTGAGTGACCCTTGCAAAAACAGAATCTTGCTTGGCCCTTTGGCCAAGTTAGATTCTCTTGTGTGTGGAAGGTTGGCTCTACGACCATTATCTCAAGTTTTCAAGGTAGAATACCCATTTGGCCATTCTTGCAAGCACAATGTACTTTAGAATGGCCCTAGGGCCATTCATTCTCCAATCCCTTGTATCAATTGTTTGTAAATTTTAGAATTGTCCTCCTTGGTCCAATCTCTTGAGAGAATGTCCAATCTCTTGAGAGAATGTCCCTACGACCATTCTATCATGTAATGCTTAGAGAATGGTCCTAGGGAACACAAGATAATCTAGAGTGACCCTTGCAATAGAATCCAGCTTTTGGCCATAGGGACAAGCTACCAAGAACAAATCTACAGCCTCTTTGCTTCTAGCTTGGACTTAGGGGGCCAAGCTACCATAAATAAAGCAACACCATCTTTGCTAGTGGATTGGTAGCAAAGATGATAAAGATTTATTCATGGTAGCTTTGGCCCTAGGGCCAAGCTAGATTCTCTTGTGTCTGGTAGCTAGATTCTCTGGTGTTCCCTAGGGCCATTATGTCAAGATTGCATGGTAGAATGGCCCTTGCGCCTATCTCTACAACATGCACATGGCAAGAATGACCTTGGCAAGAGAATCTAGCTTGGCCCTTGGACCAAGCTACCATGAACAAATCTACAACCACTTTGTTGTTATCTTGGCCATAGGGCCAAACTACCATGAACAAACCAACATTATCTTTACTATGGCCCTAGGTCCATTCTTGCAAGCACAATGTACTTTAGAATTGCCCTAGGGCCAGTCTCCACTCCCTTGTATCAAATGTTGGAACACAAGATAATCTTGAGTGACCCTTGAAAGAGAATCTAGCTTAGCCCTGCGGCCAAGCTAGATTCTCTTGTGTGTGTTAGCTTGGGGTTACAACCATTATCTCAAGATTGCATGGTATAATGGCCCTAGGGCAATTCTACCTACACAATGTACTTGAAAAAGGTCTAAAGGCCATTCTCCACTCCCTTGTATTGTAAATTTTAGACTTGTCCTCGTTGGGTCAATCTCTTGAGAGAATGTGCATTCTCCACTCCCTTGTATCAAATGTTCTTATTAGGGCCATTCTCCACTCCCTTGTATCAACTGTTTTTGAAAATTTTAGACTTGTCCTCGTTGGGCCAATCTCTTGAGAGAATGTCCCTACGGCCCTTCTATCATGTAATCGTGAATGTAATCGTGAGGGAGAGAATGGACCTAGGGGAACACAAGATAATCTAGAGTGACCCTTGCAAGAGAATCTAGCTTGGCCCTAGGGCCAAGCTACTAAGAACAAATCCACATTCTCTTTGCTGGTAGCTTGGCCCTAGGGCCAAGCTACCATTAATAAAGTAACACCATCTTTGTTGGTAGATTGGCCCTAGGGCCAAACTGCAAGGAAAGATGATATAGATTTGTTCATGGTAGCTTGACCCTAGGTCCAGGGTATATTCTCTTGTTCATGGTAGCTTGACCCTAGGTCCATGGTATATTCTCTTGTGTGTGGTAGCTAGATTACCTTGTGTTCCCTAGGGCCATTCTCTTAAGATTGCATGGTAAAATGGCCCTTGGGCCATTCTTACAAGCACAATGCATGATGCAATTTTGAGAGAATGGCCCTAGGGACCACAAGATAATCTAGAGTGACCCTTGCAAGAAAATCTAGATTGGCCCTAGGGAACACAAGATAATCTAGAGTGACCCTTGCAAGAGAATCTTGCTTGGCACTAGGGCCAAGCTACCAAGAACAAATCTACATCCACTTTGTCCAAAGCTAACATCAACAAAGCAACACCATCTTTGCTAGTAAATTGGCCCTAGGGTCAAGCTTCCAGCAAAGATGATGTGGATTTGTTCATGATAGCCTGGCCCTAGGCCCACCAAGCCATATTCTCTTGTGTGGTAGCTAGATTCTATTGTGTTCCATAGGGAAATTATGTCTAGATTACATGGTAGAATGGCCCTTGGGCCCATCTCTGCATGTGCATGGAAAGAAGGACCCTTGCAAGAGAATCTAGCATGGCCCTAGGGCCATGCTACCATGAAAAAATATACATCCTCTTTGCTGGTAGCTTGGCCCTAGGGCCAAGCTACCATTAACAAGGTAACACCATCTTTGATGGGGTAGATTAGCCCTAGGGCCAAGCTGCCAGCAAAGATGATATAGACCTGCTCATGGTAGCTTCGCCCTTTGGCTAAGCTAGATTCTCTTTTGTGTGGTAGCTTTGCCCTAGGCCCATTCATGCTAGCACAATGTACTTTAGAATAGTGCTAGGGCAATTCTCCACTACCTTGTATCACGTGTTGGAACACAAGATAATCTTGAGTGACCCTTGTTGCAAGAGAATCTAGCTTGGCCCTATGGCCCAGCTAGATTCCCTAGTGTGTGGAATCTTTACCCTAGGTCTATTCTCTCAAGATTGCATGGTAGAATTACCCTTGGGCCATTCTTGCAAGAATAATGTACTTTAGAATGGCCATTCTACCTACACAATGTTCTTGAGAAAGGCCCTAGGGCCATTCTCCAATCCCTTGTATCAACTGTTTGTAAATTTAAGAATTGTCTTACTTGGGACAATCTCTTGAGAGAATGTCCCTATGGGCCATTCTATCATGCAATCTTGAGAGAGTGGCCCTAGGGAGCACAAGATAATCTAGAGTGACCATTGTAAGAGAATCTAGCTTGGCCCTAGGGCCAAGCTACCAAGAACAAATGTACATCCTCTTTTCTTTACTGGTAGCTTGGGCCTAGGGCCAAGTTACCATCAACCAAACACCATCTTTGTTGGTGGATCGGCCCTAGGGCCAAGGTGCCAACAAAGATGATATAGATTTATTCCATAGGGTAATTATGTCAAGATTGCATGGTAGACTGACCCTTGGGACCATCTCTGCATACGCATGGCAAGAGTGACCCTTGCAAGAGAACGTAGCTTGGCACTAGGACCAACCTACCTAGGTAGAAGATACCATGAACAAATCTACATCCTCTGCAGGTAGCTGACTCTTGCAAGAGAATCTAAGCTTGGCCCTATGGCTAGGCTAGATTCTCTTGCGTGTGGGGGTAGGTTGGGGCTAGGACATTTCTCTCAAGATTGCATGGTGGAATGGCCCTTGGGCCTTTCTTGCCAAGCACAATGTACTTTAGAATGGCTCTAGTACCATTCTACCTACATAATGTGCTTGAGAAAGGCCCTAGGGCCATTCTCCACTCCCTTGTATCAACTTGTAAATTTTAGAATTGTCCTCCTTGGTCTAATCTCTTGAGAGAATGTCCCTACGGACCATTCTATCATCATGTAATCTTGAGAGAATGGTCCTAGGGAACACAAGATAATCTAGAGTGACCCTTGCAATAGAATCTAGCTAGGGCCAAGCTGCAAAGAACAAATCTATATCCTCTCTTTGGTAGCTTGGACCAAGGTCCAAGCTACCATCAACAAAGCAACACCATCTTTGCCGGTAGATTGGCCCTAGGGCTAAGTTGCCCAACAAAGATGATATAGATTTGTTCATGGTAGCTTGACCCTAGGGCCAAGCTAGATTCTCTTGGCCCTAGGGCTAAGCTGCCCAACAAAGATGATATAGATTTGTTCATGGTAGCTTGACCCTAGGGCCAAGCTAGATTCTCTTATGTGTGGTAGCTAGATAACCTTGTGTTCCGTAGGGCCTTTCTCTCAATATTGCATGGTAGACTCACCCTTGGTCAGTGCTTGTAAGCATAAGGTATTATGAAGTCTTGGGGACAATGGTCCTAGGGAACACAAGATAATCTAGAGTGACGCTTGCAAGAGAATCTAGCTTTGCCCTAGGGAAGAGAAGATAATATAGAGTCATCCTTGTAAGAGAATCTTACTTGGCGCTAGGGCCAAGCTACCAAGAACAAATCTATGTCCTCTTTGTTGGGATCTTAGCCAAGCTACCATCAACAAAGCAACACCATCTTTGCTGGTAGGTTGGCCCTAGGGCCAAGCTACTAGCAAAGATAATGTAGATTTGTTCATGGTTCTAGGCCCAAGCTACTAGCAAAGATAATGTAGATTTGTTCATGGTTCTAGGCCCAAGCTAGATTTTCTTATGTGTGGTAGCTAGCTTCTCTTGTGTTCCCTAGGGCCATTCTATCATGATTGTATGGTAGAATGGCCCTTGGGCCCATCTCTGCATGTGCATGGCGAGAGTTTGCAAGAGAATCTAGCTTGGCCCTAGGCATGCTACCATGAACAAATCTACATCCTCTTTGCTGGTAGCTTGGCCCTAGGGCCAAGCTACCATCAACAAAGCAACACCAGCTTTGGTAGATTGGTCCTAGGGCCAAGATGCCAGCAAAGATGATGTAGATTTGTTCATGATAGCTTGGCCCTATGGCCAAGCAAGAATCTCTTATGTGTGGTAGGTTGGACATAGGGCCATTCTTGCTAGCACAATGTACTTTAGAATGCCCCTAGGGCATTCTTCACTACCTTGTATCGACTGTTGGAACAACACAAGATAATATTGAGTGACCCTTGCAAGAGAATCTAGCTTGGTCCTATGGCCAAGCTAGATTCTCTTGTGTGTGGAAGAGAATCTAGGTTGGCCCCAAGGTGCCCTAGGGCCAAAGCTATGAGCAAAGATGATATAGATTTATTCATGGTACCTTAGCCCTAGGGCCAAGCTATATTCTATTGTGTGGTAGCTAGCTTCTCTTGTGTTGCTGCCTAGGGCCATTCTGTCAAGATTTCATAATAGAATGGCCATTGGGCCCATAGCTTATCCATAGGACCAAGATACCTAGGGCCAAGCTACCATGAAAAAATCTACATCCCCTTTTGCAGGTAGGTTGTTGGCCCTAGGGCCAAGCTACCATCAACAAAGCAACACTAGCTTTGCGGGTAGATTGGCCCTAGGGCGACGTTGTGCTAGCAAAGATGATGTATATTTGTTCATGGTAGCTTTGCCCTTTGGCCAAGCTAGATTCTCTTGTGTGTGGTGGTAGCTTGGCCATAGGGCCATTGTTGCCAGCACTATGTAGTTTAGAATGGCACTATGGCCATTCTCTACTCCCTTGTATCAAATGTTGGAACACAAGATAATCTTGAGTGACCCTTTCAAGAGAATCTAGCTTGGCCCTATGGCAAAAAGCTAGTTTTTCTTGCGTGTGGTAGCTTGGGGCTAGGAACATTCTCTCAATGTAAGATCCCTGTTCCCACCGAGCAACAGATTCGGGATATTAGCAGCGGAAGTAGCACTTCTCGCGCGGGACAGGGGTCCCACATTCGGGGCCTCACCACGGATATCCGGATAAGAGACTAATCCGTCGGCTGTTCCAAAACCGAACCCGGAAAAACTTCCTTTACCAGAAAGCACGGGTGATTCCACCAGGATATATTTTTTTCTCTAACGTAGTCAAGATCATTTCTGATCGAGCTGATCCAATTACATCTATAAGATACTTGATCAGATCAAGGAAGAAACTTGCACTTGGATCATTGGGATCAACGCTTTTTTCCCCATTCAAGAGGCACAGCCGTTGATTCCTATCCATAGAACAGTTACTGTCCGGGATTTATTTTATCTATCGTAAAAACAAAAGTTTGAGTCTCGATTTACGGATCCATCAGTCCAGCCTAACCCCATCCGATCCCATGGGTTAGCCAACCGCCCAACCACTGTAGTGATGGGATCCAATTTTGGAATTTGGTTAGGTTTTGTCCCGGGTACCAAGGAAAAGAGTTCCAAGGCCCCCTAGCCGGAAGTTCATGCAAACATAGAACTAGCCACACCACTTACACACCCAATATGAAATTGCCTTTTTCTTAGCATCAACTAACTTTAAAACAATCCTTTAATGAAACCATAGTACCACTGATCATAATCTTCCAATTTATCCAGTTGATTCATAATTTCCCATCATTCCTTCATCAGAGTATCTATGGCATCATTGGCAACTAGAACGCTCACCACCTGTCCACACAGAGACCGTTTCCATAGTTCCTAGCCCATAATACTCGGCAATATAATCACTTATCAAGATGGACTCTCGTTGAAGATCAGCAAGATCAACCAACAGATCCATATAAAAGAGCCATGGACTCATCCGTTGAGGACCAGCAAGGTCAGTCAACCAGATCCATGCCCGGTTTCACAAAACAACTCTTACTCCTTGTTCCAATATCTTCCTCGACGCACGCGTGGGTATCCTAGGCGACCCAGAGCCCGAGCACCGTATGGTCAGCACCCTCTAGGATCCTTCGCAGGTGACCTAGCGCTTCACTCATAGGCCGCTTCCTTGGTCCCTCATCCACCGTACCGGAAGCTCACCATTTTAATCGAACCGAGGCTGGTCAAGACCTCGGTTGACCTTGCTACGCGAGACGTCCTCCATTGACTCTCCGTCAGCAGTTGCAACTTTATCAGTTAGGTCTCCACGACCTTAATCACAAGACGGTCAAAATGCTTCCCTAGCATTCTTGACATAAAACAGCCATTTACAAACAGCATTTACAAACAGTTTACAATTACAGTTTCTATATTAATTCTCATTTTTCCACATTATCCCTCATTAATCCACATTACTTATTCCACATTCCATGTATATGTGTACTCATCCAATCACCTCCTTTTCCATCTCTTCACTTCAGATTCCTTCACATCACATATCATATATTCACATCCATATCCACATCCATACATCCACATCCACATCCACATTCACATCCATACATCCACATCTACATGCTTATCTCCATTTTCACATCCTCATTTATACATCCACATCCCATATCCACATTCTTACATACACATCCATATATCCACATCTACATCCACATACATACATACATCCACATCCACATTCCACATTCACATCTATACATCCATATCTACATTCACATTCACATACATCCACATCCACATTCCCATACATCCACATCTATACATCCACATTCCACATTCACATCTACATTCACATTCACATACATGCATCCACATCTACATGCTTACCTCCATTTTCATGTTCATACATCCACACTCCCATCTCCATATCCACACATCCACATACATACATCCATTTTCACATTCCCATTTATATAACCCCATATACTTTCACATCTAATCTTTTACATCACATCCATTCTCGCCCTATCACAACCCATATACATCTTATCCTATCACATACACTTCTTACCTCATCCCCCCATACACATCTTAATTCATCTTATCTTATCCTAACTTATTTCATAAGCATCTTATCATCTCTTATCACACCTCTTATCACATCCTATCACTTTCCATACGCATCTTATCAATTCTTATCACATCTCATACACCTCTTATCACATCTTATCACATTTCATATCTTTTTTTTTTTTTAAAGAGAATTCTTTTATTTGATATAAGATTTCTCTACACATTTATTTATACATAAATTCCATTTAAGGAGACTAACACTTTCGAAATTAAAATCAATCTTTTATGCATCTTCTTATGCATGATTTCAATTTGGTAGGGAATTATACTTTTAGAATAAAAGAATTTCTCTTATGCATCTAAGTTAAGCATAAAATCCATTTATGAGGAAAATCATACTTTTAGTATAAAAAGAATATCTTTTATGCATACCTATATGCATGAAATCCAATATGATAAAAGTAACACTTTTGATATAAAAATTTTTCCTTTATGCATACTTCTATGCATGAAAATTAAAAATGATAAAAGTAACACTTTTGATATAAAAAATTTCTTTTATGCATACTTTTATGTATGAAATAAAAATGATAAAAGTAACACTTTTGATATAAAAAAATTATCCATTATGCATACTTCTATGCATGAAAATAAAAATGGTAAAAATAACACTTTTGATATAAAAATTTATCCTTTATGCATACTTCTATGCATGAAAGTAAAAATGATAAAAGTAACACTTTTGATATAAAAATTTATCCATTATGCATACTTCTATGCATGAAAATAAAAATGGTAAAAATAACACTTTTGATATAAAAATTTATCCTTTATGCATAATATTAAAATTCAATTTCTCCATGATTATAATAAAATTCTTTCAATTGATCTAGGATGATGATTCCTAGAATATGGTAGGAAGTCCTCTTTTTATGCTTTGAATGAAAATTTTTTATGCATAATTTTTATAAAAATTTTGCCATAGCTCCGCTGCTATGACTGATAAATCTCAATTTTTCTTAGGGATAAAGCTTATCATTAAGGAAATAATTAAAATGATTCTCTAATTGGATCCTCAATCCATAATGGATTGAATCATCAATATACATAAACTAAAAGCATAAGAAAAAGCCATTAATTTGGCCTCAAGCATAGCTTTATCTTGGGTTAAGGAAAAGCTTTATGAAAAGCTTGATTTGGATTGAGAATGGGTCATGAGTATGACCATTTCTTGAGTGAGAGAGAGAATTTATATAAGAATCATTAGAATTTAAACATAAATGAAAATTAACTTCAATAGCATTTATTAAATTATGTAACTCTTCACTACTATTCAAACTTCAATAGCATTTAAAAAAAAACCATACCAATTAAACTTCTCAAGCTTGAGAGGGGTTGAGAAGAGAGAAACATTGAGAAATTATAGAAAGATGAATATTCACTAATTACCTTACAACTTGCTTGATTCTTTGTTCACGGTAGAGGCCCCCAACCAATCAATTGGTTAAGTATGTTGATGGAGCCACTAATGGGGATTGAAGAAAGAGGGAAGCTCCAAAAACTAGTGAATTATTAAATGAATTCACAGTTCTTGGCTTAGGTGGAGTAGAGTAACGATGCATAAACACTATATATTTTTCAACAAGGGGGAGGCTTCTATTTATAGGAAAAATTGAGCTCCTAACCAAACAAACTGATTCTAGAATTTTCTAAATCAGTTTGGTCAATATTTGACCATTTTTAGGTCAGTTAAGCTAACTTTTTGGAACTAGACTTAAATGAGGAGAGAGGAGAGATGAAATATCTCAATTTTTATGAGTTTAAAACTCATTCAAGCATGTGAAATATGCACCTCCTTTAAAGAACTCCCCTTCCTTACATATGTGTCATAATGGAATCATTTTAATATTGCTCATAGTTTTTTACTAATAAACCTTGTACATTTTCAACTCTTCATCTTATGTGAGCATTTAAGGGACTCCCCTTCCTTACATATGTGTCATAATAAAATCATTATTCCCAAAATATCTCATATTTTTAATATTGCTCATAGTTTTTTACTAATAAACCTTGTACATTTTCAACTCTTCACCTTATGTGAGCATTTACTCATTTTTGGGTATCTTCTTTTTTTTTCAAATTGGATTTATCTACTCCCTACACATGGATTGATGCTATTGGCCCATAGGAACCTTAATTGGACCATAGTCTAAAGATTTCTGAAAATCTAGACCCTTAGACTAAGGTTCTTTATACCTATTTCCAATTAATTCCAATTGCACATTGGAAAATTCTTTTTGAATTTCTGTTTCAGGGGAACTCATCTGAATTAGAAGAGATATTTTTCTATCCAAAAATATTCAAAATCTGAATATTCTCTCTCTAGAATATTTTTCTCTCTCTAGGCTAAAACAGATAGAAACAAGGTCTTTATATTTCTGAAGAGGGATTGATTACAGGGAAAGATACTAGACATCAAAAAGGGGGTGGGGGAGGAATCTTACATTCTACCCCACTTAAAAAAATGCGAGATGTCCTCATCTCGCAAACTGGGATAATTTCGCAAGATGCACGAATATGAGACTTAGAGAAAAATTTTAATCAAGATTAACCACCAAGATAAGTCTTAAAGAGAGCAAGATTCAAAATACGAACAAGATTTAAACTTTATTCATTCTCGGAACTTATACAGTAAAGATAGAGGAACTCTTTACACTTCCATAAGCCCGTCCATCATATGGTCACAAAAGCAGTCCTCACAAGCTGCACAAGTATAAGGTAACTCATCTATGGGAATGATTCTGTGGGTTATTGCTGCGCCTATCTCAGTGGTATGAGGTGTTCTAAGAAAAGGACCTCTGAGAGGCAAGCCAAAAACGGGGTAAAGGCATATCTTCTCATGAGGAAGAAAGCACGCCAGTAAGAAGACCCGCTCAGAAAACCCAGGATGCCTTGATCTCATGACGCAGTAGTATCGGGGACCCAAACCCAAAGCTTCAATAACCATGGCCAAGCGGACATTGTTACGAAAGTGCTGCTGACCCCAGGGTGTTACCCTAGTTATGTCTTGATAGGTCCGCCATTTTGTCTGCGCTACAGAAGTTCCCAAGTGAGGGAAAAGTGAGCGCTCATACTGCTCTATAAAATCTTTCTTCACAGACTCCCTTGCGTCTTGAAGGTGAGAAATCATCATGGATAAAACTAATTCTTGTTGCCAAGCCATGAAGGGGATTAAGAAAGAAAGGAGATCGATGGAAGTAAGATTACTGTGAACGACAAGTAAAAGTTACGACTTATATAAAGGAAGGAGCTAGCGTAACTTAGAAGTCAACGGTAACTTGCCACTGAAGTTTTTTCGTCTTTCCATGATTTGGGTTTGGCACATTTTTCTATAGAAGGCATTCAAACTTTGAGATGAGGAGATAAAAGAAGCTCGTAAGCTAAATCACCTACTTTCTTTGGTCCACAATATCTGGGAGATAACTTCTTCCCAAGAGATAAAGAACTTCTTTTGGGCCGTACTCGAATGAAGACCAAAACCTTGATATCCAAAACATCGATTCTCCTTCTGAACTCATTGTTCTGAATCTTAAAACAGGTGGGACTCTTGAGAAGTATTCAGGAAAAAGGTTCTTCCTTTTTTAAACAGAATCTTTCTTTTATTTTAGAGAGAGAATAATTATAAGATCAGAAAGGGAGATTCTTACTCCTGTATACCTCTAAGGCTGGGGGAGAATCTTACATTCTATCCCACTTGAAAAGTGCGAGATGTCCTCATCTCGCAAGGTAGAGGACAACTCTTTTTCTTAAGATCCAATTTATTCTGGGGTTCCTTATATTCTGGTCAACCCAACAGAATACGGGGATAATTATCCCTTATATAGAACTCATCATTAAATAACAATTCATTCAGATCATATCATTCATATCTTTAACACGATAATGGTCCATTAGTCTGAATATTTTCCTTCTGAACATTCCTCCACACGAATTTTAGTTAAGCAAGTTCTCAATTTGTCATCCCTTAACTTAATCTACCGTCTCAAGTGTTAACAGTAGCAATCTGACAGCACAATCCACTAATCTCATAGTGATTTGCTGAAATCATTATCATCATTCCAGTTATGAATATCATCACTGGGACTCGTCCCATTCATCCTCATTGTGGTTTCGCTCAGCTTATTACATTTCAACTAAATTTCGAAAATCGTCATTTTTCAATCAGAATCCAATTCAATTCATCAATTCTCAAACAGAATTAAAAATCATATCAACCACATTCGAATTCATCATCTGGATAGCATTAACGCTTATAATTTCAAGTCTTAGATTTACTCGTATATACTGTCAGTAAAGAGCTGCAGTTATACTCTCGGTATATACGGATAGTCACGGCCCTTGGAATTATAAGGTAAATACCATCATGTCTAGGCCTCAAGCATGTCAAGGATTCTATATAATTGCGGTACTTCCATCTAAAGACCCAATTACCAAATTATGAATTTCAGTTTGAATATCAAATTGTATGAATTATATCACACAATTACAACCTTTTTTGTGTTTCTTGATAAATTTTTGACATATTTGGTTTCTCAGTTGATCTTTATTAGCCAAAGGCTCTGATACCAACTGTAAGATCCCTGTTCCCACCGAGCAACAGATTCGGGATATTAGCAGCGGAAGTAGCACTTCTCGCGCGGGACAGGGGTCCCACATTCGGGGCCTCACCACGGATATCCGGATAAGAGACTAATCCGTCGGCTGTTCCAAAACCGAACCCGGAAAAACTTCCTTTACCAGAAAGCACGGGTGATTCCACCAGGATATATTTTTTTCTCTAACGTAGTCAAGATCATTTCTGATCGAGCTGATCCAATTACATCTATAAGATACTTGATCAGATCAAGGAAGAAACTTGCACTTGGATCATTGGGATCAACGCTTTTTTCCCCATTCAAGAGGCACAGCCGTTGATTCCTATCCATAGAACAGTTACTGTCCGGGATTTATTTTATCTATCGTAAAAACAAAAGTTTGAGTCTCGATTTACGGATCCATCAGTCCAGCCTAACCCCATCCGATCCCATGGGTTAGCCAACCGCCCAACCACTGTAGTGATGGGATCCAATTTTGGAATTTGGTTAGGTTTTGTCCCGGGTACCAAGGAAAAGAGTTCCAAGGCCCCCTAGCCGGAAGTTCATGCAAACATAGAACTAGCCACACCACTTACACACCCAATATGAAATTGCCTTTTTCTTAGCATCAACTAACTTTAAAACAATCCTTTAATGAAACCATAGTACCACTGATCATAATCTTCCAATTTATCCAGTTGATTCATAATTTCCCATCATTCCTTCATCAGAGTATCTATGGCATCATTGGCAACTAGAACGCTCACCACCTGTCCACACAGAGACCGTTTCCATAGTTCCTAGCCCATAATACTCGGCAATATAATCACTTATCAAGATGGACTCTCGTTGAAGATCAGCAAGATCAACCAACAGATCCATATAAAAGAGCCATGGACTCATCCGTTGAGGACCAGCAAGGTCAGTCAACCAGATCCATGCCCGGTTTCACAAAACAACTCTTACTCCTTGTTCCAATATCTTCCTCGACGCACGCGTGGGTATCCTAGGCGACCCAGAGCCCGAGCACCGTATGGTCAGCACCCTCTAGGATCCTTCGCAGGTGACCTAGCGCTTCACTCATAGGCCGCTTCCTTGGTCCCTCATCCACCGTACCGGAAGCTCACCATTTTAATCGAACCGAGGCTGGTCAAGACCTCGGTTGACCTTGCTACGCGAGACGTCCTCCATTGACTCTCCGTCAGCAGTTGCAACTTTATCAGTTAGGTCTCCACGACCTTAATCACAAGACGGTCAAAATGCTTCCCTAGCATTCTTGACATAAAACAGCCATTTACAAACAGCATTTACAAACAGTTTACAATTACAGTTTCTATATTAATTCTCATTTTTCCACATTATCCCTCATTAATCCACATTACTTATTCCACATTCCATGTATATGTGTACTCATCCAATCACCTCCTTTTCCATCTCTTCACTTCAGATTCCTTCACATCACATATCATATATTCACATCCATATCCACATCCATACATCCACATCCACATCCACATTCACATCCATACATCCACATCTACATGCTTATCTCCATTTTCACATCCTCATTTATACATCCACATCCCATATCCACATTCTTACATACACATCCATATATCCACATCTACATCCACATACATACATACATCCACATCCACATTCCACATTCACATCTATACATCCATATCTACATTCACATTCACATACATCCACATCCACATTCCCATACATCCACATCTATACATCCACATTCCACATTCACATCTACATTCACATTCACATACATGCATCCACATCTACATGCTTACCTCCATTTTCATGTTCATACATCCACACTCCCATCTCCATATCCACACATCCACATACATACATCCATTTTCACATTCCCATTTATATAACCCCATATACTTTCACATCTAATCTTTTACATCACATCCATTCTCGCCCTATCACAACCCATATACATCTTATCCTATCACATACACTTCTTACCTCATCCCCCCATACACATCTTAATTCATCTTATCTTATCCTAACTTATTTCATAAGCATCTTATCATCTCTTATCACACCTCTTATCACATCCTATCACTTTCCATACGCATCTTATCAATTCTTATCACATCTCATACACCTCTTATCACATCTTATCACATTTCATATCTTTTTTTTTTTTTAAAGAGAATTCTTTTATTTGATATAAGATTTCTCTACACATTTATTTATACATAAATTCCATTTAAGGAGACTAACACTTTCAAAATTAAAATCAATCTTTTATGCATCTTCTTATGCATGATTTCAATTTGGTAGGGAATTATACTTTTAGAATAAAAGAATTTCTCTTATGCATCTAAGTTAAGCATAAAATCCATTTATGAGGAAAATCATACTTTTAGTATAAAAAGAATATCTTTTATGCATACCTATATGCATGAAATCCAATATGATAAAAGTAACACTTTTGATATAAAAATTTTTCCTTTATGCATACTTCTATGCATGAAAATTAAAAATGATAAAAGTAACACTTTTGATATAAAAAATTTCTTTTATGCATACTTTTATGTATGAAATAAAAATGATAAAAGTAACACTTTTGATATAAAAAAATTATCCATTATGCATACTTCTATGCATGAAAATAAAAATGGTAAAAATAACACTTTTGATATAAAAATTTATCCTTTATGCATACTTCTATGCATGAAAGTAAAAATGATAAAAGTAACACTTTTGATATAAAAATTTATCCATTATGCATACTTCTATGCATGAAAATAAAAATGGTAAAAATAACACTTTTGATATAAAAATTTATCCTTTATGCATAATATTAAAATTCAATTTCTCCATGATTATAATAAAATTCTTTCAATTGATCTAGGATGATGATTCCTAGAATATGGTAGGAAGTCCTCTTTTTATGCTTTGAATGAAAATTTTTTATGCATAATTTTTATAAAAATTTTGCCATAGCTCCGCTGCTATGACTGATAAATCTCAATTTTTCTTAGGGATAAAGCTTATCATTAAGGAAATAATTAAAATGATTCTCTAATTGGATCCTCAATCCATAATGGATTGAATCATCAATATACATAAACTAAAAGCATAAGAAAAAGCCATTAATTTGGCCTCAAGCATAGCTTTATCTTGGGTTAAGGAAAAGCTTTATGAAAAGCTTGATTTGGATTGAGAATGGGTCATGAGTATGACCATTTCTTGAGTGAGAGAGAGAATTTATATAAGAATCATTAGAATTTAAACATAAATGAAAATTAACTTCAATAGCATTTATTAAATTATGTAACTCTTCACTACTATTCAAACTTCAATAGCATTTAAAAAAAAACCATACCAATTAAACTTCTCAAGCTTGAGAGGGGTTGAGAAGAGAGAAACATTGAGAAATTATAGAAAGATGAATATTCACTAATTACCTTACAACTTGCTTGATTCTTTGTTCACGGTAGAGGCCCCCAACCAATCAATTGGTTAAGTATGTTGATGGAGCCACTAATGGGGATTGAAGAAAGAGGGAAGCTCCAAAAACTAGTGAATTATTAAATGAATTCACAGTTCTTGGCTTAGGTGGAGTAGAGTAACGATGCATAAACACTATATATTTTTCAACAAGGGGGAGGCTTCTATTTATAGGAAAAATTGAGCTCCTAACCAAACAAACTGATTCTAGAATTTTCTAAATCAGTTTGGTCAATATTTGACCATTTTTAGGTCAGTTAAGCTAACTTTTTGGAACTAGACTTAAATGAGGAGAGAGGAGAGATGAAATATCTCAATTTTTATGAGTTTAAAACTCATTCAAGCATGTGAAATATGCACCTCCTTTAAAGAACTCCCCTTCCTTACATATGTGTCATAATGGAATCATTTTAATATTGCTCATAGTTTTTTACTAATAAACCTTGTACATTTTCAACTCTTCATCTTATGTGAGCATTTAAGGGACTCCCCTTCCTTACATATGTGTCATAATAAAATCATTATTCCCAAAATATCTCATATTTTTAATATTGCTCATAGTTTTTTACTAATAAACCTTGTACATTTTCAACTCTTCACCTTATGTGAGCATTTACTCATTTTTGGGTATCTTCTTTTTTTTTCAAATTGGATTTATCTACTCCCTACACATGGATTGATGCTATTGGCCCATAGGAACCTTAATTGGACCATAGTCTAAAGATTTCTGAAAATCTAGACCCTTAGACTAAGGTTCTTTATACCTATTTCCAATTAATTCCAATTGCACATTGGAAAATTCTTTTTGAATTTCTGTTTCAGGGGAACTCATCTGAATTAGAAGAGATATTTTTCTATCCAAAAATATTCAAAATCTGAATATTCTCTCTCTAGAATATTTTTCTCTCTCTAGGCTAAAACAGATAGAAACAAGGTCTTTATATTTCTGAAGAGGGATTGATTACAGGGAAAGATACTAGACATCAAAAAGGGGGTGGGGGAGGAATCTTACATTCTACCCCACTTAAAAAAATGCGAGATGTCCTCATCTCGCAAACTGGGATAATTTCGCAAGATGCACGAATATGAGACTTAGAGAAAAATTTTAATCAAGATTAACCACCAAGATAAGTCTTAAAGAGAGCAAGATTCAAAATACGAACAAGATTTAAACTTTATTCATTCTCGGAACTTATACAGTAAAGATAGAGGAACTCTTTACACTTCCATAAGCCCGTCCATCATATGGTCACAAAAGCAGTCCTCACAAGCTGCACAAGTATAAGGTAACTCATCTATGGGAATGATTCTGTGGGTTATTGCTGCGCCTATCTCAGTGGTATGAGGTGTTCTAAGAAAAGGACCTCTGAGAGGCAAGCCAAAAACGGGGTAAAGGCATATCTTCTCATGAGGAAGAAAGCACGCCAGTAAGAAGACCCGCTCAGAAAACCCAGGATGCCTTGATCTCATGACGCAGTAGTATCGGGGACCCAAACCCAAAGCTTCAATAACCATGGCCAAGCGGACATTGTTACGAAAGTGCTGCTGACCCCAGGGTGTTACCCTAGTTATGTCTTGATAGGTCCGCCATTTTGTCTGCGCTACAGAAGTTCCCAAGTGAGGGAAAAGTGAGCGCTCATACTGCTCTATAAAATCTTTCTTCACAGACTCCCTTGCGTCTTGAAGGTGAGAAATCATCATGGATAAAACTAATTCTTGTTGCCAAGCCATGAAGGGGATTAAGAAAGAAAGGAGATCGATGGAAGTAAGATTACTGTGAACGACAAGTAAAAGTTACGACTTATATAAAGGAAGGAGCTAGCGTAACTTAGAAGTCAACGGTAACTTGCCACTGAAGTTTTTTCGTCTTTCCATGATTTGGGTTTGGCACATTTTTCTATAGAAGGCATTCAAACTTTGAGATGAGGAGATAAAAGAAGCTCGTAAGCTAAATCACCTACTTTCTTTGGTCCACAATATATGGGAGATAACTTCTTCCCAAGAGATAAAGAACTTCTTTTGGGCCGTACTCGAATGAAGACCAAAACCTTGATATCCAAAACATCGATTCTCCTTCTGAACTCATTGTTCTGAATCTTAAAACAGGTGGGACTCTTGAGAAGTATTCAGGAAAAAGGTTCTTCCTTTTTTAAACAGAATCTTTCTTTTATTTTAGAGAGAGAATAATTATAAGATCAGAAAGGGAGATTCTTACTCCTGTATACCTCTAAGGCTGGGGGAGAATCTTACACTCAAGATTGCATATAGTAGGCCCTTGGGCCATTCTACCTACACAATGTGCTTGAGAAAGGGCCAACAAAGGTAATGTAGATTTGTTCATGGTAGCCTGGCCCTAGGTCCAAGCTAGATACTCTTGTGTGTGGAAGCAAGATTCTCTTCTCTTGTGTAGGGCCATTCTATCAAGATTGCATGGTAGAATGGCCCTTGGGCCTATCTCTGCATGTGCATGGCAAGAGTGACCCTTGCAAGAGGATCTAGCTTGGCCCTAGGGCTAAAAGCACAATGTACTTTACAATATCCCTAGGGCAATTCTCCACTACCTTGTATCAACTATTGGAACAAAAGATAATCTTGAGTGACCATTGCAAGAGAATGTAGCTTGTCCCTATGGCCAAGCTAGATTCTCTTGTGTGTGGAAGCTTGGGGCCAGGACCATTCTCTCAAGATTGCATGGTAGAATTGCCCTTGGCCCATTCTCGCAAGAACAATGTACTTTAGAATGGGCCTAGGGCCATTCTACCTACACAATGTGCTTGAGAAAGGCCCTAGGGCCATTCTCCAATCCCGTGTATCAAATGTCTGTAACTTTGAGAATTGTCTTCCTTGGGCCAATCTCTTGAGAGAATGGCCCTACGAGACATTCTATCATGCAATCTTGAGAGAGTAGCCCTAGGGAACACAAAGTAATCTAGAGTGACCATTGCAAGAGAATCTAGCTTGGCCCAAGGGCCAAGCTACCAAGAACAAATGTACATCCTCTTTGCTAGTAGCTTGGGCCTAGAGCCAAGATACCATTAACAAAGCAACACCATCTTTGCTGGTGGTGGGTTGGCTAACCTACTAGAAATGATGCTATATGTTTATTCATTATAGCATTGCCCTAGTGCCAAGCTAGATTCTCTTGTGTTCCCTTACGGCCATTATGTCAAGCATGCATGGTAGAATGGCCCTTTGGCCCATCCTTGCATGTGTAGGAGTGACCCTTGCGATTGAATCTAGCTTTGGCCCTAGGACCAAGCTACCTAGGGCCAAGAAACCATGAATAAATCTACATCCTCTTTGCTAGTAGCTTGGCCCTAGCTGCCATCAGCAAAGCAACACCATCTTTGCTCTTAGATTTGCCCTTGGGCAAAGCTGAAGAGAATCCAGCTTGGCCCTAGGTCTAAGCTACCAAGAACAAATGTACATCCTCTTTGCTGGTAGGTTGGGCCTAGAGCCAAGCTACGATCAACAAAGCAACACTATCTTTACTGGTGGATTAGCCTTAAGGCCAAGCTACCAGAGCAAAGATCATATAGCTTTATTCATGGTAGCTTAGCCCTAATGCCAAGCTAGATTCTCTTGTATCTGGTAGCTAGATTCTCTTGTATTCCCTATGGCCATTATGTCAAGCATGCATGGTAGAATGGCCCTTGGGCTCATCGTTGCATGCACATGGTAAGAGTGACCCTTGCAAGAGAATCTAGCTTGGTCCTAGGACCAAGCTACCTAGGGCCAAGAGAATCTAGCTTGGTCCTAGGACCAAGCTACCATGAACAAATCTACATCCTCTTTGCTGGTAGCTTGGCCCTAGGGCCAAGCTACCATCAATAACACAACACCATCTTTGCGGGTAGATTGGCCCTAGGGCCAAGCTAACAGCAAAGATGATGTAGATTTGTTCATGATAGATTGTCTCTATGGCCAAGCTAGATTCTCTTGTGTGTGGTAGCTTGGACATAGGGCCATTCTTGCTAGCACAATGTACTTTAGAATTTTCCTAGTGCCATTCTCCCTTGTATCAAATGTTGGAACATAAGATAAGCTTGAGTGACCCTTGCAAGAGAATCTAGCTTAGCCCTATGACAAAGCTAGATTCTCTTGTGTGTGGTAGCTTGGGGATAGGGCCATTCTCTCAATATTGCATGGTAGAATGGACCTTGGGCCTTTCTTGCAAGCACAATGTACTTTAGAATGGACCTAGGGCCATTCTACCTACACAATGTGCTTGAGAAAGGCCATAGGGCCATTCTTCACTCCCTTGTATCAACTGTTTGTAAATTTTAGACTTGTCCTCCTTAGGACAATCTCTTGAGAGAATGGCCTTACGGGCCATTCTATCATGTAATCTTGAGGGAATGGCCCTATGGAACACAAGATAATCTAGAGTGACCCTTGCAATACAATCAAGCTTGGCCATAGGGCCAAGCTACCAAGAACAAATCTACATCCTCTTTGCTGGTATCTTGGACCTAGGGCCAAGCTAACAAGAACAAATCTACATCCTCTTTGCTAGTATCTTGGACCTAGGGCCAAGCTACCATTAACAAAGCAACACCATCTTTGCTGGTAGATTGGCCCTAAGGTAGGTCCTAAGGCAAAGCTGCCAGCAAAGATGATATAGATTTGTTCATGGTAGCTTGACCCTAGGGCCAAGCTAGATTCTCTTGTGTGAGGTGGCTAGATTATCTTGTGTTCCCTAGGGCCATTCTCTCAAGATTGCATGATACATTGTGCTTGGCAAGAATGGCCCAAGGGCTAGTCTACCATGCAATCTTGAGAGAATGGCCATGGTGTTCAGCTGTAATTTGACATGAATCAAGGACCAAGTGATAGAGGCATGATATTATATTATCATCGCCTAAGGTGTCTACTGGCATACATGCACGTCACATTCGAGGATATGGTTGACACTGGGTTTTGGAGATCACACGCTACATTCAGAAGAACCCTTAAAAAGCTTCAGTCATGCCGAAACTTCTATCATCACTCACAAGTTTGGCAACTAGGTCTTTCGACCTCGGTAATAGGTTCTAAGGATAGAACCTATATCAGGTAGAGGGGGATGTTAATCCCATTTTGGATTAACAAATAAGCTCCTCCATTTGAGGACATTAATAAGTGTTATGCAAAGGCACTATAAAAGTTGTACATTATGAGATATTGGCCACCCAAAGGACTTAAGTAAGTTTTGGGTGCGCAAGTGTGAACAAGGACCAATTGTATATTGAATGGATACAATCCCCCTTTGTGCTATGAGAGTTCTTACTTTTGTCTTGAGAGAGAGATTGAGAGAGAGAATTCTAGCACTTGTGCCTTCTCTATACTTGTATGTTGTATGCTTGTATTGAGGAGTGAGAGAGAGTGATTTCCTTGTGTGGTGGTGTGAGCGACTCTATGGTTGACAGCGTGGAGGTGGATCTTGGAGGATTGGAGCTTCTCAAGTGAGCTTGGAGACCTCAAGGGATACAAGTTCAAAGCATTGGTAAGTATCCTTGTGTTCTATTGCTCTTTCCAAAGGTGAATGCATTGAGTTCCCTCTTGGAGGTGTGGTAGCCCATAACAGTGCCCTACCACAGTTGTGTTCTATTGCTCTTTCCAAAGGTGAATGCATTGAGTTCTCTCTTGGAGGTGTGATAGACCATAACAGTGCCACAATTGGCAAGAGTTGACTGCATCTTATAATGTCAATGCTAATGTCTACCATGTGCTGCCAATAGAAGTATGAAAAATGGATAAGTTGCAAAGTTAGAAAGGCCATCCTGGAATTCCCTTTGGATGTAAAAAACTACATTCAATGGATTATACTGCTAGCAAACAGGCGTCGTCTTCTAATGATTATCCTTGGCGTTTTCCTTTGGTGAGCTTGGAGATGGAGGGCGAGTATTTTCTTGCTTGATACTTCATTGATCCAATGTCGATTGGATTATGTGTTTTGGATATCACAGAGGGTCCTGCGAGGGAGATGAAATGGAGTGTGGAGAGGATTTCATAGTTATTGATGGCATCATGGCTCTATCACTAGTGGTACGTCTCTCACAATATGTATTTCTTGCATTGCATTCTTAAAGATCATTGATGTTATGCGTCTGCAAGAAGTCTTAAATAATGTACAGGGGGATGGAACAAATTATTTATGGGGCACAATAGATTTTGTGAGAGATGCACCATACAGTGGTGCAGCCCAACTCTTTAGTGTGCTAGTTTTCTTGAGTAAGGAAGATTATTTTGAAGGCTATGATCAGTTTGTTGACTCGGTGGGTCCTTTCTTGGACGTAGCTCTTTTAAATCAAGACTATGACAGAGTGAAAGGTTTAGATGCCATAACTTATTTGCGATACAACAATGCCATTGTCATTGATCAATGTATTAGGTTGTATTGTATGCAAGATCTCATGCTCATTGATGCTTTCAGCAATGGTTTTGTGTCAGGATATGCACTCAAAGCTTCTCTTGTGTTCCCTAGGGTCATTCTCTCAAGATTTTATGGTAGAATGGCCCTCGGGCCATTCTTGCAAGTACAGTGTACTTTAGAATAGCCCTAAGGACAAGCTACCATGAACAAATCTAGATCATATTTGTTGGTAGATTGGTTATAGGGCCAAGCGAGATTCTCGCATGTGTGTAGTAGCTTGGTACAAGGGTCAGTCTAGCTTATCTTGTGCTTCCTTGGGCCATTCTCTCAAGATTGCATGATGGTAGAATGGCCCTATGGCCATTATTGCAAGTATAATGACTTTAGAATGGCCCTAGGGGAACACAAGAGAATTTAGAGTGACCCTTGCAAGAGAATCTAGCTTGGCCCCTAGGCCAAGCTACCATGAAGAAATCTACATCATCTTTGCTTGTAGATTGGTCATAGGGCCAAGCTACCATCAACAAAGCAACCGATCTAGAGTGATCCTTGCAAGAGAATCTAGCTTGGCCCTAGGGCCAAGCTAGCCCTAGGGCCAACCTACCATGAACAAATCTACATCATCTTTGCTGGGAATAGAGAATGGCACTAAGTCTTTTTTCAACCATGTGTACCAATAGTTGATATACCATGTTATAGAATGGTTCTAGAGCCTTTCTACCAAGCACATTCTTTATATATTATTCTTGCACGGGGTAGAGAATGACCCTATGACCATTGCATAAGATGGCCCTAGGAAAATTTTTACATTTACATTTTAGCATTTGAGGGTAGAGAATGGCCTTTAGACCATTCTAACATGCTTTAGGGGTTATAGAATGGCCCAAGGGCCATTCTTATATGCACAATGAGCTTTAGAATGGACCCAATGGACCATTATAACTTACACCAATAGTTGAAACAAGGTTACGGAATGGTCTTAGGGCCATTCATCAATACACAAATGTGCTAAAAAATGGCCTTAGGGGCTAAAGAATGTGCTAAAGAATGGCCTTAGGGGCATTCTTTCTAAAATATTGTGCACAATAGAATGGCCCTATAATGGTCCCAAGGCTATTCTACCATGCATAATCTTGATATTCCATGCATGCAAGGCGTATAGAATGGCCTAGGGACCATTTTGGCATGCACCAATAGTTAAAGACTGGGTTATAGAATGGCCCCATGGCCACACTATAACCCTGCTCCCATTTTGTCAACCACAGGTAAATTTTAGAATTGTCCTTGGGCCATTCTATCATGCAATCTTGAGAATGGCCCTAGGGAACACAAGATAATCTAGAGTGACCCTTACATGATAGTCTAGCTTGGCTCTAGGGCCAAGCTACAATTAACAATTCTCGTGTTCCCTAGGGCCATTCTCTCAAGATTGCATGGTATTCTTACAAACACAATGTACTTTAGAATGGCCCTAGGGCCAAGCTACCATGAACAAATCTACATCTTCTCTATTGGTAGATTGGTCATAGGGCCAAGCTACCATAAAAAAAGCAACACTATCTTTGATGGTAGATTGGTCCTAGGGCCAAGCTACCATCAAAATTGATGTAGATTTGTTGATGGTAGCTTGGGCCTAGGGCCAAGTTGGATTCTCTTGTTGTGTGGTAGCTTGGTCCAAGTGTCACTCTAGATTCTCTTGTGTTCCCTAGGGCCATTCTCTCAAGATTGCATGGTAGAATGACCCTAGGGCCATTCATGCAAGCACAATATACTTTAGAATGGTCCTAGGGCCATATGGACATCAAGGTAAAGGTATGATGTACTTCATTATAATTCATGTGTGCATCCCTTGGGCTCGGCGGGGGGTGGTCGGGTGGATGAGTTTATGCCTGATTTATGCATGATTTGTGCATGTTTACATAACAATTATCTAGAGAGATCTTAGGGTTTTAACAATTACGAGCCCTAATATTTTAGCTAAATAATTACTAAAGAGAATAATGCCAAAAAACACTTAACCAATTCATATAACACAAATTAAACATAGTACACCACACTTAACCAATTCACATAATTTAAAGTTGTTAAGAACATAAATTCATTAAGAGACTTTCTTCTTCTATTCAAATCAAAGGAGCCCCCTTCGAGTAGGATGAACTCTGACTTATGATCCATTCCAACAAAATATGACAAAATAGACACTAAAGTTTAAGAGAACTCTTATCACAAGGATTTAATATTGTCATGAACATAAACTTTAACGCTTTATTAAGAGAAAAGTTAAATACATTAGAAAATATCTTGAGATACTAGGAGTAATGTAACATAATGATTTCCCTCCTTTGGAAAAACGCCTTACAAACACTATCAGTGAGGGTTACGCCTATACATTTCTTTGCTTATAGTTCTAAACTTCCATGTACTACATTGGTTCAAAGTTCCTGATCCTATGCAAGCTATTATCATTTTGAGAACACCTCTTTGGTTAATTCATAAGCCTAGAAAAACCTGCACAAAACAAGTTGCTTGAGTTAGAACACATATACATTATATTCTATTGTCTCTTGTGGTGGAAATTTCAAATAGAGTGGTACCTTTGTGTTACTTATTGATATTCAAGAGACTATAATCGTTTAGCAATTTATTAATAAAATCCTTCATAGACTGAGCTTTCATGATAGTTCCTCCTTTGCAACCCAACATTTTAGTTAGTGAAATCAATTGTGGTGCCTTCATGCTTGAAATGTGTGGACGTTCTTTTAGCAAGATATCTCGTATTTCATCTTTTGTGGGTTCATATGAACTATGGCCTGAGGTTTTGCATACTCCTTGCACCAATCTTAGCTCCTTTATCACCTCTTTGACCACTGGTATCATCCCAATTTGCTTCTTCATAACCCTCAAAAATGTCCTATAATTGCTTTGCAAGAGGAAGTTTATCTATGTTGAATCTTAATTGTGTCCATTTCACATTATACTCTTTTCAATAATTAATAACACCACTAACAAGGTTAAAAAATTCATGGTCATTCAACATTGGGAGCTGCATAATGATTAGAGTCAATCACTCTACGTACATCCTCAGCATCAAGAATGTTGTCATTCTTCTTATCTATATCAAACTTGAATGGGAAGATGCAATTACTAGTGGGAGTAACACATCCTTTATATGGAGAGTCGTCAACAAGAACGGTCCTCCTGGGATCACATTCAAAGGATTTAGACATTCTCTCCAATGGCTTAAACATTGCCTCGACACCTGGACTATCTGGCCTAAATAGTTTCTTTTTCTCATAAGTGTAATAAGCCTGTTGACCCCAAATGGCAAAAAAGGAAGTATTTTCCTTGCTTTTTTTTGCAAATCTCTCACCATTAGAATAACATTATTCTCCATTGTCATTGACCAGATCTCAACATTACATCTTTCAAAAAGGGTCTGTAAAACAATTATACATCTAGGTCAGAGTATAAAATATCTATTTGGACCATACATAGTGGATTGATGCAATGTTGATGGTTGAATACAACACTTTAATAACAATCCATTCAAATCCAACACCACTGTCATGTGCATGTTAGAGTTGCCTCCTTAGGTCCATTCTTTCAAGCACATTGTGCATGGTAGAGTGGCCTTAGGGCCATTATAAAGCACATTCTGCTTCCAAAAATGGCCCTAGGGACATTCTCTACTCTCTTGTGTCAACTGTTGGGGTGAATTCTAGAATGGTCTTAGGGCCAATATCTACATGTGCATGCATAAAACATCAACATTTTGAATGGTAGAGTGGCCTCGAGGCCATTCTACCTTTACAATGTGCTTGAAAGAATGGCCCTAGGGCTGTTCTCACAACAATCCATGATGTGCTTGAAATAATGGCCCTAGGGCCGTTCAACAATCCATGATGTGCTTTTAGAGTGCCCCTAGGGCCATTTCAAATCACATTGTGGATGGTAGAATGGCCCTAGGTCCATTCTCCACCCTCTTGTGTCAACATCTAGTTAATTCTAGAATGGTCCTAGGACCATTCTCTACATGTGCATGCAGAAATGATCAACAAAGATTTTTCTCACACCTCTACTTTTTTTCACACCTCTACTTTTTTTCAAAGCAATATCTTTGAAATAAACAATTTACATTTGAAACCATAATAGAACATACCATATAAAAGGGATAAATATGAAAACATACGATAATAATTTATTCTTTTAATTATCAATGTAGAATGTACATAGTGTTAGAGAAAATCATAGTTAGCAAATAGTTCCTGCTCGACATGAATGTCACATAAGGTTCCAACACATATGTAGCCATACTCAGCTGAATTAACATTATCTATACACCAAAGTGGTAATTTTGGGACAAGAGTGAAACATACATTTGGTCTCATCTTCGTGCCTTGAGATCTATTTATATATCTTGCCACATTTCTATACTCTACATTACCAACAATATACACCATATCATCTGGACTATCTACCTTGGGACCCTCTTGAAATGTACTTCAAAGCCATAGGATACACCTTGCACAACTCCTTCCAATCATTGCTACAATACTTATCTCCTCCATAGAGTGGAGAATAGTTACACCCCTTGTGGTGAGAGGAGTGTGCACAAATAGCTCCTTGTATAGTTGATGTATGGACTATAAATGCTACACTATTGATCTCAAACATCTCACCAATTGGAATAGGGAATATGAGGGTACCAAGAGGATCATCCTTTCTCACATATCGTGCAACACATGTATTTAATAGACCTATTTGATTGCTTGGGGTTGTAAAAACAAGCAGTCTAAGTGTTGTTAGAGATATACAACAACAAATGCCATGTAATCGATGCTACACCATACCCCTGCTACTAATGCTATCAAATCAAAATAAAAACATATTAAAAAGTACATTCTATACCCCCAACCTACCTATTTGGAAGTATGGCCCTAGGGCCATTCTCTACCCCCTGCATGCCCATTTGGCAAAATGGCCCTACGGCCATTCTATACCTCTTATACCAAAATAGGTGAATGTTAGAATTTTCTTAGGGATATACTCTACTCGTGCATACATAAATTGTCAAGATTATGCATGGTAGGGATATTCTTGCAAGAACAATGTGATTTAGCATGGCCCCAGGACCATTCTACCATGCACAATGTGCAATAAAGAATCGCCATAGGGCCATTCTAAAGCACATTATGGATGGTAAGCTAGCCTAAAGCTCACTATGCATGAAGGAACCAAGGTCATGTTAGAAATGCCCTAGGGTCATTCTATAACCCTTTCTTTCAACTATTGGTGCATGCCGCCAAAATGGTCCCAGGGCCATTCTCTATGCCCTGCATGCATGGAATATCAAGATTATGCACAGTAGAATGGCCTTGGAACCATTCTAGGTCCATTCTACTATGCACAATATGTTAGAAATAATGCCCCTAACACCATTCTTTAGCACAATGTGCATTGAATAATGGCCCTAGGATCATTATGTAACCTTGTTTCGACTATTGGTGCAAGTTAGAAGGGTTAATTATAAAGCTTATTGTGCATAGAAAAATGTCCCTCGGGCCATTCTATAATCCCTAGAGCATGTTAGAATGGTCCGAAGGTCTTTCTCTACCCTCAAATGCTAAAATGTGAATGTAAACATTTTTGTGGCCCCATCTTATACGATGGTCCTAGGGCCCCATCTTATACAATGGTCCTAGGGCCATTCTCTACCCTATGCAAGAACAATATATAAAGAATGTGCTGGGTAGATAGGCCCAAGGGCCATTCTATAACATCAAAAATCATCTATAGGTGCATGGTATAAAAAAGTCTTAGTGCCAAATAAGAGAGTAGTTATTAAGAGGGAGGAGCAATGTTCACAAAAACACATATTTTACAACCAATTTAAAAACCTTTGGTTTTAACTATGCTAAGGTTTTTCAATTAGATGAATAATTCAAAACTTTTTAAAAAAAAATTTACACTAATTTTTTTTAACTTGAGTATCAACCATTTTTAAAAGTTATTTTCCAATATCTACCATTCGCTTTGCATCTCAAAACGTAAACATTCAAAAAGTTTGCATTTCAAAAAGTAAACATTCAAAAAGTTTATATGACAAATATAAACAACCAAAGAGTTATTTATTAATATCAAAATTTCACTCATACAAAAGTAAACTTCTCGCTCATACAAAGGCATTTGACATCCTTTAAGGTAAGGCTTCATAGAGTGGTTAATCTACTATGGATAAGCAAAAAGATAACATTCTTCCATGATAGCTTTCAATAGGCAAAGTAAAGTAGCAATGTCCATAAGATATGCTAAAAAGCATAGATACCATGGATACAAAATTTTGGGAAAGATTAAAATACTATGTGGAACATATTTTGATACTCCATCAATTGATACCATGGATACAAAATTTTGGGAAAGATTAAAATACTATGTGGAACATATTTTGATACTCCATCAATTGACTCTCAGTATCTGCACAAAGATTAAAAAATTAATGCATTATATTATAGGTTAGTGTAAGATTATAAGATCATTTTACATTATCGTGTTCAACAATCAACAAAAAGGATTTGATTTTCTTCCAACTTCATGGTCAAAAAACCGATATCCTGCATAAAGAAAAAAGTAAGAATATACAAATATTGTCAAAAAAACCCAATGTTAATCTTGCTCCAATAATACTCACTAGTATTGTGTAGTTTCATAGATATGCCTTGATGTTTTACAAGCATTCCTCCATGCCTCCATAGCTTCAACAATATTAAAATCTTCCACATTTAGACCCTCAATTGATATATGCAACAATGATTCCAAACTTCTTGTCTCAAGTTTGTTTCTTAAATGTGCTTTGATTGTTGGAATTAGGGTTGCAGGAAAGCACACAAAGCTTGGAGAAGAAGAAGCAAGAATGCACACAACACAAAAAGTATTAGATTGTGTCAATGTACAAAAGATAAGTTAGCCCTAGAAGGATGGGCGTATATACAAGCCGGGGAAAAAAACCTCCTAAAGAGGGAAAAAGTGCCCCGGCAGTCCTAAGTGTGTTCACACACATCACTGCCTATATATATATGGCAACAAATCCCCCCTGGGAGTGATGGTGTGAACGAGAGTTGGCACTCATGTATAGGGGAGTGCCATGCCCGAAGTAGATCAGTCCACAAAGGGGAGCAAGCCCAAAGCTTTGCGGAAAGCTTCGAACTTCTCACGAGGAAGCGCCTTTGTGAAAAGATCGGCGAGGTTGTTCTGTGTTGGCACATAGGCCAAGCTGATCTCTCCTGCTGAGAGTCTCTCCCCGACATAGTGATAATGCACCTCAATGTGCTTTGTGCGAGCATGAAAAACTGGGTTTCTCGCAACTGCCAATGCGCTCTGACTGTCAGTGAAGATAGAGGTGGCAGACTCCTGTCCAACACCCAAGTCAGCCAGCCGTCTGAGCCACACACACTCAACCGTAGCTGTGAAAGCTGCCCTGTACTCAGCTTCACAACTAGAAGTGGCCACAGTAGGTTGCTTCTTGCTCAACCAAGATATGCATGAGCTACCGAGCATGAAACAAAAACCACTTGTGTGGACACTCTTGTGTCATAGCAACCAGCCCAATCTGAGTCCGAAAAAGCATGTAAATCTGGCGGCAACGATTCCCCCTTGGGATAAAACAACCCAAGATGTATGGTGCCACTCAAGTAGCGAAAGATGCGTTTAACTGCCTTCCAATGCTGAGACCCTGGGCTATGCATAAACCTGCTCACCTGTGAGACTGCAAACTGAATGTTCGGCCTTGTAATGCATACATAAATGAGGCAACCAATAGCTGTCTGATAGAGTGTGACATCAAAGTGATCTCCAGCATCATGAAGACTCAACTTCAAACCTGTCTCCATTGGAGTAGCAATAGGCTTGCAGTCTTCAAGGCCAAATCTCTGCCGCAACAATGTCTCAATATACTTTGTCTGACACAAAGCAATACCTCCATCACACTGCTTAAATTGTATCCCCAAATAATGATGCAAATGCCCCAAATCTGACATCTCAAAAGAGGCATTCAAATCAGCCTTAAAATCACCAATATGACTCTCATTTGGTCCTGTGAGCAGCATGTCATCGACATAGAGAGCAATGATTAGATGTACACCATCGACACGTTTAACATACAAAGTGCTTTCTGTTGGACTATTCTGAAACCCATGTGCAGTCAAATATGCATGTATCTTTTCATACCAAGCTCGTGGAGCTTGCTTTAAACCATATAAAGCCTTTTTTAACCTGCACACTTTGTTTTCCTGCCCTCTTTGAACAAAACCACGAGGCTGCGATACATACACCTCCTCATGTAAATCTCCATTCAAGAACGCAGTCTTTATGTCCAGCTGATGTACATTCCAACCATTATGAGCTGCCAATGCACAAATGCTACGAATGGTAGTCATACGACAAGTGGGAGCAAAGGTCTCATCAAAATCAATGCCCTTTTCTTGAGCATAACCCTTTGCAACAAGTCTAGCCTTATAGCGATCAACACTGCCATTTGGCTTTCGTTTTAACTTAAAAATCCACTTACATCCAATGGTCTTTTTACCAATAGGCAAATCACACAAAGACCATGTACCATTCTTCATTATAGCATCATATTCACTTTGCATTGCAGCCAACCAATTTTCTGAATTTTGTGCCTCATCAAATGAAAGAGGTTCTTCTCTTCACACATACTAGACACAGCCAAAGCATAACAATCTGATGCATAAGAGGCATGCTGAAAACCTGAACGAGTACGACTAGTAATAGGTGCATCAATCTTACTATCACGCAAGGTTTGCACCAGCCATTTAGGCATACCTCTAGCCTGCTCATTTTCAGCCCTATCCTCATGAATTACATCCTGTAAATCTGCATCAGAAATAGGCTGATCTATGATGTCGTTTGAAATCTGCGTAGGCTGAATATTTGCCTCATTAGGACTTACATTTGAATTCCCACCTGTAAAGAGAGGCAACAACGTATCAAATACATCCCGTGAGCTCACACCTGTCTCTTTGGTACATGATAACAAGGGCTGCACAGCATCTTCCACAAAAACAACATCTCGACTAATCAAGATACGCTTTGACTGTGGATGATACAATCTGTAACCCTTGCTCTCAGCACTGTAACCAACAAAAATGCATTTGACAGCCTTATCATCCAATTTTCTGCATTGTTGCACAGGCACTAAAGCATAGGCCAAGCAACCAAAGACACGCAAGTGACCAATAGAAGGTTTCCTGCCATGCCAAGCTTCATATGGAGTAATAGACTGCAAGGCCTTAGTGGGACACCTGTTGAGTACATATGCAGCACACATGACAGCCTCAAGCCAAAACGCATGTGGCAAAGCTTGGCTCTTGACCATACATCGTGCCATCTCCATAAGTGACCTGTTCTTCCTCTCAGCAACACCATTTTGCTGAGGGGTATACGGCACTGTACATTGGTGTTTTATCCCACGACTAGCCAGAAATGCATCAAACTCTTTAGACATGTACTCCCCCCCTCGATCAGTACGGAGGGTGCCCACAGTACAATTGGATACATTTTCAACCATAAGAAAAAACTGTTTGAAGCACAAAAACACTTCGGACTTTGCCTTTAGTGGATATACCCATGCATGCCTTGAGTAATCATCAATGAAAGTCACGAAGTACAAGTGTTTACCAAATGACGGAGTTTGCATAGGCCCACATACATCACTATGTACAAGTTGCAATTTGCGAGTGGCCCGCACAGAACCATCCTTTGGAAATGCAGAACGCTGCATTTTGCCCAAAATACAACCTAACACCATATTGGAAAATATGAGAATTTCCCACAAGTTTGGGACACGTGGTCAAAAGTTTGGATTAACCACACCACTAATCCAAAATGAGTGCTTTATAGCTCTTTAGATTCCATTTTTCAAGCGCTTTCCAATGATAGGTCATATGATAGGGTTTTGAGAAACTTACAAATATGTTATCCATGTCCCCTTTTTTAAGTATTCAAAAATGGGAATTGGGAAATTTCCAAATTCACTAATATGGTGTTGCCTTCACAAACATGTTTTAATGGTGCCTCAAGAGGGGGCAATGAAGCAACCATATCAAATTTCTGCAAACGCAGCAAACTAGCAAAGTTCAGATGACCAAAACGAGCATGCCATAGTTTTGCATCTGAAATGCCTTTTCATCAGAAACTGCATTTGCTGAATCTTCCACACACTTGTCATAAGAATTGAGCCTATACAGCCCACGAAACAAGGTGCCAGATACAATAATCGTATCACCAGAAGTCAAATCATGAACAGTACATCTGTCATCCACAAATTTGACTACAAGTCCAAGTCTAGCAAGCGCAGAGACAGACAATAGATTCTTCTTTATCCCTGGCACATACAAAGCATCTGAAAGTGTGAAAGTGCTACCATTTGCAGCCGTAAGCATAATTTTACCAATGCCCTTCACTGGGTAAGAAGCATTATTGGCACATGTGACAGTATTCCCATTAGGGACAGCCTCAAGAGAAGTGAACATATCACGATGCGAGGTAATATGCTTTGTAGCACCACTGTCAAAATACCAAACATGAGAGTCAACAGAAACTGCCAAACATGCATCATGTATAGATGGGTCATACTGGCAATACACGCTAAACGCCCATTCTGTATCCTGCACAACATTTGCAGAATCTGCATTTGTAGAAGCATCCGCTATTGTGGCTGCATTTGACTCTTTCTTCTTTGCCTCTTTAGCCTTTAGCTTAGGGCAATTCTTAATGACATGATCATTTGCCTTACAATAGTTGCACCACCTGGTCTTTTTCTTGCCTTTATCAAGAGCCTTCTCAGACTTATTGTTGCTACCTATGGAAGGAGAAGAAGTTGCAGACCTACTAATAGGAGAAGAAACAGTGGAAGGGACTGCCTTACCACTTCTTCTCTGCTGTTGGTGGGCAGCAATAAATGCTTGATCAACTGCACGTTGCCTGGCCCTGTTTTGCCTGGACTGCGCTTCTTGCAAGAGCTTGTTGACTAAAGTATCATACTTGACAGCATCAGGTCTGTCCTCATTAAGAAGTCTCCACGTGAAAGCAAAAGTCTGATATGTCTCAGGTAAAGCATCAAGAACAGTCTACACAAGAGAATGATCAGGAATAATCTCACCTGCAGAAATCAACTGTTCTTTGAGATCTTTAATCTCAGCAAGAAAAACATTCATGTCATCATCTTCTTGCATAATCTTCAATTCTAGCTCTTTATGCAGGTAAGCGATTTTTGCCTCGTTCGACCTGCATACAAACCAGCTAGAATATCCCAAGCTTGTTTTGCTGTTTTAGCTGAACGAATATGTGGGGTGATGTTATGTTTGACAGAAAGTGCAATCAAGGCATGAGCCTGCGCATCTTTACCTTCCCAACGAGCTTGTTCAGCAGTGGGTAAAACAGCAGCAATAGTAGAGCTGCTAAAACCTGCAACATCCTCAACAGATCCTACATCCACAGAACCTGGACGTACATCTGTACCCTGCATAATGTTCCACACTCCTTTTGCAACCAAAACATGCTGCATCATGTATGCCCAAAGTGGGTAGTTGCTGTCTCCATCCAGTTTGTCTCAGCAGACAACATGCGAAATACATCATTGCTGTTATCAGCCATGGCCACTGACTGAAACTGATGCAAAAGCTACCTGTAATGAAGCAAAGACTGAACAAAAGACAACTTGTGCTATGTAGCACGGTCCACAATAGAACACGTATGCCTGTTTTGCAGAAAATTGCACTGTCAAAATTTCTGCACACCTGTGCAGAACTTGAAATGCAAAAACGGAGCCCGAAACGACCTTAGATGCAAATTCTGAGAACGCAAAAGCCCTGCGGGTTTTTTTGCAGAGTATAGGGACCTGCAAGCGCTCGTGAAAACTCACCTCAATCGGAGAACGTGAGTCGGAGGGTGCTGGCGGCGTAGCCCTGGGAGCCGATGCCTGCTCTGATACCAATTGTTGGAATTAGGGTTGCAGGAAAGCACACAAAGCTTGGAGAAGAAGAAGCAAGAATGCACACAACACAAAAAGTATTAGATTGTGTCAATGTACAAAAGATAAGTCCTAGAAGGATGGGCGTATATACAAGCCGGGGGAAAAAAACCTCCTAAAGAGGGAAAAAGTGCCCCGGCGGTCCTAAGTGTGTTCACACACATCATTGCCTATATATATATGGCAACATTGATGTTATTTTGTGTAGAAAAACCCCTTTCACAAATTGCCATACTGGAGCACTGGATCATGGCAATTTGACTCAAGCACAATAAGTTTGCATATTTTTCCTAAGTGTGTTCACACACATCACTGCCTATATATATATGGCAACATTGATGTTATTTTGTGTAGAAAAACCCCTTTCACAAATTGCCATACTGGAGCACTGGATCATGGCAATTTGACTCAAGCACAATAAGTTTGCATATTTTTCCTTAAGCAAAGTATTCCAACTTATGCATGTCCAAGTTTCACACAAAGGGAGATTTTTCCAATCCAAAGCTTCTTGCACTTTGAACACTTGAAATTCTTTCTTTATGCATCTGTCATCCACAAGGTTCACACACATTTCTCATTAACTGTCTCTTTTGGCCATGCATAAAAGTCAACCAATGCATTCATTTCTTCAACCCCATATGCTTTCAAAAGCTTCCCACTCAGGAATGAAAATGGGCATAAAATCTTCAAGCTGGCCAAGACCTCATTGTCCACAAATCTTTGCTTTAAGGAATCCATTAGCAATGTGCAATACTCTTTTTGAAACCCTATTGCAATTAAAAGGTCAGAACCTATGGCACACCTCTCGATTTTAACTCCTTTGAAATGATTACCTTTGATGGATGCTCTAAGTGCCACAAGTTGACCATTCTTTGATCCATATTCGGAGATCAAGGGAAACCCCTTGCTATCATGCTGCCATGCATTCATGTCAATCAAAGGATCCACAATGAATTCGAGTTCCATAGCACCAATTGTTGTAGTTACCAAACTAGAAACTGGTGTGATATCAACAAAATCATTTTGAAAAGTAAGACTTAAGTGTGTAACATGCTCTAGAAAGTTGCAGAGAAAGTGCAAACAATATATGAACTCAAATGTGCATACTCTCTAAAAAAGAGAAAAGTTCTTAACCTTGAGAAATTCTAGCAAAGGCTCCAAAACCTCAATTGTAGTACACATCACCCTATGCCGAGTTAGCCAATGAACTTTATGAATACCCTTCATATGCAATGTAGGGCAATCAAACTCTTCTTCCAATTTTACTAATTTGGCAATACGAGTGAGACTTTTTTTTAAGAATGAGCCGACATCATTCAAAGTTGCATCAATTTTATGAGCATAATCACTATGCTTTGTTGCATCTCCTGCACATAAATGGGTTCTTTGTGCTGCACAATGGATAGACGTGAGATATGGACTTGATTTCTTTAAAAGTGTTGCAAGGCCATTATCCTTACCAACCATGACAGACGCCCCGTCTGACCCAAGCTAACAAATTTTGACACATCTATTTCATACAATTTGAAGAAAGCATCCAACAAAGCATACAATCCTTTGGCTATTTTATCTTCAACCTCCAACAAACACAGAAAAGATGCATGTGGTTCATGACAATACATATAGCTACCATAAACTATCAAGTGCTCTGCATCTGAAATATCTGTAGACTCGTCCGCATAGATGCCAAACACAGGGCTTTGCTTTAGCCTGTAAATTGTTTCCTTTTTTATAGAATCTGCCATAAAACCAACAAAAACTGCAACAGTCTTATTATTGTTATAAAGTTGCTATGGCACACTAGGAGCCCCACAACATCGAAGCAATTCTAACAAGTACGGGTGCTTCAAAAAAGAAATGTCATGCTTTGCCAAGAAATATGCAACTCGAAAAACGCATGCAACACTTTCTTCAACATTCCTCATTTGTTTTTTCATACCTTCTTCCAAGGCTTTTTGAGCATGTCCTTGAGCATATGCAGCAAACTTATGTGTTCTAGAATCAGCATGTTGTTTAATGGCACTCAGTTGTACATTGATTGAACCATTAGTCCCATATTCACTCCTGCTATTTTTTTGCTTTTGACAAATAGTGCAAAACACTCTTCCACTTTGTCTATCAAAATAAGCCCACTAAAAAACAACCCCCCATGCTTCTATCCAACTTCTCCTTGCTTTTCGGATTCTAATTTCCTCTTCTGCACTCACATTTTCATTAATCTCTTCTTCCACTTCATCAGTATTAACACTACTGACACTTTTTTTTAACGTTTGAATGAAAGCTTAGGGGTTTTTGTGAACCCAGCATTAAGGAGTGTTTTCTGTTTACCATGCATGATTCCTCACCAATATTCAAGTTCCAAAAATATTACAATATTCAAGTTCCAATATTCAGCTGCTAAATATCATCAAACCTTCCCTCTTATTACCGGTAAGTATCATCAAAAATTCCATTCAAACCATAACAACATCAAAGTCTTGCACATCACATACATCTATTAGAATCCACAATCTGCAAAAGGCATGTACACAATGCACACATTATCAACGTTATCAACAATCATGCATCAAGATACCATGTGGATCATTAGTAGTTACTAGTAGTTAATGTCAAATGGACCTACCGGTCCAAACTTAAAAAAATATATTAACTGTAGAATGGACTCCAAAGCGCTGGCCGTGGGCACCACGAGTAGACGCCAGACCACAAGAAGATGACTGCGAGACGAGAAGATGACTGCAATTACTAGTAGGAGAAATGTAAACAGGCGGGTGGCGGAGGGCAACGATGAGTTAGCACACTAGGCGGCTGGCAAAACTAGTGGAAGGCATTGATTTGCACAGAGGGGAGTCAGAGGCACGTGGCGGACGTCGTCGGAGCACACCACACAAGTGGCGGAGAGTGTTATCTGCACAGAGGGGTGGCAGAGCACACCACGCAGGTGGCGGAGAGTGTTATCTACACAGGATGCAGAGCGGTAGAATACACATTTTCGAATACACACTACGCTGTAGCAGAGAGAGATCCCGACCATAGAGGGGTCGAATGCATAGGGTTCCCTTAAAGACTAATTTTTTATTTTCAAAGAAAAAAATTTAAAATTTTCGTTATCCTAACAATTAAAGTCAATAAAACTAATGCAAGTGAAATTAAGTAGGCTGTAGCACAACACTGTACACTGGCGGTGGGTGAGTGACCGTTGGGCAGTGGGGGCACCATGAAAACCATTAACAAAGGCTTTAAAAATTAAGGCATTATGCATACTATTAACTAATAGTAATGTAAGTGAACACATTAACTAATTCACTATTAACAAAGGCTTTATTAATTTACTATTAATTAATTAGTAAGTTAGTAATTACTAATTATTAATAACTATTATTAATTAGTAAGTTAGTAATTACTAATTATTAATAACTATTATTAATTTATTAATTAATAATTATTAATTAATATAAAAAATATATTTAGTATCGATTCAAAAATTGTAAGAATTATATTAACAATTTAAAGCTCTTTGAAGCTTGAATATTTGACATTTTTAAATGTTCAAAATTTTAAATAAAGGTCAAATAATTATATACCTCTAAAAATTACAATTCATCAAAACCTTTATATTTTTCAAGTTAAATCTCAATTTTGACAATTCACATTACACTAAACCCGGGGGTTTTCCGTGAACACTGGCGGGAGGAGATTGACAAGCTATGAAAGAGTGGTTTTAAATCGAATTTCACACGAGTAGTCTTAGGACACGTGTTTAAACGTTTATGTATAAGAGAGCCTTGTGACTCGTGCCGGATTTATCGGTCATATAGAAAGTGTGCCTAGCAACACGTGCGTAAAAGGTACTGCATAGTACATACTGAACGCTTATGGCATCTCCAGCATTTGCGACAACTTATTGAATTTAATTTACTATATAAATTTTTAAGTCCGAGAAGGGGCATCGACTGGTTTCGTGGTGTAGTTGGTTATCACATCAGTCTAACACACTGAAGGTCTCCGGTTCGAACCCGGGCGAAGCCATACTTTAACGTTTTGGTAAAACTTACGTTTTTCATGTACCCTTGAAACAAGAAGGGCACGTGTAATTTATTGTGATGGTTTGTCGTGTAACCTTTGATATTACTAGTCCTCCAAGAAGGGCACCTCTAATTTATTAGATTAGTTGTGATGGTTTGTTGAGTAACCTTTGATATTACTAGTCGTCCAACCTGTGCGGACCCAAGAGGTTTGGATACCATAGAGTAGGCCAATGTGAAGCCTATTTTTGGCAGACTTTAAAGAAAGCATAAAAATTGGCATACTTGTATATCAAACTTTAAAGAAAGCATCAAAATTGACATACTTGTATATATCAAGGCACCATGCTTTGCAATAGTAAGACGTGGCATGACCGAGGTTTAGATACCACAGAGTAGGCCAATTTGAAGCCTATTTTTGGCAGACTTTAAAGAAAGCATAAAAATTGGCATACTTGTATATCAAACTTTAAGAAAGCATCAAAATTGACATACTTGTATATATCAAGGCACCATGCTTTGCAATAGTAAGACGTGGCATGACCCATCTCTGAGACGGGATGTAGCCATCTAATGAAACATAAAATTAAAAATAAACTCCCAAGCTTCCACCAAATCTATTTAAATATAACATCATAAGGATCCCCCCTAAGCAATGGAGTAAACAGAATATCTCAGTGATCTCATAGAGAACATGCTTATTTACATACTCCCATTCTTTATTCGAGCTTGAGAGACAGGGAGGGAGGAGTGGGGGAACAAAATGTCTTTGTGCTTTTATCATGGTGTGTTTTGAAAAGTACAAAACCCCAACTTTGTGCTTTTATCATAGTGTATTTTGAAATCAAGTGACCAAAGTAGAAACCCCCAACTTTGTGTCATAATGCTAGGAAGCTTTGGCCCAAAATCATTTGTCTTGAGCTTAAGTTCATGTTATGAAGTGATCAAAGTAGAAGGCCCCTAACTTTATGTCACAACATCACATAGATTTGGCCCAAAACTGTTTTGTGTTAAGATAAAGGTCATGTTGCAATTCAAAGCAAGGAATGTTGAATAGGTATTAGCCCTTCTACACATGCTTTGGTGCAAGTTGTAGTATAATGTTTAACGTAGTTCAATGAGCATGCCAAGCATCACTTTTAGAAACCTTTGCCAAAAAGGCATATGCTTTAAGATATGAGAATAAGATCTCCCTCCTCTTATACTTAGCCCCTTAAAGTTATGAGTAGACCAAGCAAGTACATTATGTCCACCCCTTGAACCATGACTATCACTCTGATAGCTAAAAGACACACCTCAAGCTGGAGTAATCACACACTAAAGAAATTGACTACAAACCTTTAAGGCAGCTCACAACCAAGGTAGGGCATCTATTCAACTCAAACACTTTGGAGACATGAGCTATGTTTCCCATTTGCACACTCATGATGACACTCAATTTTAAATGAGAATTGAGTAAAATATATGCAAAGCACCCATATGTATCCCCACAAATCCTTAACATTCAAAATGTTAATTTTGCGTGGCTTAGGAGTGTGTTTGTACCAAGTTTTGTACGAAGTGGAGATAAGTGGAGCCTTGTGGCTCAATTATACAAAATTAAGCAAGAGGAGCATGAGTCTATGAGAGATTATATCTCACGTCTTAAAAAAACCTGAACTCAAGGTGTAAGCCTAGGGAAAGGTTAATAGATGAGCAATTATTGCCATGCTTCCATAAGAGAGTAAGAGACATGAGGATGCATGGCTACTTGTTGTTGGCTAAGCCAACATTTCTTGATTATTGTTGCAAATTAGCCATATATGACGTTAGATGATCTAAGCACTATGATTCTAAATAAGATAAAGCAAAAGGAGGTGAGGAATATTCCCACGAACCAACATCTATATCCCCGATGAGAGTTGATATGGTGCTCAATATTTCGACAAAATCACACGAGCACTGAGTGTCCTCCTCAATTGAGGCCTTGCCCCCGTTGATGTAGTGTGAACATTTTATGTGACTTGGGAACCATGATACAAGTATGTGTAGAGGTGCCCACGTTAAACACAACAACTACAAGTACCTCAGTTGCCTTCTACATGGCAACAATTAGCTTTGCCTGCACCTCTTGGGCAAGAGCATGCTCTTGTCAAACATGACAAACCAAATGAGGGCAATATATAGAGTACCCAACGTGCCTATATCGCCACCTGTGTCCTACCACCACAACCACCAAAACCTCTCATAATGCCAATTAATCAAATGATCATTGAAGAGGTGCGAGAAGAAGGAGAATATGCATGAGAACCTCAGCAAACCATGGAGAAGTTAGATGACAATTGGGAGGTAACCGTAGAGTATTTTTTAATGCAAGGGAACACACTAGTGCTAATGTTCTAGGTGGTAGTGCAATGGAAGGGAAAGGAGATAAATGCCACAACAAGGAGAGCATGCTATACAATGCTATCACTGCCAACAAGGACCTCACCATGTGGCTAAGTGTCCTCACAAGGTCAATGTAACAAACCTGTAAAATACTCAAGTCAGCACACCCAAGATTGAGTAAAATGCAAAATTGGCCATCTAATCCAGGATTGTCCTTATAGAGGCACTGGAGAGTCTTCAACAACCACTAATCCAACCATGGGACTCCGAATGATTGGGGTGCAATCGAGGGTGGTGGCAACACCGCTTAATGTCATGACTCGTGCATAAGCACTAAAGACCCCATAAAATAATGGAGAGCCTTTATCTAAATCTTCTACTTGTATGACAAGAAAAAGAAGGGAAAAGAAGGTGGGACAAGGAGATTTTACAGTGGTGGTGATTCAGGATGATACAATCTTCATTACCATGGACCTAACCTCGCAGGGGGAAGAGACATTAATTACTCTGTTAAAAGAGTTCAAGGACTGCTTCACTTAGAACCATAAGAACATGAAGGGAGTTATGTGAGAAGTGGTTCAACACACCATTCCCATCATGGAAGGTTCAAGACCAATTAAGCAATGCCCTTACCAAATGAATCCAAAATACTTAGTGATTGTTAAGGAGAAAATTGACAAAATCATTGTTGTAGATTTTATTTACAAGATTGAGCACATTGAATGGGTATCACCAATTGTGATTGTACCTAAGAAAAATGGAAAGCTTCGCGCGTGTGTCAATTTGAAGAAAGTGAATGCAGCAACCCACAGGGATCAATACCCATTACCACATGGAGCATGTTTTGGAAAGAGTGGCTAGGGTTGAAGCTTACAGTTTCCTAGATGGATGCTCAGGATACAACTAGGTATCCAATACTCCAAAGCCCCAACATAAAACAACGTTCCACCACCACATGGGGATACAACTAGGTATCCATTGCTCCAACGCCCCAACATAAAACAACGTTCCACCACCACATGGGGATACAACCAGGTATCCATTGCTCTGGAGGAATAACATAAAATAGCATTCACCACCACATGGGGAACCTTTACGTACAAGGTCATGCTTTTTGGACTGACCAATGCTCCTCTAACTTTGTAGATCTTAATGAGCATGGATTTCAAGGATTACTTGCAAAAGTGGTTGATCCAATTATTTTTTAACAGTACCATGCAGTTATACATGCGGCTTTAGCCATGCAAGAGACACATGTATAGCCATGCCAATAGCCATGTGTATAATCGTGCCAAAAGTTGCATACTAAAAAAATACCCTTGCATGTAGCCGTAACTCTCTTACTACATCACGCGGCTATACCATCATCCTCTTGTAGTGTTTTGCATGTCTTCAATTGGGTTGCTTGTTATGTTATATTCTTTAGCGTGCCCTTCTAAAGGAACAAATTGCTTGATCAAATCTTTCTTTTCTATAGATTCACATGGAAGATATTGGAACAAGGAGTAGAGTTGTTTTCTGAATTTGGGCATGGATCTAGTTGATTGACCTTTTTGGTCCTCAACGGATGAGTCCATGGCTCTTTTATATGGATCTGTTGGTTGATCTTGCTGATCTTCAACAGAGATTCCATTTTGATTTTTATAAGTGAATATATTGCCGGGTACTATGAGCTAGGAACTATCAAAAAGGCCCCTGAGTGGACATGTGGTGAGCTTTCTGGTTGCCAATGATGCCATAGGTACACCGATGAAGGAAAAATTAGAAATTAGGATTCAACCAGATAATTTTGGAGGATTATGATCGGTGATACTATAGTTTCATTAAAAGATTGTTTTAAAGACAGCTAAATCTGTGAGAAAGGCAATTTCATATTGGGTGTGTAAGTGGTGTGACTAGTTTTAAGTTTGCGGCTAGGGGACCTGGGAACTCTTTTCCCTGGTCCGGGACAAAACCTAACCAAATTCTTAAATGGATCCCATCACTACAGTGGTTGGGCGGTTGGCTAACCCACGAGACTGGATGGGGTTAGGTTGGACTAATAGATCCCTAAATGAGACTCAATTCTGTTATGGTACGATAGATAAGTAAATCCCGGATAAAAATTATTCTATGGAAAAGAATCAATGGCTGTGCCTCTCAATGAGGAAAAAAGCTTTGGTCTCTATGATCCAAGTGCAAGTCTTTTCCTCGATCTGACTATGGGACTTACGAGTTCAGTCAGATCAGTTCAGTTAGTTAAGGCTCTTGACTACGTTAGAGTAAAAATATCCTGGAGGAATCGCCTGTGCTTTTCGGGCGAGGGAAGTTTTTCCAGGTTCGATTTTTGAAGAACCGAGGGATTAGTCTCTTGTCCGGATATACGTGGGCGAGGCTCCGAGTGAGGGACCCTGCCCCACGTAAGAAGTGCTACTTCCGATGCTAGCACCCCAGAATTCGTTGCGCGGGGGGGGATCTCTCAGCAGCTCATACGGTACCTACTCCATGCATGCTTCAACTCAACATGTCACTCACACTACACTCTCACTTTATACTGCTCACCTCTCACTCATAAGCCTATCCTCAAGAAAAGGACAAGCACATGGCAACAAGAAAATGGCAAACCCATACACAAGCCATCAACACAGCCATGAAACACACACATCCTAGGTTCACCTCATGGTAAAAGGATAGATTTTTGGAAACGAACCATCCAGGAATGGTCACAGTCCCAGCAATGACAATGTGAGCACACTGGAAGCAAACCAACAATGGGAGCCAAAAAATGAGGCAAGGAGAACTACCCTAAAAGACAAGGAGTGGGCGGAAGACATGCAAGCCTCACAAACAATAAAAGAAAAACTCTTAGGAGAGTAGAATAGTTGGGATGGGAGCTTTGGGAAGACGTGAGCCAAATGAAGCCCATCACATTGGATCAATTCTTGTCCGTTTAGTGCCAACTATCTAGAAGATAGTATCCAAGGAGGGTTTGGTGGAAAATCCATGGGTAGAGATGGAGGTTATAGGACTATGCCAATACTGAGAGAGGGTGGAAGACTATGATATAGTAGTGCCAAAAGTAACAATGAAGATGAGAGGATAGGTGATACCTCATGTAATCATAGATGGAGGATAGGTGATACTTCATGTAATTCTAGATGGAGGATCGAGAGTGAACTTACTATCAGAAATGGAGCTAGGTGATGTTGTATGAACCCTAACTGTGCAAAGCAAGTGAAGTATGAGATAGATAAGTTACCAAGAGTGGGATTCAGTTACCCCATAGATAAAGCAGAATTACTCACCCATTGTAATTTTTCCAAAGAAGAATAGAAAATTGAATGTCTACATATTAGATTAGAGAAAACTGAATGCAAACTATGCCTGACCTGTTTTCCTTACTCTTCACAAATACATTGCTAGATGAGGTAGAGCAGGACATGAGATACACTCTTTTCTAGATGGGTTCATGATGGGTACAATCAGGTCCGTATGGCTATAGAAGACCGTGAAAAGATACCGTTCATGATGGAATAGGAAGCATTTGTGTCAAACGAGATGATCTTTGTTCTTGATAATGCATGCACCGGAAACTTTCAAAAGGATGGCTCAAAAAATATTTGAACAACATTTATGAGGGTGTTTGTGATGAGGACTAAGTGGGACAAGAAGCTAAACTCTGCACTATGGGCTTTGAAGACATTATACATGAATACCATAGGATTGACACCTTAGCAGTATATGGACTATAGGTAGTAGTTCTAATGGAGTTTTTGGTATGAAGTCTCAGCGCATAATAGTTGCAGAGGATTAATATGGAGGACTTTGCTAATCATAGGTTGCAATAAGTGCTTGCGCTAGATGAAAAAAGGTTGAACAATGCATGGGTCACCAAAGTGGTGCAGAGAAGAAGGAAGCTACAAGTGGATAGAAATATCAAATTTAAAATATTTGAAGAAGGATATGTAGTCCCAATGTTCAATTTAAGAATGGGACCATATCAAGGAAAACTTAGGATAAGACGGACATGACCATATAGGATTCAGAGGAAACTTGGGATAAGAACTTTTAAGTTGGAAACATTGGATTGTTGGACATTGATGAAGTTGAGAAATGGGTGTAGGTTGAAGCCATACCCCCACAGGCTTGTTTCAAACAAGAATCCAAAAAATTCTACAAAAAAAAGGGCCATTTAAAAATGAATCTAGACAGAAAAAGGAGATGGGTTTGCCATGCCAAGCATGATTGAGAAAGTGATAATACAAAGCATGCATGAGAGATGTCTCACATCAATAAAATATCCCCTCATAATTGCCATTGTATTGTGTGTAGTCATGCAGATTCTGCACTTTATGCCAAAATCATGAGAATCCTAGCAAGGTAAGGATGGAACCTTGGGGAGAAGTGCACTAAGGATTAATGGCAAGAAAATGGAATAGACCTTTCTTGAGGTGGGTAGAAGACCCAGTTTCTTTCATTACTTCTTTAAGTTTGTTTATCACAACATCTCTCTGTAATCAAAATCTATGGATACCCTATTCGCACTATTACTGGGCAAGTTTCCTTTTCTAGTCTAAAAGCATGGTAGAACTTGAATTGCTATCATCCACCTTGCACAAACAAGAAGTTAAGCAAACCAAGTGGTTATGCAGAGGGTGGGACTAAAGGAGTTTGTAGAGAGATGCCATGGGTGGGGAGATCCAAGCCAACGTACATGCAGAGAAACAGCAAAGCCATAAAAATTAGGCACCATTGGGCTAATAGTGCGGTTCTCCTCAAAATTTGTGGTTGAGGTGTTTAGGCTAATAGAAGGGGGTATCTTCGGTGACCCAGAGCCCGAGCACCGTATGGTCAGCACCCTCTAGGATCCTTCGCAGGTCACCTAGCGCTTCACTCATAGGCCACTTCCTAGGTCCCTCATCCATCATACCGGAAGCTCATCATTTAAATCAAACCGAGGCTGGTCAAGACCTCGGCTGACCTTGCTATGCGAGACGTCCTCCGTTGACTCTCCATCAGCTATTGCAACTTTATCAGTTAGGTCTTCATGACCTCATTCACAAGACGGTCAAAATGATTCCCCAGCATTTTTAACATAAAATAGTCATTTAAAAACAGGTCATAAATATAGTTTCAACGAACTCTCATCTTTCCACATTGTTCCACATCAATCCTCATTTATTTCATATGTATTCCCATTCTCATCACATCATTTTCCATCTCATCACATCTTTCCTCATTTATCCGCATGAGCAGATCTCATCCACTCGCATCTACCCATATCCACATCATCATATTCATTCACATCACATATCATCCATTCACATCTATCCCAATTTACATCACATCCATTTCACATCACATCTCATTCACTCACATCCCGATTCACATGACATCACATCTCATTCATTCACATCCCGATTCACATCACATCACATCTATTCACGTCCATCACATTCATTTACATCACATCCATTTACATCCATCACATCACATTCATTCATATCCATCACATTCATTCATTCATATCCATCACATTCATTCTCATCACCATCCCATCACATACATTCTATCCACATTATATCACATCACTTCTATCCACATCATATCTCATTTATACACATCTCATCTCATTCATCCACATCCATCCAATCGTTCACATGTACGACTACCCACATCTATCCATACATTCATATCTATCACTTCACATCCACATATATTCATGTCGCATCACATCTCTTTACATCACATCACATTCTTTCACATACACATCCACATCCATTCTTTCACATACTCATCCACATCCATTCTTCACATACACATCCACATCCATTCTTCACATACACATTCACATCCATTCTTCACATACACATACACATACACATCCATATCCATTCTTCACATACACATTTACATCCATTTTCACATACACATTCACATCCATTCTTTCACATACATCCACATCCATTCTTCACATACACATACACATCCATTTTCACATACACATCCACATCCATTCTTTCACATACACATACACATCCATTTTCACATACACATTCACATCCATTCTTCACATACACATCCACATCCATTCACATCCCATATCATTCATTTACATCCCGATTTCCATGACATCACATCTCATTCATTCTCATCCCGTTTCACATCACATTCTTTTGAATACAAGGAGTATTTCTTGAATCAGTATCCCCAAAACTTTATGATCGAAATTCTGAATTTCATACTAGAATTCCTTGAATTCTATAACCTTGATCCACATATCAATTCGAAAGGGTCTCAAACTTAGTTTCAGATTTGGCAAGAGTTTTGAGTGTATTTTTCTAAACTGGTCACACCTTCTTTTCCTCGAAACTGACGAAAGAGTTTGGTCTTGGTCATAGTCTGATTCAAGGTTCGAGTCGGATAAGATTTTTCCTGAACTATCTTTCTCAAAAAGGTTTGGTAATTCAGTTACTATTTTACTGAATTTCTTTCTTTGAATATTCACTTAACTGATTTCTAGAATAGTTACGAATTCCAATGAGGAATAAATTAATCATTTATTTCAATATTTTGATCTCAATAGATTTCTTGAATTTTCTTTTTACAATCCGTGTGAATATAAAACGATAGAAATTTCTCTCTTAGATTATTTAATTATTCATTTATCAAATACTCATAGAATTTAAACATGGAATTTAAGAGAATTCTAATTTTGATATAGAAATTCTTTATGCATCTTTTTATGCATAAAAATCAACTTCAATGGGAACACTTTTATATATAAAAACCTTTTATGCATCTATTTATGCATAAAATCAATTTTAATAGGAATAACACTTTTAAAATAAAAAGAATTTCTTTATGCATCGATTTATGCATAAAAATCAATTTTTATAAGAATAACGCTTTTATAATTAAAAAATTCCTTTATGCATCTTTCTATGCATAAAAATCAAATTTAATAAGAATAACACTTTTATAATAAAAATTTTCTTTATGCATCTTTCTATGCATAAAAATCAAATTTAATAAGAATAACACTTTTGTAATAAAAAAAATTCCTTTATGCATCTTTCTATGCATAAAAATCAAATTTAATAAGAATAACACTTTTGTAATAAAAAAAATTCCTTTATGCATCTTTATATGCATAGAAATCAATTTTAATAAGAATAACACTTTTATAATAAAAAATTTCCTTTATGCATAGAAATCGATTTTAATAAGAATAACACTTTTATAAAAAAATTCCATTATGCATCTTTCTATGCATATAAATCAAATTTAATAATTAATACCAGTGATATCCATGCATATTCATAGGTGAATATGTACATGGAGCAATTAGAATATTTCTTTTAGATGCAAAAATGGTGGGAATTACTCTTTTGAAATAACATAAAAACAAACTTTCTTTTTCACAAAATTTTAGAAAATTTTGCCATAACCTCCTTTGTATGGCTGACCATTTCTCATTTTTATCTTTCTATAATTAACTTAATTAACCCAATTTAGAATTATAGAACTCTAATCTATACAATTTTCTAAATTCAAGAGAGTAAACAATAAGAAGAGTTTAATTAATCTCTTAGTTAATCTTTATAAGATTAAGAAAGGTTAGAATGTAAAGAAGAGAAGGGGGTGGCCTTTTCATCAAAGGCATAGCATTTGAATTTAATTCAATCATATGCAATTCATAAAAATCAAAGGCATAGCATTTGAATTTAATTCAATCATATGTAATTCATAAAAATCAAGAAAACCATAGATTTTTCATTAAAATTTATAAACAAAGTAAGAAAATTAGCTTACATGGAGCTTGTAAGCTCTCCTTTGGCTTGAGGGATTGAGGGTTCTACTATTGTTTGAAGCAATAGTGGCCACCAATTCACTTTGGAGAGGATTAGGCCAAAAATAATTGAATTATTAAAAAATTCAATGTAGATGGCTCAGGACACAGGAGTAGAGTAACAGTGCATAAACACCATTAAGCTTTTACAAAGGGGGAGGCTTCTATTTATAGGAAAAAGTGAGCCTCTAACCAAGCAAACTGATTCTAGAATTTTTCAAATCAGTTTGGTCAATTTTTGACCATTTTTGGGTCAGTTCAGCTTACTTTTTGGTGGATCTAGTTTTGAAACAGGAGAGACTCATTTTTTTGATTAAGAATTGGGGGTAATGATGAGAAAAAGGCATCTAATTCATGAGGGGAGATCCCCACACTGAGGTGTCAAAATTCAGTTTTTTAGTTCTTTTCTTTTGGTCCTTAGTCCCACTCTTCATCTTATGTGAGCATTTACTCATTTTTGGGGGGTTTTTCTTTTATTCTTCAATTTATCTTCTCCCTACATTTGGATTAATCTTATTGGTCCATAGGAACCTTAATTGGACCATAATCTAAAAATTTATGAAAATCTGGACCCTTAGGTTAAGGTCCTTTATACCTATTTTCAATTAATTCCAATTGCACATTGGAAAGTCTTTTTTGAATTTTTGTTTCAGGGGAAACCATTTTAGACACTAGGACGATTTTTATATCCAAAAATATCTCAATTTTGAATTACATCCCTCTAGACATTTTCTCTCTCTCTCTCCAGGTCAAAACAGGGTAAAACAGGATCTTTCTTTTATTTCAGAGAGGGGAATAATTATAAGATCAGAAGGGGAGGTTCTTACACCTGCATACCTCAAAAGCTAGAGGGAGGAATCTTACAGCTGCCATCAGATCTCCACATAAGTTGGTTTCTCCATTAGCTCTGCAAGCCCTAGGGGTTCTCCCTATGGAAAAACAAGGGGGTTCTGATTCGGGTACCCCCAAACCCCCTCCTAAACCATCATCACAGAAACCTAGGCAAGATCCTCATATTAAATCCCATCAGAATGAAGAGGCCTCATCTTCCTAGGAGCTTCCATCATCTTAGGGTATGCAGGGAGCCTAGCGGATTCCACTCGCGAGAACATGTATTTTCTAACGGGTAATCGACATGCAAGATTTTCTCTGCATGAGCAAAACGTGGCACCCATTTCCTTTTTGGGAAGGGATAACCCGTACTTTGATTGTCTCCACCCGTTTTCAGGTCCCTCGCTTGGATTCACAACCTCCTTCAACCCAAGATATGGCGCACCAAATGGCTTCAACCAAGGAGTCGGAGCAGGAGGGGCCATCAAAGGGTCCTCAAAAGAGCATTAAAAAAACCCTCTTCCTGGAGGAGGAGGAAGGAATTAGTAAGTGGGTGAACGAGGTGCTGGCTTGAGTGGGCCGCCAGGGCAAGATCCTAGAGCTCCAGTCGTAGGCAATGAGGATGGAGGCAGCTTCTCTATGGGCGGGCAAAATCAGCAACCTCGAACTAGTAAGAAAATCCCTGTCTCATTACTTGAGGAGTTGGTTAATGAGTGGAATCTTTCTTACCATGCAAGGACTTTGGTAGGATTATGCTTTGGGCCAAGACCCCCTTTGGAAACCTTGCGAACATGGATTCACAATAACTAGACCCTCAAAGGTTGGGTGGTAGAACAGATACAGTTTTTACCAAATAAATACTAGTGTTTTTTGTTCAACAAAAGGCCCTAAATGTCCTGGGCGCTGTGGTCCCCCAACTTGTGAAATTAATCATCAAAAAATTGGAATCAAAATGTTAGTTAAAGACCCTCCAGAATGGCTAACTGATCAGGGTTGTAAAGTAATCAAAGATGGACAAATCTTTAGATTTCTTGGAATCCCTATGGGATTTCATGTTACTATGAAACAGAGATGTCAGTGGGTTATGGGGAAAGTGAAAGCAAAGTTTGATAGATGGAAAGGGTTTCATAAAATTTAGCAAGAAGATGCCTGATTCTCAAACACCTACTCATCCCAACAACTGTCTACTTCCTTTCTTGCTGGAAGCCATATCAGAGTAACATCAAAGGGCTTCAAACCCTCTACAGAAATTTCATGTGGGGTTGGGAGATGCTGACAACTATAAAATACCAAAAGTGGCTTGGACATATTGCACTGCCAAAAACAAGGGGGGAATGGGTATCCCAAATGTGGAGGATTTGGCACATAATGGTAGAAAAATGGATTATAAGGAGCCTTATGCAGCCTAAAATGGACTGGAAAATTATAATGCACAAGAAATTGGGTGGACATAAACTGTCCAAAATGCCTCAAAGTAAGAACATTATAGTCCTCCCCTTATTCTTTAGTCCAATCCAAATTAAACCTACAAGATCCGATCTTGTCAAAAGCATATGGAGTTTATGTGGAACAGAGTTAGAGAGATGATTTGCCTTACCAAGGATGAAAGAAAATCTACTAATCTCCTTCACCTAGACTCTATCTGATTTTCATTATATCTAGAAAATTGTATGGAAGAACACAACCTGAGGAGAGCACACAAACTGTCAAAAAAAGGAATTCAATGCTGGGGACATGTCTGGGTCTTCTCTAAAGAAGTGGACATACCTTGATCTCAGATGTTTGAACTTAATAGGGAGGATCTTTTATTTCTCCAATCTAGACTCACCAAGGGGGATCCTGACAAAACTTAACTCATTCAATGCACGAGAGCTTTTAAAGTGGATGCTTTTCACTGGTCCCATTCCTATACCCTATTGCTTATACCTCCTATGCCATTCAAAGGTGTGCCCCCCAAAAAAGCACAAGGGACTGTGGACAAATGAGAGAGCCAAGAAACTTGGGATTGGACATGGGATTTGTCCCAGATGTAGACAAGAAGAGCAAATGCTTCCCCACCTCTTTGTTTCATGTGCAGATTTAAAAATAGGCTACTTGAACTGGTGCTGTGATGTTTATCCCCTCTTATTAAGAAATCTCAGATTACGTGGAAGCAACTTTTGTTGGGGGATTTCATAGGTTGCTCCTCTAATCTTTGGAATACAATCTATGAAAAATATATTTGGTGTATTTGGATAATGCGCAATCATTTTGTGTTTCATAATGTAGACCCCATCAAATACCCCACCAGCCTGAGTCATGCTCTGTGTGTGCAAATGAAGTTGATTCTCAAGGCACATAACACGGTTTGCTAGGCCCAACACAATCCAGGATTGATGTAGAGGAATCTTTGGCAATCAACAAAGCAAGAGATGAATGTGCAGAAAAAATCAAAAGAATCAAAGTTGATCAGGAAAGGTAGGTATAGGAGTGGGCAGAAGTTGCGAGCAAATTAGAAGAAGAAGATGCTGAGCTGGCTAGGTTCATTTTGGAATTGTCTGCTGTGAAGATCTCTATAAAATATTAGATATAGCCATCGCCATCCTTGTCGAGGAGGCTAAAAGCTTCCTTGAACTCGATGATTTGTTTTCTTGTGAGCTGTTCGGTCATGGTAGGAGCTCCAAGTTTGGGTTAGGTGAGTAGTAGCAACAGGCAGCAGCAACAACAGTAAAGAGAGGTGGCAGCACAACAAGCAAGGTAACATTAAAAAACATGGGAGGTATGGTGGCGATAAGAGAAACGATGGAACGACCCAGCAGAGAGAAGGCATGTGAAGATGCGACTGTGTGAGGGGTTAGCAGCTATCGTGGGGCCAAGCAAAGGGAGTAGGGTCTTCCTCAGCACTGCAACAAGAGAAGAGCTCAGTTGAGTTGGTGGCAGCTCAAGGCAGTGCTGAGTGGTAGCTATGCAGCACAAGAAGCACTGAGCATGGGAACCGATGTTTGCTGTGCATCAAAGAGAGAGATGGCTGCACCCTCTATAGCCAGTTGGGAATACTATCCAAGTCCCCATGGTGCCTTGGGGGTATGCTAGCCTACACCAAGAAATATGCATCTATATGGGGATGAGGTGCAAGGGAGCGGCATAGCACGGACCCATGTTAGGTACACGTAGAAGCACTCACGCATCGGGTAGGCACGTTAGGCCCCTCATGTTGCGAGTGAGGTTCTGTGATGTCGAGTGCCTCCGGGGGTTTCCCTCCCCGCCTTGACGATGAGATTGCCAAAACATGGAAACAGCGGACCGGCAAGCCAGTGAGCTGTGCCGCTACCAATGGGCCGAGACGCGGCTGGTGGGTCGGTGGATCATGGATGGAAGGCAAGTCCCGATTCTAGGCTGTGGAGCCGGGCCAAGCATGAAGGTAAGTGACGTGTGAGACCCCACAAGGTAAACGCGCGATGATGCGCTCGACGGGCCGGTGGAGCCGAGTCATGAAGTTGGGTTGGTGGAAAGGCCGCCTCAGGGGGGCTAGATGTCCGAGTCTCGACATGAGGCTAGTGGTGGACAGTTGGGTTCAATGTGAGGTAAGGTATCTGGGTGCAGGTCCAGCTAAAGATGTTGGTATAGGCCCGAGAGGTCGTCCAAACGCACTCGAGCTGATCAGAGATGCATGCAACTTGATCCTAGTGGGGCTAGCAACACTTCAATAAGAAGAAAAGTGGTCTCGGGATCTCACAGAGCAACCACCAAGGGAAGGTGATGCTTTGAAGAAAACGACGAAGGCATGCATTGAGATAAAGTGGCACTTTATAGACCGACAACACCTCAGATGGGGACCGCGGGCCTGTAGCCACTCAAAGGTCAAGGAAAGATGAAAGAAAAGGGGCCACATATGCAGAGATAGTGCCGGTTATGGGGTCGGGTTTGCTTATGCTAAGAAACCAGATGCAGAGCGGAATGGGACATCGTGTTGGTGTGGTGCCCAGGAGTCAAGATAAAAATGCAAGCCGCCAAGCCAATCTTTTGGGAATATGTATGCGGCAAGATGTCCGCAAGCCGCCAAGCCAATATTTTGGGAATAAGTATGTGGCAAGACGACCGCATACATATTGATGTCCGCTAAGGACATAACGCACCTTGTGGAAACAGAGCCACCCCCTTTCATCATGATGCAAACGGGTTAGGCCGAAGGAGCTGAAGCCCCTTCAGATCATCAAGGATCACATCTTGGGCATATGCAACAAAGTAGAAGCCCCCACTTCTCCACATTATTGCAGAGCATGGGATAGGGCAGAGGAGCCGAGTCCCTATTTAGAGATCATGCAGAATCAAGCCTAAGGGTGAACGTAGCAATGCGGGAGCCTGCACTCCTTCACAGGGTTAGGCCAAAGGACTCGAACCCCTTTTTCAGATCCTCCTAGGATCACTTTGGCTGAGGCAAGCATGCTAAGCCCTCAACTTCTCCACAATGCTAAGCAGGGTGAGAGACAGAAAGTGTCAACATCCCTTTCTGGTTTTCAGGAGCTAAGCAACAAACTTTCACAAAGACCATCGAGCTACGGTACGGTAACCAATCCAGAATATGTAATGATGGTGGAAAAAATCGGGCATGCGGGTGAGGCTAAGGCCAAAGATGACACTAAGAGACCCATGACCCAAAGGCAACACCAAAGTCTCCGTTTGGGTGAGGGTAAGTCCAAGGAAGGCACCAAGAGCCCTGGGCCATGCGAGCTTCTTAAGCAACACTCTGGTCCCCCCCCTTGTAGCCCAAAAGAGGCACACGCATCACCCGTCGTCGTCGATGCAACACCAAAGACTCTGCTTGGGTGAGGGTAAGGCCAAGCATGGCACCAAGAGCCCCGAGCCTTGTAGGCTACAGCAAGTAGCACTCCGGTGGTCCCCATGTGGCCGTGTAGCCCAACAGAGGTGGACGAGCTACATGAATAAAGCTGCACCAAATAAAACCGCACTCGAGTGAGGGTAAGGCACCAAGACACGACACCAAGAGACTCGGGTCTTTGATCTCAATAAAGAAAGCGGGCCAAGAAGTGGTCCAAGGATGTGGCTGTGCGGGCTGTCAAGCGGCACACATGGATTCAACCGAAAACACCCATGGGTTCTAAGGTGCCACAAGCTCTTTGGGGTCCATGATGGCCCAAACTGGAGCAATCTAGGGAGGGTGAAGCTTCTTTGAGCGGGAACGTGCCAGATCAGATCAGCAAGGGCTACAGAGGCACATAGTTATGTGATTGGGGAAAGCAGGTTTAATGAAGGAGACTACATGTAAGCTCTCAAGTGTAGGACAAGGACTGTAGTGCCAGGCACATAGCACTCTGTATGAGAGGGTGAATAGGTATAGCTGGACTTGAGCAGGTGGAATCGAGTTGTATGGCTCATGAGTTGGATGACTTTGGAAATCAAGTTTGACAAAGGGGACTACTTGCAAACGCTCAAGCAAGTTTGACAAAGGGGACTACTTGCAAACGCTCAAGCACATGACATGGAACTGTAGTGCGGAGCACATAGTACTCTGGGGGCGAGGGCATGAACATGTACAAATGGAAGAAAGGAGGAAACATGTTTAAGAATGGAAGAAAGGAGGAAACTTCACCATACAAGGAATACTCCAGAGATTTCACAAACAAGGAGTAAACTGACAACTTAAACACATAAGGAGAAGTGAGGACTCAGGGTGGCCTTGACCATGTAGGCCCTAAAAGGATCATACATCTTTGACAAAGTTGGCCTCTTCTTTGAAGGCCTAATTTAAAACTTCTTCACAGTTTGCACACTTTTTGCTGATGACATCTTCGTCTTGAACAAAAAATCTTCTTCTTTGACTTTGAAAGAGCCATTGTTGGAATAGATAGTTTTAAATGCACCTTCTTCTTTGAGCTACTTTTCTTTGAGACTTCTTCTCCTTTGAACTACTTTTCTTCTTTGTTTTAGCTTAGTATTTTGAGTGAGAGGTGAGTAAAGAGTGAGAATGTGTAGTGTGAGTAATGTGTCGAGTTGCTTTCCTTTACCTTTTAGTTAGATTCGTTCCTCTTGTTACCCTCTTCACATCTTAGCCTATTAATCTAGACTATAAACGGAGATTAGGACATCCTTCATTCATTATTCTTTGCTTGAGGGCTTGGGTGAGAGACAAGCTCAAGCTCTTAAGTGCCTCCCATGGGTATTCCATCAATCTGAAAATGCCCAGACTAGAGAGCACCTCACCATGCATTGATGACCTGCCCATGTGTTGATGAATGAGAAAGAAATATCTCATCATTTTTGGGTTGACTGCAATTTACACTATGAATAGAACTCCCACTAAATCAGTTCATGACATGATCTTGAATAGAAGTTTACTAGCAAAAAACCAAATTTAGCACACTTGAAAGTGTTTGGGTGTATCACATATGTACATGTACCAGATGAGGTGAGAAGAAAATTGGATCTCAAGGTAGAAATGGTATCTTTATTGGATATTCCCTTGATCAGAAAGATTATTGATGTTATAACCCCTACTCACTCGTATCTCACTTAATGCATGAGATAAAAGTGAGTAGGGATGTTATAACCCCTACTCACTCGTATCTCACTTAATGCATGAGATAAAAGTGAGTAGGGATGTTATAACCCCTACTCACTCGTATCTCACTTAATGCATGAGATAAAAGTGACTAGGGATGTTTTTTTATATGAGATTAGTATGTGAAGATGTATCTAGTATTTGATAAGATGAGTATTTGGTATATGTAAGGTTCCTCCTCAGCCCCTAAAAGATGTATAAGTTCTCCTCTCAGTCCCTTGTAATCATCCCCTATTTTAGAATGCAAGAAAACATCGTTTTCCTTTGTTTTTAGTCTAGAGAGAAAAAAATTTCTAGAGAGAGATAATATAGTTTTGAGATATTTTTGGATATAAAGTTATCCCTTAAATTTAAGATAAACAGAAGTTTAAAAAGAGTTTTCTAATATGCATTAGGAATTAATTGAATATGTGCATTAGACACCTTAGCCTAAGGGTCCACATTTTCAGAAAATTATGGATTAAGGTCCAAAGAGTGTTCTAAAGGGCCAATAGGGTTAATCCAAGTGTTGGAATAAGAAAAATGCAAGAATAAAAGAAAATCCACCAAAAATGAGTAAATTCTCACATAAGATGAAGAGTTGACTAGTACCAGGGATGAACACCAGATATTGAGTTTAAAGGAATACGTTCTGTTTTCTCAGGACATATGTTGTGGATCTATAGTAGAATGATCACCTTGTTGAATGAATTAATTTTGAACTTCTTAAGTCTTAGAATCTTGGAATGAAGTCGAATAGAAAATTTAACGATGTATCATTTTAGCATAATCATGAGACGTGCGAATCATGGTAGATAGCCAGGGATCAACGCTTTTTTCCCCATCAAGAGGCACAGCCGTTGATTCCTACCCATAGAACAATTACTATCCGGAATTTACTGAAGAATTCTCCACGAGTCCTATTATCAGCAATTTCATGCATGTGGGGTTTGTGGTGGTCACATGCATTGCACTAGGAAAACCAGTGAATGAGTGGGGAAGATTACAATCTCAAAAGACCTACTCATGTGGGTATGATACGAGATTAAGGGGTAGATTATTAGGAGAAAGGTTTGCATTAGATGCAAAAAATATCCACCCAAAAAATATCCACCCAAAAAATAACCCACCAAACACCCCTAAAAATGAATTCAGATGAAGAAGCACCTGCACCTGACTTTGCAGAAGGACAGGCAGAGTCACCTGCACCTAACTTTGCAGGAGGGACAGCAGAGACATCCACAACTAATGCTAAAGATTATAGAAGAATTTCAAATCTCATTGGCTTAAGAGCACTGGCTCATTTGCTGAGAGTAAGGAGACTAACTTTTAACCCATTGCCCAGAGTACCTGTCACAAGAAGACCCCAACAAGTGATGTCTTTGAATCCTCCACTTCCCGGTCCCCCAAATAAACCCAAAGGTTGGCCCAGCCAAGTTCAGCGGCTCAAAGAAAGCAAATGCTGACAGCCGTGTTGGTCAGTTTGAAACCAGATGGCAGGCTAGTGGTTATGGGGTGTTCCTGGATGCTTTGAAGAAGGAGCATTTTGCAGCTACATTGGAAGGTCAAGCTGTGAGTTAATTCTCTCAATATGGATTAGCACATTTTGCAGATTATGCAGCTCTTAGAGCAGCATTCTTGGCCAGGTTCAGAAAAGAGAAAACACCTGAGGATGTGCTCAAGAAGCTCAGAGAGTTAAAACAAAAAAAACTTGGAGTAGAGGATCATGCACAGAGATTCAGAACCCTCTATAACAGGTTGTTGGTAAATCAAAGACCAACACCTGAACAATTGGGAGATTATTTCTGTAAAGGCCTCAGGAAAAACCTGTAGATCTTTGTTTGTTGGTAGGGACATTCAGAATGATGCTGATTTCACTAACATGGTGAATACAACACTGAGAGTTGAAAGGAGAATGAGCTCCAAATTCAAGAAGAAATCAAAAGATTCTGATGATGATGAGGATTCTGATGACGATGAGGAAGATTTTGATGAGAGGATGATAGTGACTCAGAAGAAGAGGACATTGAATCTGATAATTCTAATGAAGAAGAGTGGGTAGAGAAAAAGAAGAAAATGAAAACAAATAAGACAAAGAAAAAAGAGGAAAGCAAAAGCAAAGAAAAGAAAAAGATTCAAGTAAACAAAGAAGATGATTCGGAAAAGAGGATTTTTTATAAAATCAAGAATATGGGCATGGCACCTGTGGTGGAGTCAGCCAGCCCATCTTGTGAGATATGTAAAAAATTGGGGCATGTTGCAGGCCAACTGTTGGTATAATCCACAGTATAGGGGGAGATTACCTCCACATATTGTGTCAATGAGAACCTATAAACCCACAAGCCAATCAGGTTGGGGTGGAACAAAACAGGAGAGCCAGAGGTCCTCCTAGGAGAAATCAGAATTTCAATCAAAACCAATTCCAACCCAAGAATCCAAATATGAACTAATGGGGGGGGCAACAGAGGAATTATAATCAGCACAGGGGATTTAACAACAATAACACCTCCAATTACTATGGTGTGCAAGGACATAGACAAGGACCATCTTGTGAATTGTGGTGCAAGCTTGTGGTGCAAGCACAGGAATGAGAGGGGAATTCCTATCATCAGATACAATGATACACCAGAAGAAAATCAAAATCAACAAACTCAACCTCCTGCCCAACTGAATGTGGTAATGTTGGAGGAAACAATTCAAGAACCTGAAATATCACTGAAACAAACAAAAAATAGTCAAGGAGAACATTGGAATTGTGATTATACTCAATGTATGAAGGTGGAAGAAGTTCAGGATCTTCATGATGTATTGGCTGTTACAAGATCCAAAAATCAAGGTGGCAAAAAGCCAATTGAAAGTTCAGGAGAAAAAGATGAACCATTGTTTGGGAAGCTCAGAAGGAAATAAGAACAAGAGTTTTAAAGGAACTCAGCAGGTTACAAGGGGAACAGGTGGAAGAACCTGTCATATGAGTAACACCCTCTGAAGATGTCAAAATCTTACCAATTTATCATAGAGATGGGTTGGCAGAAAAACAAGACATGAGTTCAGGAGAAGATGGACTATTACAGGATTTGATGCAAGCTAGAGGCTCCGCTCCTGCAACTCCAAAGTGAGCTATGACACTTGTCAAAGTAATTCATCTAGCTCGTCATCCTGAAAAGTGAAAGTGAACAATATCAAGACAAATACAAGAAAGCATACTTGAGCAATGGGAAATTAATTTAAACATTGTTCTCACATGGCTAGGGGGTGCTGTGTGGTAAAGGTGATGCTACCCCAACTCTCTCCTCAGCCTGGCTTGAAGTAGAAGCCTAGATGTGAAATTGTGTGGGGACATGCACACAAACAAGATAAAATATAGGTGGAAAACTCCCCAACGTAGAAATTCAAATCATAATTGAATTACTCTAGAAGGGTTTGGGAGAATATCATGCTAATGGTCGGCTTCAAGAAGATAGCCACCCACGACGTGTCGAATGACTCTATAGCATGATGGAACCGGTGAGACCAATCTGCTTACCTAGGTCATGCACTGTGGCAAAGGGTAACATCTCCAATCCATGAGGTGTCCAAAGTGCAAGGGCGGGGATGCCTAGCCTGCTCACCAAGCCTCCTGTCTTGGTCCTAAAGCCAACCTACACTATGGCCACCGTGAGGGCAATGATCATGATAATATACCTCGAGCCCCAACACAAACTCTACATATAGTTGTTGTGAAAAATAGATCAAAATCTCATGATGATGGGATAGAGCAGCATAATATGCCACATATCACGGTAGAATGTGGCCTACCATAGTTGCATGGGTGCACCGAGCTGCCTTAAGTGGCCCTACAGTCCGCCCTCATGAATGAAAAATTGTAATGGCCTCTCTCTGATAGAGGGCAATTGGGATACCTCTCGATGAGACAAGTCATGACATACTCATCCACCCTGCTATGTCTCTAGCCATGCTATCAAAGATTCTATGTCATCAAGGGAACGTAGAGTGTTTAGCATGCTCTCCAACTATGTAAAAAGATGAATGCTAGAGGGATGTGGATCTCTCTGTCCGCGGAGCTGACTACTCGAAGCCTCTAAGAGTTCAACCATCTTGGGGATGGTCTCTAGATATGCCTCATGAGCCATGGTAAAAACTACAGGATGCCATGTAACCGAAAGGTCATTTCTCTCTCTCTCTCTCTCTCTCTCTCTCTCTCTCTCTCTCTCTCTCATTCTCAATAGTTTTGTATCACCCAAGTGAGATGACTTTTTTTTATTTCTATTTCATTTTGCATTTGATGATGAGATATGCCAGCCCATTCGATCATCTCTCTCTCTCTCTCTCTCAAAATAACCTCTACCATTCTCTATCTTTCTCTCACCACTTTCTCCTCTCATGTTCCATGTTTCTTGGTATTCCATGATGGGAATCCACGGATAGTGTTATATCACCCAAGAGAGAAATTTTTCTTTACATTTTATTTTCCATATCTAAGATGACCAAAGATATCCCCAATAGGGGCCCACAATGATGCCCGTGAAGAAGATTAATCCATTGCTGCAATAATAGGGGACCAAAATGTTGTTTTGCATTTCCATTAAATATATTTTGTGAGTTTTCCAAGAATAAGAGTGTTTTTCTAATATTTCAATAGGCCACCAAAGCTGATATGTAGCCACGAGACAACCACGAGAGAGAGTGTGTGTGTGCAGGAGAGGGATGTGCATAAGACATGTACAAGTGACACGTACAGGAGGCCCGCTTCATACTTAGGCAAGGCAAGCCTGTATTGGTGTGATTACTCAATTTTTTTAAAAAGTAACCATGGAGGAAGATTCTATAAGGCTTCAATCAAACGTAGGAGCTATGATTTTTTTTCAAAAGTAGAGCCAGAAGGGATTAAAAGCCAGTAGAAAAAGATAAGAAAAAGACATGGGGCTTGGGCAACAGGAACGCTTCGGGCCCTGAAATGGATCTAGAGTAAAATATTGAATCAAACACATCAAAGTAAGAATCTAGCATCCATTAATCATGAGATTAGTGATCCAATGGCTCATCACATGAATATACAAGAGAGAGAGAGAATCTATAAGTGCATGTAGCAAGAGAAGATGCACAAATAGCCTAAGTGTGTTTAACCTCTCACCAAGAGGATGGCTTTCAAGTTAGCCATGAACTTGACCATGGAAGGCCATATCTCCATAGATGGAGCCCAAAGGTACAAGATGACCAAAATTAGTAAAAGTGTCAAAAGATCCTACCAAAGTACCCCAAGCCCTATTTATAGTCACTTTCTCCTTTTGCCCATACAAGATATTTACAATTGAATCGCAATCTCAATGTAAACCCATGGGAAGTAGAGAGGTCTTCAAAAATGCGCCTCGAATACATTTGGAATAGGGAAACCAAATGTAGTGAAGCCGGCAAACTCCTTCTCCAAAAATAGCATGTAGGACTGTTATGGCAGCCATGTTGTTGATGAAGCTTCCCTTGAAATTCTTCATGAAACCTCCATAAAAATGAGCTGCAAATGATGCATAGCCGCACCCAAAAGGGTCCCACATATTTGTCATCTCACCAAATGATCTTCCAAGTGTGTTGGAGTAGATTGGTAACCCCAACAATAGATCCAACCAAAGCTGTCCAGAAATTACAGCACATATAAAACCTCATGATATGCCCATTCTTCACATAATAATCATGCCACTTGATCAAGGAATACTTCCATCAAGTAAACCATGTTGTTGAACATACTCCATTGATTGCCAAAGTAGCCTCATCTATGGGCAAGCGCTTCCATTTCACAAGGAATTCATCAATGTTCCGGTTCCTCAAAACCCTTGTCCTCTTGTCCACAATCCTCTCCGACTCATAGATAATCTCTCCTTCTTCATCCATCGGTGGTAACTCTTCAATCTCTTGAGGAAGAGAGCCCACAAACCTCTTAAGGTTGGATACATGAAACACATTATGAATCCTTGTAGAAGGAGGTAGGTCAAGCTTATAAGCCAAATCACCCACTTTTTTGACTACCAAATATGGTCCATAGTATCTATGTGCCAACTTGGAATTGGAAGACCCTTTGACAATATTGTGATGGCTCTTAGGAAGCTTGAGCAACACATAATCACCTTCCTTAAAGTCCATTTTGCGTCTATGCTCATCCGCATTTGCCTTCATGACTTCTTGTGCCTTCTTCATATTATCCTTGCATAATTGAAGAAGCTGTCTCATCCGTTCCAACTCTTCTTTGGCTAAAGGATTAACCATTTTATCCTCATGGAAGATAATAGATGGCACATGCACTTGATACCCATAAAGAGCCTCAAAAGGTTACATCCCAATACTCAAATGCTTGCTTGAATTATGACAAAATTCAGCAAGGTAAAGCCATTCATCCCATGATGCTTGCATATCATGACAATAGTGCCTCAAATACACTTCGAGCCATTTGTTTGTGCACTCCGTTTGCCCATCCGTTTGAGGGTAATAGGCTGTAGAAGGAGTGATTTGAGTCCCCAAGTTCTCATACAATGTCCTCCAAAAAGTGCCCATGAACCCCGCCCCAAATAATTGGTCCAGGGTGCCCAAATTAGGTCCAATTGAGCTAAATCTCCATGAAATCACATGACATGATGCCTCACCTCCACTAATCTCCAAAGATTAAGTAGAAATTAAGTAAGATTAAGCTAAAACTCTAAGAAATCAAGAGAAAATTCAGAAAATTATCAAGAAAATGACTAATCTCATGCCTAAAACCTTGATAATGGATCAAAATCAAGGCTCTGATACCAAATGAAATGGATCTAGAGTAAAATATTGAATCAAACACATCAAATCAAGAATCTAGCATCCATTAATCATGAGATTAGTGATCCAATGGCTCATCACATGAATATACAAGAGAGAGAGAATTTATAAGTGCATGTAGCAAGAGAAGATGCACAAATAGCCTAAGTGTGTTTAACCTCTCACCAAGAGGATGGCTTTCAAGTTAGCCATGAACTTGACCATGGAAGGCCATATCTCCATAGATGGAGCCCAAAGGTACAAGATGACCAAAATTAGTAAAAGTGTCAAAAGATCCTACCAAAGTATCCCAAGCCCAATTTATAGTCACTTTCTCCTTTTGCCCATGGGCCCCTATGTACATGTGGAAATCAAGCTCTATGGTTCATGACAGGCCCCCCATAGTAGCTCGATCGGGATCACTAGCGACTCCACTAAAGGTGACAGTAGCTCGATCGGGATCACTAGCGACTCCACTAAAGGTGACATCAGCTCAATCGAGATCACCAGTGACAGTAGCTCGATCGGGATCACTAGGAGCGACTCCACTAAAGGTGACAGTAGCTCGATCGGGATCACTAGCGACTCCACTAAAGGTGACAGCAGCTCAATCGAGATCACCAGCAGCAGTGACTCCACCAAAGGCGACAGAAACTCGATCAAGATCACCATTATCTTGATGGAGATCACCCAGCAGCTCCACTAAAGGCAATGACAGCTTGATGGAAGGCAAGAAAATGGGGAGATAATGAAAGACCAATTGAAGGCGAGATACATAGATAAGGAAAGATGTGGAAATTTTGGGAATTTTAGGGTACTAATAACTTGGATGAGATACATGGGCACCGACACTGATATTCTTATTTTAATAATTTGCTTGAGAAAAACTCATTAATAAAAGTATCTCGCTCAAGAAAAACTCGTGAATATAAGTATCTCGCTCGTGGTAAATTAATTCATTTTCACGCTCATTTCTTGCTGAGAAGTATTAATTCAATTTCAATTTCAGTATCTTGCCCGAGATATAATAAATAAATTTCCATTTCTTACACGTGAAATATTTTCTTCATTACCATATCTCACCCGAGATATGGTAATTCAATTTCATGCATACATTAATTCATGGGGTTTAGGATTAGTATACATGCTCTTTAGGATAATGTCTTATGGATTATGGCTTATATATAAGGCTCTTATGCATGAGGATTAAGATTATGTAATAGAATTAGTATGCATGCTCTTTAGGATTATGTCTTATATAAGGCTCTTATGCATGAGGCTTAAGATTATTCATTAGCCTAGTGCTGCATGAGGCTCATGGATTAACCTAATGAATAAGGATTTGGCTAATGCATGAGGCTAATGCTTGCATAAGCCTCATGTATTAATGTAATGCATGAGACTAATGCTTGCATTAGCCTCATGCATTAACCTAATATTTGAGGCTTATTCAAGGATTAGCCTCATGCATTATTCATAAGCCTCATGTATAAAGGCTATGTATAGCCTTATTGGTATTGTGCCATGTGAAGGGCATAGGAAACTACTCTTGCGATGGGGTTTTGCCTCACTGCTCTCGCGAGCACGTGGAAGCTCAATCAAGAAACCAATATGCCATGGTTACTCAAAGCAAAGTCGGGGTAGTGTGTCACCCACTTTGTCAATGCACGTCTCGTTGATCCTCATAGGTAGCATCGTGGGAAGAAACACTTGAGAGATCTACCTCCTCATCATCGCACACCAATAGGAGCACAACCCTTCTCACACACTCACTCTCTCACACACATGCAAGAAAGCACACATAAGAGCTTAAACAAGCAAGAGGCAAGTAAGAAAGAAATAGCATAAGAGAGTAGAGAAGAAGAGCACTCTATTGAATTAGCATAAGAGAATGCCAGAGAATGAGAGGTTGGCTTTCCTTTTGCATTATCTCCTTTGTTTCTAGGGTTTACACCATTTGGGACAACAAACTTAAAAATAAGGTTTCTCGACCTCTTAAGCCCACCTAGGCTAATGTAAACACTCTCATCCAAAGGTAGTAGCCTAAATTTCTTAATCCCATGTGGACCTTTTATAGACAAGCAGCTTTCAAGTGAATTTTGGCCATTCCAGTAGCTGTGGCCCAAACAAGGTAAAAATGATATGGTGGTGGTCGACATCAATGCCATAGAGGTCTCTAGAGCAAGGGTTAACATGCACCATAAGAAGAGAGTAGGAAACTACTCTCTCATGGGGCTTTGACTCACCGCCCTCCTTGAGAGCATGGAAGATCAATTAAGAAACCAATATGCCATGGTATAACACACAAAGCATATTCGGGTCATGTCACTCACCTCATGAATGCTCGGGGCTTGTTGATCTAGAAGAGATTAACACTCTGGAACAAAACATTTTTGGTGATTTCTAAACACGTGTACAAAATGGGCATCGATCAGATTGTTTGCCAATGTGTGACGTAGTCACATGAGTAACAAGAAGTATTAATGGAGGCCCATCAAGGTATAAGTAGTGGGGCCACTATTCTAAAGGTTACAAGTTGGAAGATCTTTCAAGCAGAATTATGGTGGCCCACCATGTAAAATGATGCTTGAAGTTTACTTATGAGTGTGATGTTTGTCCAAGATTGGTGTTAATCCAATTCTAGGATTAACAAGAGCTACCGCCATTATCTTACATCAAGGAGTCATGGTAGATACCCCAAAGGGTCATACATTCAAGATATGAAGCAATGGTGTCCAAAACTACAACTTGGACGGGCGCCCGTAATGGTGTGGCAGAGTATTTATGGCGATTCTCGCTTCAAGAGCATGTGGTACCAAGTTAGGATGAAGTCCTAAGTGATGTACTTCATGGATATATTATGAGAGTAGTCATTGTAATAGCATTACGCCTCTTATGAGCCTAAAGCGCTCAGCCGGTGAGTGTGAACACTTATGTGAGTTTCTCTCATATACTTATGTGAGCTTCATGGTACCAAGTTAGGATGAAGTCCTAAGTGATGTACTTCATGGATATATTATGAGAGTAGTCATTGTAATAGCATTAGGCCTCTTATGAGCCTAAAGCGCTCAGCCAGCCATAGTTTAAGTGAGTGTGAACACTTATGTGAGTTTCTCTCATATAATACAATATACTCTCCCATTGTGTAATTGAGTCTTGCTCTTGCTAATCCTCTTGTTAATCTCTCTCCCTAATGCATGCTAGTGAGTGTGTGTGAGTGAAGTGAAGTGAGAGGAGGAACGAGGACCCATAGTGCAATGAGGCGGTGTGACAACGCTCGCGGGAGACACGGTGGAATTTCTTCTCAAGGAGTTGAAGATCTTGGAGACCTCAAGGGTTAGGAGCTCGGCCATTGGAAAGATCCTCACGACACCAGGTAATCTCTTTTTGGATGTGTTTCAAGGAGGGTTAGGGTGAGCCATAACAACTGGGCCAACTGAATGTAGCAAATCGGATGCCTCACTCTCCCATATTACCTTTGAAACCCTTTTAGTGGATTTTGTTGGGCCACATGGGTAGAAGCCATAGCTTTGAGGGATAACAAAGCTAATTTACTGGCCAGATTTCTATATAAGTTGATCATAACTAGGTTTAGGTGTTCAATAAAATTGATCAATGAACAAGGCATCCATTTTCTTAATGTAGTAATACAAAAGTTGACCTAAAAACACATGATAATTCATAAGAAGTCTACAATGTACTATCTACAGGGCTAATGGGCAACAAGCAGTCTTCTAACAAGGTCTTGCAAAGAATTCTAAAGAAATTAGTTAATGAGAATTGGATAAATCGGGATTAGAAGGTGCATTCCACTTTATGGGTGTTTTGGGTAGCATATAAGTCATCAACCCCAATACAATCGATGCCATTTTCCATGTTGTATAAGTTGGAGCTAGTGATTTTCCCACGGAATTTATGGTGCCAAGTTTATGAGTGCTAGTTATTTCCAGATTATCCTCAGAAGAGTCCCAAGAAAATAGACTTCAATAATTACTTACTCTATATGATGAGAGAAGCAGTTATAGAGTATCTAGACATCTGATTCCATCCAAGCATTAGAGAAAGCTTTGGGTCCTTTGAAATTCAAAGTACCAAATCTTTAAGATTGGTGGCCCGATCTTATTGTTTAAATTCACGGATGGGTTTGTACCCTAGAAAGATGAAGCTTCATGCTAGATAAGTCCATACTAGAGGATTAGATTTGGAATATTCGACCTTACAACTGATAATGTCAAATTTCCAAAGTTGGTAAATGGTTTTCAATTAAAACCCTACTTTGGTAAAATATCAAAATCAATTCACGCTTATTCTATTTTTGTTCACACTGCATGATGGTATTCAATGTGTCACATGCATTGAGCCTTGGGAAGGAATATTCATCTATTATTACCATAAGGGTAGGGATGATTTCATTTGCCACTTTATCATCTCAAACAATGTGCACATTTTTTCTGTCATGATCATTCTATATGCACATTATATTACTATTTTTCATTTCGAGAAGATTCATCCTCCTCCTATTGTGCATTTGTGTCTATTGTTTGTTTCATTCACATCTCTATATCCTTGCTTTCTCATTTCTTACTTTTGTGCACTTTCTATGTCGATTTTCTCCATCACCAACATGGTGGATTTCAAGAAGTTATCTATTTAGTTGGATGCTAATACCAACACCACTAGGTTCTGGCTAGAAAAGGTGGACTTACTTCTGTAGTTTGCATCCCTTCCATGGATAGAGGCTATGAACAATCTTGGTGTTGCAACCTCGACCAAATGCAAAAGAATAGTGTCGTTCACATCAAGGATGGTGTGTAGGTCATTAATTCACCATATATGTATCTAGAGTCTTCATGTTGCAATTGGACGGTGCCACATACATTACTCTCGCAAACTGAGGAAGAGATGAGGGCATTCTTTAGGTCAAAGGGGTCTGGCAAGGAGCACAAGATAGCTAATCATTCCAGCCCCATCAATCACCTCCATTTCCAATTTATCTCAAAGATGTTCATGTTAACACACAGAAGACCACTTACATGTCCAAGAGAGCCATGGCCTACCTTGTTACGCAATCGGCTATGATAATTACAAAAATGAAGCATTTTAATCAATCTAGAAAACTAAGATTATTCTTTAACTTAATCTATTGGGCCAATGGCATGAGTATGATAAATATAAGCAAAGAGATAGTTTCCCCATACACTGTTGCTTTTGGATTAACCCCTAACCTCTAATTTGTGAATAAGAAAAAGATTGGGACTAGACATGCTAATAAGACTAGGGAAACATAAGTACAAAAGAAAGAAGAAGCAGAGAAGGTAGCAAAAACAGCCAAGGCAGTAGAGGCAAGGGCAACACTTGAAACATCGACCCCCACACATCATTGAAATCACTAGAGAATGGTCCGGGAAAGATGTTGGAAACCCATGTGATGGGCTGCATGAAACCCTTGTGATGCCTTCAATAGTTTTTTGGGCAAGCTATTGGAAACCCCCTGTGATGCCTACCTGAAACCCTTAAAGGAATAGAACTAGGTCTGGGTAGTCTAAATTTATAGGGCTTGGTTCTACTCCTTCAAATCTATCATAAAGCTCCCTACAGTGAGGCACATTGGGTAATGTATGAATATGTTGATTGCACTAGGTCCAAGCTTACTTCCTTCATTGGGCACCCTTTTGCCCCGCTGGTGAATCAATGCTCACTTCTACAACCATTTTCTCAATCTATTTTAGCACTAGAGAATTTGTTGTGCATCAATTTTGTGGTAAACTGGATGCAAGACGTTAGTTTGCATGGATAAGTTGATGTAGTGCATCAAATTTATGTAAGAAACTATGCTTTTTTAGACCTTTTAGACCTAAAATACTAGTCCCCTCATATATAGCCACCACACATGCTTTTTGTTAGCTCATGGGTCACTAATTACACCAATGAAGTCTTACTATAATGGCCCTTCTAGTGCCCCCTAAGAAGGGGGTGTGCCTCTCCTCTCACCCCTCTAGCTAAGCGTCCTATCATGCCTATGAATTGTTGGTCCAATTGTGGGACATGGCAATACCTCCAAATACAGCTCTTGTGTGGTTAGGTATGGAAATAACTCACCATGCATGCATGTAGCCTAGCTTTGTGTTTTTTTGTTATATGTTATGTACCGCCTTGATTTATAAAAGGCATTGTCATGTTCTTTTGTGTGTGTTGTTGTTATTATTGTTGTCATGTGGTTGTGACCTAATTTCCATGTTGTGACTCTACCCAAGTGGAACCTCTGCAAGCATGAGAAATTGGGACATAAGCCCATGATTTATCCTTGCAAAATAGCAAGAGAGACAGCCAGTTTGTTGGAAACAAGGTCTTGTCTATGTGTGTTGTGTTATGAGTGTGTATCCTATTCCTTGTTTGTTCCTACCCTTGGGAACCACCCACTAGCATGAAAAACTAGGCTATGGGCCTAAGATTAATCCTTGACTAGAGTGTGGCAATCCCTTGAGGGGGAGTGTTAGAATATGTCCAATTGTGTGTTTGTGTCCTCGTGTGTGTGAACAACCCATCCAAAGACTGTTTCATAAACAATCCATGCTCTCATTGTGGGAAATCCAACCACCCATCTAGTAGGTGCTACCTCAAGGAAAAGAAAGACAAGAAAAATGAGAAGGCTCACATTGTTGAGGCGGCAAAGGAGAGCTACTTTGCAACAAGTGGCATTGAAGACTTTGATGATTCTTATAAATTTTAACTCTTTTGTATACTCCCCTTTTGGATTATAAGCCTTTGTTTTTATCGATTCCCTTGATTATTGTTGTAAGAGAAGAGTACACACACCCTATTGTTATAAAACGTTTTTATCACATTTCCTTGATTATTGTAAGAGAAGAGTACACACACCCTATTGTTATAAAACGGGAGGGCTCTATCTCATTGTTATAAAACGGGAGGGCTCTATCTCATTGTTTCAAGGAGGATAGTTGTAGGCTAAATCCATGTATTGAGTGTCTTTCACAAGTTTGGCTTCACGGGGGATTTGTTGGCAATAAGCCCAACTTGTAGTTCCTAGAATTTTCAATTATTTTGTATAGAATATGTAAGATTCCTCCCCAGCCTCTCAAAATGTCACAGGATCTTCCCCTGTAATCAATCCCTCTTCATAAATATAAAAGACTTGTTTCTAACTATTTTAACCTAGAGAGAGAAAATATTCTAGAGAGAGAATATTTAAATTTTTAATATTTTTAGATAGAAAATTATCTCATCTTATTAAAATAAGTTCCCCTGAAACAGAAATTCAAAAAGAACTTTCCAATGTGCAATTGGAATTAATTGGAAATGGGTATAAAGGACCTTAGCCTAAGGGTCTAGATTTTCAGAAATTTTTGGATTATGGTCCAATTAAGGTTCCTATGGGCCAATAGCATCAATCCATGTGTAGGGAGGAGATAAATCCAATTTGTAAAAGAAGATACCCAAAAATGAGTAAATGCTCACATAAGATGAAGAGTTGAAAATGTACAAGGTTTATTAGTAAAAAACTATGAGCAATATTAAAAATATGAGATATTTTGGGTATCCAAAAATGAGTAAATGCTCACATAAGATGAAGAGTTGAAAATGTACAAGGTTTATTAGTAAAAAAACTATGAGCAATATTAAAAATATGAGATATTTTGGGTATCCAAAATTGAGTAAATGCTCACATAAGATGAAGAGTTGAAAATGTACAAGGTTTATTAGTTTAAAAAACTATGAGCAATATTAAAATGATTCCATTATGACACATATGTAAGGAAGGGGAGTTCTTTAAAGGAGGTGCATATTTCACATAAGATGAAGAGTTGAAAATGTACAAGGTTTATTAGTAAAAAAACTATGAGCAATATTAAAATGATTCCATTATGACACATATGTAAGGAAGGGGAGTTCTTTAAAGGAGGTGCATATTTCACATAAGATGAAGAGTTGAAAATGTACAAGGTTTATTAGTAAAAAAAACTATGAGCAATATTAAAATGATTCCATTATGACACATATGTAAGGAAGGGAAGTTCTTTAAAGGAGGTGCATATTTCACATGCTTGAATGAGTTTTAAACTCATAAAAATTGAGATATTTTATCTCTCCTCTCTCCTCATTCAAGTCTAGTTCCAAAAAGTTAGCTTAACTGACCTAAAAATGGTCAAAAATTGACCAAACTGATTTGGAAAATTCTAGAATCAGTTTGTTTGGTTAGGAGCTCAATTTTTCCTATAAATAGAAGCCTCCCCCTTGTTGAAAAATATATAGTGTTTATGCATCGTTACTCTACTCCATAAGCCAAGAACTGTGAATTCATTTAATAATTCACTAGTTTTTGGAGCTTCCCTCTTTCTTCAATCCCCATTAGTGGCTCCATCAACATACTTAACCAATTGATTGGTTGGGGGCCTCTATCGTGAATAAAGAATCAAGCAATTTGTAAGGTAATTAGTGAATATTGATCTTTTCTATAATTTCTCAATGTTTCTCTCTTCTCAACCCCTCTCAAGCTTGAGAAGCTTAATTGGTATGGTTTTTTAAATGCTATTGAAGTTAATTGGTGAATAGTAGTGAAGAGTTACATAATTTAATAAATGCTATTGAAGTTAATTTCCATTTATGTTTAAATTCTAATGGTTTTTATGTAATTTCTCTCTCTCACTCAAGAAATGGTCATACTCATGACCCATTCTCAATCCAAATCAAGCTTTTCATAAAGCTTTTCCTTAACCCAAGATTAAGCTATGCTTGAGGCCAAATTAATGGCTTTTTTCTATGCTTTTAGTTTATGCATATTGATGATTCAATCCATTATGGATTAATGATCCAATTAGAGATCATTTTAATTATTTCCTTAATGATAAGCTTTATCCCTTAGAAAAATTGAGATTTATCAGTCATAGCAGCGGAGCTATGGCAAAATTTTTATAAAAATTATGCATAAAATAATTTCATTCAAAGCATAAAAAGAGGACTTCCTACCATATTCTAGGAATTATCATCCTAGATTAATTGAAAGAATATCATTATAATCATGGAAAAATTAAATTTTAATATCATGCATAAAGGATAAGTTTTTATATCAAAAGTGTTATTTTTACCATTTTTATTTCATGTATAGAAGTATGCATAATGGATAAATTTTTATATCAAAAGTGTTATTTTTACCATTTTTATTTTCATGCATAGAAGTATGCATAATGGATAAATTTTTATATCAAAAGTGTTACTTTTATCATATTTAAATTTCATGCATAAAGGTATGCATAAAAGTTGATTATTTTATTATATTAAATTTCATGCATAGAGATATGCATAAAGGTTGATTATTTTATTATAAAAGTGTGACTTTTATCATAATTGAATTTCATGCATAGAGGTATGCATAAAAGTTGATTATTTTATTGTAAGAGTGTTACTTTTATCATATTGGATTTCATGCATAGAGGTATGCATAAAAGATATTCTTTTTATACTAAAAGTGTGATTTTCATCATAAATGGATTTTATGCATAACTTAGATGCATAAGAGAAATTCTTTTATTATAAAAGTGTAATTCCTACCAAATTGAAATTATGCATAAGAAGATGCATAAAAGATTGATTTTAATTTCGAAAGTGTTAGTCTCCTTAAATGGAATTTATGCATAAATAAATGTGTAGAGAAATCTTATATCAAATATAAGAATTCTCTTAAAAAAGATATGAAATGTGATAAGATGTGATAATAGGTGTATGAGATGTGATAAGATTTGATAAGATGCGTATGGAAAGTGATAGGATGTGATAAGAGGTGTATGAGATGTGAAAAGATGTGATAAGATGTGATAGAACGTGTTAAGATGAGTTAGGATGTGTTAAGATATATATGGGATATGTTAGGACGAGAATGGATGTAATATGGTTGTATGAATGTGATGTGGATGTATATATGTAGATGTATATGTATGAATGTGAATGTGGATGTGGATGTATGGATGTAGATACGGATGTGGATGTGGATGTATGAACGAGGACGTGATAGTGGATGTATGCATGTGGATGTGGTTGTATAGATGTGAATGTGGAATGTGGATGTGGATGTATGTATGTATGTGGATGTGGATGTGGATGTGGATGTGTATGTGGATGTAGATGTGGATGTATAGATGTAAATGGGAATGTGGATGTGGATATATGTGAATGTGGATGTAGATGTGGATGTATAGATGTGAATGTGGAATGTGGATGTGGATGTATGTATGTATATGGATGTAGATGTGGATGTATAGATGTGAATGTGGAATGTGGATGTGGATGTATGTATGTATGTGGATGTAGATGTGGATGTATAGATGTGAATGGAAATGTGGATGTGGATGTATGTATGTATATGTGGATGTATGAACGAGGATGTGATAGTGGATGTATGCATGTGGATGTGGATGTATGGATATGGATATGGATGTGTATGTATGAATGTGGATATGGGATGTGGATGTATAAATGAGGATGTGAAAATGGAGGTAAGCATGTAGATGTGGATGTATGGATGTGAATGTGGATGTGGATGTGGATGTATGGATGTAGATATGGATGTGAATATATGATATGTGATGTGAAGGAATCTAAAGTGAAGAGATGGAAAATGATGTGATTGGATGAGTACACATATAAATGGAATGCGGAATAAGTAATGTGGATTAATGAGGGATAATGTGGATTAATGAGGGATAATGTGGAAAAATGAGAGTTAATATAGAAATTGTATTTGTAAACTGTTTGTAAATGCTGTTTGTAAATGGCTGTTTTATGTCAAGAATGCTGGGGAAGCATTTTGACCGTCTTGTGATTAAGGTCATGGAGACCTAACTGATAAAGTTGCAACTGCTGCTGACGGAGAGTTAATGGAGGACGTCTCGCGTAGCAAGGTCGGCCGAGGTCTTGACCAGCCTCGGTTCGATTAAAATGGTGAGCTTTCGGTACGGTGGATGAGGGACCAAGGAAGCGGCCTATGAGTGAAGCGCTAGGTCACCTGCGAAGGATCCTAGAGGGTGCTGACCATACGGTGCTCGGGCTCTGGGTCGCCTAGGATACCCACGCGTGCGCCGAGGAAGATATTGGAACAAGGAGTAAGAGTTGTTTTCTGAAACCGGGCATGGATCTGGTTGATTGACCTTGCTGGTCTTCAATGGATGAGTCCATGGCTCTTTATATGGATCTGTTGGTTGATCTTGCTGATCTTCAACGAGAGTCCATCTTGATAAGTGATTATATTGCCGAGTATTATGGGCTAGGAACTATTGAAAAGGCCCTTGTGTGGACAGGTGGTGAGCGTTCTAGTTGCCAATGATGCCATAGATACTCTGATGAAAAAATGATGTTTGATCAGTAAGGATTTTGACTATGTTAGAGTAAAAATTAAATGGCAGAATCGCCCGTGCGCTTTTCGGGTAAAGGAAGTTTTTCCGAGTTCGTTTTGGATAACCGACGGATTAGTCTCTTGTCCGGATATCCGTGGGCGAGGCCCCGAATGTGGGACCCCTGTCCCGCGCGAGAAGTGCTACTTCCGCTGCTAGTACCCCGAATCCGTTGCTCGGTGGGAACAGGGATCTCACAGTTGGTATCAGAGCATTTGGTTAATAAAGATCAACTGAGAAGACAATTATGTCAAAAATTTATCAAGAAACACAAAAAGGTTATAATTGTGTGATATAATTCATACAATTTGATATTCAAACTGAAATTCGTAATTTGGTAATTGGGTCTTCAGATGGAAGTACCGCAATTATATAGAATCCCTAACTTGCTTGAAGCCTAGACATGATGGTATTTACCTTATAATTCCAAGGGCCGTGACTACCCGTATATACCGAGAGTATACTGCAGCTCTTTACTGACAGTATATACGAGTAAATCTAAGACTTGAAATTATAAGCGTTAATGCTATCCAGAGGATGATTTCGAATGTGGTTGATATGATTTTTAATTCTGTTTGATAATTGATGAATTGATTTGGATTCTGATTGAAAAATGAAGATCCCTGAAATTTGGTTGAAATGTAATAAGTTGAGCGAAACCTCAATGAGGATGAATGGGACGAGTCCCTGTGATGATATTCATAACTGGAATGATAATAATGATTTCAGCAAATCACTACTATGAGATTAGTGGATTGTGCTGTCAGATTGCTACTATTAATACTTGACTTGGTGGATCAAGTTAAGGGATGACAAATTGAGAACTTGCTTGACTGAAATCCCCGTGGGGAGGAATCAGAAAGAAATTTTTTTGGTCTAATGGACCATTATCGTGTTAAAGATATGAATGATATGATCTGAATGAATTGTTATTTAATGATGAGTTCTATATAAGGGATATTTATCCCAGTGTTCTGTTGGGTTGACCAGAATATAAGGAACCCCAGAATAAAATTGGATCTTAAGAAAAAGAGCTGTCCTCTACCTTGCGAGATGAGGACATCTCGCACTTTTTTAAGTGGGGTAGAATGTAAGATTCCTCCCCAACCTTCGAGGTATATAGGAGTAAGAATCTCCCTTTCTGATCTTATAATTATTCCCTCTCTAAAATAAAAGAAAGTTTCTGTTTAAAAAAAAGGAAGACCCTTTCCCTAGAATATTTCTCAGGAGTCCCACCTGTTTTAAGGATTTAGAACAATGAGTTCAGAAGTGAGAATCGGTGTTTTGGATACCAAGGTTTTGGTTTTCATTCGAGTACAGCCCAAAAGAAGTTCTTTATCTCTTGGGGAGTATAAGAAGTTATCCCCCTGATATTGTGAGCCTTATATATGAATTCAATGAAAGTAGGTGACTTAGCCTACGAACTTCTTTTATCCCCTCATCTCAAAGTTCTTAATATATTTCATAGAAATATGTGCCAAACCCAAATCATAGAAAGACGGTAAAACTTCAGTAGCAAGTTACCGTTGGCTTCTAAGTTACGCTAGCTCCTTCCTTTATATAAGTCGTAACTTTTACCTGTCACTCACAGTAATCTTACTTCCATCGATCTCCCTTCTTCTTAATATGCTTCATGGCTTGGCAACAGGAATTAGTTTTATCCATGATGATTTCTCATCTTCAAGATGCAAGAGAGTCTGTGAAGAAAGACTTTATAGAACAGTATGAGCGCTCACTTTTTCCTCACCTAGTAACTTCTGTAGCGTAGACCAAATGGCGGACCTATCAAGACATAACTAGGGTAACACCCTGGGGTCAACAGCACTTTCGTAATAATGTCCGCTTGGCCATGGTTATTGAAGCCTTGGGTTTGGGTCCCCGATACTACTGCATCATGAGATCAAGGCATCTTGGGTTTTCTGAGCGAGTCTTCTTACTGGCGTGTTTTCTTCCTCATGAGAAGATATGCCTTTATCCCGTTTTTGGCTTGCCTCTCAGAGGTCCTTTTGTTAGAACACCTCATACCACTGAGATAGGCGTGGCAATAACCAACAGAATCATTCCCATAGATGAGTTACCTTATACTTGTGCAGCTTGTGAGTGCTGCTTTTGTGATCATATGATGGACGGGCTTATGGAAGTGTAAAGAGTTCTTCTATCTTTACTGTATATGTTCCAAGAATGAATAAAGTTTAAATCTTGTTCTTGTCTTGACCCTTACTCTCTTTGAGACTTTTTTAATTGGTGATTAATCTTAATTAAAAAAAATTTCTCTCAGTCTCATACTTGTGCATCTTGCGAAATTACCCCCAGTTTGCGAGATGAGGGCATCTCACGTTTTTCAAGTGGAAGAGAATGTAAGATTCCTCCCCAGCCTCTCAAAATGTCACAGCATCTTCCCCTGTAATCAATCCCTCTTCAGAAATATAAAAGACTTGTTTCTAACTATTTTAACCTAGAGAGAGAAAATATTCTAGAGAGAGAATATTTAAATTTTTAATATTTTTGGATAGAAAATTATCTCATCTTATTAAAATAAGTTCCCCTGAAACAGAAATTCAAAAAGAACTTTCCAATGTGCAATTGGAATTAATTGGAAATGGGTATAAAGGACCTTAGCCTAAGGGTCTAGATTTTCAGAAATTTTTGGATTATGGTCCAATTAAGGTTCCTATGGGCCAATAGCATCAATCCATATGTAGGGAGGAGATAAATCCAATTTGTAAAAGAAGATACCCAAAAATGAGTAAATGCTCACATAAGATGAAGAGTTGAAAATGTACAAGGTTTATTAGTAAAAAACTATGAGCAATATTAAAAATATGAGATATTTTGGGTATCCAAAAATGAGTAAATGCTCACATAAGATGAAGAGTTGAAAATGTACAAGGTTTATTAGTAAAAAAACTATGAGCAATATTAAAAATATGAGATATTTTGGGTATCCAAAAATGAGTAAATGCTCACATAAGATGAAGAGTTGAAAATGTACAAGGTTTATTAGTTTAAAAAACTATGAGCAATATTAAAATGATTCCATTATGACACATATGTAAGGAAGGGGAGTTCTTTAAAGGAGGTGCATATTTCACATAAGATGAAGAGTTGAAAATGTACAAGGTTTATTAGTTTAAAAAACTATGAGCAATATTAAAATGATTCCATTATGACACATATGTAAGGAAGGGGAGTTCTTTAAAGGAGGTGCATATTTCACATAAGATGAAGAGTTGAAAATGTACAAGGTTTATTAGTAAAAAAAACTATGAGCAATATTAAAATGATTCCATTATGACACATATGTAAGGAAGGGAAGTTCTTTAAAGGAGGTGCATATTTCACATGCTTGAATGAGTTTTAAACTCATAAAAATTGAGATATTTCATCTCTCCTCTCTCCTCTCTCCTCATTCAAGTCTAGTTCCAAAAAGTTAGCTTAACTGACCTAAAAATGGTCAAAATTGACCAAACTGATTTGGAAAATTCTAGAATCAGTTTGTTTGGTTAGGAGCTCAATTTTTCCTATAAATAGAAGCCTCCCCCTTGTTGAAAAATATATAGTGTTTATGCATCGTTACTCTACTCCACCTAAGCCAAGAACTGTGAATTCATTTAATAATTCACTAGTTTTTGGAGCTTCCCTCTTTCTTCAATCCCCATTAGTGGCTCCATCAACATACTTAACCAATTGATTGGTTGGGGGCCTCTACCGTGAATAAAGAATCAAGCAATTTGTAAGGTAATTAGTGAATATTGATCTTTTCTATAATTTCTCAATGTTTCTCTCTTCTCAACCCCTCTCAAGCTTGAGAAGCTTAATTGGTATGGTTTTTTAAATGCTACTGAAGTTAATTGGTGAATAGTAGTGAAGAGTTATATAATTTAATAAATGCTATTGAAGTTAATTTCCATTTATGTTTAAATTCTAATGGTTTTTATGTAATTTCTCTCTCTCACTCAAGAAATGGTCATACTCATGACCCATTCTCAATCCAAATCAAGCTTTTCATAAAGCTTTTCCTTAACCCAAGATTAAGCTATGCTTGAGGCCAAATTAATGGCTTTTTTCTATGCTTTTAGTTTATGCATATTGATGATTCAATCCATTATGGATTAATGATCCAATTAAAGATCATTTTAATTATTTCCTTAATGATAAGCTTTATCCCTTAGAAAAATTGAGATTTATCAGTCATAGCAGCGGAGCTATGGTAAAATTTTTATAAAAATTATGCATAAAATAATTTCATTCAAAGCATAAAAAGAGGACTTCCTACCATATTCTAGGAATTATCATCCTAGATTAATTGAAAGAATATCATTATAATCATGGAGAAATTAAATTTTAATATCATGCATAAAGGATAAGTTTTTATATCAAAAGTGTTATTTTTACCATTTTTATTTCATGCATAGAAGTATGCATAATGGATAAATTTTTATATCAAAAGTGTTATTTTTACCATTTTTATTTTCATGCATAGAAGTATGCATAATGGATAAATTTTTATATCAAAAGTGTTACTTTTATCATATTTAAATTTCATGCATAAAGGTATGCATAAAAGTTGATTATTTTATTATATTGAATTTCATGCATAGAGATATGCATAAAGGTTGATTATTTTATTATAAAAGTGTGACTTTTATCATAATTGAATTTCATGCATAGAGGTATGCATAAAAGTTGATTATTTTATTGTAAGAGTGTTACTTTTATCATATTGGATTTCATGCATAGAGGTATGCATAAAAGATATTCTTTTTATACTAAAAGTGTGATTTTCATCATAAATGGATTTTATGCATAACTTAGATGCATAAGAGAAATTCTTTTATTATAAAAGTGTAATTCCTACCAAATTGAAATTATGCATAAGAAGATGCATAAAAGATTGATTTTAATTTCGAAAGTGTTAGTCTCCTTAAATGGAATTTATGCATAAATAAATGTGTAGAGAAATCTTATATCAAATATAAGAATTCTCTTAAAAAAGATATGAAATGTGATAAGATGTGATAATAGGTGTATGAGATGTGATAAGATTTGATAAGATGCGTATGGAAAGTGATAGGATGTGATAAGAGGTGTATGAGATGTGAAAAGATGTGATAAGATGTGATAGAATGTGTTAAGATGAGTTAGGATGTGTTAAGATATATATGGGATATGTTAGGACGAGAATGGATGTAATATGGTTGTATGAATGTGATGTGGATGTATACATGTAGATGTATATGTATGAATGTGAATGTGGATGTGGATGTATGGATGTAGATACGGATGTGGATGTATGTATGTGGATGTGGATGTATGAACGAGGACGTGATAGTTGATGTATGCATGTGGATGTTGTTGTATAGATGTGAATGTGGAATGTGGATGTGGATGTATGTATGTATGTGGATGTAGATGTGGATGTGGATGTGGATGTGGATGTGGATGTGGATGTGTATGTGGATGTAGATGTGGATGTATAGATGTAAATGGGAATTTGGATGTGGATATATGGACACATGGGTAGCCTTGGGACATAGCCTTGGGACAACCAACACTTGTGCACATTCCTATTGACTTATTACGAAGCTTCTCAGGTGAAGATAACCCTATAGAGGGAAAATGTGTCATTATGATATCCATTCAGGATCACCAGATGTCAATTCCCTTTTATGTGGCTAGTAAGTCCAAGGCAGTGGTAGAGGTTGTTCTTGGTCGATCATGGTTAAGTGCTACCAATTGTTCATTAGATTGGAAGAATAGACAATACAAATTGCAAATTGATTTGATTGCATCTTGGGATCTGCTGCTCCACGAGTTTTATCATGTCAAAAGGGTGGTAGTTCTACCTTACACAACCCACTTTCAAAATCTACTCTTGAAGCTCCAAGACAAATGATGTGGATAATCGATGAGTCCTCAAGTGAGGGCCATGGCTGGCATGTTCCAACTACTCTAGTCACTGCTCAAAGAAGGCCAGGCAAGAAGGAATTGTCAATTTGGCTACCCAAAGATGCGTACAAACTTGTACCATCTAGCCTAGTTGCTAAACCTCCTAAAAAGCATATCTTTTCCAAGCCTAAACCTCAGATTGTTACTCATTGGGTCCCAAAGCATGTTCTTAAAGCACAAGGCTATTATAAGGGTGCAACAACACTTTGGCTTCCCAAATGCCATGGTTTGCTAGAGCCAAAAGAGTGTATCAATAAGATTCCAAAAGACACTCTTGGTTTTTCATATCACTGGGGGTGCAAAGGAAATCAACACAACCTCTTCAAGATAGGATAGGTGGTTGTAATAGCACCTGCAAATCTACTTGTGTTGACCTTCTCCAAACATGTATTGAATCACCAGTTGTCCCAATTTCTCCTTGTTACACAATTCCACCATCAACTTGTGTACCTAAGACAAATCCAACTTTACATGAGTCTCCTTTGAGCATAGATTCTAGCACTTCACTGCCTAAATCCTCTTGTCTTGCTCAAATTCCTCGACAATTGCTAACCTTTCCACCTCTTAAGAAGGACATACCCAAAACCAAAGGTAACGCATTAACACTACAATTGCTAACCTTTCCACCTCTTAAGAAGGACATACCCAAAACCAAAGGTAAGGCATTAACACTACAATTGAAGCTCTTTGGTAGATTAGTGTTTGAATAGTCTCACTTTTACTAATGTGGTTCCTTATGTCTTTATAGGATTGTGTTCTTTTTTAGATGATCTTATCTACATTGTTTTTTATAGGGATTGTAATGATGGATATGAGTGTATAAAGTTTGAAGTTTCTAAATTTCATTGTTCTACGCCCAGATACCTCCTGATGGATACTTGGCGAGATACATGTCCACCATGCATTGACCCTGATAGTACTCAACCTGAACATCGCGGGGGTTATAGTGCTCCTCCTTTTCAAACTCATTCTAGGTACTTTTATGCTCCCTTAGGTGAAATTTGTTGTGGGCATCACTTTGTCACTTTATTCTATCAACAGCATCACCCATTTCCACATTGTCAAGAGTGTGCACGACTCGTATTAGGAGAAGCTTCACACATTTGTTGGCTATGCCGCTCTTACTTTCGACGATACGGCACGGGCTTAATGAAACAAATTGTGGGAATTACACCACAATACCATAACCTTCTTGATGTGAGAGTACCAGACCGAGGACCAAATCAACGTAGATTACCTGAGGAGGTTCAAGCACAACAATGGAGGGATACATGCATAAATGACTTTGAAACCACCTATCTTGCAAGCCCTCCTTCCCCCAGCCTCAACATGTCAATTTTGGATCACTATGAGCACCTATATTGAGCAATTCCAAAATCGGAATTGTCTGCTTAACCTTCCCATAGAACCAATGTCATATTTTAGCGAGGAAGCACTCCTTCCTCTACCACCTTCTCCAGAGGCCATCTTTTGTACAGGGTTGTCCTTGCATCTTGAAGTGATTGATACCATCTTTCCAGCAGAAGTGGACACGGATCCACCACCAGTGCAAGGGTAAACTCATCAAAGCCTTAACTAACTGAACTGATCTGACCGAACTCGTAAGTTCCATAGTCAGATCAAGGGACAGATTGCACTTGGATCATAGAGACCAATGCTTTTTTCCTCATCGAGAGGCACAGCCATTGATCCTTTTTCCATAGAACAAAACCAAGCCAACTGATTCTAGAATTTTCCAGATCAGTTTGGTCAATTTTTGACCATTTTTGGGACAGTTTTGGTCACTTTTTGGATCTAGTTGAAACAGGAGAGAGGAGAGATAAAAATATCTCATTATTTGGGAGTTTAAAACTCATTCAAGCATGTGAAATAGGCGCCCTCTTCATGAGGGGAATTCCCCCATGCAGAGGTGTCAAAAATGCATCATTTCACTTAAATATCTCTCTTTTTTAACTATTAACCTTGTCCTTAGTCAACTCTTCATCTTATGTGAGTATTTACTCATTTTTGGGAGATTTTCCTTTTATTCTTCTATTTATCTCCTCCTTACATTTGGATGAATCTTATTGGTCCATAGGAACCTTAATTTAAAATTTTGATGAAAAAATCTTTCACCCCCAGGATAATGCCTCTTGAATAGATTATACTTAATTTCTAATGCACCTTCTGAAAATCTTTTTAAACTTCTATTTCAGGGAAACTTATTTTAATAAGATGAGGTATTTTTCTATCCAAAAATATTTAAAATCTGAATATTATCTCTCTAGAATATTTTCTCTCTCTAGGCCAAAACAGGTAGAAACAAGATCTTTTATATTTATGAAGAGGGGAATGAATTACAGGGGAAGATACTAGACATCATGAGGGCTAGGGAGAGGAATCTTACATGCTACCCCACTTAAAAAAATGCGAGATGTCCTCATCTCGCAGGTGGAGTATGATCTTTTTCATCTTCTTCTTGTTCTTCAATCACTTCCAGCGTTACTGCTTTGGAAGTGGACGGCCGATTTGGGAACAACTCTCTTTGACTTTCCCTATTCTGAGGTGGAGGTCTTGCATTACTTTGGGTTGAAACTGCAGGTTGGATAGAGGGTCTACTACCTCTGGGACTTCCCTGTTTTTGGCGGGATAGAACCGTGATTACTCTGGACGGAAGGGGCTGGAGTCTAGAATCTTGATCCCTGATATTCTTGCCCTAAAAACCTTGATCCAAAAGGAGTTGGGCAATCTATGCTGCGATGTCTAAATCCTTGACAGTTATAGCATTTCACTCTCTTGCTCAAGGGTGGAACTTCTGAAGTTGAATTCCAGGGGATTGAGTTTCGGGAAAAGGACATTTCTTCTATTTTGGAATTTCCCATATCCTGGGTTTGACCCTGATATCTCTTGGGTGGAGGAAGGCTGGAATCACCTTCTGGAAATAAAAATCTTTTGAAAGGCGATGGTGCTGGCTTTGGCAGGACTTTGACATCGAAATTCTTCGCCATCCGAACTGCTTCGGCCCATGGAAATAGGTTTGGCATTCTTGACTAAAGTATCTAATGGCTCGTTCATTCCCCGAATGAACCTGGCGCTGCTCTTCATCCAATTGAGGGGAATATTTAAGGAGAAGGGCAAAATCCTAATGGTACTCTTCAATTTTTCGGGTTTCCTATTTTAGTTCCAAGAACTCATTCATCTTAATTTCAAGAAATTAGGGGGACAAAACCTCTTTCTGAGGTAAGCCTTGAGATCGGTCCAAGTTTGGGTATTTCGGTCGAGACGGTTTGTCTCACAATGGTTTCTCCACGCCACTCTAGCTGTCTCCACTATCTTTAGCCTTGCAAGAGCCATTTTGCTCTTCTCATTGTACCCGGTGACATCAAAGTATTCTTCCATTGATTCGATCCACTTTTCCACAGTCTCGCCTAAGTTTTTCCCTTCACTCTTGAAAGGTCCAGGCTGCGAACTATGAAGAGTTTTACGAACATCCAGGTCGAGCTCTTCTTCATCGAGTTGGTGGTTAACATTTCTACCACGACGACCTCGGTCCATGTTCCTATCAATACGAAAATTCTTGTTAAGTCTCTTTATTTATGATTCAATCCGAATTTTGATTCAACTGATTCCGGGGTTCTCTAAATAGGTCGGCTCCCCACAGAATCAAGGGATAAAGATACTCATATAGAACGCATTATCAGATAACAAATCATTCAGAATATCTCATTAATATCTTTATCACAATAATGGTCCATTAGACTAAATTTTTCCATCTGAACAGTCCTCCATGGGGATTTCAATTTTTCAGATTTTTAATTTATCATCCCTTAACTTGATCCACTGATCAAAAGTTAATAGTAGCAATCTGCCAGCACAATCCACTAATCTCATAGTGATTGGCTGAAGTCATTAACGTCATTCCAGCTACGAACATTATCACAGGGACTCGTCCCATTCATCCTCATTGCAGTTTTGCTCAGCTTATTACATTTTACCCAATTTTCAGGGATCATCATTTTTCAATCAGAATCCAAATCAACTCATCAGTTCTCAACCAGAATTTAAAAATCATATCAACCACATTCGAATTCATCAACTGGATAGCATTAATGCTTATAATTTCAAGTCTTAGATTTACTCGTATATACAGCCAGTAAAGAGCTGCAGTTATACCCTCGTCGGTATATACGGGTAGTCATGGTTCTTGGAATTATAAGGTAAATACCATCATATCTAGGCCTCAAGCAAGTCAAGGATTCTATACAATTGCGGTACTTCCGTCTGAAGACCCAATTACCAATTTACGAATTTCAGTTTGAATATCAAATTGTATGAATTTTATCACACAATTACAACCTTTTAGTGCCTCTTGATAAATTTTTGACATAATTGGCTTCTCGATTCCTCATTAGCCAAATAGCTCTGATACCAACTGTGAGATCCTTGTCCCCACCGTGCAACAGATTCGGGGGTGCTAGCAGCGGAAGTAGCACTTCTTGTGCGGGGTAGGGTCCTACACTCGGGGCCTTGCCCACGGATATCCGGACTAGAGACTAATCCATCGGTTTTTCCAAAATCGAGCCCGGAAAACTTCCTTTGCCCGGAAAGCACAGGCGATTCCACCAGGATAACTTTTTCCTAACGTAGTCAAAAGCCTTAACTAACTAAACTGATCTGACCGAACTCGTAAGTTCCATAGTCAGATCAAGGGACAGATTGCACTTGGATCATAGAGGCCAACGCTTTTTTCCTCATCGAGAGGCACAGCCGTTGATCCTTTTTCCATAGAACAATTTTTGTTCGGGATTTACTTCATCTATCGAACTAAACAGAAATTGAGTCTCGATTTAAAGATCCATCAGTCCAGCCTAACCCCATCCAGTCCCATGGGTTAGCCAACCGCCCAACCACTGTAGTGATGGGATCCAATTAGGAATTTGGTTAGGTTTTGTCCTGGGTACCAGGGAAAAGAGTTCCCAGGCCCCCTAGCCGGAAGTTCATGCAAACATAAAACTAGTCACACCACTTACACACCCAATATGAAATTGCCTTTTTCTCAGCATCAGCCAACTTTAAAACAATCCTTTAATGAAACCATTATGTCACTGATGACAATCCTCAAAATCTCTAGTTGAATCCATATTTCCAATCATACATTCATCGGTGCACTTATGGCATCATTGGCAACCAGAACGCTCACCACCTGTTCACTTAGGGGCCTTTTCAATAGTTCCTAGCTCATAGTACCCGACAATATTTTCACATATAAAAATCAAGATGGAATCCTCGTTGAAGATCAGCAAGATCAATCAACACATCCATATAAGAGAGCCATGGACTCATCCATTTGAGGACCAGCAAGGTCAATCAACCAGATCCATACCCGGTTTCAGAAAACAACTCTTACTCCTTGTTCCAATATCTTCCACGACGCACATGTGGGTATCTTTGGCGACCCAGAGCCCGAGCACCATATGGTCAGCACCCTCTAGGATCCTTCGCAGGTCACCTAGCGCTTCACTCATAGGCCGCTTCCTTGGTCCCTCATCCACCGTACCGGAAGCTCACCATTTAAATCGAACCGAGGCTGGTCAAGACCTCAGCCGACCTTGCTACGCGAGACGTCCTCCATTGACTCTCCGTCATCAGCAGTTGCAACTTTATCAGTTAGGTCTCCACGACCTTAATCACAAGATGGTCAAAATGCTTCCCCAGCATTCTTGACATAAAACAGTCATACAGTTTCTATATTGAACTCTCATCTTTTCACATTAATCCATATTATTTAATCCAATTCCAATTCATATGTGTATCCATTCTTGACCAGATACATCATTTTCTATCCCATCACATAGGATTCATTCACTTCACATAACATCCATTCCTATCTTTCTTAATTTACATTACATCTCCTCACATCCATTTCTCATTATATCTCATTCGTTCAGATCTTATATTATTCATTCACATTCTGATTCACATGACATCTCATCTCATCCATTCGCTCATATCGACTTCATATCCATTCACATTCATATTTGCATTCATTATTCCACACACACATCCACATTCATACATCCACATTCACATCTACATTTATACATCCATTTTCACATCCACATCCAAATCCACATTCATACATCCACATCCGCATCTACATTCATACATCCACATTCACATTCACATCCATACATCCATATCCACATTCCACATCCTCATTCACATTCACATACATCCACATCCACATTCCATATCTACATCCATATCCCCATTCACACATCCACATTCATATTCACATGCATCCACATTCACATTCCATATCTACATCCATATCCCCATTCACACATCCACATTCACATTCACATTCACATCCAGACATTCATATCCACATTCCACATCCTTATTCACATTTACGTACATCCACATCCACATTCCATTCACATCCAGACATCCATATCCACATTCCACATCCTTATTCACATTTACATACATCCACATCCACATTCCATATCTACATCATTTCTTTCACATACATATAACTACATCTATTCTTTCACATACATACATCTCCATCTATTCCTCATTCATTTTCATCTAATTGATTCGTTTCACATCCTCATATCTATTTATAGAATACAAGAGAATTCTTATTTTTGATATAAGATTTCTTTACGCATTTATTTATGCATAAATTCCAATTTAGGGAGACTAATACTTTTGAAATAAAAATCAATCTTTTATGCATAAAGTCATTTTAAATGAGAATGACACTTTTGAATAGAAAATCAAATCTTTAATGCATCTTCCTATGCATAAAATCAAAATTGATGAAAATAACTCTTTTGAACTAAAAATAGATTTCTTTATGCATCTTTCCATGCATAAATCCAATTTAGTAGGAATTACACTTTTAGAATAAAAGAATTTTTCTTATGCATCCTATTTATGATAAAAGTAACACTTTTATAATAAAATAATAATCTTTTATGCATACCTCTATGCATGAAAATCAAATATGATAAAAGTAACACTTTTACAATAAAATAATAATCTTTTATGCATACCTCTATGCATGAAAATCAATTATGATAAAAGTAACACTTTTACAATAAAATAATAATCTTTTATGCATACCTCTATGCATAAAAATCAAATATGATAAAAGTAACACTTTTATAATAAAATAATAATCTTTTATGCATACCTCTATGCATGAAAATCAATTATGATAAAAGTAACACTTTATAATAAAATAATAATCTTTTATGCATACCTCTATGCATGAAAATCAAATATGATAAAAGTAACACTTTTACAATAAAATAATAATCTTTTATGCATACCTCTATGCATGAAAATCAAATATGATAAAAGTAACACTTTTACAATAAAATAATAATCTTTTATGCATACCTCTATGCATAAAAATCAATTATGATAAAAGTAACACTTTTACAATAAAATAATAATCTTTTATGCATACCTCTATGCATGAAAATCAATTATGATAAAAGTAACACTTTTACAATAAAATAATAATCTTTTATGCCTAAAAATCCATTTTGATGAAAGTAACACTTTCATAATAAAAGAAAATTATTTCTTTATGCATAAAAATCTATTTTGATGAAAGTAACACTTTCATAATAAAAGAAAATTATTCCTTTATGCATAAGAATAATAATAATCAATATGCATCTTCTATGCATGAAAACGACACTTTTAGAGTATAGAATTGATAGGAATTACTCTTTTAGCATAATAAAAGATAATTCTTATTTCCAAAAAATTCGCTATAACCTCCTTTGTATGGCTGACCATTTTTTAATTTTTCTTACTTAATTTTATCTTAAAAATTAACTCTAATTGGTTTAAAGTAATCTATACTAATCAAAACTCACTTATAAAAGAGAAAACATTATAAAAAGTTTAATTCTAATAATTTTCACTTAACTAGGAAAGAAGGGTTGATTCTAAGAAGAGAGAGCGGAAAAGCCTTTCGATCAAGGCATAACATCCATTTATCACTTCAAACAATCATAAACATTAGAAAAACATAAAATCAATAAAGAAAAATACTTCTATTTCAGGGGAGCTTATTTTAATAAGATGAGATATTTTTCTATCCAAAAATATTTAAAATCTGAATATTATCTCTCTAGAATATTTTCTCTCTCTAGACCAAAACAGGTAGAAACAAGATCTTTTATATTTTTGAAGAGGGGAATGAATTACAGGGGAAGATACTGGACATCATGAGGACTGGGGGGAGGAATCTTACATCTTAGGTATGGGCTAGGTGCTACGATTAATAAAAAATTTATGAAAATCATGCCCTAAAAAATATATACAAGTGAATCGAGACATGACGTGTCTACAGCCATGTGGAATGCTTGGTAGGACCTTGGGTTGTCTTAGCACCTTGGGGCCGATGCCTTGGTTTCCATGGGGTGAACACTGACGTCTAAAAGATTAAGAAGAAGACCTTCAAGGACTCTATCACCTTGATAGATGCTGGTAGGACTCTGGGGTACATTATGGGCCCTCGAGATCGATGCCCTCATCTTCATGGGATACTTCTTATGTCAAAAAGAAAGAAAAGGGTCTGTCGCCCTTGAGATACTTAGCGGCCTTTAGATTCTTTTGGCGGAGGTCTCTTGGCCATTGCTTGGGTCAACCTCACACACCCACACACACACACACACAAAGAGAGAAAAAAAGAAAGAAACAAAGAAAGGTCCAATCACCATTCCTAATATTTAGGAGTAGGGTTGCCACTTAGGAATAACTTAAACACTTGTAGGACATTGAGACTGCGGTCATAACCTGCGGTGTACAAGCACATTGCCTTTGCATAGCACTATCTACCACTTAGTCTCACTTTGACTAGTCTTTACTCACTTCTTTTAGCACTCTTTAAAACTCTAATCGGCCTTTCACTTGCATGCTCACGTGTGAGATTATCATTGCTGGTTTTTTTTTCAATAAAAGGCTTTACTTGTCTTCCATTGTTTTTTGTAGCTTTTGCTTCTACCGCGCGCCCGAGGACGTGCGCGATTTAGGAAGGAGGGAATGTTCCACGGGAACACTCACACGGGAACACGGATTATGGAAGGAGGCCGGAAGTAATTAATGCGAGAGAGGGGGAACAGTTAGGTGAAGTAGTGGAAAAGTGGATTGAGGCAACGGAGGAATACTTTGATGTAACTAGCTACAATGAGAGAAGCAAGATGGCTCTCGCGCCAGGTAGTAAAGATTGTGGAAATGGCCAGGGTCGCTTGGAGGAATCACTGCTAGACTAACCATCTCGATCGGAATACCCCGACCTGGACCGATCTTAAACCTTACCTTAGCGGAACAATTGAAGAGTACCATCAAGCTCTTGCCCTTCTCCTCAAATATTCCCCGCAATTGGATGAAGAGCAATTGATGGCCAGATTCATTCGAGGAATGAATGAGCCATTGGACACCTTAGTGAAGAATGCCAAACTTGTCTCAATGGCCGAAGCAGTAAGAATGGCAAAGGACTTTGCCAAAGCCTTTGTAGTAAAGGTCCTGCCAAAGCCTGCACCCTCTAACTTTAAAAGATTCCAAACCCCGAGAAGTACTTCAAACTTTCCTCCCCCAAAGAGGCAACAAGGCCCAAATCAGAATCAGGATGTGGGAAGATTCAGAAGTGAAGGAAGACCCTTCCCCCAGAACACTCTCAGGAGCCCCACCTATTGCAAGGATTCAGAGGGATGAGCTCAGAAGTGAGAACCGGTGTTTTGGATGTTAGGGTTTTGGTCTCACCAGCTGAAAGACTGCCCGCCGACTCCTGCCATGTCAAAGGGACAGGGAAGTCAAGGACCAAGAATGCAAAGACCAACCCCTTCCTATCAGTCACACCATCTTGCCCAAATCAGGGAAATCTCAGGAGAACTCCAGCTCACCCATCTGCCTCTATCCAGAGTAGCCTCAGAACTCCTTCCCAGAACTGGGGCAACCAAAGAGAAAGAGTTCCTGCCTCAGACGTCATGCCGTTTGGATTAACAAATGCCTCAGCTACATTCAATCGCTTAATGCAGGACATTCTCAGAGAATACTTGGATGATTTTGTTCTTGTTTTCTTTGATGATATTTTGATTTACTCAAAGAATGCAGCTGACCATGAAGCTCATGTCAGAAAAGTTCTTGAGATTCTAAGGAAGCACAAACTCTTTGCAAAAAAGAGCAAATGCACTTTCTCTACCGACCATGTTGAATACTTGGGCTTTCTAGTATCCAAAGATGGAATTTCTCTAGATTTCGCTAAAGTCCAAGCAGTCATAGATTGGCCTGAACCAAAGACAGTGAAAGAAATCAGAGGATTCTTGGGATTGACTGGTTGGTATAGAATTTTTATACCAAAGTATGCTCTCATAGCTTCCCCTCTGACTAATCTTCTCAAGAAGAATACCCCGTTTCAATGGTCTGCCAGGTGTGCCAGAGTGCTTTTGATAAGCTAAAGACCACCTTGGTAACCAATCCCGTTCTGAAGCTGCCAGATTTCTCTCTACCCTTTGAGGTAGTAAACTGATGCCAGTGGTTTTGTCCTGGGAGGTGCACTCATGCACTGGCCTATGAATCTCGAAAACTCAGAACGCATGAGAGGAATTATGTTGTCCACCACGACCTGGAACTACTTTCAGTAGTATATGCCCTAAAGTTGTGGAGACATTACCTACTGGGTCAAAGATTCACTTTGATGACAGATCATCAGAGCTTAAAGTGGATCTTCACTCAGAAGGATCTCAACATGCGCTAAAGAAGGTGGATGCAGACCCTATAGGAATTTGATTTTGAAATCAAGTACCGCCTAGGCAAAGAAAATGTGGTAGCAGATGCTCTCAGCAGAAAAGCCTCCTTGCTTGTGTAGTGTCAAATCCTTTGATTATTGAAGCAAGAGAGAAGATCATGTAGGATAGATTCTTTGGCCCTATTGCTACCCTACTTATACAGGAAAGCAAAACTCCACAGGAGTTGAACTAAGTTCAAGGGTACAGCCTGGATGATGGAATTATGTATTATAATTGCAGGCTATGCATTCCCAATGATGAAGGAACTAAGGGTCAAATTCTGAATGAAGCCCATGACAGCCTTATTGCAAGACATCCAGGTTTCATCAAAACCTACATGTCTGTGAAGAAAAGCTTCTTTTGGCCTGGTCTTAAAAAGGATGCACTTAATCATGTACATCAATGTCTGACCTGTCAGAAAGTCAAGGCCGAGAGAGTAAAAATGCCTGAGAAGTTACATCCGTTAGACATCCCCCAGCAGATGAAGTGGGAATGCATCAGTATGGATTTTATTATTGGATTACCTTCAGTGCAATCAGGTTACAACTCCATCTTCGTGGTAGTTGATAGACTAACCAAAGTTGCGCATCTATTTCCAGTAAAAGAAACCTACACTGCAGTGGATGTGGCCAGAGTGTTTCTCAAGGAAATCTTCAGATTGCATGGCCTACCCAAAAGAATAGTAAGTGATCAAGATTCCAAATTCACGTCAAGATTCTGGACTGCATTTTTTGAAGCAGTAGGAACTTTCTTGGATCTGAGCACAGCTTACCACCCTGAGATCGATGGTCAAATAGAAAGGGTAAACAAGGTAGTCGAAGATATACTTTAGTCATGCTATGGCAGGGAACCCAAGAAGTGGCTAAGCTATCTGCACCTAGTCGAGTTCGCCTACAATGCTTCTCTTCACCGAAGTATTGGGATGAGCCCTTTCAAAGCTCTGTATGGACAAGATTGCTTAACTCCATTAACTTGGTCCGACCCATTGATTAGGGTTGAGATGTCCAGACAAATGCTTGACGACATGGAGCAGTAGCAAATGCAGGTAATTCACAAAGATATAAAAGCTACCTAGGATAGACAGAAGCTGTATGCAGATAAGAAGAGGACAGACAGAGAATTCGAAGAAGCAGATATGGTCTTCATTCGAGTACGCCCCAAAAGAAGTTCTCTATCTCTTAGAAAGTACAAGAAGTTATTCCCCAAATATTGTGGGCCATATCTGATTACAAAGAAATTAGGTGACTTAGCCTACGAGCTTCTTCTGCCTCCTCATCTCAAAGTACATAATGTATTTCATGTCAGCCTTCTTAAAAAGTATATGTACCAAGCCCAAATCATGTCCTTGATGAGATGAAATCTTAACTTCTTCAGCCCAAGGGCAGATGGAACTCCAACCTGAAGAAATCCTTGATGTTCGAGAAAAGGTTCTCAGGAACAAAATTCTGAGAGAATTATTGGCCAAATGGAAGTTCTATCCTTTTGAAGATGCCACCTAGGAGAAAGAAGCCGAACTGTTGCAGGATTACCCCCAGTTTTGCGAGATGAGGACATCTCGCGTTTTTCAAGTGGGAGAGAATGTAAGATTCCTCCCCAGCCTCTCAAGATGTCCAGCATCTTCCCCTGTAATCAAATCCCTCTTCAGAAATATAAAAGATCATGTTTCTACCTGCTTTGGCCTAGAGAGAGAAATGTTCTGGAGAGAGGTTATTCAGATTTTGAATATTTTTGGATGGAAAAATATCTCATCTTATTAAAATAAGTTCTCCCAAAACAGAAGTTCAAAAAGATTTTCAGAAGGTGCATTAGAAATCATGTATGATCTGTTCAAGAGGCCTTACCCTAGGAGTCCAGATTTTTGAAAAATTTTAAATTAAGGTTTTGAGGGGCCAATCAGATTCATCCAAATGTGTGGAGAAGTTAAATAGAAGAAATAAAGAAAATCCCTCCCAAAAATGAGTAAATACTCACATAAGATGAAGAGTGGACTAAGGACCAAAGGAATTACTAAAAAAATAGATTTTTGACACCTCACAATAGGGATTCCCCCCCTCATGAATGAGGCGCCTACTTCACATGTGTGGTAGAGTTTTAAACCATCAAAAATTGAGATATTTCATCTCTCCTCTCTCCTAATTCAAGTCTAGTTCCAAAAAGTAAGCTAAAGTGACCTAAAAATGGTCAAAAATTGACCAAACTGATCTGGAAAATTCTAGAATCAGTTTGCTTGGTTATAGGATCTCACTTTTTCCTACAAATACAAGCCTCTCCCTTTGTTGAAGCTTAATAGTGTTTTATGCACTGTTACTCTACTCCTCCCAAGAGCCAAGAACTGTGAATTTCTTAATAATTCACTAGTTTTTGACCATTCCCTCTTCTAAAGAATTGGTGGCCACTCTTGTTGTAAACAAGAGTAGAACCCTCAAGCCATCAAGCCAAAGGAAAGCTCCCAGAATTCATGTAAGTTAGAAATCTTATATTTTTCTTTATTCTTTTAATGGTTTTCTAAATTGTTTGTTATCTTAAAATGATAACAGATGCTATGCCTTCTTGGAAAGGCTTTTCCCCTCTCTCATTCTTAAAATCAGCCCTTCTTTATCCTAGTTAAGTGATCTAATTGTTGGAATTAAACTTTTCATATTGTTTCTCTCTTAAAAGTGAAAATTGATTAGTTTAGAATGCTTTAAACCAATTGGGAATAATTCCTACGTAAATTAAGGTTAGAAAATTTGAAAAATGGTCAACCATACAAAGGAGGCTATGGTAAAATTTTCTAAAAATTTGTGAAATAAATTTCATCTTTTATTAATCAAAAAGAGTAATCCCCATCGTTTGTGTATTCTAAAAGTGTCATTTTCATTCATGCATAGAAAGATGCATATTGATTATTATTTTTTATAAAAGAGTGATTTTTAATAGAATTAAATTCTATGCATTAAAAGATGCATATTGATTATTTTTTTATAGAAGAATGATTTTTAATAGAATTAAATTCTATGCATAGAAAGATGCATATTGATTTTTTTTTATAAAAGAATGATTTTTAATAGAATTAAATTCTATGCATATAAAGATGCATATTGATTATTTTTTTTATAAAAGAATGATTTTCAATAGAATTAAATTCTATGTATAGAAAGATGCATATTGATTATTTTTTTATTACAAAAGTGTTAATTTCATCAAAATTGATTTTATGCATAAATAGATGCATAAAAGAATATCTTTTTTTCATTGTAAAAGTGTTATTTTCATCAAAATGGATTTTATGCATAAATAGATTCATAAAAGAATATTTTTTCATTATAAAAGTGTTATTTTCATCAAAATAGATTTTTTGCATAAATAGATGCATAAAAGAATATTTTTTTATTATAAAAGTGTTACTTTCATCAAAATGGATTTTTATGCATAAATAGATGCATAAAATACCATTTTTTTAATTATAAAAGTGTTACTTTCATCAAAATGGATTTTTATGCATAGATAGATGAATAAAAGAATATTTTTATTATAAAAGTGTTACTTTCATTAAAATGGATTTTTATGCATAAATAGATGCATAAAAAATATTTTTTATTATTATAAAAGTGTTATTTTTATCAAAATGGAATTTAATGCATAGATAGATGCATAAAAGAATATTTTTATTATAGAAGTGTTACTTTCATTAAAATGGATGTTTATGCATAAATAGATGCATAAAAGAATTTTTTTTTATTCTAAAAGTGTTACTTTTATCAAAATGGATTTTTATGCATAGAAAGATGCATAAAAGAATATTTTTATTATAAAAGTGTTACTTTCATTTAAATGGATTTTTATGCATAAATAGATGTATAAAAGAATTTTTTTTAAATTGTAAAAGTGTTACTTTCACTAATATTGATTTTTATGCATAAAATGATGCATAAAAGAATTTTTTTTATTACAAAAGTGTTGCTTCACCAATATTGATTTTTATGCATAAAATGATGCATAAAAGAATTTTTTTTATCAAAATAAGAGTTCACTTTAATCCTATGTTTAAATCCCATGAATATTAGAAAAATGAATAAGTAAATACTCAGTGAAGGAAAGTTATACCGTTTTATATTCTCTAGGATGGTAATGAGAAAATTCGGAAAAACTATCGAAGTCAAAATTTAGATAAATAACTAATTTATTGCTCATAGGAATTCGTGTTTAGTTTTGAACTCAGTAAAGTATTAATTGAAATATTATCTTCGAGAAAGATAGTTCAAGGAGAACCTTTCCTCTAGACTTAAAACCCTGAATCAGACTATGACCAAGACGTAACTCCTTCGTCAGTTTTTTCAAGAAATGACGATGTGACCAGTTCAGTAATCTACACTCAAATCACCCACCGAATCTAAAACTAAGTTGAGACCTTTGATTTTGATCTGAGGATTAAGAATTCAGAATTCGAGGAATTCTGCTTGGGAATCCAAACCTGTGATCTAGAAGTCTTGGGATACGAAATTAAGATATACTCATTGTAAAGAAAATCAAAACTGAAAACTTGCATAGAAACCCTGTTTTCTTAAAGGACTGTCTTACGCCATAATGCTGGAGGGAGCATTTAGAATATGTGTTTTTCTAAGGAAAGTTCGGTTGCAACAGCTGGCGCACGGAGTGTTCAAAGGACAACTCACGCGACAAAGCCTACCCAGGTCTTGACCAGCCTCGGTATGGTTAAAATGGTGCGCTTCCGACACGATGGACGAGGGCCGACGAAGCGGTCCCTGAGTGAAGTGCCAGGATACCTAAAGAGGATACTGGAGGGTTCTGAGCAGGCGATGCACGAGCTCGCGGTGCCGAGGACACCCATGCGTATGTCGTGGAAGATATATATATGTATGATGACGAGAAACTTATTGTAATCTATTATTGGAACTCGTTGGCTGACCTGCTAGTTTCAACGGAGAGTCTAGAGTGATACTGTTTTGTGAGAAACAAGGATTGAATGATGGAAAGTTTGAGTTGTGACATTTGTAATTGTTTGTCAATGGATTGTTTTATAAATTAAAGTTTCAAGAGGAGTGTGTGAGTACCTGTATTCTAAAGCAAAAGTTAAGAAAGGCTTTCAATTATGGGTGGGTGAGTACTTGTCTGGTTCTACTATTCCAGTGGTTGGGCGGTGGCTAACCCATGGGCCGGATGGGGTTAGGCTGGAATCAGTAGAGTTTTAACTAATAAAATTAATTACGCTTAGAACTCGAGTAGTTAATTAAGCTGAAGACTTCCCTAATGAAATGATCAACGGCGGCTGTGCCTGATTCAATTAGGAAAAAAGCATTAATTCATTCAAGTTGAGTCTGTAATAGATTCCCTTCTATCCGATTTAATCAGATGAAGGTTAGTTCAGTATCTTGACCTCGATAGAAAAATTCGTTAAAAAAAGAAAAAGAAAATTTGGTGAAAATTTGGTGGAATCGTCCCCGCTTTCCGGGCATGGGAAATTTTTCCGATTTCGGTTTTTGGAATGACCACCAGATTAGTCTCGTGCCCATTGTGGAGCAAATGTGTAATTCTCTGCAAAGTCAACCATAGAGACAACTACACAAATAGGAAACGGTTATAGGTTGGCATGAAACTAACGGTCCTGCCACTTGGCACCATGAGCATGATGTATGTAGGCATAGACGGAATCTGTAAATGTGCTTATGAACTTGCCACGTGCCAAATGGTACTCCACTAGTTGTAATCTCCTCGACTAGCCATGTGTGACACTCATACTGTCGCCATGTCACCACCTCATCCACCCCGAGGAATCCTCCTCGCACAAGTGAAGCATGGCCAAGCTATCACATGAGGTAAATGTCCCCATGACACAAGCCATACGATGGTAGATGGCATCCTCCGCCTCTACACAGGCATAATAGCGAGTGAATAAAGTTCCTCATGCTATAAGGCACCACCCCCCTATGGCTAGACAAGCCATGAAAGACATCGTACAAAAGCTGAAATCCAATGTGGTACCTACAAAGACATGTGTCATGCTGCCTCGAGTAGCGCCGCACACCAAGGCTTGCAAGCCTCAAATGAACACTGACTATGGTGATCTTAGGGTGTGAAGACTTGAACTCAAAGTACAACTCTGTCTGTGTCATCTCAAGAAAGCAAGCCCCATGCACTATGTACTCCCCACCACGACAAGCCCTATGTCGCAATGCCTTCTTGTACTCTGGTGATGCACGACAATGCTCCTCCCAAAACCCCTCTATCATCGCCCTCATCTTAGGGTCCAATAAATGACTGCATCTAGGTGCACGGACATTACGAGCCCATAGAGCACCCTCAATATCCCACTATCCAAACTTTGTCTCCTCACAAACCCTACATGAAGTGCTCGACGACGAATAAATGACTGCTTCTAGGTGCACGGACACTACTAGCCCATAGAGCACCCTCAATATCCCACTATCCAAACTTTGTCTCATCACAAACCCTACATGAAGTGCTCGACGACAAATCGAAGTATGCGAGAAGTGGCATGATGCATAGCTGGTAAGACACTGTAGTAGAAACAAACGCTGTAAAGGCATGTCTTGCAGCCAATCCATCTGGATGCATCTTACGCTTGATTGTTGTTGAAATTTGAGCATAATGATGAGCTATGGTGGATCAAACACTAGAATCAACATAATTAACAAAGTGATTAAGAAATGATTAAGACGTAATTAGTGAATAATTAGCAAATAGATTAATGTAGGCATGGATACTCAAAAACCAGCAAATTCTCATTAGGGCTATGCCTCAATTTATAGAGTTTACATCAAGCATCAAATCCCATTGATTTCTCCATGATTCATGTAGGCATGGATACTCAAAAACCAGCAAATTCTCATTAGGGCTATGCCTCAATTTATAGAGTTTACATCAAGCATCAAATCCCATTGATTTCTCCATGATTCACTCCACCTCTTTTCCCTGATTCTTTCCACCTCTTCTCTTTTCCCAGAATATCTCCACACTTCCCAGAATATCTCCACACTTCCTAATTCTTTTCATGCTACCCTTTATTCTCTCCCAGTAAATTCTTCTCACCTTTTCACAGGTTCTTTCACATTTACTCATTCTCTTTTACAGCCTCTATCCAAGAGCTTGTTCCCACACACACCCTATTCACTTGTATATTTCAACACCTCCCCTCAAGTGAATAATCCTAGCACACCTGGACCCTGTATCAAGTTTCCCTCTTACTTGATAGCCCGCGACCAGTGCCTCAAGTCCCTAAACTCCATAGTCCTTGACACTCTCTCTCTCTCAATGTGTCCAAGGCTACTATAAGTGCCCGCGACCTTGACTAAAGTGCTCACACATACATCTACCACTTGGCCTACATCATCGGTGGCTCAGAGGTGGTTTTACTTTATTGGGGCAGGTTACATTGGGTTGTGGGGTCTCTCTCTCTCTCTCTCTCTCAGAAAAGATGATCCGACTCCACTTCCCTTGGAGCCTCCATGAAGTTTGCCGATGTCGTTCCTTCTTCACTAGGTTTGTTGTAGCAGTCTCTCGCCATGTGTCCTGGCTTTTCACATTTGTGGCAAGTGAAGGTCCTCCCTCCTACTCTGCCTCTTCCTCTTCCTCGTCCTCGAGAGAATCCTCCTCGGGTGAAGAATGCTTTTTCTTCTCCTGCTGTTAAGTCGAGCCCTTTCTTCTCTTTGCCTCTGCTCTCTTGCTCCAGTAGAGCTGCTTCTATCTCATGTATCTTCAATTCAGGTACATTCTTTAGTGTGGCTACAATGTTTTCATAATCTCCTTTGTCCACACTCTTCAAAAGTACAGCTAATGCTTCATCATCTTCTACCTTTTTGCCAATAGCTGCCAGCTGTTGCTTAATGCTTTTATATTTGTTCAAGTGTGTGATTAAAGGTTCACTTTCCTTCATGTCCAATTTGTAGAATTGCATTAATAGATTTATCTTGGAATTTTTTGCTTGTGTACCAAATAATTTATTGAGTTCATCCCATGCATCTTTTGCCCACTGTATCCCTGTGATATGATGAATGATTTCATCATTTAAACTGAGTGCAATAAGTCCCAATGCTTTTTCATTCCTACTCTTCCACTCATTTTCCCCTCTCTGGGCATTCATCTCTCCCTTCAACTAATCCCCACAGATTTTTCCTCATCAGCAAATACATGGTTTTTGTCTGCCATGTATAAAACTGTTCCCCATTAAATTTGGCTATTTCCTGTGCTGAACTCGTGGTGATGTGAAGGGGGTCTTACCTCTTGATCCAAATTCAAGATTCAAGGACAGTGTCTACCCTTTTACAACTCAATCTGGTGTTTAATAGATGATTACAACAATTTTATCAGCATAAAATCACCAGAAATTACATTAAATTAAGGGTAACCAATTTGTACGGGATGGTTGGAGTATCAAACCAACTCCGATTTGCAATCTGAAGTTATAGGGATCTATATCAGATACCTAATGGTTAATTTGAACCCTCAATTGCACCAAAATATAGTGATTAGCACTGATTAATCATTGATTAGTAAATTAATGCTCTGGTTTGTGTGTAAAAAACAGAGTATGCGGGGAGTCCAGATCTGGTGCCTTCCACTTCAAATGAGCTCAAAGGCATCAATAGCAATGAGTCTAGTAGAGGATTAAGCCAAGAAACACAAGATTTGACCAAATATTGAAAGCTTAATCTCTGTTTTACCAAAGTCATGCAGATTTGATGAAGAGCTTGGATCTCACTGTAGACTTGATGAAACTGAATTCTGTCTTCACCAACTTGTAGAGCATGCTTGAAAACCCCTGGGGCTAAGAGGAATTAGAGACATTTGAACTGATGAAGTGGAGATCTGCAATTTACTCAGAAAAATCAGCGCTGGCCAAATCGTCGATTTCTCCTGATAGCGCCGGCGGTTTGCTACGTTTTTTTGATAGGCTTGTAGCCAAAGATGTAAGCTATGATATGCTAGAAGCTTGTGCCCTAATTGTGAGTGTGCCAGGTGCTAGAGATCCTCCACTGGCTGGGGGTGAAGGGGAAGGTGAAAAACTCACTAAAAATTGATTTTTTTTTGCTAATTATCTAACTACTAATCCTAATTAATTAACTAATGGGCTCATAAACCTAATTGATTCTAGGCATGGCTCTGATACCATGTTGAAATTTGAGCATAATGATGAGCTATGGTGGATCAAACACTAGAATCAACATAATTAACAAAGTGATTAAGAAATGATTAAGACGTAATTAGTGAATAATTAGCAAATAGATTAATGTAGGCATGGATACTCAAAAACCAGCAAATTCTCATTAGGGCTATGCCTCAATTTATAGAGTTTACATCAAGCATCAAATCCCATTGATTTCTCCATGATTCACTCCACCTCTTTTCCCTGATTCTCTCCACCTCTTCTCTTTTCCCAGAATATCTCCACACTACCTATTTCTTTTCATGCTACCCTTTATTCTCTCCCAGTAAATTCTTCTCACCTTTTCACAGGTTCTTTCACATTTACTCATTCTCTTTTACAGCCTCTATCCAAGAGCTTGTTCCCACACACACCCTATTCACTTGTATATTTCAACAATTGTGCTGTAGGAATGCCTCAAGCTCTGTAGAACACCAGCACCGGCCCTCCTCGAATGTGGGCTGCAAATCGTGAAAGTAGCGGAACACTGTGCCTTGCGCAAGTGCCGTAGCAACGCATCTAGCACACTAGACTGTGATGCCACATCGAGGTCAACAAAGTACTTGTCAAAGATAGCATTGGCACGGTTTCGTGCGCCAAACCTAGAAAGGGATTTCCCATGAGAAGATGCCTCATGAGCAACACCGGCCGGAGGGTGGAGTGGCAAGCACATGGTCGCGACAGTGTCATCGGCATCACCAAAGTGAGGAGTGCCAACGGGCGACAAAAAGGGCATGTGCACCACATCGAGGAGCGACATCAAGGTCAAGGGCTGCAGTAGATGGAGGAGTGTTGAGCTCGTTGGTGTCACCCAAGAGATGTGAGACAAACTCGTGGGCTGCACCCAAGGCTAGAGAGGCACAGGGTAGAGGAGTGGCAAGCTCGGATGGTGCACCCAACGATGGAGAGGCTCCCAATGGAGGAGTGGCTAGCTCATAGTGGGCAACACCCAAGAGATAAGTGCCAAACTTGGAGGGCATTCCAAAAGGTGGAGAGGCACACCAAAGATAGGAGTGTCCACCTCATGGGCGGCGCCTGAGGAGGGTGGAGTGACAACCGCATGGGCAAGGTGTAACGGAGGAGTGGCAAAAATAATTGTGGGAGAAAGAATTGTGGGAGAATGAGGACGAGAAGGAGGTGGAGTGGGGTCATGGGAAAGAGATGGAGAATGGGTGGAGGGAAGAGATGATGCCTCATCAATCGAACCGTCGTGCATTGCAATGCTCCAGCCTTGCTTTTTTGCGCTCACGATCTCTTCTTCTCCTATCTTCCATGTGAACCCTTGCTTGCTCATGAACAAGGTGGATCGGGGGATCCCGTTGCCTATTGCTTTTTCTACTCCTACGACTTTGTGAACCCATGCTAAAGAAGTAGGCAAAAAGAGATTAAATAAAAAAATTAAAGATAATTAAGATAAAAGTAATACTAGAACAAGATTAACATATGCTTGGAATGGAGTATCTCCAAAGTTGGTGAAGCTCTAAGAATGAGGGAGAATCCAAAATTTTGGCTATATATACCAAGCTAGTTATAGCATTTCATTGGTTAATTTAGATTATGGATAAAGTTTAGATTTTTATAGATAATGATAATTTTTTACAAAATACTAAAAAATATTAAAAGATAATTACAATTTTTAGAAATCATGAACAAATTTATTATTTTAAGTGATGAATATTATTTTTTATTTATTTAATAAATAAATTTTATTTGATTAATAAATAATATTAAAATTTCTTTAGAAATATTTCAAGTTTTTTTCCAAAAAAATACTAAATTTTTAATAGTAAGAATTTATTTAATTATATCATAATATTCACTTGATTAAAAATAAAATAAATATTTAATTTTAATAATATATTTTATTTAATAAATAATATTTATTTGATTAAAGAACTATATTATTTTTTATTTTTTGGAGGAGAGCCTTAAAATTATATTACATTATTTTATTTTAAAATTTATAATTAAAATTTTATTTTAAAAATAATTTTTTTTTTGTATTAATTAAATTATGAAATATAATAGTGAGGTGGCAGGCGTCTTGTCACGTGGCAAAATTGTGCTAACATGGAACCTCCACTTCCTCATGCTCAAGTGTGAGGTGGCAATGCCATGCGTGTATATGATGTGTTATGCCATGTAGACACAGAAAGTCAACCAAGTTGACTGTGCTAAGGTGGCAAGATGACATGGACATTCTTGATTACGTGGAAATGCCACGTATACATTTGATGTGGCATGCCATGCAGGATTTAGGGAGTCAACCTTGTTGACTAAGTTGAGGTGGCATGATGAGATGGCAAGATGCTTATGTGGAGTCTCCTCCATATGATGTGGCATGTACATGTAGGACTAAGACTATGTTACCATAGCTTAATTTCTTGACAAATGGCATACTCTCTAGGCTTGGAGAAACACCAAGCATAATAGGGTTCCTTTGTTTTAGACTTTAGGTGGACAAACAATGAAAAAATTTGATTAAGATGGCTAGAAAATGGGCTTCCCTTACACAAACTCACTCCAAATTTTTTTGTTAAATTCATCATGATCCACAAGAAATTGAAGTGCAATGAGGGTCATAAGAAATTTATATAATTAAATTATTAAACTTTTACAGGCCCACTAAGAGACTAAGTGAATTTTCTATAGAAAATCAGAAGAAATTCATTGCAATCTGACAATATGGCCACCTTTTGTACATATTTGTCTAACTTCTCGCAGTTGGATCTTCAATGATGCGCTTCACATTTGCCAAGATCTTGAATAGAAAATTGCATGTTGTTCTACAATATAAAGTAGCAAAAAAAATATTTATAAAAAATAGTTAAATAGCAAAAATAATAATAATAAATCAAGTTAAGCTCTATGCAATGTGTTACATTCATGTACGAATTGGGATGATCATTGGAGTTGGGATGTATAAGTACTAAGCATTGTACATATACTACAATAAAGAAAGTTGAAAAATGCAAATGCCAAAACTTTTGTGCAATGAAACAATCACTCAAATAAATTGGATTTCCGATCAGGGGGTGCCATTTGAACACCCACTATATATATAATGTGCCCCAAACACCATGCCACTAAATTCCAAACATAACTATGAGAAATTGGACCTTTAAGTTATGAAGATGCCTGTTTTCAAGCTACCTTCAGGGTGCCCAACTGTCAAAAGTGGTGCCCCTTATCTTTGCAACCACTTGTCGTGTACAACCCCTAGCATTTTGGCATTAGCTTAGGTGTGAACACCCCCTAACATTAGTATCATTATCTTAAGCTAATGAGTTTTGGGATTTGGTTATTACAAGATGTCATTTCAAGAAATGGTTACAAGAGGGCTAGAGGGGTGTTAGGATCTTGTGTAGGTTATGGAATCCCAATAGTCACATGGGTAGCCTAATAGTCACATGGGTAGCCCAACAATCACATGGGTATGCCAAGAGTCACATGGTTGGATGGCTATATAAAGCCCCTCTTGTATGCAAATTGGACATGATTATGACTATGGTATTTACATGATTCTTACACATAATCCTTGGACACACAATATGAGATACATGATAGAGAAGAGAGTAGAGGGGACAACTGAGTGTGATACGGCATTGTACTTTGGGCTAAGCCTTCACTCTAGTGATACAATGATTTGTCTATGTAATTCTCCATTTTTTAGTACTATGCAAGTTTATTCGACTCCTAGTCTATGTTAGTACTTTCATGTCTAGACATGTCTTCTTACTGGAATCTGGGTCTAGAGTCATTCCTATATGGTCTTGACTCCTATCTAGAAACAGGATCAGGAGCCACGTCAAGACCCCTATAAGATGCAGGAACTAACCTCTCCACTGTCTCGCGACGACTAACTCCCTTAGCTTAAGCAAATCGGTGGTGCAACGCACCAGCGTTGGCTTGTCTCATTGGGCACAGTTGTATTAGTCGCGTTTGTTTCGGAGCTGACTAGGTGGTCTTGACTAGACACCGACACTTTGGCGATCCTATTGGGGAGTGGTATGCCAGGTAGGGGAGTAGAGAGATAGAGGCCATTTCTAGGTCAAGTCATGCACAGTCAGTAGAGTAAGCTAGTAAAAAGAAGCCCATAAAGAAAGCACACACAAACTAGTGTCAGGAATGTTAACTAAAGAGTATAAGATCACAATGGAGAAGACATCAGGTTCAGAGGAAGCCCAATGAGGTCCTGACTGTGATATTAATATTGAAAGAATGAGGCATAAGATGGCCAGAGGAGGAAGCCCAATGAGGTCCTGACTGTGATATTAATATTGAAGAATGAGGCATAAGATGGCCAGAGGAGGAAGCCCAATGAGGTCCTGACTGTGATATTAATATTGAAAGAATGAGGCATAAGATGGCCAGAGGAGACACTTAGATGAGGATACTACCGAGATGCCTGTAAGACCCAGTGTGAGAAGGCATGAGGTCCGGAGGAACCCCATGCGAGGTCTTGATTGTGCCACCTGTAAGTCCTAAAATGAGGCATGAAGGCCAAAGGAAGAGTCTGAGGATACTACCAAGACGCATGTAAGACCCAGTGAGATGGCATGAGGTCCGGAGGAAGTGTAGTTAAAGATCCCTATTGAGTTGCCTATAAGTCCCGGATAAAGAGGTATGAAAGCTGGAGGAGAAAGCTTAGTGAGATACCTATCGAGACACCCATAAGACCTAGTGATAAGGCATGAGGCTCAAATAAAAGGTTCACTGAGCTTTGAGTTTCTTGTAAGGAAAAGGAACAAAAAAAATATAAACCAAAATGGAAATATTAAAAGCATAAGAAAATGATGTAATGATTTCTAGAATGCAATTACTTGTTGGGTGTTGTAATTTCAAGACCCAGGGGATGAATCACCTTGTGAACTTTTGGAGATGAAGCTGATTTCCTAGACACATGGAGTAGAAGCAAGTGGCTACATTGACACAGACGGTAGCACACTTGAGTGCCCATGGATGAGATTCTTCATCAGCGTATACTTGTGGACTCTTCATCAGATTGGTGAAAATCATTGCGAGATCAACTTGTGACCTCCATGAAACTTGCTAGAAGAGAATAGGACAACTCTCCACGGATATAGGAACCCTAGTCGGCTAAAATATCCCTGATCATCCACACATGTTCGGACTCCCCTAACTCCCGCCTAGTCCTACCCTTGTCCTCACACTCATCTTCCCACCATCTCCTTGGTATACCACCAACAGTTTTTATGGTTCTACAAGATATATTGTATAACTTAAAGTGGCTTGCATTGTACCTTCTGGCAGCCACTTATTTATAGATTTTCATGATGTACTTGGCATTCATAGGAGATAGTACATTCCCAACTAAACAAAGGGGAAGAGAGGTGTTGACAGGTGTGTAAACCCCCTAGCATTTTGGCATTAGCTTGGGTGTGAACACCCCCTAGCATTAGTAGCGTTAGCTTAGGCTAATGAGTTGTGGGATTAGGTTATTACAAGATGTCATATCAAGAAGTGATTACAAGAGGGCTAGAGGGGAGTTAGGATCTTGTAGAGGTTATGGAAGCCCAACAGCCACATGCGTCTCCCAAGAGTCACATGGTTGGATGGCTATATAAAGCCCCTCTTGTGTATGCAAATTGGACATGACTATAACTATGGTATATGCATGATTCTTAGACACACAATAAGGGCTACATGGATATGGAAAACACTATGATGCTATTTTGTTATGCTCATATGTTTTTCTTGTATCTTTTATCTTGTTTTTTATCCATGCCTCTTACTCTATGCTCATGTGTACATGTGTACTCCATGGCTATGTATGTAGGAGCATGTGTGTTCCCCTCTGTTTAGCAAGGCAATGCTAACAGTGCACCAATGAGAGTTCCACTCCTAGGTAGCCCACGAGTAGATACATGCCTATCCACATGTGTACTCCTACAATAACTTTGGTTGCTTGGCAATACATATCTATGTCTCTACTGCCAAACATGTATCTAACGGACATGTTTATGGGCTATCTATGGTCACATCCAAAAGCTAATAGCACCATCCAGACACACCTCTACAAGTGTGGTCTCACTGGACACCTCTGCTATGTGAGATAATATTATAAACCATTTCAATTTTATGGGAAATTATTTACTATAAAGCAATAAACAAGAAATTGTTTATTGCTTTCCCTATCTGTATATATGTATGCTACGATATGTGGATTAGGTATGCCTCCAACACACCTTACACTAATAGACAAACAAAATCAATATATGTACTTTGAGATTGCTTTGACATGAATAACACAACATCCAATTTGTGTTCAATACTAATATGAAGTCTGGCATATAACAAATCTTTGTTGCCACCCCATAACAGAGGCAATGCATTACCTACCTGTGGGTGGCAATATACTACCCAGCTGTTAACTAATGACAACAAAAATTAATGGGTCCTTGTATGCACTTCATAAACATATTACAAAACATGAATGTGTATGATTATCTTTTTCCTAGTGAAGTAAAGAGGAACAACATCAACTTTAGTGTGTCTAACAAAACACAAAATCTTTCCCTTGATTTGTTTGAGTAACTCCGTACTCCTCTAACAATAACTCTATACCTATGAATATACCCTTCTCAAGTTGGGATATTTATAGAGCTGTCTTTAACAAGACGCTCGAGCCACTTACTCTAGGAATTACTCATCTAGATTGAATCAAAACCTTTGGCACTACAGCACAAAGTATGGGGCATTCTAACACCCAATTGTTGTTGATTCAAAGGCATTCACTCAACAAGTATGTCAATCTCTAAACTCTATGATTAACATCTAACCATGAGTCCTACTAAACTCTATGATTAACATCTAACCATGAGTCCTACTAAACTCTATGATTAACATCTAACCATGAGTCCTACTAAACTCTATGATTAACATCTAACCATGAGTCCTACTAGGCCGTGATAGTAGCCTTAGACTTCAACTTTCAGTATAAATATAAAAAGAAGTTGCTCAAAACTTTGTGGTACCACCTCATGGCCATCTACCATGCCTGAACATAGCGTGAAAACAATTTCACACATACTCAACTACATACTGAACACTCTTACCAATTTGTTTTAGCACCAAATTTACAAGGTTAGGAATTTATCTAGAATAACAGGCACCTGCAATTTGTGACTTTCCATAAAATTTGAGCTAATTGGAAGTAAACACCTTTATCGATTAAATGAATCTATCAATTTTTTTTTATAAATCTGTCACCCCTATTTGACACAAGGTCAAGCGGGAGTGAAGGGTCCCCACCCCTGAGTGCTTTGTCTTATTACATAACCCAAGAGATTCGTCTGATCTCTCTGGATCAGTGCTCACTCTTCCTCTAATAGAAACCTCGACTAATCACACTAGATTAGCACACTTTTTAACAGGAAAGGCGATGATTGTTGGAAAGTGCACACGCATACAACAATACCATGAAAAAGTATTAAAAAATGATCAAGATAACTGCTAGGCATTCCATACTAGCATCAAAATCAAGATTTGTGTAATCACTCTACCAAATCTAGTGTGGTTTGTCTCTAATCTCTCTGGATTAGCTTCAAACCTTCGGTTTACTTCAGAACCACAATGTTCGGTCTTAAACTCGCCAGATATGTTAGAATACTCCGCTAAGCTTTCCGGCTTAAAATTCTTTCTAAAGCACAATCATGGTCTATAAAAATATGTTGGATTCAATGACAATATGCATGTGCTTCAACAACAACATTTTTTTGTTCAGACATATCTCCTCCATACCTTAGAAATTTCTTCCTACTGTATCCACCAAGAAGGTTGACATCTGTCTTGTTATCTGCAATAGCATAAGATGAATAGCACAAAAAATAACTAGCCCTTGAGCCCCAAAACCCAGGACCATATCCAAAATTTTTGACTGCAGTTGTCTTCTCCAAGAGCATTACTTTGTTTTCATTAAACTACACATGAGAGTATCCTATCAACCTTGAAAGAACTTTAAGGGCTAACATTGGTACATTTGGATTACCTAAGAAGACACTAATGTCCATTTAGGAATTTTGGAAAAAATTCACAATTTGGACACCATTTTCTTTATAATTTGAGAGAACTTTCTCAACATGAAGATGAAAGACCAATGTAGGACTTTTGGAAAGAAAGCAAAACTTCAAAAGTTTTCAAATAGATTAGACATAAGAATTTGAGAGCTTGAGCTCTCAGAATTGATAAATCAAGGGGATTTAAGCCTTAAAAAATGACAAGTTGGGACTTGAACATTTGTGATTTTAACCTCCCAAACCAATAAGCACTATATTGCTAGCTTGGTGGAACCACTAAGCTAATGTATTGAGCTTGAAATTGGAAATGTCAAGACAATGCATCTCACCCACATTATGTCTCAAATATGAAAATAATTGTCACTTAAAAAACTTGAACTTGTCATAAGAAAATTGTGATATTGAATTTGGTCAAACTTTAGTTGATGAGGCTTGATGAGACCATGGAAAAGAAATCTAACAATATTAGAAAACTTGAATTTGAGAGAAAATAACCACAGGTTCAAACTTAAAATACTAGCTCAAACTTAGATTCATGACTCTAACTTACAAGCAAATTAAGTTAGATTTGGTTTGAAGTGATAAAGACAAAGAGATGGATTGGTGACATTGGTCCTACTATCAAAACTTAATAGTGATGTGTGCTCATCCTTTGTCCAGGAGTTTCAAAAATACACATTACCCAAAAAAAGGAGAGGCTTACAAGCGAAGCTGTCAAGCTCAAACTCAAGAGTGAGGAAAATTTAAATTATCTCCATCAAAACTAACAATCACACCTTTTGGTGTAGAAGCTATGCTGCTGAGATACTTTTTCGATTATGCCGCTAAGAATGGTAACAATAACAATGACAATAAGAAGCTATGGCTTGTACATTCTTTTGGCTCTAAATGGTAACAAAAATAATGAGCCTTCAGAGGTCATCTAAGAATGGTAACAATAACAATGACAATAAGAAGCTATGGCTTGTACATTCTTTTGGCTCTAAATGGTAACAAAAACAATGAGCCCTCAGAGGTCATCTAGCTCTGAATGATAGATGGCAATAGACGTTTTGAGAGGCTTCAATAGTCTCATGCAAGATAGTATAAAATGTACCTTCTTGAATGTTGTCTAATGAATGCACATTGAGTCTTGGTGCTTCACATTGAGATTTTTAATGTTGTCTAATGATAGATGGCAATAGACGTTTTGAGAGGCTTCAATAGTCTCATGCAAGATAGTATAAAATGTACCTTCTTGAATGTTGTCTAATGAATGCACATTGAGTCTTGGTGCTTCACATTGAGATTTTTCATGAATGCACATTGAGACTTTTAATGAATGCAGCACACACTTTTAACTATTTCAATGCAAGCTTATTGATTATAAGCTTTCAATTGGGCCCTTAAATTTATTATTGACCATTTTTTAGCTTAAAATACAAGTGGAAAATTTAATCCTTGCCTTAGCTTATGGGCTCCCTCAAACTCCAAAGTAGAATAATTTACAAAAAAAAGGCTTGGTTTCAATCTTATCTTAATATAAATATTTGTACTCAACTAAAGTTCTAGATAAGGTTAGAATCATAAAACAAAATATAGTATTTCTTTTATCTTAATATTGTTAAGGAAAATCAATGCAAGTTGTTACAAAATAGCTACCATGTTAAAACAATTTCCTTTAAAATGGACCTTCAAGAAAACTTGATGCAAGTTGTTACAAAATAGCCATTAAGTCAAAAGCATTTCATTTTTACCAACTCATGCACATGATTGCACAATCAAGTGAATACTCAAAGCTAACCATAATTAATTATACCTTTAAGCAAAGATAATTTTTATGTTTTTTTCCCAAAAAATGCTACATTTTTTGAAGCTTCAAAGAATATGGCACTTGAATAAGTGCCAAAATTCCTAAATTGGTCTTCAGTATAATAAACAATGAAAACCTCCTTGTCCATATGTGGCAAATAGTGGGCAAGGGTAGAGTCTTTTTTGCTGGAATCCTTCTCTACAGCTCTCCTTCTACCCAAGAAGTTGTCTTCATCTACAATTTCAATCTATACAATAAACAAATAGAGTCATTTTAAAAAACAAAGGAAAAAAATCTACAATTTCAATGAGCACAAGGATAAGAATGCCCAATTAATCCAACCAAAAGTTGATTCACTTTCATATTTTAATCTTCTTCAAGAACTTTATCGCTCCATAAATTTTTGGAGCCATACTTCTCTTCTATTGGCTCAGAAACTTGTTTCTTCTCTCTCCCAAAATCAACAATTCCAAGAGTCTCCAACCTTTGCTCAAAATCTTCATCTTTGAGAGTTGGAGGTTCCTCTAATGCCCTTATAATACACAAAGACAAGGTATTTGATCCATCAATAAATCTCTCATTGAAGGTCTCTGTATCCAAAGCAATGAGCTCCTCCTTATGTTCATTTTCAATGTCTACGAATCTTGAGGCAACATCACAACCCTCTGTTATAATTGACAGATAATAGTTCTCCCTAAGGTTGTAAAGTTTTTAGATATGTGAAAGCAAAATAAACTTTTTCCCATTGATATGGAAGGAGGGGAGGCTTGGCAAGGTAAATGATGACTCTCAAACATCGTCCTCAAGGATAGGAGACTCTTTAATTATTGTTTCAGCTTTGAACATTGCCACATCTAAACTTGCACTCAGCTCCTTTTCAATTTCATCCTCTACTAGTTCAACCAATTCTTCAAATTCTTCTTTCACCAAGTCACTCAAAATCAAAGCATTCTCGTGAAATGAGGTATTCTGGACCTCTGCCAAAGTCTCCCTCGTGTCAACCAAAAGGTATAGGAAAAAAAGCTATGTAAGAGACTTCTGAATTAATATGCAAGTTGTATTATGCACAGAACATATCTGTTGTGCTGGCTTGATACTGAGTAAAGCTTAATGATTTAAACTTTCTTGTGACCTTCCCCCTGTCTGTTGAGATTTCTCCTATCAAATACAAATGAACATAATCAACTTCATTCACTTTGATTATTTGACCCTCACACATAAGTTGAAATTTGGTCTACTCTTTAGAAGGGAACTCCTTAGAGTGATAAAGAATAGCTTCTAAATCAAACTGTGTATTGAAAATTTTTCTTGCAACACTAAAGAAACCAGATTTACATCCCCCTTGAGCATGAAGTCAAGGAGAATTTCACCAGGTGTTTCATTTAAGATCTCACATAGACCTATCTCGCTGAAGTATCTTCATGCTGCTCCATAGTATTGAGAAGGACTGCCAAACGGCACGCAATAAATGGGGTTTGGTTGAAGAAAAATGGTCAAATTCATGGCGTTTGGTTGTAGCAAAATGTTTGACCAAAAGGCACGAAACTATATTGTCTGGCTATGGCAGAATGGCTCTAATCGCGCCGTTTGGTAGAAGTGAGTGTTGAAAATCTTTTGGAAAATGTGGAAAATAAGAGCACATTTTCTTTTATATGATATTGCTATGTGTCACGACCGTTGAAACGTCATACCCACATGCAACGAATGGGAGATTGCCATGTGTCACGACCATTGGAGTCCATCCATGCAACGAATGGGAGCTTGTCAACTCCAACGAATGTTGGAGTGTCTCCTCTTCCTGTAGCATAATTCTACACTTTTTCTCATTTTTGTTGTTCATTGTGGCTCTTCTAACGTCTGTTATCTCCCTCAAACAAACGGTGCTACTTTTTGGTCCTTGTTCTACTTTCTCCTCCTGTCGTGTCTTATCTCCCTCAACAAAACAACGCGAGGAGAGACTTTTCTCTATTTTTCAATATCCTTTATTCGTGCCGTTTGGCATATGTTGGAAAGACCAACGACTGGGAACTACAACATTTGTTTCTTCTCACAGCCTTGTTGTTCATTAGTGCCCTTCTGTCGTGTCCTATCTCCCTCAACCAAATGGCGTGAGTAGAGCCTTTTCTCTATTTTCCAACACTTCTTTTTATGCCGTTTGGTAAACTAATTTGGAAAGACCAACGATTGGGAATCACAACATTTCTTCCACAGCCTCATTGTTCATAAGTGCTATTCTGTCGTGTCTTATCTCCCTCAACCAAACGACGCGAGGAGAGCCTCTTCTCTATTTTCCAACATTTCTTTTTCGTGTCGTTTGGTATATGTTGTAAAGATCATTGAGTTGGACTGACAGCATTTTGGTTCTTTTCTCAGCCTTTGTGTCATGGGGCAAGAACTAAGAAAACAATGCGAAGACCTGGCCGGGCCCCACCGCGGTCGGGCCCCAATGTTTCTTCCAAGGCAACAAGTAAGCCATCTGGGAAGGAATCAACAAGCAATCAAGCTACAATTCAGAAGAAGAAAGTCAAATCTAGGCTTCAATACTAGCTCAAATCTCTTAGGGAGATAAGGAAAGCTCAGATAGCTACCAATCTTGTCATCCCAAGGGCACCTTTCATGAGGCTCAGATAGGCTCTGTAGACAAATGAAGTCAGACTCGGTGTTTGAGTTTGTCACATGGTAATTTTGTGCTATTGCGCTTGTCTACAAGAGACTTCTGAGGATTTTCTCATAGACTTTATGAGTGATAGCTATATTGCAGCTGCCCATGCCCCACAAGGTGACTTTGATGAATAAAGATTTTAGTATGGTCAGTAGGATCAGGTATAGATTTGACAAATTTTTGTAGCCCATCCCAAATTTTGATAAGAAGGCCTTTGATATCCTCAACACCCCACCTGGACTGTCAAGGAGAACCCTGTCCAGGTTGAGGATGTTACTCATTTATATAAGACAAGAAAAGCTGAAGATGTAAAGGCTAAGAAAGGGCATGAGAGGCAAGAGGCACATGAAAGCTCATTGCTTTTAGAAGATGAGACCTTGAAAGAGGAAATAACAAGGCTTGAGGCCTTGAATCACCAAGCAATGGGAAGAGTTCATGGCCAGATGATTGTTAATTATCAGTAATAGCAGCAGAGCTATGGCAAAAATTTTAGAAATTAATACATAACTCTCTTTTATGCATAATGTGAAAAGAGGACTTCCTACCATATTCTAGGATTAGACATCCTATGCTAAAAGAATGATTTTCATCAAATTCATGGAAAACTAATTTTTAGTATTTATGCATGAATAATTAAATTAAGAAAAGAGAAATTTTTGGTATTTTTATTTTTATGCAAAAAGAGGAATTCCCATGATAATGGAGATCCATGTAATTAAATGGAAAAAGAAAAATTTTGGTATATTCAAATAATGAATATTTAATTTAAAGAGGAATTTTAGATAAAATTATTTTATGTATGGAAAAATTTAAATGATAAAAGAGGAATTCCTATGACATTTGGGATTTAATCATTTAAATGGTAAAAGTGGAATCTTTGACATATTTGAATTAATGGATATTTTTATTTGAATTTAAAGAGGAATTTTAGATAAATTTATTTTATGTATGGAAAAATTTAAATGATAAAAGAGGAATTCCTATGACATTTGGGATTTAATCATTTAAATGGTAAATGGTATGGGAAAATTTAAATGATAAAAGAGGAATTCCTATGACATTTGGGATTTAATCATTTAAATGGTAAAAGTGGAATCTTTGACATATTTGAATTAATGGATATTTTTATTTGAATTTAAAGAGGAATTTTAGATAAATTTATTTTATAAGAAAATTTAAATGATAAAAGAGGAATTCCTATGACATTTAGAATTCAATCCTTTAAATGATAAAAGTAGAATTCTTGGCATATTTGAAACAATGAATATTTTTATTAAAGAAAAGAGAAATTTTAGATAAATTTATTTATCTAAATAAAAGAGGAATTCCCATGACATTTAGAATTCAATCAATTAAATGCAAAAAGAGGAATTCCCATGATATTTGAGATCCAAGAAATTAAATAGAAAAAGAGAAATTTTTAGCATGATTCAAATTATGAGTATTTATCAAAAGTGAAATTTTGAGCATTATTGGGAAATATGGGTAGAATTGATTTTTGTAAATCCCATGAATCTTTTACTCAAAAGAAGAATATTGAATATATTTCACTTGAGAAATTTGAGAAAGAATATGAAAATATCCATCGAGAAAAAGTACCTTTAACTAGGCCAAGCAATTAGCAGAAATTCAGAAAAAGTCTCATTGGTATCAAAAGTAGAAAATGTTACTAAATGTGAATAGATGTGAATACGATGTGAATAAGATGTGAATACGATGTGAATAAGATGAGAATGCGATAAGATGTGAATGCAATGTGATAGGATGTGAATGTGATGTAAATGGATGTGGATGTGGATGGGATGTGACGTGATGTAAATGGATGTGGATGGGATGTGATGTGATGTAAATAGATGTGAATGGATAAGATGAGATGTGAATGGATGTGATGTGATGTGAATCGGGATAGATGTGAATGGATGTGATGTGATGTGAATCGGGATAGATGTGAATGGATGTGAATAGATGTGAATGGATGTGATGTGATGTGATATGGATATGGGTAGATGTGAATGGATGTGATGTGATATGGATATGGGTAGATGTGAATGGATGAGATGTGATGAGGATAGATGTAATGAGATGTAATATGATGTGACTAGATGAGAATGGATGAAGGACGATGGGAATACATATGATTGGATGTGGATTAAGCAATGTGAATTGATGTAGAAGAATGTTGAATTACGAGAAATGATGTGGAACAATGTGGAAAGATGAGAGTTCGTTTTAGAAAGTGTATTTATGACCTATTTTTAAATGATTGTTTTATGTCAAGAATGCTGGGGAAGCATTTTGACCATCTTGTGAATGAGGTCGTGGAGACCTAACTGATAAAGTTTCAACAGCTGACAGAGAGTCAAGGGAGGACGTCTCGCATAGCAAGGTAGATCGATGTCTTGACCAGCCTCGGTTCGATTTAAATGGTGTGCTTCCGGTGTACAGTAGATGAGGGACCAAGGAAGCGGCCTATGAGTGAAGCGCTGGGTGACCTGCGAAGGATCCTAGAGGGTGCTGACCATACGATGCTCGGGCTCTGGGTCACTGAAGATACCCACATGTGCATCGAGGAAGAAAAAGGAAACAAGGTGTTAGAGTTGTTTTCTGAACTCGAGCATGGATCTGGTTGATTGACCTTGCTGGTCCTCAAAACGGATGAGTCCATGGCTCTTTTATATATGGATCTGTTGGTTGATCTCGCTAATCTTCAACGGAGAGTCCATGTGGATTTTTATAAGTGAATATATTTTCGGGTACTATGAGCTAGGAACTATTGAAAAGGCCCCTGAGTGGATAGGTGGTGAGCGTTCTGGTTGCCAATAATGCCATAGGTACACGGATGAAGGAATGATTGAAAATTTGAGTTCAATCGGATATTTTGGAGGATTATGATCAGTGATACTATGGTTTCATTAAAAGATTGTTTTAAAGATAGCCAAATTTGTGAAAAAGGCAATTTGTTATAAAGATAGCCGAATTTGTGAAAAAGGCAATTTCATATTGGTGGGTGTGTAAGTGGTGTGACTATCTTAAACTTTTCTTGAAGCACTAGCTAGGGGGCCTGGGAACTCTTTTCCCTGGTACCCGGGACAAAACATAACCAAATTCCTAAATGGATCCTATCACTACAGTGGTGGTTGGGCGGTTGGCTAACCCATGGGATTGGACAGGGTTAGGCTGGACTGATGGATCCCTAAAATGAGACTCAATTCTGTTATGGTACGATAGATGAAGTAAATCCCAGATAGTCCTTATTCTATGGAAAAGAATCAACGGCTATGCCTCTTGACGAGGAAAACAACGTTGGTCTCTATGATCCAAGTGCAAGTCTCTTCCTTGATCTGATCATGTGACTTACTGGTTTGGTCGGATCACTTTGGTTAGTTAAGGCTCTTGACTACGTTAAAATAAAAATACCCTGGAGGAATCGCCCATGCTTTCTGGGCGAGGAAAGTTTTTCCAGGTTCGGTTTTGAAAGAACCAAGGGATTAGTCTCTTGTCCGGATATCCGTGGGGCGAGGCTTCGAGTGAGAGGCTCTGCCCTATGTAAGAAGTGCTACTTTTGCTGCTAGCACCCCCAAATTCGTTGCGCGGAGGGGGCAGGGATCTTTCAGCTAGTATCAGAGCGAATTGGCTAAAGTGGATCAACCAAGAAGCAAGAAATGTCAAGAATTTATAAAGTACTGGTAAAGATTGTAATTGTGTGATGAAATTCATAGAAATTGATATTCAAAATAAAAATTCATAAATTGGTAATAATTGGGTCTTCAGATGGAAGTACCGCAATTGTATGGAATCCCTGACTTGCTTGAGGCCTAGATATGATGGTATTTACCTTATAACTCCAAGGACCGTGACTACTCATATATACCGTGGGTATATCTACAGCTCTTTTACTGAATATATACGAGTAAATCTTAGACCTTGAAATTATAAACCAAATTGCTATCCAGATGATGAATTCGAATGCTGGTTGATATGATTTTAGAATTCTGGTTGAGAATTGATGAGTTGATTTGGATTTTGATTAAAAGATGATGATTCCTGAATTCTGGTTGAAAGAAGATAAGTTGAACAAAGCCACAATGAGGATGAATGGGACAAATCCCAGTGATGATATTGGTAAATGGAATGACGATTATGACTTTAGCAAATCACTATGAGATTAGTGGATTGTGCTAACAGATTGTTGCTGTTAACCCTTGACCCAGTGGATCTAATTAAGGGATGACAAATTGAAAACTTGCATAACTGAAATTCCCGTGGAGGAATGATCAGATGGAATTTTTGGTCTGATGGACCATTGCTGTGTTAAGAATATGAATGAATTATTCTCTGATATTGAGTTGTTATGTATGTTCTTCTGTTAGGAGAGATCTTTATCCCATGATTCTATGGGGGGTTGACCAATCTAAAGAACCCCAGAATCAGTTGGATCTAAAGTCGGATTTGAATTATAAATAAAGGGACTTAACAAGAATTTTCGCATTGATAGGATCATGGATCGAGGTCATCTCGTGGTAGAAATGATAACCCCCAACTCGATGAGGAAAAGCTCAACTTGGATGTTCGTAAAACTCTTAATAGATCGCAACCTGGACCTTTCAAGGGTGAAGGAAAAAACTTGGGCGAGGTTGTGGAGAATTGGATCGAAGCAGTGGAAGCATACTTCGATGTCACCGAGAACAACGAGAAAAGTAAATTGGCTCTTGCAAGGCTGAAGATAGTAGAAACAGCCGAGTGGCATTGTAAGATTCCTCCCCAATCCCTCAAGATGTCCAATTTCTTCCCCTGTAAATCAATCCCCTTTTTAGAATAATAAAAGATCTTGTTTCTACCTGTTTTGGCCTACAGAGAGAAAATGTTCTAGAGAGTAGTGATTCAGTTTTTAGATATCTTTGGAAGGAAAAATATCCCTTCTTATTAAAATAAATTCTCCCGAAATAGAAGTTTAAAAAGAAATTCCTAAGGTGCATTAGAAATAAATTATAATGTGCACAAAAGACCTTAGCCTAAGGGCCCCTATTTTCAAAAAAATTTGGATTAAGGTCCAAACAAAGGTTTGACAGGCCAATGAGATTAATCCAAATGTAGAGAGGAGATAAATTGGAGAATAAAAGAAACCCCCCTCCCAAAAAATGAGTAAATACTCACATAAGATGAAGAGTGGACTAAAGACCAAGGAAAAGAATTAAAAAATTTGAATTCTGACACCTCAGTGTGTGAGGATCTCCCCTCATGAAGTAGGCACCTTTTTCTCATCATTACCTGTAATTTTTAATCAATAAAATGAGATATTTTTATCTCTCCTCTCTCCTGTTTCAAATCTAGATCCAAAAAGTAAGCTGAACTGACCCAAAAATGGTTAAAAATTGACCAAAATGATTTGAAAAATTCTAGAATCAGTTTGCTTGGTTAGAGGCTCACTTTTTCCTATAAATAGAAGCCTCCCCCTTTTGTAAAAGCTTAATGGTGTTTATGCAATGTTACTCTACTCCTGTCTTGAGCCATCTACATTGAATTTTTTAATAATTCAATTGTTTTTGGCCTAATCCTCTCCAAAGTGAATTGGTGGCCACTATTGTTTCAAAAAATATTAGAACCTTCAATCCCTCAAGCCAAAGGAGAGCTTACAAGCTCCATGTAAGTTAATTTTCTTACTTTGTTTACAAATTTAATGAAAAATCTATGGTTTTCTTGATTTTTATGTTTTGCAATGATTGAATTAAATTCAAATGCTATGCCTTTGATGAAAAGGCCACCCCCTTGTCTTCTTTACATTCCAACCTTTCTTAATCCTAGAAAGAATAGCTAAGTGATTAATTAAACTCTTCTTATTGTTTATCCTCTTGAATTTAGAAAATTGTGTAGATTAGAGTTCTATAATTCTAAATTGAGTTAATTAAGTTAAGTGAAGAAAGATAAAAATGAGAAATGGTCAGTCATACAAAGGAGGTTATGACAAAATTTTCTAAAATTTTGTGAAAAAGAAAGTTTGTTTTTATGTTATTCCAAAAGAGTAATTCCCACCATTTTTGCATCTAAAAGAAATATTCTAATTACTCCATGTACATATTCACCTATGAATATGCATGGATATCACTGATATTAATTATTAAATTTGATTTCTATGCATAGAAAGATGCATAAAGGAATTTTTTTATTATAAAAGTGTTATTCTTATTAAAATTTATTTCTATGCATAGAAAGATGCATAAAGGAATTTTTTTATAAAAGTGTTATTCTTATTAAAATTGATTTCTATGCATAGAAAGATGCACAAAGGAATTTTTTTATTACAAAAGTGTTATTCTTATTAAAATTGATTTCTATGCATAGAAAGATGCACAAAGGAAATTTTTTTATCACAAAAGTGTTATTCTTATTAAAATTGATTTCTATGCATAGAAAGATGCATAAAGGAATTTTTTTATTTTACAAAAGTGTTATTCTTATTAAATTTGATTTTTATACATAGAAAGATGCATAAAGGAATTTTTTTATTAAAAGTGTTATTCTTATTAAAATTGATTTCTATGCATAGAAAGATGCATAAAGGAATTTTGTTTTATTACAAAAGTGTTATTCTTATTAAATTTGATTTTTATACATAGAAAGATGCATAAAGGAAATTTTTTTTATTTTAAAAGCGTTATTCTTATAAAAATTAATTTTTATGCATAAATAGATGCATAAAAGGATTTGTTTAATATATAAAAGTTTTATTCCCATTGAAGTTAATTTTTATGCATAAATAGATGCATAAAATTTTTTTATATCAAAATTTGAATTCTCTTAAATTCTATGAGTATTTGATAAATGAATAATTAAATACTCTAAGAGAGAAATTTCTATCGTTTTATATTCACACGGATTGTAAAAAAAGAAAATTCAGGAAATCTATCGAGATCGAAATATTCAGATAAATGATTAATTTATTCCTCATTGGAATTCATAACTAATTTAGAAATCAATTAAGTGAATATTCAAAGAAAGAAATTCAGTAAAATAGTAACTGAATAACCAAACCTTGTCGAGAAAGATAGTTCAGGAAAAATCTTATCCGACTCGAACCTTGAATCAGACTATGACCAAGACCAAACTCTTTCGTCAGTTTCAAGGAAAGAAGGTGTGACCAGTTTAGAAAAATACACTCAAAACTGCCGCCAAATCTGAAACTAAGTTTGAGACCCTTCGAATTGATCTGTGGATCAAGGTTATAGAATTCAAGGAATTCTGGTAGGAAATTCTGAATTCTGATCAAGAAGTTTTGGGGATACTGATTCAAGAAATACTCCTTGTATTCAAAAGAAAATCAAACTGAAATTTTGCTTAGAAACCCTGTTTTCTTAAAGGACTGTCTTACGCCAGAATGCTAGAGATATCATTTGGTATATGTTTTTCTAAGGGAAGTTCGGTTGCAACAGCTGGCGGGGAGTGCTCAAAGGACGGCTCACATGGCAAAGCTTGTGAGACTAGCCTCTGTATGGTTGAAAAATGGTGTGCTTCTGGTACAATGGGTGAGGGGTGATGAAGCAGTCCCTGAGTGAAGTGCCAAGACACCTAAGGAGGATCCTAGAGGGTTCTGACCAGGCGCGATGCACGGGCTCGCGGTGCCTATGACACCCATGCGTATGTCATGGAAGATATGTATGATGGACGAAATGATTATTGTAATCTGTTACTGGATCTCGTTTGTTGACGAGTTACTGCGATGAAGACATGCTATGATATACACGATTCATCCAACTGATAATGGTGCTGTAATTCTTCTCCTTGGAATAAAGCGGCTATGAAGTCTAAAAATACGGCGAGAAATTCTAAAATTCTAGGGTGAGTGATTATAGAGTTTTACATAATGGATAACTCCTAGCTTTATCAAGATCATGGTGGCTATCAAGATATTCTGTCTAAGTCTCTGTCGTTGATTGGTATTGACACGAATACTTCGCCCTCCAGAGAACCACATATGCTGACGTCGCTCTACTGGATCAGGAAAGTGACGAGGGAGTCTCACTCTGCTTCCTCGGGTTGTAGCGGAGTTGATGAGATTTTCGAAGGCAAAGGCAATCATATCCTGACTCTGGGAGAGTCCATGAATGCTAGACAGATTTGGGGTATCCATCTAAAAATCCAATTCGATTTATGAAGTTCATTTCAAACATAATCTTAACAAGTGAAAATATTATTTTCCAGATTTACTTTAAAATTTTAGGCAACTTCTGCTGCTATTTCGTAAGTTTACAATAGTGCTCTGATACCAGCTGTGAGACCCCTCTGCGTCCTCTCCGCGCACCGGATTCCCGATTACTAGTAGTGGAAGTAGCTTCCTCTTGCGCGGGGAAGGGTTTTCCACTCGGAGCCTCACCCTCGAATGTCTGGACACAAGACTAATATGGTGGTCATTCCGAAACCAAAACCGGGAAAATTTCCCTTGCCCAGAAAACGGGGACGATTCCACCTTTTTTATTTTCTTAATGAATTTTCTAACGGGGTCAAGAGACTAAACTATCCTTGAGCTGATTAAATCAAATAGGAGGAAAACTATCACTGACTTAGTTTGAAGAAATCAACGCTTTTTTCCTAACCGAAATCAGGCACAACCATTGATCTAATCATTTGAGGAAATCAACGCTTTTTTCCTAACTGAAGTCAAGCACAGCCATTGATCTACTCATTTGAGAAATTCTTTAGGTTTTTATTTAAGTACTCAAATTCTAAGCTTATTCCTATTATTTCAATTTAATTATTAAAACTCCACAGATTCCATCCGGCCCATGGGTTAAACCACTTGAATCGGTAGAACCAGACAATTACTCACCCACCCATAATTGAATGCCTTTCTTAACTTTTGCTTTCGAATACAAATACGCACACACTCCTCTTTAAAACTTTAACATATAAAATAATCCATTGACAAACAGTTAGTGGTTACAGATGTCATAACTCAAAAATTCCATCCAGTCCCTTGTTTCTCAAAAAACAGTATCACTCTGGACTCTCTGTTGAGATGTCTTTTTATGCATAAGCAATTGAGGCGGTGACTTTTGGAGCCGAGACGCTCTATGTTTATATCAAAAACTTTTGATAGTGAAAGATGTTTTGTAAAAGATTCCAAATTGTTTTCATGGTTGTGAATATTGTTTAATAAAATTATCAGAGTGAATCTTGTTTTCAAGAATTATGATGGAATATTTATTGATTAAGAAATAAATCTCAAAAATCAAATAGTCATAAATCTGATGACAAGTTAAGTTGACAAAAATATCATGTTGTCAGAATCATGAAGCGCGCGGGCTGTGGTAGGCAACCGGATCCTCTTATATCAATGATGAAGAGTTAGATCTGGACGTTCATAAAGCCCTGCACCGATCCCAACCTGGTCCCTTCAAGGGTGAAGGGGAACATTTAGGAGAAGTAGTGGAAAAATGGATCGAGGCAATGGAAGAGTATTTTGATGTAACTGGTTATAATGAGAAGAGTATTTTGATGTAACTGGTTATAATGAGAAGAGTATTTTGATGTAACGAGAAGAGTATTTTGATGTAACTGGTTATAATGAGAAAAGTATTTTGATGTAACTGGTTATAACGAGAAGAGTATTTTGATGTAACCGGTTATAAAACGAGAAGAGTATTTTGATGTAATCGGTTATAACGAGAAGAGCAAGATGGCTCTTGCCAGATTGAAAATTGTGGAAACAGCCAGGGTCGCATGGAGGAACCATTGCGAGACAAACCGTCTCAATCAAAATACCCAGACCTGGACAGATCTTAAAGCTTACCTCAGGAAGAGGTTCTGTCCTCCGGGCTTCCTGGAAACCAAAATGAATGAGTTCTTGGAACTGAAGCAGGATAGCCGGATGATTGAAGAATACCATCAGGCAATTGCCCTTCTCCTCAAATATTCTCCACTTTTGGATGAAGAGCAGGTGATGACCATATTCATTTGAGGGATGAACGAGCCATTGGACACTTTAGTGAAAAATGCCAAACCAATCTCAATGGTAGAAGCTATCAGAATGGCAAAGGACTTTGCCAAAGCATTTGTTGTTAAGATCTCGCTGAAGCCTACACCCTCAAACTTTAAAAGTTTCCAAACCTCGGGAAGTGCTTCAAACTTTCCACCCCCAAAGAGGCAGCAAGACCCTAATCAGAATCAAGATGCTGGGAAATTCAAAAGTGAAGGAAGACCCTTCCCTCAGAACACTTTCTCAGGAGCCCCACCTCTTTCAAGGATTCAAAGGGATGAGCTTAGAAGTGGAAACATGTGTTTGGGTGTCAGGGTTTCGGTCACCAGCTTAAAGACTGCCCGACTCCTGCCATGTCAAGAGGACAGGGAAGTCAAGGAGACCGAGAGTGCAGAGACTAGCCCCTTCGTATATCAGTCAAATCAGGGTCCGTCTCGCAAAAATCGGGGAAATCCCAGGAGGTCTCCAACTCAACCATCTGCCTTTGTTCAAAGTAATCTCAGAACTCCCTCCTAGAACTGGGGTAACCAAAGAGAAAGAGTTCCACCCCAATCTGCAGCAGCAGCCAGAGTAGTTACGATAGCAGAAGTAGTGAAAGAGGAAAGAGGTCATATTTATGCCGCAATTGAAAACCAAGGGCCAAATCATCAATTCTCTGTCATCCATACTCCAGCTGAGTATAAGGGTAAGACATTTAAGCTTTTGATTGATTCAGGCAGTACTCATTCATTTATTTTCCCAAGATGCTTGCGTAAGCTAGTCTTAGAACAGAAATCAGGGAAACTTATGCAAGTTGAATTGGCTAGTGGGGGAAGATTCTTTTCACTCACCACGAGACAGATCGTATTCAGTTTAATCTAGATGGGAATGTAACTGATTGCAAGGTCAGAGTCTTACCTTTGGGAGTTTTTGACGGAATCCTTGAAATGGATTGGCTCCACAAAAATCAAGTTAACATTCACTGTCTCACAGTGGAACCATTTCATTCCGTGACCTTCACGGGAATAAAGTTCAAGGAACTGGAATTTCTGGATCCCCAAAAATTTACTAATTACAGATCTGGATCCCCAGATCTGCAATTAGTAAAAGCTTCTAGGTTACTGAAAGGACTTAGAAAGAAGTAGCTCATTTATGTTGTCAAAATGAATCTGGTAGACACAAAGTTAAAGGCTAAAGAACCAGAATGGTTAAGTGAGTATAATGATTTATTCCCAGCAGAGCTAACTGAGATGCCTCCGATTTGAGAAGTAGATCATGAGATAGAATTGACCCCCGGAGCTCAGCCAGTAGCCCAGCGCACGTACAAAATGCCAGTCCCTGAAGCCATTGAACTCAAGGAACAGTTTAGGCAACTGTTAGAACAAGGGTTTGTAAGACCCAGTGTTTCACCTTAGGAAGCGCCAGTTCTCTTTCAGAAAAAGAAGGATGGAACGTTATATCATAATAGTACTACAAAGTCTTATTCTTTCCAAAAATATTGAAAACTATCAGTAATAATAGCAACGGAGCTATGGTAAAATTTTTAGAACTTAATACATAACTCATTTTTATGCATAATGTGAAAAGAGGACTTCCTACCATATTCTAGGATTGGACATCCTATGCTAAAAGAATGATTTTCATCAAATTCATAGGAAACTAATTTTTAGTATTTATGCAAAAATAATTAAATTAAGAAAAGAGAAATTTTTAGTATTTTTATTTTTATGCAAAAAGAGAAATTCCCATGATAATGGAGATCCATGTAATTAAATGGAAAAAAAAATTTTGGTATATTAAAACAATGAATATTTAATTTAAATAGAAATTTTAGATAAATTTATTTTATGTATGAGAAAATTTAAATGATAAAAGAGAAATTCCTATGACATTTGGAATTCAATCATTTAAATGGTAAAAGTGAAATTCTTTGCATATTTGAATTAATGGATATTTGTATTTGGAATTCAATCATTTAAATGGTAAAAGTGAAATTCTTGGCATATTTGAATTAATGGATATTTGTATTTAAATTTAAAGAGAAATTTTGGATAAATTTATTAGATAAGAAAATTTAAATGATAAAAAAGGAACTACTATGACATTTGGAATTCAATCATTCAAATGGTAAAAGTGGAATTCTTGGCATATTTGAATTAATGGATATTTTTATTTGAATTTAAAGAGGAATTTTAGATAAATTTATTTTAAAGAAAAATTTAAATGATAAAAGAGGAATTCCCATGACATTTGGAATTCAAGCATTTAAATGGTAAAAGTGGAATTCTTGACATAATTGAAATAATGGATATTTTTATTAAAGAAAAGAGGAATTTTAGATAAATTTATTTTATGATAAAAGAGGAATTTCCATGACATTTACAATTCAATCAATTAAATGCAAAAAGAGAAATTCTCATGATATTTGAGATCCAAGAAATTAAATAGAAAAAGAGAAATTTTTAGCATAATTCAAATTATGAGTATTTATCAAAAGTGGAATTTTGAGCATTATTGGAAAATATGGGCAGAATTGATTTTTGTAAATCCCATGGATGTGGATGTGGATGTGAAGAGATGTGGATGGGATGTGACGTAATGTAAATGGATGTGGATGTGATGAGATGTGATGTAAATGGATGTGAATGTGATGAGATGTGGATGGGATGTGATGTGATGTAAATAGATGTGAATGGATGAGATGAGATGTGAATGGATGTGATGTGATGTGAAATGGATGTGATGTGAATCGGGATAGATGTGAATGGATGTGATGTAATGTGATATGGATATGGGTAGATGTGAATGGATGAGATGTGATGAGTATAGATGTAATGAGATGTAATATGATGTGACTAGATGAGAATAGATGAAGGACGAATGGAATACATGTGATTGGATGAAATGATGTAGAAGAATGTGGAATAACGAGAAATGATGTGGAACAATGTGGAAAAAGATGAGAGTTTGTTAGAAACTGTATTTATGACCTATTTTAAAATGACTGTTTTATGTCAAGAATGCTGGGGAAGCATTTTGACCATCTTGTGAATGAGGTTGTAGAGACCTAAGTGATAAAGTTGCAACAGCTGACGGAGAGTCAACGGAGGACGTCTCGCTTTGTAGCAAGGTCGATCAAGGTCTTGACCAGCCTCCATTCGATTTAAATGGTGAGCTTTCGGTGTACGGTGGATTAGGGACCAAGAAATCGGCCTATGAGTGAAGCGCTAGGTGACTTGCAAAGGATCCTAGAGAGTGCTGACCATACCGTGCTTGGGCTCTGGGTCACCGAAGATACCCACGCATGCGTCGAGGAAGAAAAAGGGCACAAGGTGTTAGAGTTGTTTTCTGAACTCGGGCATGGATCTGGTTGATTAGAAATTTGAATTCAATCGGATATTTTGAATTCAACCGAATATTTTGGAGGATTATGATCGGTGATACTATGGTTTCATTAAAAGATTGTTTTAAAGACAGCCAAATATGTGAAAAAGGCAATTTCATATTAGGTGTGTAAGTGGTGTGACTATCTTGAACTTTGCTTGAAGCGCCGGCTAGGGGGCATGGGAACTCTTTTCCCTGGTACCCGGGACAAAACATAACCAAATTCCTAAATGGATTCTATCACTACAGTGGTTGGGCGGTTGGCTAACCCATGGGATTAGACGGGGTTAGGCTGGATTGATGGATACCTAAAATGAGACTCAATTCTGTTATGGTACGATAGATGAAGTAAATCCTGGATAGTCCTTGTTCTATGGTCCTTGTTCTATGGAAAAGAATCAACGGGTGTGCCTCTTGATGAGGAAAAAAGCATTGGTCTCTATGATCCAAGTGCAAGTCTCTTCCTTGATCTGACCATGTGACTTACTGGTTCAGTTGGATCAGTTTGGTTAGTTAAGGCTCTTGACTACGTTAGAATAAAAATACCCTGGAGGAATCGCCCGTGCTTTCTGGGTGAGGAAAGTTTTTTCGGGTTTGTTTTGAAAGAACCAAGGGATTAGTCTCTTCTGCAGCGGATATCCGTGGGTGAGGCTCTCAGTGAGAGGCTCTACCCTGCGCAAGAAGTGCTATTTTCGCCCTGCTAGCATGCCCGAATTTGTTGAGCGGAGGGGGCAGGGATCTTTTAGCTAGTATCAGAGTGAATTGGCTAAAGTGGATCAACCGAGAAGCAAGAAATGTCAAGAATTTATGAAGTACCAGTAAAAGATTGTAATTTTGTGATGAAATTCATACAAATTGATATTCAAAATAAAAATTCATAAATTGGTAATTGGGTCTTCAAATGGAAGTACCGTAATTGTATGGAATCCCTAAGTTGCTTGAAGCCTAGATATGATGGTATTTATCTTATAACTCCAAGGACCATGACTACCCGTATATACCATTGGTATATCTGCAGCTCTTTACTGACAATATATACGAGTAAATCTAAGACCTTGAAATTATAAGCAAAAATGCTATCCAGATGATGAATTTGAATGCTGGTTGATATGATGTTAGAATTCTGGTTGAGAATTGATGAGTTTATTTGGAGTCTGATTAAAAGATGATGATTCCTGAATTCTGGTTGAAAGAAGATAAGTTGAACAAAGCCACAATGAGGATGAATGGGACAAATTCGAGTGGATATTGGTAACTAGAATGACGATTATGACTTCAGCAAATCACTATGAGATTAGTGGATTGTGCTGATAGATTGCTGCTGTTAACCCTTGACCCAGTGGACTAATTAGGGATGACAAATTGAAAACCCGCATAACTGAAATTCCCGTGGAGGAATGATCAGATGGAACTTTTGGTCTGATGGACCATTACCGTGTTAAGAATATTAATGAATTGTTCTTTGATAATGAGTTTTGTATGTTCTTCTATTTGGAGGGATCTTTATCCCATGATTTTGTGGGGGGCTGACCAATCTAAAGAACCCCAAAATCAATTTGGGACTTAACAAGAATTTTTGTATTGATAGAATCATGGATCGAGGTTGTCGTGGTATTTCAATGAGGAAGAGCTTGACTTGGATATTCGTAAAACTCTTCATAGATCGCAACCTGGACCTTTCAAGGGTGAAGGGGAAAACTTGGGCGAGGCTATAGAGAAGTGGATCAAAGCAGTGGAAGAATACTTCGATGTCACCGGGTACAACGAGAAAAGTAAAATAGCTCTTGCAAGGCTGAAGATAGTAGAAATAGCCAGAGTGGCATGGAGAGACCACTGCGAGACAATCCGTCTAGAATGGAACACCCAGCCATGGAATGATCTCAAAACTCACCTAAGGAAGAGATTCTTTCCTCCCGTCTTTTTGGGAACCAAGATGAACGAATTCTTAGAGTAGTTAACCCAGGGGAGTACAACTATTGAAGTGTATCACCAAGCGTTCGCTCTCCTCCTCAAGTACTCGCCACCGCTGGATGAAGAACAGCTGATGGCCAGGTTCATTCGGGGACTGAACGAACCTTTGAATATCCTAGTAAAGAATGCCAAGCCAGTTTTCATGGCCAAAGCAGTGCGGATGGCGAAGGATTTCGCCAAGGCCTTTGATGTCAAGGTCCTGTCGAAGCCAGCACCATCATCTTTCAGCTCCAGAAGGTGATTCCAACCTTCCACAACCTAAGAGACAACAAGGGCAAGCTTAGAATATGGAAAGTTCCGGAATGGAAGAAAGGTCCTTTTTCCAAAACTCAATCCCCTGGAATTTAACTTCAGAAGTTCCACCCTTGAACAAGGAAGTGAAATGCTATAACTGTCAAGGATTTGGACATCAGGTACGAATTGCCCAACTTCTTTTTAATCAAAGTTTTCGGCGGGGAGGGGAAACCAGGGACCAAGATTCCAGACTCCAGCTCCTTCCTTCTAGAGTAATCAGGTTCCTTTCCGCCAAAATCAGGGAAATCCCACAGGTAGACCCTCTAACCAACCCTCAATTTCAATCCAAAGTAATGCAAGACTTCCGCCTTAGAATAGGGGAAGTGAAAGAAATATGTTCCCAAATCGGCCGTCCACTTCCAAGGCAGTAACGCTAGAAGTGATTGAAGAAGAAGAAGATGAAAGAGATTATACTCCACCTTGCGAGATGAGGACATCTTACATTTTTTAAGTGGGGTAGGATGTAAGATTCCTCCCTCCAGCGTTTGAGGTGTAAAAGTGTAAGAACCTCCCCTTCTGTTCTTGTAATTATTCCCCTCTGAAATAGAAGAAAGATCTTGTTTTACCCTGTTTTAGCCTAGAGAGAGAAAATATCTATATGACTAATTCTTATTCAAATGGATGCTTCTCATTAATCAATTCTGAATTCAAAAATCAAACTCTATGCTAGTTAAGCTAGAGGTTAGAAAATGGCTTTTTATGCTTTTATGCTAAGAAAATTATAATAAACTTATGATTTAATTCCATAAATTAGATTTAGGTGTAATGATAGTTATTTTATCATAATCGTACTACAAAGTTTTATTCTTTCCAAAAATATTAAAAATTATCAGTAATAGCAGCAAAGCTATGGTAAAATTTTTAGAAATTAATACATAACTCATTTTTATGCATAATGTTGAAAAGAGGCCTTCCTAAAATATTCTAGGATTGGACATCCTATGCTAAAAGAATGATTTTCATCAAATTCATGGAAAACTATTTTTGAGTACTTATGCATAAATAATTAAATTAAGAAAAGAGAAATTTTTTGTATTTTTATTTTTATGCAAAAAGAGGAATTCCCATGATAATGGAGATCCATGTAATTAAATGAAAAAAGAGAAATTTTGGTATATCAAAGTAATAAATATTTAATTTAAAGAGCAATTTTAGATAAATTTATTTTATGTATGAGAAAATTTAAATGATAAAAGAGGAATTCCTATGACATTTGGAATTCAAACATTTAAATGGTAAAAGTGGAATTCTTGGCATATTTGAATTAATGGATATTTTTATTTGAATTCAAAGAGGAATTTTAGATAAATTTATTTTATAAGAAAATTTAAATGATAAAAGAGGAATTCCTATGACATTTGGAATTTAATCATTTAACTGGTAAAAGTGGAATTCTTGGCATATTTGGATTAATGGGGATATTTTTATTTGAATTTAAAGAGAAATTATAGATAAACTTATTTTATAAGAAAATTTAAATGATAAAAGAGGAATTCCCATGACATTTAGAATTCAAGCATTTAAATGGTAAAAGTGGAATTCTTGACATAGTTGAAATAATGGATATTTTTATTAAAGGAAAGAGGAATTTTAAATAAACTTATTTTATGATGAAAGAGAAATTCCCATGATATTTAGAATTCAATCAATTAAATGCAAAAAGAGGAATTTCCATGATATTTGAGATCCAAAAAATTAAATAGAAAAAGAGAAATTTTTAGCATAATTTAATTTATGAGTATTTATCAAAAGTGGAATTTTGAGCATTATTGGGAAATATGGGTAGAATAGATTTTTATAAATCCCATGAATCTTTTACTCAAAAGAAGAATATTTAATATATTTCACTTGAGAAATTTGAGAAAGAATATGAAAATATCCATTGAGAAAAAGTACCTTTAACTAGAGCAAGCAATTGGCAGAAATTTAGAAAAAGTCCCATCAGTATCGAAAGTAGAAAATGTTACTTATTGTGAATACATGTGAATACGATGTGAATAAGATGAGAATACGATAAGATGTGAATGCAATGTGATAGGATGTGAATGTGATGCAAATGGATGTGGATGCGGATGTGAAGAGATGTGGATGGGATGTGACGTGATGTAAATGGATGTGGATGTGATGAGATGTGGATGGGATGTGATGTGATGTAAATAGATGTGAATGGATGAGATGAGATGTGAATGGATGTGATGTGATGTGAATCGGGATAGATGTGAATGGATGTGATGTTATGTGATATGGATATGGGTAGATGTGAATGTGTGAGATTGAGTGGTGCAAGGAGAATCAAGCTATGTTTGGAGTCAAAGGTAGAGGTGGCAAAGTAGAGCTCTTGGGTGCTCCTGCAGCAATGCAACCTACGAGGATCCCAAGCACAAGTATTCACGAGGTGAGTGACACACCCTGCCCCTACATTTGTGAGCTAGGTCATGGAACATTAGCTTCTTGGTTGAGATGTTTTATGCTTCTGAGTGTGGTTGGTTAAAGCCCCATGACAAGTGGTTGTTTCTTGCGTCTTTTCCATGGTCCAAGGGCCTTCCACACAAATTGGGACAAGCAACGTGCAAGGTCCTACTGTAAGCAAGATGGAGACACCATTAATAAGCCCTGCCAATCCCACATATATAGACACATTGAAAGATCCCTGCCCCCTCCGCGCAACGAATTCGGGGGTGCTAGCAGCAGAAGTAGCACTTCTTGCGCGAGGACAGAGCTCTCACTCGAGGCCTTGCCCCCATGAATATTTGGACAAGAGACTAATCCCTCGGTTCTTCCGAAATCGAACCCGAAAAAACTTCCCTGGTCCAGAAAGCACAGGTAATTCCTCCATGGGATATTTTTATTTAGGTCATCACTAACCAAACTGATCCGACCGAACCCGTAAGTCACATGGTCAGATCAAGGAAAAGACTTGCACTTGGATCATAGAGACCAACGCTTTTTTCCTCATCGAGAGGCATAGCCATTGATTCTTTTCCATAGAACAAGGACTGTCCGGGATTTACTTCATCTATCATATCATAACAGAATTGAGTCTCATTTTAGGGATCCATCAATCCAGCCTAGCCCCATCCAGTCCCATGGGTTAGCCAACTACCCAACCACTGTAGTGATAGAATCTGTTTAGGAATTTGGTTATGTTTTGCCCCAGGTACGAGGGAAAAGAGTTCCTAGGACCCCTAGCCGGTGCTTCATGCAAACTTCAAGATAGTCACACCACTTACACACCCAATATGAAATTGCTTGTTTCACAGATTCAGCTGACTTTAACCGGTTGATTTCTAGTTTTCGATCATTCCTTCATCGGTGTACCTATGGCATCATTGGCAACCAAAATGCTCACCACCTGTCCACTCAGGGGCCTTTTCAATAGTTCCTAGCTCATAGTACCCGGAAATATATTCACTTATAAAAATCCAGATGGACTCTTCGTTGAAGATCAGCAAGATCAACCAACAGATCCATATAAAAGAGCCATGGACTCATTCGTTTAGGATCAGTAAGGTCAATCAACCAGATCCATGCCCGAGTTTAGAAAACAACTCTTACTCCTTGTTCCAATATCTTCCTCGACGCACGCGTGGGTATCTTCGGTGACCTAGAGCCCCAGCACCGTATGGTCTCAGCACCCTCTAGGATCCTTTGCAGGTCACCTAGCGCTTCACTCATAGGCCGCTTCCTTGGTCCCTCATCCACCGTACCAGAAGCTCACCATTTAAATCGAATCGAGGCTGGTCAACAAGACCTCGGTCGACCGTGCTACGCGAGACGTCCTCCGTTGACTCTCCGCGGGTGTCAGCTATTGCAACTTTATCACTTAGGTCTCCACGACCTCATTCACAAGACGGTCAAAATGCTTCCCCATGATTCTTGACATAAAACAATCATTTAAAAATAGGTCATACATACAGCTTCTATAACAAACTCTCGTCTTTCCACATTGTTCCACATCAATCTGCATTACTTAATCCAAGTCCAATCATATGTATTCCCATCGTCCTTCACCCATTCTCATCCAACCACATCATTTTCTATCTCATCCACTCGCATCTACCCATATCCACATCTCATCACATCACATTCATTCACATCTCATCCATTCATATCTACCCCGATCCACATCACATCACATCCATTTCACCTCACATCTCATTCATTCACATCTATCCTAATTCACATCCCATCACATCTCATCCATTCACATCACATCTCATTCATTATCACAGGAGCTGCAGCTAAGGGTTTCATATCACAACTACAAGCATACTACAAGTGCAAACACTAATTGGGTTCTTTTATATTGTTTATCCTAGTGTAAACACTAATGAGCATGACTTTTTGTTGTTTTAAGAAGATTTGAAGTTTATCCACTTTGCCTTTACGATAGCAAAATGTGGTGACCATTTACAACTATCTTATTGGTGGCTAATTCAAAATGGTGAAGTCTTTTACATTAATGAGGTTTCCTTCATGGTTAAGAACTCGACAATTATGGGTGCTGGTCGAGGGCTATTCATCTAATCAAGTGTTCCTCTTGGCCTAGCTTTATTGTACTATTATGGATTTGAATTTCTTCATGTGTGGTGAATGGAATTTGTTGTGTTCCATGGACCCCATATCAAGGAGGTACTCCATTCTTGAGGACCCAACAATTGACATTGAAGAGGATCGAGTCTATATATAGTGGGTGATGTTGGAGATAGAAATGTGGCAGGTTACATAAATTGTCACGGGACCCTTTTGTTCTTCTTGAAGAAAATAATTTAAAATCTCACAAATTACATCATAATTGAAATAAAGAATTGAATTGAAAAATAAATAACTTAGCATAACATAAGGCAAGATAATTAGAATAAATAAAGACTTGAATTGAATTGAAAAATAAATAACTTAGCATAACATAAGGCAAGATAATTAGAATAATATCACCATCAAGAGTAAAGGATAGAGAATACCACATAGAAGACAAGATTGGGTGCAATCTCCCCCCTCAACAGTGTGTAGCTCTACTTCCACGACTTTATTATTTAGAGAATTTTATTCATAAAAATAGCCCAAGGAGCTAAGAATAGATGTGTGTACAGATTGGGCTTGCTTTTTCCCACTTTACGGATATTGCTTTACATATTATTAACCATATAAAATCTCTTACGGTTCATACATATAAAAACCTTTGCCGAAATGTAATTGCTAATGGGCCTTGTTACATAAAATATCTTTGTGCACATTTGCACATATGATAATCTTGTGCACGTTTGCACATTCCATAGCATATTTTCTCTACAATTATTAATTCATCAAAAATATAATAAAATATATACCTATAACATAAATAGTTGTAGGGGCTCCAATGAGAAAGGAAATGTGAGATACGTGTTTTCTCCCTCTTTGCCACCTTGGCATAAACAAACTCATATGTCAATCAATTACCTTGAATATGGATACATTTATGTTGAATCTATATGTAACCTTAAGGCAAGAGATAAACTCTTTGTCGACTATGAGTTTTGATTGCAATGTGTTATCAATATTAAGCTTCCATCATTTGTCTCATTGTGTTTCATTCAAATAATAATAATTTTATGAGCATTGGTCCTTTATAGTTATGGAAATTTGTAAGTGTCATTGTTAAGGCATTATCTTTAATAATTGGTCTATCTACAATTGTATTTTTATGAGTGTTGGTCTTGTATAGTCATGGAAATTTGTAAGTATCATTGTTAAGGCCTTATCTTTAATGAACAATCATTTTTTCTTAGATTTGCAAACATCATTTTTTCTATCTCCATTATTATCTTTGGCCAACTTAACAAATATTGGTAATTATATGAATGGACATAAGGATGTCATCAAGTTGACACACTCAATGATGAGTAATGTTAATGGATGTAATGTTGAATTCATGGAAGTGAAGATATTTGGTGAATGAAGGATATTGGTGGCTTTATGAATAGACATAAGGATGTCATCAAGTTGACACACTCAATGATTGAGTAATATTCATGGATGTAATGTTGAGTTCATGGAAATGAAGATATTTGTGAACTTTGAGTTTGGAGTAGGACATGCTATCCTTGCAAAGGGTTTGTCATTAATTAATGACTTCAATAAATTAATCAAAAAGTTATTTTTTATATTTTTTCGATGTATTATTTTTGAGGCAACATGATGGCTGTGAGATCACAAAATTCGTGGTATACAATGTTCATTTTAAATAAAGCATTCCTATAAGATTGTCATTAAATATAATATACTTTGATTATTGTAAGCCTCACTAGCACAAATATGCACTTTGGAGAAAAGAAGTTAATACATTTTATTGACCTATTATTGGCTAATTTGTCTTAAACATATGAAAATGGAAATTGGGATTTTTCCAAATTTCCTAATATGGACTTTTAAGGCTTTAAGCACATCAAATTGATTATTTTAATTTATTAAAATTAATCTTGATTAAGCTTATTCTTAAGCTTAATCCCCTCTAAGCTTCATCGCTCGTCTGATGGTGGCGAATCATGGAAGAGGGAAAATTTGTCTTCTTTCCAATTGGTGGTGATTTCCAGCAATGCTGTGATGAAATATAAGCTATAAGAAGATCCAAGATTGTGCTATTGGTCACTTCAATCTGGCCATTAGATTGGGGTTGAGAAATTTAGTTTTATACCCAAATTATCAAACAAGGTAGTCTAAAAATCACTAGAAATTTTAGAATCTCTATCTGAAACAATAACCTTTCGTAAACCATGATGAACAAAATGGTGCTTTAAAAATAGTTGTGCAACTTAATTAGCAGTGAGTTTCTTTTTACATGCAATGAAAATGAAATGTGCTTGTTTACTAAATGGTCCATATTATATCATTGTGATTAGTTATAAGAGGAAAAATTGTAATGAAATCCATAGAAATTTACTCCTATGGCTCATTAGGAATGGGTAGTGGCATAAGTAATCCTTAAGCTTTTCCCTTATAGCTTTTAATTTTCTGACCAAACAATACACTCAGCTACATCTCTTTTCATCATTGGCCAATAAAAATCTTGGACTATGGTCTGTATATTAGAGGATACTCCTCTATGTCCCAACATAAAGGGTTTGTGTAACTCTTCCATGATAGATTGTCTAAAAGGTTGTGTTATGCATGATCTCTTCTAGAAAAAGAGATATCCATCATGATAAGAATATTGTGTGGGGATTCCAACCACTATCTCTCATTTTGGTCCAAATGTCTACAAAGTATGGGTCTTGGTCATAAGAGTCTCTCATAGAGTCAAAAGATGAGTTTGCCCAACAGCCATAATATTCTAGTGCATCAACAACACATTCTCTTTGCCTAGCTGGTTAGAATAGAAAGCTGAAAACTTCGAATAAAAGCAGCCCATTTGTAAGATTTCTCCCCATCCTCTCAAGATGTCCAGCATCTTCCCCTATAATAATCAATTCCCTCTTCAGAAATATAAAAGATCTTGTTTCTACCTGTTTTAGCCTAGAGAGAGAAAATATTTTAGAGAGAGAATATTCAGATTTTGAATATTTTTGGATGGAAAAATAACTCTCCTTATTAAAATAACTTTCCCCGAAATAGAAGTTCAAAAAGATTTTCAAAAGGTGCATTAGAAATTAAGTATAATCTATTCAAGAGGCATTATCCGGGGGTGAAGATTTTTTTAAAATTTTAAATTAAGGTTCCTATGGACCAATAAGATTCATCCAAATGTAGGGAGGAGATAAATGAAGAAATAAAAGAAAAATCCCCCAAAAATGAGTAAATACTCACATAAGATGAAGAGTTGACTAAGGACAAGGTTAATAGTAAAAAAGGAGAGATATTTAGAAGTAATGATGCATTTTTGACACCTCTGCATGGGGGATTCCCCCCTCATGAATGAGGCGCCTACTTCACATGTGCAATTGAATTTTAAATCTTCAAAAATTGAGATATTTTCTCTCTCCTCTCTCCTAATTCAAGTCTAGTTCCAAAAAGTTAGCTCAATTGACCTAAAAATGGTCAAAAATTGACCAAACTGATTTGGAAAATTCTAGAATCAGTTTGTTTGGTTAGGAGCTCAATTTTTTCTATAAATAGAAGCCTCCCCTTTGTTGAAAAACAATAGTGTTTATGCACTGTTACTCTACTCTTCCCAAGCCAAGAACTGTGAATTTATTAATAATTCACTAGTTTTTGACATTTCCCTCTTCCAAAGATTGGTGGCCACTCTTATTACAAACAAGAGTTGAACCCTCAAACCATCAAGCCAAAGGAAAGCTCCAAGAAATTATGTAAGTAGAGATTCTTGTAATTTTCTTTATTGATTTTATGTTTTTCTAATGTTTATGATTGTTTGAAGTGATAAATGGATGCTATGCCTTGATCGAAAGGCTTTTCCCCTCTCTCTTCTTAGAATCAACCCTTCTTTATCCTAGTTAAAGTGATAATTATTAGAATTAAACTTTTTATAATGTTTTCTCTTTTACAAGTGAATTTTGATTAGCCTAGATTACTTTAAATCAACTAGAATTAAATTTTTTAGACAAATTAAGTAAGAAAAATTAAAAAATGGTCAGCCATACAAAGGAGGTTATGGCAAAATTTTTGAAAATAAGAATTATCTTTTATTATGCTAAAAGAGTAATTCCTATCAATTCTATACTCTAAAAGTGTCATTTTCATGCATAGAAGATGCATATTGATTATTATTTTTTTATACATAAAAGAATAATCTTTTTATTATGAAAGTATTACTTTCATCAAAATAGATTTTTATGCATAAAGGAATAATTTTCTTTTTATTATGAAAGTGTTACTTTCATCAAAATAGATTTTTATGCATAAAGGAATAATTTTCTTTTATTATGAAAGTGTTAATTTCATCAAAATAGATTTTTATGCATAAAGGAATAATTTTCTTTATTATGAAAGTGTTACTTTCATCAAAATGGATTTTTATGCATAAAAGAATATTTTTTTATTATAAAAGTGTTACTTTTATCATTATTGAATTCTATGCATAAAAGTATGCATAAAAGATTATTTTTTAAATAAAAGTGTTACTTTTATCATAATTGATTTTCATGCATAAAAGATTATTTTTTTATTATAAAAATGTTACTTTTATCATAATTGATTTTCATGCATAAAAGTATGTATAAAAGATTATTTTTTAAAAATAAAAGTGTTACTTTATCATTATTGATTTCTATGCATAAAAGTATGCATAAAAGAATAAATTTTTTATATTAAAAGTGTGATCTTCATCATAAATGATTTTTATGCATAAAAGATATTTTTTTATATCAAAAGTGTGAATTTTATTATAAATGATTTTTATGCATAAACATATGCATAAAAGAAATTCTTTTATATTAAAAGAGTGATTTTCATCATAAATGATTTATATGCATAAACATATGCATAAAAGAAACTCTTTAAAAGAGCGATTTTCAACATAAATGATTTTTATGATGATAAAAGTGTGACTTTCATCAAAAATAGATTTTATGCATAAATAGATGCATATAGAATCTTTATAATAAAATAAGGGTTCTTCTTAAGCCTCTATTTAATTTCCACAAAAATTGGAAAAATAAATAGGTAGATAATATGTGAGAGGAAATTCTACCATTTCATATTCACTAAGATGGTAATGAGAAAATTCAATTAAACTACCGAAGTCGAAGATCGAGATAAATGATTATTTTATTCCTCTTAAGAAATCCATGTTTTAGAAATCTGTAAGCAAATATTCGTCGAACGAAATTTAGAAAAAGAGAAATTGAAATAATACCTTTCGAGAAAGATAGTTTAGGAAGAACCTTTCCAGACCCAAACTCTGATTCAGACTATTGATCAAGACCTAATTCCTTCATTAATGACGATGTGATCAGTTCAGGAAAAATGCACTCAAAACATGCACCGAATCTGAAACTAGTTAAGACTTTTGATTTTGATCTGAGGATCAAGTTAACAGAATTCGAGGAATTTTGTTTGGAATTCAGACCTGAATCTAGAAGTATTGGGATACGGATTTAAGATTATTCATGGTTTTCAAACAAAATCTAAACTGAAAACTTGCATAGAAATCCTGTTTTCTTAAAAGGACTGTCTTACGCCAGAATGCTGGAGGGAGCATTTGGCATTTATGTTTTCTAAGGGAAGTTCGGTTGCAACAGCTGGCGAGATCCTATCTTTGCGTATCTCACTGCGTTTGTTTAAGTGTGCGGGGTCCATCGCTTCGCCTAGTCCTTGCACATGGTAGCACTTAGTTGCACCCATTCCTTCTTCGCATGGCTTTATGCATGCAAGAAGTATCTGTTCCGTAAAGGCAACGTTTCCCCCGAGACATGCGTTGCCGAGGCAGCGATGCCTCCCAAGCTTTCCGGTGTTCAAGGGATAGCTCACGTGACAAAGCCTGCCCAGGTCTTGACCAGCCTCGGTATGGTTAAAATGGTACGCTTCCGGTATACGATGGACGAGGGCCGACGAAGCGGTCCCTAGTGAAGTGCCAGGACACCTAAGGAGGATCTTGGAGGGTTCTAACCAAGAGATGCACGGGCTCGCGGTGCCGAGGACATCCATGCGTATGTCGAGGAAGATATTATTTGATGGACCTATGTTTATTGTAATCTATCATCACTGGATCTCGTTGTTGACTCGCTGGTCTCAACGGAGAGTCTAGAGTGATACTGTTTTGTGAGAAACAAAGACTCAATGGAAATTTTGAAGTATGACATGTGTAACCAGTAAATTGTTTGTCAATGGATAGTTTTATAGATTAAAGTTTTAAAGAGGAGTGTGTGCGTATCTGTTTTCTAAAGCTAAAGTTAAGAATGGCATTTCAATTATGGGTGGGTGAGTACTTGTTCGGTTCCACCGATTCCAGTGGTAGGGTGCTGGCTACCCCATGGGCCGGATGGGGTTAGGCTGGAATCAGTGGAGTTTTAATAATCAAACTGAAAAATCTTAGGATTACGCTAGGATTCGAGTAGCTAGTCAATTCCCTGATAAATTTTTTAAATGAGTGGATCAACGGCTGTGCCTGATCTTGATCAGGAAAAAAGCGTTGAATTTACTAAAATGATCAAATTATATCAGTGATAGTTTCCTTCTATCTCTTTTATTCAGTTGAAGAATAGCTTAGAATTGATCATGTTAGAAAAATTCGTTAAGAAAATTCAAAAAGATGGAATCGTCCCCGCTTTCCGAGCATGGGAAATTTTCCCGATTTCAGTGTTTGGAGTGACCACCAGCCTAGTCTCGTGCCCAGACATTCGTGGGCGAGGCCCCGAGTGAGAAACCCTACCCCGCACATGAGGCGGCTGCTTCCGCTACTATCAGCTATACCGGGAGTTCGTCGATGCGCAGAGGGGGCAGAGGGATCTCACACCATTGAATATAATCATAAGATAAAAGAGGTTGAGAAAGCATATGTCTAATACTCTGTTGATCAGCCTTAATGATCCCTTCAAAACCCATTAGATAATGTTTCCAAATATTTAAAGCATGCACCACAGTCGTCATTCTTTATCATATGTGCTATGCTTAGTCTCAAGCGGCCAAAGTTTTCTACTCTCATAAGCTATGGGATTTTTGTCTTGCATTAAAATAGCTCCTATACTTAAACCACTAGCGGTAGTCACAAAACCACAAGAAAGGTCTAGCAAAATCTGGGAGTTGTAAAACAAAGGTGCATTAGTGAGTGCTTCTTTTAAACCATTAAAAGATTTTTCTTGTTTCCATGTCCATTCACTAAGCCATCTCTACACCATCTAGCCTCCTAAGCTTCCATCATGTGTGGATATGAGGGTACAGTCCACCTAGACTATGGCTATTCCTCATAGTGGCATACATAAATGAGGTAGTTTGGTGCTTGAATATTAAAATATGAAACAATTTTCTTTTGGGACTCTCTAGAAGTGTCCCACTCACTTAATATGAAACAATCATTTATCATGAAGTTAATGCTTAGCTTATAATTAGATTGGTGTATTTATCAAATCTCCTCCTTTTCATGGCCCATGCTTTTCACATCCAACATGCTTAGCTTATAATTAGATTGGTGTATTTATCAAATATCTCCTCTTTTTCATGGCCCATGCTTTTCACATCCAACATGTCAATTTTGGACTTGTGTAGGCATTATCTCTCTCTCTCTCTCTCTCTCTCTCTCTCTCTCTCTCTCTCTCTCTCTCTCTCTCTCTCTCTCTCTCTCTCTCTCTCTCTCTCTCTCTCTCAAAGATCCGTGCCCCCGCCGCGCAATGAATTCGAGGGTGCTAGCAACGAAAGTAGCACTTCTTGGGTAGGGCAAACTCTTAGTCGGAGCCTCCCCCACGGATATCTGGACAAGAGACTAATCCCTCGATTCTTCCAAAACCAAACTCGGAAAAACTTTCCTCGCCCAGAAAGCACGGGCGATTCCTCTAGGGTATTTTTATTCTAATGTAGTCAAGAGCCTTAACTAACCAAACTGATCCGACCGAACCAGTAAGCACATGGTCAGATCAAGGAAGAGACTTGCACTTGGATCATAGAGACCAACGCTTTTTTCCTCATCAAGAGGCACAGCCGTTGATTCTTTTCCATAGAACAAGGACTATCCGGGATTTACTTCATCTATTGTACCATAACAGAATTGACTCTCATTTTAGGGATCCATCAGTCCAGCCTAAACCCGTCCAATCCCATGGGTTACCACTGTAGTGATAGGATCCATTTAAGAATTTGGTTATGTTTTGTCCCGGGTACTAGGGAAAAGAGTTCCCAGGCCCTAGCCGACGCTTCCCGTAAAGTTCAAGATAGTCACCACTTACACACCCAATATGAAATTGCTTTTTTCATAGATTCGGCTGTCTTTAAAACAATCTTTTAATAAAACCATAGTATCACTGATCATAATCCTCCAAAATATCCGATTGAATTCAAATTTCCAATCATTCCTTCATCGGTGTATCTATGGCATCATTGGAAACCAGAACGCTCACCACCTGTCCACTCAGGGGCATTTTCAATAGTTCCTAGCTCATAGTATCCGAAAATATATTCACTTATAAAAATCCAGATGGACTCTTCGTTGAAGATCAGCAAGATCAACCAATAGATTCATATAAAAGAGCCATGGACTCATCCGTTTTGAGGACTAGCAACGTCAATCAACCAGATCCATGCCCGAGTTCAGAAAACAACTCTAACACCTTGTTCCCTTTTTCTTCCTCGATGCACACGTGGGTATCTTTGGTGACCCAGAGCCCAAGTACCGTATGGTCAGCACCCTCTAGGATCCTTTGCAGGTCACCTAGCGCTTCACTCATAGGTCGCTTCCTTGGTCCCTCATCCCCACCGTCCACCCGCCGAAGCTCACCATTTAAATCGAACCGAGGCTGGTCGAGACCTTGCTATGCGAGACGTCCTCCGTTGACTCTCTGTCAGAGTCAGCTGTTGCAACTTTATCACTTAGGTCTTTCCCACGACCTCATTCACAAGATGGTCAAAATGCTGCCCCAGCATTCTTGACATAAAACAGTCATTTAAAAACAGGTCATAAAGGAATTCCTCTTTTTGCATTAAATTGATTGAATTCTAAATATCATGGGAATTCCTGTTTTATCATAAAATAAATTTATCTAAAATTCCTCTTTTCTTTAATAAAAATATCCATTATTTCAATTATGTCAAGAATTGCACTTTTACCATTTAAATGCTTGAATTCCAAATGTCATGGGAATTCCTCTTTTATCATTAAATTTTCTTATAAAATAAATTTATCTAAAATTCCTCTTTAAATTCAAATAAAAATATCCATTAATTCAAATATGCCAAGAACTCCACTTTTACCATTTAAATGATTGAATTTCAAATGTCATAGGAATTCCTCTTTTATCATTTAAATTTTCTTATAAAATAAATTTATCTAAAATTCCTCTTTAAATTCAAATAAAAATATCCATTAATTTATATATGCCAAGAATTCCACTTTTACCATTTAAATGATTGAATTCCAAATGTCATAGGAATTCCTCTTTTATCATTTAATACATAAAATAAATTTATCTAAAATTTCTCTTTAAATTAAATATTCATTATTTTAATATACCAAAATTTTTCTTTTTCCATTTATATACATGGATCTCCATTATCATGGGAATTCCTCTTTTTGCATAAAAATAAAAAATACCAAAAATTTATCTTTTCTTAATTTAATTATTTATGCATCAATACTAAAAATTAGTTTCCCATGAGTTTGATGAAAACCATTCTTTTAGCATAGGATGTCCAATCCTAGAATACGGTAGGAAGTCATCTTTTCACATTATGCATAAAAATGAGCTATGTATTAATTTCTAAAAATTTTACCATAGCTCCGCTGCTATTACTGATAATTTTTAATATTTTTAGAAAGAATAAGACTTTGTAGTACGATTATGATAAAATAACTATCATTAGACCTAAATCCAATTTATGGAATTAAATGATAAGTTTACTATAATTTTATTAGCATAAAAGCTTAAAAAAGCTATTTTCTAACCTCTAGCTTAACTAGCATAGAGTTTGATTTTTGAATTCAGAATATATTACTGAGAAGCATCCATTTGAATAAGAATTAGTCATAGGAATGACCATTCTTCTGGGGAGAGAGAGATATACTTAAAAAGCATCCTATAAACTTTTTGTGATTAATCATTAGAATTCTTATAGAAAGCTTAATTTGCATTGAAAAACAATCCATTTAAAACTTCGCAAAGGTTGAGAGGGGTTGAGAAGTGAAATCATTGAGAATATTAAAGAAACCCATGAAATTACATCCAACCAATCAGTTGGTCTAGTATGTCGAGAAGAAAGCTCCAAGGATTGTTGAAGAGAGAGAGAAGCTCCAATCTCTCTAAAAGTAGAGGATTTTTAAGGGATAATAGAAAATATGAGTATTTTAATGTAATACTAGCATGGTATAGTTCACAGATGAGAATACAAAAGAATGAGGGTCTATTTATAGGTGAGGGAGGCCACTAACTGAGTCCAACTAAGTTCTAGAATTTTCCAGCTTCAGTTTGGCTGAATTTGGACAAGATTTGGACCAGTTTAGCTTCCTTTTTGATTTGGTTTAATCCAGGAGAGAGGAGAGATAAAAATATCATAATTTTTTTAAATTAAAAACTCATCCACATGTGTGAAATAGGTGCCTACCTCAAGAGTCTCCCCCTCCTTACCAAGGTGTCAAAAATTCATCATTTCTCCAAAATATCTCATTTTTTAGTAATATCTCTTAATTTATAACTAATAAACCTTGTACTCAATCAATTCTTCATCTTATGTGAGCATTTACTCATTTTTGGGTATTTTCTTTTATTCTTTGGATTTACCTCATCCCAACACTTGGATTAATCCTATTGGTCCATAGGAACCTTAATTGGACCATAATCCAAAAATTTCTGAAAATCTAGACCCTTGGCTAAGGTCCCTTATATCATTTTTAACTGATTCCTAATGCACATTGGAAAGTTCATTTTGAACTTTTGTTTCAGGGGAAACCATTTTAGACACTAGGAGGATTTTTATATCCAAAGATATCTCAATTTTGGATTACCTCTCTCTAGACATTTTCTCTCTCTAGGCCAAAACAGGGTAAAACAAGATCTTTCTTCTATTTTAGAGAGGGGAATAATTACAAGAACAGAAGGGGAGGTTCTTACACTTTTACACCTCAAACGCTGGAGGGAGGAATCTTACATCCTACCCCACTTAAAAAACGCGAGATGTCCTCATCTCGCAAGGTGGAGTATAATCTCTTTCGTCTTCTTCTTCTTCAATCACTTCTAGTGTTACTGCCTTGGAAGTGGATGGCTGATTTGGGAACATCTCTCTTTCACTTCCCCTATTCTAAGGCGGAGGTCTGGAACTTGATTACTCTGGAAAGAAGGAGCTGGAGTCTAAAATCTTGGTCCCTGGTTTTCCCGCCCCAAAAACCTTGATCCGAAAGGATTTGGCAATCCATACCGCGATGTCCAAATCCTTGAGAGTTATAGCATTTCACTTCCTTATTCAAGGGTGAAACTTTTGAAGTTGAATTCCAGGGGATTGAGTTCCGAAAAAAGGACCTTTCTTCCATTCTGGAACTTTCCATATTCTGAGCTTGACCTTGTTGTCTCTTAGGCGGTGGAAGGTTGGAATCACGAGCTAGAAATCTTTTGAAAGATGATGGTGCTGGCTTTGGGGGGACCTTGACATCAAAGCCCTTGGCGAAATCCTTCGCCATCCGCACTGCTTCGGCCATGGAAACTGGCTTGGCATTCTTCACTAGGATATTTAAAGGTTCATTCAGTCCCCAAATGAACCTGGCCATCAGCTGTTCTTCATCCAGCAGTGGCGAGTACTTGAGGAGGAGAGCGAACGCTTGGTGATACACTTCAATAGTTCTGTTCCCCTAGGTTAACTCTAAGAATTCATTCATCTTGGTTTTTAAGCTGGGAGGACAGAATCTCTTCCTTAGGTAAATTTTGAGATCATTCCATGTCTGGGTGCTCCGATGATCCAGACGGTTTGTCTCGCAGTGGTTTCTCCATGCCACTCTGGCTGTTTCTACTATCTTCAGCCTTGCAAGAGCCATTTTACTTTTCTTGTTGTACTCGGTGACATCGAAGTATTCTTTCACTGCTTCTATCCACTTCTCCACAGCCTCGCCCAAGATTTTCCCATCACCCTTGAAAGGTCCAAGGGCTGCGCTCTATGAGGAGTTTTACGAACATCCAAGTCGAGCTCTTCCTCATCGAGTTGGGGGTTATCATTTGTACCACGACGACCTCGATCCATGATCCTATCAATATGAAAATTCTTGTTAAGTCCCTTTATTATAAGTCAAATCCAACTTTAGATCCAACTGATTTTGGGGTGTTTAGATTGGTCAGCCCCCCACAGAATCATGGGATAAAGATCCCTCCTAACAGAAAAACATACAGAACTCATTATCAGAGAATAATTCATTCATATTCTTAACACAGTAATGGTCCATCAGACCGAAAATTCCATCTGATCAATCCTCCATGGGAATTTCAGTTATGCAGGTTTTCAATTTGTCATCTCTTGATTAGATCCACTGGGTCAAGGGTTAACAGCAGCAATCTGTCAGCACAATCCACTATTCTCATAATGATTTGCTGAAGTCATAATTATCATTCCAGTTACCAATATCATCATTGGGATTTGTCCCATTCATCCTCATTGTGGCTTTATTCAACTTATCTTCTTTAAACCAGAATTCATGAATCATCATCTTTTAATCAGAATCCACATCAACGCATCAATTCTCAACCAGTATTCTAAAATCATATCAACCAGCATTCGAATTCATCTTCTGGATAGCACTTTTGCTTATAATTTTAAGGTCTTAGATTTACTCGTATATATTGTCAATAAAGAGCTGCAGATATACCCCCACGGTATATACGGGTACTCACGGTCCTTAGAGTTACAAGGTTAATACCATCATATCTAGGCCTCAAGCAAGTCAGGGATTCCATACAATTGTAGTTCTTCCATCTGAAGACCCAATTACCAATTTATGAATTTTTATTTTGAATATCAATTTGTATGAATTTCATCACACAATTACAATCTTTTACTGGTACTTCCTAAATTCTTGACATTTCTTGCTTTTCTCGGTTGATCCACTTTAGCCAATTCGCTCTGATACCAGCTGAAAGATCCTTGCCCCCTCCACGCAACAAATTCGGGGGTGCTAGCAGCGGAAGTAGCACTTCTTGCGCAGGGCAGAGCCTCTCACTCGGAGACTCACCCACGGATATTCGGACAAGAGACTAATCCCTCGGTTCTTTCAAAACCGAACGCGGAAAAACTTTCTTCGCCCAGAAAGCACGGGCGATTTCTCCAGGGTATTTTTATTTAAACGTAGTCAAGAGCCTTACCTAACTAAACTGATCCGACCGAACTAGTAAGTCACATGGTTAAATCAAGGAAGAGACTTGCACTTGGATCATAGAGACCAACGCTTTTTTCCTCGTCACTCAAGAGGCACAGCCGTTGATTCTTTTCCATAGAACAATGACCCGAAAATATATTCACTTATAAAAATCCAGATGGACTCTCCGTTGAAGATCAGCAAGATCAACCAACAGATCCATATAAAAGAGCCATGGACTTATCCGTTTGAGGACCACCAAGGTCAATCAACGAGATCCATACCCGAGTTCAGAAAAAAACTCTAAACACCTCGTTCCCTTTTTCTTCCTCGATGCACGCATGGGTATCTTTGGCGCCCCAGAGCCTGAGTACCATATGGTCAGCACCCTCTAGGATCCTTTGCAGGTCACCTAGCACTTCACTCATAGGCCACTTCCTTGGTCCCTCATCCACCGTACAAGGGGAGGCTCACCATTTAAATCAAACCGAGGCTGGTCAAGACCTCGATCGACCTTGCTACGTAAGACGTCTTCCGTTGACTCTCCGTCAGCTATTGCAACTTTATCACTTAGGTCTCCATGACCTCAATCACAAGATGGTCAAAATGCTTCCTCAACATTCTTGACATAAAACAGTCATTTAAAAACAGGTCATAAATACAATTTCTAACGAACTCTCATCTTTCCACATTGTTCCACATCATTTCTTGTTATTCCACATTCTTCTGCATCAATTCACATTCCTTAATCCACATCCAATCATATGTATTCCCATCGTCCTTCATCCATTCTCATCTAGTCACATCATATTACATCTCATTATATCTATCCTCATCACATCTCATCCATCCACATCTACCCATATCCATATCACATCACATCACATCCATTCACATCTCATCTCATCCATTCACATCTATTTACATCACATCACATCCCATCCACATCTCATCACATCCACATCCATTTACATCACATCACATCCCATCCACATCTCTTCACATCCACATCCATTTACATCACATTCACATCTTATCACATCCTATCACATTGCATTCACATCTTATCGTATTCTCATCTTATTCACATCAATTCACATTTAGTAACATTTTCTACTTTCGATACCGATGGATCTATATTTCTGCCAATTGCTTGGCCTAGTTAAAGCCACTTTTTCTCGATGGATATTTTCATATTCTTTCTCAAATTTCTCAAGTGAAATATATTCAATATTCTTCTTTTGAGTAAAAGATTCATGGGATTTACAAAAATCAATTCTACCCATATTTTCCAATAATGCTCAAAATTTCACTTTTGATAAATAATCATAATTTGAATTATGCTAAAAATTCTTCTTTTTCTAATTAATTTCTTGGATCTCAAATATTATGGTAATTCCTCTTTTTGCATTTAATTGATTGAATTCTAAATGTCATGGAAATTTCTCTTTTATCATCTTTTCTTTAATACAAATATCCATTATTTCAATTATGTCAAGAATTTCATTTTTACCATTTAAATGCTTGAATTCCAAATGTCATGGGAATTCCTCTTTTATCATTTAAATTTTCTTATAAAATAAATTTATCTAAAATTTCTCTTTAAATTCAAATAAAAATATTCATTAATTCAAATATTCCAAGAATTCCACTTTTACCATTTAAATGATTGAATCCCAAATGTCATAGGAATTCCTCTTTTATCATTTAAATTTTCTTATAAAATAAAATTTTCTAGAATTCTTCTTTAAATTCAAATAAAAATATCCATTAATTGAAATATGCCAAGAATTCCACTTTTACCATTTAATTCCAAATGTCATAGGAATTCCTCTTTTATCATGTAAATTTTCTCATACATAAAATAAATTTATCTAAAATTTCTCTTTAAATTAAATATTCATTATTTTAATATACCAAAATTTCTCTTTTTCCATTTAATTACATGGATCTCCATTATCATGGGAATTCCTCTTTTTGCATAAAAATAAAAATACCAAAAATTTCTCTTTTCTTAATTTAATTATTTATGCATAAATACTAAAAATTAGTTTTCCATGAATTTGATGAAAATCATTCTTTTAGAATAGGATGTCCAATCCTAGAATATGGTAGGAAGTCCTCTTTTCACATTATGCATAAAAATGAGCTATGTATTAATTTCTAAAAATTTTGCCATAGCTCCGCTGCTATTATTGATAATTTTTAATATCTTTAAAAAGAATAAGACTTTGTAGTATGATTATGATAGAATAACTATCATTAGACCTAAATCCAATTTATGGAATTAAATCATAAGTTTACTATAAATTTATTAGCATAAAAGCTTTAAAAAAGCTATTTTCTAACCTCTAGCTTAACTAGCATAGAGTTTGATTTTTGAATTTAGAATATATCAATGAGAAGCATCCATTTGAATAAGAATTAGTCATAGGAATGACCAATCTTTTAGGGGGAGAGAGAGAGATATACATAAAAATAATCTTAATTAAGCATAAATATAGACTTTTTGTGATTAATCATTAGAATTCTTATAGAAAACTTAATTTGCATTGAAAAACAATTCAAGCTTGAGAGGGGTTGAGAAGTGAAATCATTGAGAATATTACCTCTTAATTTTGCTTACTTCTTTATCTTAGAGAGAAGCCCCAACCAATCAATTGGTTTAGTATGTTGAGAAGAAAGCTCCAAGGATTGTTGAAGAGAGAGAGAATCTCCAATCTCTCTAAAAGTAAAGGATTTTTAAGGGATAATAGAAAATATTAGTATTTTAATGTAATACTAGCATGGTATAGTTCACAGATGAGAATACAAAAGAATGAGGGTCTATTTATAGGTGAGGGAGGCCACTAACTGAGTCCAACTAAGTTCTAGAATTTTCCAGCTTCAGTTTGGCTGAATTTGGACAAGATTTGGACCAATTTAGCTCCCTTTTTTATTTGGTTTGATCCAGGAGAGAGAGGAGAGATAAAAATATCACAATTTTTTGGAATTGAAAACTCATCCACATGTGCAAATCAGGTGCACACCCTACCTCAAGAGTCTCCCCCTCCTTACCAAGGTATCAAAAATTCATCATTTCTCTAAAATATCTCATTTTTTTAGTAATATCTCTTAATTTTTAACTAATTAAGAGTTAATTTTTAACTAATTAACCTTGTACGCAGTCAACTCTTCATCTTATGTGAGCATTTAATTATTTTTAGGTATTTTCTTTTATTCTTTGGATTTACCTCATCCCAACACTTGGATTAATCCTATTGGTCCATAGGAGCCTTAATTGGACCATAATCCAAAATTTTTAAAAATCTAGACCCTTAGGCTAAGGTCCCTTATATCATTTTTAATTGATTCCTAATGCACATTGAAAGTTCATTTTGAACTTCTGTTTCAGGGGAAACCATTTTAGACACTAGGAGGATTTTTATATCAAAAGATATCTCAATTTTAGATTACCTCTCTCTAGACATTTGCTCTCTCTAGGCCAAAACATGGTAAATCAAGATCTTTCTTCTATTTCAGAGAGGGGAATAATTACAAGAACAGAAGGGGAGGTTCTTACACTTTTACACCTCAAAAGCTGGAGGGAGGAATCTTACATCCTACCCCACTTAAAAAATGCGAGATGTCCTCATCTCGCAAGGTGGAGTATAATCTCTTTTGTCTTCTTCTTCTTCAATCACTTCCAGCGTTACTGCCTTGGAAAGTGGATGGCCGATTTGGGAACATCTCTCTTTGACTTCCCCTATTCTAAGGCGGAGGTCTTGCATTACTTTGGATTGAAATTGAGGGTTGGTAAGAGGGTCAACCTTTGGGATTTCCCTGATTTCGGCGCGGAAAGGAACCTAATTACTCTAGAAGGAAGGAGCTAGAGTCTGGAATCTTGGTCCCTAGTTTCCCCGCCCTGAAAACCTTGATCCAAAAGGAGTTGGGCAATCCATACCGCGATGTCCGAATCCTTGACAGTTATAGCATTTCACTTCCTTGTTCAAGGGTGGAACTTCTGAAGTTGAATTCCAGGGGATTGAGTTCCAGGAAAAGGACCTTTCTTCCATTCTGGAACTTTCCATATTCTGAGCTTGACCTTGTTGTCTCTTAGGCGGTGGAAGGTTGAAATCACCTTCTAGAGCTAGAAATCTTTTGAAAGATGATGGTGCTGGCTTTGGCGGGACCTTGACATAAAAGCTCTTGGCGAAATCCTTCGCCATCCACACTGCTTCGGCCATGGAAACTAGCTCGACATTCTTCACTAGGATATTCAAAGGTCCGTTCAGTCCCCGAATGAACCTGGCCACATCAGCGGTGGTTGGCGAGTACTTGAGGAGGAGAGCAAATGCTTGGCGATACACTTCAATAGTTGTGCTCCCCTGGGTTAACTCTAAGAATTCGTTCATCCTTGTTTCCAAAAAGCCAGGAGGACAGAATCTCTTCCTTGGGTAAATTTTAAGATCATTCCACGTCTAGTTGTTCCAATCGAGTTGGTTTGTCTTGCAGTGGTTTCTCCATGCCACTCTGGCTGTTTCTACTATCTTCAGCCTTGCAAGAGCCATTTTACTTTTCTTGTTGCACCCGGTGACATTGAAGTATTTTTCCACTGCTTCGATCCACTTCTCCACAGCCTCGCCCAAGTTTTTCCCTTCAACCTTGAAAGGTCCGTCCACGATGCAATCTATGAAGAGTTTTACAAACATTCAAGTCGATCTCTCCTCATCAAGTTGGGGGTTATCATTTCTACCATGACGACCTCAATCCATGATCCTATCAATACGAAAATTCTTGTTAGTCCTTTTATTTATAATTCAAATCCGACCTTAGATCCAACTGATTCTGGGGTTCTTTAGATTGGTCAGTCCCCCACAGAATCACGGGATAAAGATCCCTCTCCTAACAGAAGAACATATAGAACTCATTATCAGAGAATAATTCATTCATATTCTTAACACAGTAATGGTCCATCAGACCGAAAATTCCATCTGATCATTCCTCCACGGGAATTTCAGTTATGTAGGTTTTCATTTTGTCATCCCTTAATTAGATCCCCTAGGTCAAGGGTTAACAGTAGCAATCTGTCAGCACAATCCACTAATCTCATAGTGATTTGATGAAGTCATAATCGTCATTCCAGTTACCAATATCATCACTGGGATTTGTCCCATTCATTCTCATTGTGGCTTTGTTCAACTTATCTTCTTTCGACCAGAATTCAGGAATCATAGAATCCAAATCAACTCATCAATTCTCAACGAGAATTTTAAAATCATATCAACCAGCATTCGAATTCATCATCTGGATAGCATTTTTGCTTATAATTTCAAGGTCTTAGATTTACTCGTATATATTGTTAGTAAAGAGCTGCAGATATACCCACAGTATATACGAGTAGTCATGGTCCTTGGAGTTATAAGGTAAATACCATCATATCTAGGCCTCAAGCAAGTTAGGGATTCCATATAATTGTGATACTTCCATCTGAAGACCCAATTATCAATTTATGAATTTTTATTTTAAATATCAATTTGTATGAATTTCATCACACAATTATAATCTTTTACTGGTACTTCCTAAATTCTTGACATTTCTTGCTTCTCGGTTGATCCACTTTAGCCAATTCGCTCTGATACCAACTGAAAAATCCCTGTCCCCTTCGCGCAACGAATTCGGGGGTGCAAGCCGCGGAAGTAGCACTTCTTGCGCAGGGCAAAGCCTCTCACTCTCGGAGCCTCGCCCACCACGGATATCCGAACAAGAGACTAGTCCCTCGGTTCTTCCAAAACCAAACCCGAAAAAACTTTCCTCGCCCAGAAAAAGCACAGGCGATTCCTCCAGGGTATTTTTATTCTAACGTTGTCAAGAGCCTTAACTAATCAAACTGATCCGACCGAACCAGTAAGTCACATGGTCAGATCAATGAACAGACTTGCACTTGGATCATAGAGACCAACGCTTTTTTCCTCATCAAGAGGCACAACCATTGATTCTTTTCCATAGAACAAGGACTATCCGAGATTTACTTCATCTATCGTACCATAACAGAATTGAGTCTCATTTTCGGGATCCATCACTCCAGCCTAACCCCGTCATCCCATGGTTAGCCAACCTCCCAACCACTGTAGTGATAGGATCCATTTAGGAATTTGGTTATGTTTTGTCCCGGGTACCAGGGAAAAGAGTTCCCAGGCCCCCTAGCCGGCGCTTCAAGCAAAGTTCAAGATAGTCACACCACTTACACACCCAATATGAAATTGCCTTTTTCACAGATTCGACTATCTTTAAAACAATCTTTTAATAAAACCATAGTATCACTGATCATAATCCTCCAAAATTTTCGGTTGAATTCAAATTTTCGGTTGAATTCAAATTTCTGGTTGAATTCCTTCACTCATCGGTGTACCTATGGCATCAATGGCAACCAGAACGCTCACCACTTGTACACTCAGGGGCCTTTTCACAATAGTTCCTAGCTCATAGTACCCGAAAATATATTCACTTATAAAAATCTAGATGGACTCTCCATTGAAGATCACCAAGATAAACCAATAGATCTATATAAAAGAGAAATGGACTCATCCGTTGAGGACCACCAAGGTCAATCAACCAAATCCATGCCCGAGTTCAGAAAACAACTCTAACACCTTGTTTCCTTTTTCTTCCTTGACGCACGCGTGGGTATCTTTGGCGACCCAGAGCCCGAGCACCGTATGGTCAGCACCCTCTAGGATCCTTCGCAGGTCACCTAGCGCTTCACTCATAGGCCGCTTCCTTGGTCCCTCATCCACCATACACCGGAAGCTCACCATTTAAATCGAACCGAGGCTAGTCAACCTTGCTACGCGAGATGTCCTTCGTTGACTCTCTGTCAGCTGTTGCAACTTTATCACTTAGGTCTCCACACACGACCTCATTCACAAGATGGTCAAAATGGTTCCCCAACATTCTTGACATAAAATAGTCATTTAAAAACAGGTCATAAATATAGTTGCTAACGAACTCTCATCTTTTCACATTGTTCCACATCATTTCTGGTTATTCCACATTCTACTACATCAATTCACCTTGCTTAATCCACATCCAATCATATGTTTTCCCATCGTCCTTCATCCATTCTCATCTAGTCATATCATATTACATCTCATATTGTTGGAATTAGGGTTGCAGGAAAGCACACAAAGCTTGGAGAAGAAGAAGCAAGAATGCACACAACACAAAAGTGTATTCGATTGTGTCAATATACAAAGATAAGTTAGCCCTAGAAGGATGGGCGTATATACAAGCCGGGGGAAAAAACCTCCTAAAGAGGAAAAAAGTGCCCCGGCTGTCCTAAGTGTGTTCACACACATCACTGCCTATATATATGGCAACAAATCCCCCCTGGGAGTGATGGTGTGAACGAGAGCTGGCACTCATGTATAGGGGAGTGCCATGCTCGAAGTAGATCAGTCCACAAAGGGGAGCAAGCCCAAAGCTTTGCGGAAAGCTTCGAACTTCTCACGAGGAAGCGCCTTTGTGAAAAGATCGGCGAGGTTGTCCTGTGTTGGCACATAGGCCAAGCTGATCTCTCCTGCTGAGAGTCTCTCCCTGACATAGTGATAATGCACCTCAATGTGCTTTGTGTGAGCATGAAAAACTGGGTTTTTCGCAACTGCCAATGCGCTCTGACTGTCAGTGAAGATAGAGATGGCAGACTCCTGTCCAACACCCAAGTCAACCATAAGCCGTCTGAGCCACACACACTCAACCGTAGCTGTGAAAGCTGCCCTGTACTCAGCTTCACAACTAGAAGTGGCCACAGTAGGTTGCTTCTTGCTCAACCAAGATATGCATGAGCTACCGAGCATGAAACAAAAACCACTTGTGGACACTCTTGTGTCATAGCAACCAGCCCAATCTGAGTCTGAAAAAGCATGTAAATCTGGCGGCAACGATCCCCCCTTGGGATAAAACAACCCAAGATGTATGGTGCCACTTAAGTAGCGAAAGATGCGTTTAACTGCCTTCCAATGCTGAGACCCTGGGCTATGCATAAACCTGCTCACCTGTGAAACTGCAAACTGAATGTCTGGCCTCGTAATACATACATAAATGAGGCAACCAACAGCTGTCTGATAGAGTGTGACATCAAAGTGATCTCCAGCATCATGAAGACTCAACTTCAAACCTGTCTCCATTGGAGTAGCAATAGGCTTGCAGTCTTCAAGGCCAAATCTCCGCAACAATGTCTCAATATACTTTGTTTGACACAAAGCAATACCTCAATCACACTGCTTAAATTGTATCCCCAAATAATGATGCAAATGCCCCAAATCTGACATCTCAAAAGAGGCATTCAAATCAGCCTTAAAATCAGCAATATGACTCTCATTTGGTCCTGTGAGCAGCATGTCATCGACATAGAGAGCAATGATTAGATGTACACCATCCACACGTTTAACATACAAAGTGCTTTCTGTTGGACTATTCTGAAACCCATGTGCAGTCAAATATGCATGTATCTTTTCATACCAAGCTTGTGGAGCTTGCTTTAAACCATATAAAGCCTTTTTTAACCTGCACACTTTGTTTTCCTGCCCTTTTTGAACAAAACCACGAGGCTGCGATATATACACCTCCTCATGCAAATCTCCATTCAAGAACGCAGTCTTTATGTCCAGCTAATGTACATTCCAACCATTATGAGCTGCCAATGCACAAATGCTACGAATGGTAGTCATACGACAAGTGGGAGCAAAGGTCTCATCAAAATCAATGCCCTTTTCTTGAGCATAACCCTTTGCAACAAGCCTAGCCTTATAGCGATCAACACTGCCATCTGGCTTTCGTTTCAATTTAAAAACCCACTTACATCCAATGGCCTTTTTACCAATAGGCAAATCACACAAAGACCATGTACCATTCTTCATTATAGCATCATATTCACTTTGCATTGCAGCCAACCAATTTTCTGAATTTTGTGCCTCATCAAATGAAAGAGGTTCTTCCTCTTCACACATACTAGACACAGCCAAAGCATAACAATCTGATGTATAAGAGGCATGCTGAAAACCTGAACGAGTACGACTAGTCATAGGTGCATCAATCTTACTATCACGCAAGGTTTGCACCAGCCATTTAGGCATATTTCTAGCCTGCTCATTTTCAGCCCTATCCTCATGAATTACATCCTGTAAATCTGCATCAGAAATAGGCTGATCTATGATGTCGTTTGAAATCTGCATAGGCTGAATATTTGCCTCATTAGGACTTACATTTGAATTCCCACCTGTAAATAGAGGCAACAGCGTATCAAATACATCCCGTGAGCTCACACCTGTCTCTTTGGTACATGATAACAAAGGCTGCACAGCATCTTCCACAAAAACAACATCTCGACTAATCAAGATACGCTTTGACTGTGGATGATACAATCTGTAACCCTTGCTCTTAGCACTGTAACCAACAAAAATGCATTTGACAGCCTTATCATCCAATTTTCTGCGTTGTTGCACAGGCACTAAAGCATAGGCCAAGCAACCAAAGACACGCAAGTGACCAATAGAAGGCTTCCTGCCATGCCAAGCTTCATATGGAGTAATAGACTGCAAGGCCTTAGTGGGACACCTGTTGAGTACATATGCAGCACACATGACAGCCTCAAGCCAAAACGCATGTGGCAAAGCTTTGTGACCATACATCGTGCCATCTCCATAAGTGACCTGTTCTTCCTCTCAGCAACACCATTTTGCTGAGGGGTATACGGCACTGTACATTGGTGTTTTATCCCACGACTAGCCAGAAATGCATCAAACTCTTTAGACATGTACTCCCCCCCTCGATCAGTACGGAGGGTGCCCACAGTACAATTGGATACATTTTCAACCATAAGAAAAAACTGTTTGAAGCACAAAAACACTTCGGACTTTGCCTTCAGTGGATATACCCATGCATGCCTTGAGTAATCATCAATGAAAGTCACGAAGTACAAGTGTTTACCAAATGACGGAGTTTGCATAGGCCCACATACATCACTATGTACAAGCTGCAATTTGCGAGTGGCCCGCATAGAACCATCCTTTGGAAACACAGAACGCTGCATTTTGCCCAAAATGCAGCCTTCACAAACATGTTTCAATGGTGCCTCAAGAGGGGGCAATGAAGCAACCATATCAAATTTCTGCAAACGCAGCAAACTAGCAAAGTTCAGATGACCAAAACGAGCATGCCATAGTTTTGCATCTGAAACTGCCTTTTCATCAGAAACTGCATTTGCTGAATCTTCCACACACTTGTCATAAGAATTGAGCCTATACAGCCCACGAAACAAGGTGCCAGATACAATAATCGTATCACCAGAAGTCAAATCATGAACAGTACATCTGTCATCCACAAATTTGACTACAAATCCAAGTCTAGCAAGCGCAGAGACAGACAATAGATTCTTCTTTATCCCTGGCACATACAAAGCATCTGAAAGTGTGAAAGCGCTGCCATTTGCAGCAGTAAGCATAATTTTACCAATGCCCTTGACTGGGTAAGAAGCATTATTGGCACATGTGACAGTATTCCCATTAGGGACAGCCTCAAGAGAAGTGAACATATCACGATGCGAGGTAATGTGCTTTGTAGCACCACTGTCAAAACATGAGAGTCAACAGAAACTGCCAAACATGCATCATGTACAGATGGATCATACTGGCAATACACGCTAAATGCCCATTCTGTATCCTGCACAACATTTGCAGAATTTGCATTTGTAGAAGCATCCGCTATTGTGGCTGCATTTGACTCTTTCTTCTTTGCCTCTTTAGCATTTAGCTTAGGGCAATTCTTAATGACATGATCATTTGCCTTACAATAGTTGCACCTGGTCTTTTTCTTGTCTTTATCAAGAGCCTTCTCAGACTTATTGTTGGTACCTGTGGAAGGAGAAGAAGTTGCAGACCTACTAATAGGAGAAGAAACAGTGGAAGGGGCTGCCTTATCACTTCTTCTCTTCTGGGCAGCAATAAATGCCTGATCAACTGCACGCTGCCTGGCCCTGTTTTGCCTGGACTGCGCTTCTTGCAAGAGCTTGTTGACTAAAGTATCATACTTGACCACATCAGGTCTGTCCTCAGTAACAAGTCTCCACGTGGAAGCAAAAGTCTGATATGACTCAGGTAAAGCATCAAGAACAGTCTGCACAAGAGAATGATCAGGAATAATCTCACCTGCAGAAATCAACTGTTCCTTGAGATCTTTAATCTCAGTAAGAAAAACATTCATGTCATCATCTTCCTACATAATCTTCGATTCTAGCTCTTTACGCAGGTAAGAGATTTTTGCCTCGTTACGACCTGCATACAAACCAGCTAGAATATCCCAAGCCTGTTTTGCTCTTTTAGCTGAATAAATATGTGGGGTGATGTTACGTTTGACAGAAAGTGCAATCAAGGCATGAGCCTGCGCATCTTTACCATCCCAACGAGCTTGTTCAGCAGTGGGTAAAACAGCAGCAACAGTAGAGCTGCTAGAACCTGCAACATCCTCAATAGATCCTACATCCACAGAACCTGGACGTACATCCATACCCTGCACAATGTTCCACACTCCTTTTGCAACCAAAACATGCTGCATCATGTATGCCCAAAGTGGGTAGTTGCCGTCTCCATCCAGTTTGTCTTCAGCAGACAACATGCGAAATACATCATTGCTGTTATCAGCCATGGCCACTAACTGAAACTGATGCAAAAGCTGCCTGTAATGAAGCAAATACTGAATAGAAAACAACTCGTGCTATGTAGCACGGTCCACAATAGAATACGTATGCCTGTTTTGCAGAAAACTGCATTGTCGAAATTTTTACAGAAAATGACAAAAACACCTGTGTAAAACTTGCAATGCAAAAACAGAGCCCGAAACGACCTCAGATGCGATTTCTGAGAACGCACAAGCCCTTTGGGCTTATTTGCAGAGTATAGGGACCTGCAAGCGATCGTGAAAGCTCACCTCAATCGGAGAACGTGAGTCGGAGGGTACCGGCGACGTAGCCCTGGGAGCCGATGCCTGCTCTGATACCAATTGTTGGAATTAGGGTTGCAGGAAAGCACACAAAGCTTGGAGAAGAAGAAGCAAGAATGCACACAACACAAGTGTGTATTCGATTGTGTCAATGTACAAAGATAAGTTAGCCCTAGAAGGATGGGCGTATATACAAGCCGGGGGAAAAAACCTCCTAAAGAGGGAAAAAGTGCCCCGGCGGTCCTAAGTGTGTTCACACACATCACTGCCTATATATATGGCAACAACATCTATCTGTGAGAAAGAAGAGATGAGAGAAGAGACAATGTACTCAAGAACTCATCAATGAACCATTAGCCAACTTGATTAGAAATGAACTACAATGCCTCATATATATAGCAAGGTTCCTCCACCCTTTCCTCCACCCAAAAATGTGTGAAAATAGGAAAAAATGGAAATGAATGCTATAAATCCCAAAAATGCCTAGAGGCTAAAGAGTGTGCCACTAGCGTGACACCATCTGGAGATGACACCTATCCAACACCTCCTCTTCAGGTCCAGATGGAAGGACCAACGCCAATGTGCTGAAGAAGATAATCCAAGGTAGGTCGAGAAAGAGGCTTAGTAAACAAATCAGCAACATTATCTTTGGTAGGACAATACTCAAGCTGAATGCGACCTTCAGAAATCCAATCTCATGAACAAAATGAAAATGAACATCAATGTGTTTGGATCGTCCTCGAATAACTGGATTTTTGGCTAAAGCAATAGCACTCTGTGAATCTAAGTAGATGAGTGTCGGAGTAGATGAACATCCAAGGTGATTCAAAATTTGAGAAAGAGCATCAGACTTCTTAGGTAAAAAATAAACCCATGATTTGCGAGAGAAGTCATCCACAAGAAGCATATAATACTTGGATCCACTAAGCGATTGTACTTCCATAGGTCCTGCAAGATCAGCATGAATAAGCTCAAGTATGCGTGTGGCCCTATGAGCAGCCTCCTCTGGAAAAGAAGCCCGATGTTGCTTTCCTTGAGCACAAGAAGAACAAATGTGATGGCGAGGTTTGTGAAGCTTTGGTAGACCTGTAACCATGTCATGTGAGACAAGATGTTGCAAAGTAGCAAGAGAAACATGGCCAAAGCGGAAATGCCATAGATCACTATCTTCATTAGAAACAAGTGCTTTAGGACAAGCAAATAATTGATGAAGATGAGACTCATGTGGTGGCAACTGTGCTGTAAAAGAGCTTATATGATAAAGCCCAGCATTTTGATAACCATGTGCCACACAAGAAAGTGATTGTCTATCAATGATTTCAATCACTTCATCATCAAAGTAAACCCCAAGACCTTTAGAAGTAGCCTTAGAGATAGAAAATAAGTTGGCAGACATCTTAGGCACATGCAAAACATCATGTAAGATAGCATCTCCAAAAGAAACATCACCAATACCAATCACAGGGAGAGACGAAGCATCACCAATGTGTACTGATGAAGAGATAGACTTATAGTTTTCCAGTAAGGAAGAACTATTTGTCATGTGAGAGGTAGCACCACTGTCGGCAATCCACTCATCCACAGTATGCGTATCAAGATCTTTGATCACCACAAGTGATGTGTCACATGAAGAAGTAGAAGACATAGCAACATATGCAATCTTGGCGTTACCGTCTTCCGTCTTGTCTTTGTTTTTGTCGTGAGAAGATGTTGATGTAGAAGAACCCTTAGATTTGGATTCAAGTTCAGCTTTTATCTTCTTGGGATGCCGCCTTCTTAGCAAAACAACGATCCTCCGTATGGCCACTACGACCACAGAAAGTGCACTCCTTGGAAGAATCCTTTGATTTGTCCTTGTCGCCTTTGGTTGAAGAATCTTTAGCATTGGAATTAGAGCCTTTACGTTGATCATTCCCCTTGCCTTTGCCTTTGCCCTTGCCTTGGCTTACAAAAGCCGAGTCCTTTTTGTTTTGCTTGCGAGTAAGGCACTTATCATGAAGAAGACCCATAGTCTCTTCAAAGGAAGGGAAAGGAACTCGAAGAAAGATGTTATCTTTGAACGATTCAAAAGAAGAAGGCAATTTACCAAGTAGCTTGTGGAGCGGATTGCTTACCAATGTACCAAACTCTTCAAGTTGCCGCTTGATTCGATTGAATTCTCCAAGCTTCTCCACTATGTTATCGGATTCGGAGATAGAAAGCTTATCCAAATCTTCTTCCAACTTAGCCATCTTAACCGTTGAAAATCTTCCATATTGCATTTGTATAGTGTGCCATAATTGTTGAGCCGTACTCCTTGTAGAGAGAAATTGAGACACAACCGATGTAGACATGCCATGCACAAGTAAAGCTTTGGCCCGTGCATCCATATAGGTTTGATATTGAGAAGGCACCATATGAGGAGAAGTGATTATAGACCACACCCCGGCGCTTTCCAAAAGAAGTTGCATAAACAAGGACCAAGTGTGGTAGTTGTTTGGGGTAAGCTTTTGTGAATCGAAAAGACTTGGAAGGCTCAAAGATTGAGTGAATGGGTTAAAGGGCTGATGTGGGGAGAGGAGTAGTAGTGGAAGTAGTAGAAGGAGGAATCATAGTAGATGAAGTTGCCATAAAAGGCATAGATGATGTAGGGGGATATACTATAGAGGGCATAGAAGTATGTAGATAGGAAGGCATAAAGGACAAAGAAGAAAGAGAGAAAGGATCCGTAGAAGTTAATGGATATGATGGAAAAGAGAAAGTAGAAGCACGTATCGAAGAAGGAATTGCACCAACTTCCGTTGTAGTAGTTATCGGTCCAACCATCGTAGGAGATCTAGGATCGATAGTATCTTCAAGCTTGCCTTTGTCTTTTGGAGTAGAGGACTTCCGAGATCCCATAGGGAGAGGAGGGTGGGAAAACACAAGGGAAGAAGTGTCGTACCTCCAAAAACGCAGCCAATAGATGGGCTGTCCACCAAGGAAGTATCTCCAAAATATGCACAAAGAGAGTGCAAAAACGCAGCCACAAAATGCAGCCAATATATGAACCAATAGACTCCGTAGAAACCACCAAAAGAGGGCTGAGAATGTAGCCTTAGGTAGAAGGAGTATAGAGGAGTTGATTGTCCACAAAAACGCAAACACAAAGTGTGTAGTAAAGTGGAATTTTTAGCCGATAGAAAGGTGTAGAAATGAGGATGAATATGTACCTCAAAACACTATGAAGAGGGCTGAAGTTGATGATGAAAACGCAGCCAAGAAATCTCTCCACAAGAAGCCTCCAAAAAAATGCTACCGCATGTAGGGAAAACTAGTTGGCAATGTTTTCACCCGCAAGTAGAGTTGTAGGACTCGGATTGAAGTGCTTTAAAAACACACTTGTAGGCCTGGTTTGAAGCCTCTTGCATCATTGAATGAGTGCAAGGATGATGAGTAAGGGCTTCTGCAAAAAACGCAAGCAGAAATTCTGCATGCAGGCAGTCTGCGAAGAATAACTCAAAAACGGTGAGGAATTTGCAAAAACTTTCTTCTGCAAAGTTGTAGACCACGATGATTCCAGTAGGTATCGCGAGCATAATCCTCAAAAACGCATTTGTTTATAGCAAAAAATCAAAGAATAAAAAAACGCAATTAAACGCAGGGTTGTTGAAGAGGACTAGAGGTAGAGATGAAGAAGGATAAGGAGGCTTTATGTACGCCACCACCTTGCTCTGATACCATGTGAGAAAGAAGAGGAGAGAGAAGAGACAATGTACTCAAGAACTCATCAATGAACCACTAGCCAACTTGATTAGAAATGAACTACAATGCCTCATATATATAGGAAAGTTCCTCCGCCCAAAAATGTGTGTAAATAGAAAAAAATGGAAATAAATGCTATAAATTCCAAAAATGCCTAGAGGCTAAAGAGTGTGCCACTAGCGTGACACCATCTGGAGATGACACCTATCCAATACTATCCTCATCACATCTCATCCATTAACATCTACCCATATCCATATCACATCACATCACATCCATTCACATCTATCCTGATTCACATCACATCCATTTCACATCACATCACATCCATTCACCTCTCATCTCATCCATTCACATCTATTTACATCCCATCCACATCTCATCACATCCACATCCATTTACATCACGTCACATCCCATCCACATCTCTTCACATCCACATCCCAATCCATTTGCATCATCACATTCACATCCACTCACATTTACATCCCAATCCATTTGCATCACATTCACATCCACTCACATCCTCACATTGCATTCACATCTTATCGTATTCTCATCTTATTCACATCGTATTCACATTTAGTAATATTTTCTACTTTCGATACCGATGGGACTTTTTCTAAATTTCTACCAATTGCTTGGCCTAGTTAAAGGTACTTTTTCTCAATGGATATTTTCATAATCTTTCTCAAATTTCTCAAGTGAAATATATTCAATATTCTTCTTTTGAGTAAAAGATTCATGGGATTTACAAAAATCAACTCTATCCATATTTTCCAATAATGCTCAAAATTCCACTTTTGATAAATACTCATAATTTGAATTATGCTAAATATTCCTCTTTTTCTATTTAATTTTTTGGATCTCAAATATCATGGGAATTCCTCTTTTTGCATTTCATTGATTGAATTCTAAATATCATGGGAATTCCTCTTTTATCATAAAATAAATTTATCTAAAATTTCTCTTTAAATTCAAATAAAAAAATCCATTAATTCAATTATGTCAAGAATTTCACTTTTACCATTTAAATGCTTGAATTCCAAATGTCATGGGAATTCCTCTTTTATCATTTAAATTTTCTTATAAAATAAATTTATCTAAAATTCCTCTTTAAATTCAAATAAAAATATCCATTAATTCAAATATGCCAAGAATTTCACTTTTACCATTTAAATGATTAAATTCCAAATGTCATAGGAATTTCTCTTTTATGATTTAAATTTTTCTATAAAATACATTTATCTAAAATTCTTCTTTAAATTCAAATAAAAATATCCATTAATTCAAATATTCCAAGAATTCCACTTTTACCATTTAAATGATTGAATTCCAAATGTCATAGGAATTCCTCTTTTATCATTGAGAAGTGAAATCATTAAGAATATTAATGAAAACCATGAAATTATATCTTACCTCTTGATTTTGCTTTCATTAAGAATATTAATGAAAACCATGAAATTATATCTTACCTCTTGATTTTGCTTGCTTCTTATCTTAGAAAGGAAGCCCCCAACCAATCAATTGGTTTAGTATGTTGAGAAAAAAGCTCCAAGGATTGTTGAAGAGAGAGAGAAGCTCGAATCTCTCTAAAAGTAGACGATTTTTAAGGAATAATAGAAAATATGAGTATTTTAATGTAATACTGGCATGGTATAGTTCACAGATGAGAATAAAAAAGAATGAGGGTCTATTTATAGGTGAGGGAGGCCACTAACTGAGTCCAACTAAGTTCTAGAATTTTCCAGCTTCAATTTGGCTGAATTTCGACAAGATTTGGACCAGTTTAGCTCCCTTTTTTATTTGGTTTGATCCAGGAGAGATAAAAATATCATAATTTTTTTAAAATAAAAACTCATCCACATGTGTGAAATAGGCGCCTACCTCAAGAGTCTCCCCCTCCTTACCAAGCTGTCAAAAATTCATCATTTCTTCAAAATATCTCATTTTTTTAGTAATATCTCTTAATTTTTAACTAATAAACCTTGTACTCAATCAACTCTTCATCTTATGTGAGCATTTACTCATTTTTGGGTATTTTCTTTTATTCTTTAGATTTATCTCATCCCAACACTTGGATTAATCCTATTGCTTCATAGGAACCTTAATTGGACCATAATCCAAAAATTTCTAAAAATCTAGACCCTTAGGCTAAGATCCCTTATATCATTTTTAATTGATTCCTAATGCAGGTTCCTTTCCGCCGAAATCAGGGAAATCCTAGAGGTAGACCCTCTAACCAACCCTCAGTTTCAAACCAAAGTAATGCAAGACTTTCGCCTCAGAATAGGGGAGGTGAATGCATAAGCATGCTTCACCTTTTGGACGTGGCGAGTCAAGGTCTTTCAGTGTAATTGCATTATCAAGTATAAGAGATATGTTCCCAAATCGACCGTCCACTTCCAAGGCAGTAACACTAGAAGTGATTGAAGAAGAAGAAGACAAAAGAGATTATACTCCACCTTGCGTGATGAAGACATCTCGCGTTTTTTAAGTGGGGTAGGATGTAAGATTCCTCCCTGCAGCGTTTGAGGTGTCACACCACTTGCACACCCACCAATATGAAATTGCTTTTTTCATAGATTCGGCTGTCTTTAAAACAATCTTTTAATGAAACCATAGTATCACTGATCATAATCCTCCAAAATATCCGGTTGAATTCAAACTTCCAATCATTCCTTCATCGGTGTACCTATGGTATCATTGGCAAAACCAGAATGCTCACCACCTGTCCACTCAGGGGCCTTTCAATAGTTCCTAGCTCATAGCACCCGGAAATATATTCACTTATAAAAATCCTGATGGACTCTCCGTTGAAGATCAGCAAGATCAACCAACAGATCCATATAAAAGAGCCATGGACTCATCCGTTGAGGACCAGCAAGGTCAATCAACCAGATGCATGCCCGAGTTCATGAAACAACTCTAACACCTTGTTCCCTTTTTCTTCCTCGACGCACGCGTGGGTATCTTCGGCGACCCATAGCCCGAGCACCGTATGGTCAGCACCCTCTACAATCCTTCGCAGGTCATCCTTCATTGACTCTCCGTTCAACTGTTGTAACTTTATCACTTACGTCTCCACGACCTCATTCACGTCACAAGATGATCAAAATGCTTTCCCAGTATTCTTGACATAAAACAGTCATTTGAAAACAGGTCATAAATATAGTTTCTAACGAACTCTCACCTTTCCACATTTTTCCACATCATTTCTCGTTATTCCACATTCTTCTACATCAATTCACATTGCTTAATCCACATCTAATCATATGTATTCCCATCGTCCTTCATCCATTCTCATCTAGTCACATCATATTATATCTCATTACATCTATCCTCATCACATCTCATCCATTCACATCTACCCATATCCATATCACATCACATCACATCCATTTCACATCACATTCACATCTATCTCGATTCACATCACATCACATACATTGACATCTCATCTCATCCATTCACATCTATTTACATCACATCACATCCCATCCTTATCTTATCACATTCACATCCATTTACATCACATCCCATCCTCATCTTATCACATCCACATCCATTTACATCACATCACATCCCATCCGTATCTCTTCACATCCACATTGTTGAAATATACAAGTGAAAAGGGTGTGTGTGGGAACAAGCTCTTGGATAGAGGCTGTAAAAGAGGAGATGTAATTGTGAAAGAACCTGTGAAAAGGTTAGAAGAATCTACTGGGAGAGAATAATGGGTAGCATGAGGGAATTTAGGAGTGTGGAGATATTCTGGGAGATATTCAGGGAAAAGAGAAGAGGTGGAGAGAATCAGGCAAAATGTGGAGATAATCAGGGAGTAAATCATGGAGAAATCAATGGGATTTGATGCTTGATGTAAACACTATAAATTGAGGCATAGCCCTAATGAGAATTTGCTGGTTTTTGAGTATCCATGCCTACATTAATCTATGTGCTAATTATTCACTAATTACGTCTTAATCACTTGCTAATCACTTTGTTAATTATGTTGATTCTAGTGTATGATCCACCATAGCTCATCATTTAGCTCTAATTTCAACATGGTATCAGAGCCATGCCTAGAATCAACCAGATTTATGAGCCCATTAGTGAATTAATCAGGATTAGTAAGATAATTAACAAAAAAATCAATTTTTAGTGAGTTTTTTATCTTCCCCTTCACCCCCAGCCAGTGGAGGATCTCTAGCACCTTGCACACATAAAATTAGGGCACAAGCTTTATACACAAGCTAGCCAACATCATTGGCTTCAAGCCCATCTACTCCACGCATCAAACCGCCGACGGCAGCAGCAGATTTTCGCAGAATGAAGGGCGCCGTTTTTCTGAAGGAGAATTGAGATTCCTACTTGCTCAGTTCAAATGTCTTCAATTCCTCTTAGCACAAAGGGTAATCAAGCATGCTCTACAAGCTGGTGAAGACAGAAATCAATTTCATCAAGTCTACAGAGAGATCAAAGCTCTTCATCAAATCTGCAGGTGACTTTGGTAAAACAGAGATTAAGCTTTCATTATTTGGTCAAATCTTGTGTTTCTTGGCTTAATCCTCTACTAGACTCATTGCTATTGATGCCTTTGAAAGCATTTGAGCTCATTTGAAGTGGAAGGCACCAGATCTGGACTCCCCGCATACTCTGTTTTCTGCACACAAACCAGAGCATTAATTTGCTAATCAGTGATTAATCAGTGCTAATCACTGTACTTTGGTGCAATTGAGGGTTCAAATTAACCATTAGGTATCTGATACAGATCCCTATAACTTCAGATTACAAATCGGAGTTGGTTTGATACTCCAACCATCCCGTACAAATTGGTTACCCTTAATTTAGTGTAATTTCTGGGAAAATTGTGCTGATAAAATTGTGAAAATCATCATTTTGCATTTAACCCTTGGTTAATGCCTGTAAATCTCACTCAAATTCAAGATTATTCACAGCCAGAGTTGCATTTGGAATGTGCATGAGAATGAATGATATACGCATTATGTATTAGGCACATTTTATCAGTGTAAAAATGGGAACAGACACTGCCCTTGTCCAGATTAAGGCAAGAGGTAAGACCTCCCGCATAAATTTGGGTTTGCATTGCATAATGATAAAAGATGAACATCAAAAACCCAAAGGAACTGTCAGCAAAACATTGAAACATGTTGCTCACATGGAGCAAAATGACCTGACGGACGAGCTCATGGCCCCAACCATGGAAGAAGAAGAATATCTCTTCCCAAGAAGAGGATCCACACCGAGAAGAAGACCTGAAGGAAGACATGGACACGAGAAGAGAAGCTACCACAAGAAGAGAAGCTGCCCCGAGAAGACTGAAGAGAAGAGAAGATGTGAGGCTCCAAAGAGTGAGGAGCCATGTGAAAATCTCTGAGAGAGAGAGAGAGAGAGAGAGAGAGAGCCCACAACCCAATGTAACCTGCCCCAATAAAGTAAAACCACCTCTGAGCCACCGATGATGTAGGCCACGTGGTAGATGTATGTGTGAGCACTTTAGTCAAGGTCGCGGGCACTTATAGTAGCCTTGGACACATAGAGAGAGACAGTGTCAAGGACTATGGGTTTAGGGATCTGAGGCACTGGTCGCAGGCTATCAAGTAAGAGAGAAACTTGATATAGGGTCCAGGTGTGCTGAGATAACTTGAGGGGAGGAGTAGACACTGGTCGCGGACTACCAAGTAAAGGGAGGCAAACTTGGTATAGGGTCTAGGTGTTCTAGGATTATTCACTTGAGGGGAGGTGTTGAAATATACAAGTGAAAAGGGTGTGTGTGGGAACAAGCTCTTGGATAGAGGCTGTAAAAGAGGAGATGTAATTGTGAAAGAACCTGTGAAAAGGTTAGAAGAATCTACTGGGAGAGAATAATGGGTAGCATGAGGGAATTTAGGAGTGTGGAGATATTCTGGGAGATATTCAGGGAAAAGAGAAGAGGTGGAGAGAATCAGGCAAAATGTGGAGATAATCAGGGAGTAAATCATGGAGAAATCAATGGGATTTGATGCTTGATGTAAACACTATAAATTGAGGCATAGCCCTAATGAGAATTTGCTGGTTTTTGAGTATCCATGCCTACATTAATCTATGTGCTAATTATTCACTAATTACATCTTAATCACTTGCTAATCACTTTGTTAATTATGTTGATTCTAGTGTATGATCCACCATAGCTCATCATTTAGCTCTAATTTCAACACACATCCACATCCATTTACATCACATTCACATCCTCATCTTATTCACATCTTATCGTATTCTCATTCTATTCACATCGTATTCACATTTAGTAACAATTTCTACTTTCGACCGATGGGACTTTTTCTAAATTTCTGCCAATTGCTTGGCCTAGTTAAAGGCACTTTCTCTCGATGGATATTTTCATATTCTTTCTCAAATTTCTCAAGTGAAATATATTCAATATTCTTCTTTTGAGTAAAAGATTCACGGGATTTACAAAAATCAATTCTACCCATATTTTTCAATAATGCTCAAAATTTCACTTTTGATAAATACTCATAATTTGAATTATGCTAAAAATTCCTCTTTTTCTATTTAATTTCTTGGATCTCAAATATCATGGGAATTCCTCTTTTTGCATTTAATTGATTGAATTCTAAATGTCATGGAAATTCCTCTTTTATCATAAAATAAATTTATCTAAAATTTCTCTTCTCTTTAATAAAAATATCCATTATTTCAATTATGTCAAGAATTTCACTTTTACCATTTAAATGCTTGAATTCCAAATGTCATGGGAATTCCTCTTTTATCATTTAAATTTTCTTATAAAATAAATCTATCTAAAATTTCTCTTTAAATTCAAATAAAAATATCCATTAATTCAAATATGCCAAGAATTTCACTTTTACCATTTAAATGATTGAATCCCAAATGTCATAGGAATTCCTCTTTTATCATTTAAATTTTCTTATAAAATAAATTTATCTAAAATTCCTCTTTAAATTCAAATAAAAATATCCATTAATTCAAATATGCCAAGAATTCCACTTTCACCATTTAAATGATTGAATCCCAAATATCACAGGAATTCCTCTTTTAACATTTAAATTTTCTCATACATAAAATAAATTTATCTAAAATTTCTCTTTAAATTAAATATTTATTATTTTAATATATAAAAATTTCTCTTTTTCCATTTAATTACATGGATCTCCATTATCATGGGAATTCCTCTTTTTGCATAAAATTTAAAAATACCAAAAATTTCTCTTTTTTTAATTTAATTATTTATGCATAAATACTAAAAATTAGTTTCTCATGAATTTGATGAAAATCATTCTTTTAGCATAGAATGTCCAATCCTAGAATATGGTAGGAAGTCCTCTTTTCACATTATGCATAAAAATGAGTTATGTATCAATTTCTAAAAATTTTACCATAGCTTCGCTGCTATTACTGATAATTTTTAATATTTTTTAAAAGAATAAGACTTTGTAGTATGATTATGATATAATAACTATCATTAGACCTAAGTACAATCTATGGAATTAAATCATAAGTTTACTATAATTTTATTAGCATAAAAGCATTAAAAACTCATTTTCTAACCTCTAGCTTAACTAGCATAGAGTTTGATTTTTGAATTGAGAATTTATCAATGAGAAGCATCCATTTGAATAAGAATTAGTCATAAGAATGACCATTCTTTTGGGGAGAGAGAGATATACATAAAAAGCATCCTAAAGCATAAATATAAACTTTTTGTGATTAATCATTAGAATTCTTATAGAAAGCTTAATTTGCATTGAAAAACAATTGATTTGAAACTTCTCAAGCTTGAGAGGGGTTAAGTGAAATCATTGAAAATATTAAAGAAAACCATGAAATTACATCTTACCTCTTGATTTTGCTTGCTTCTTTATCTTAGAAGGAAGCCCCCAACCAATCAATTGGTTTAGTATGTCGAGAAGAAAGCTCCAAGGATTGTTGAAGAGAGAGAGAAGCTCCAATCTCTCTAAAAGTAGAGGATTTTTAAGGGATAATAGAAAATATGAGTATTTTAATGTAATACTGGCATGGTATAGTTCACATATGAGAATACAAAAGAATGAGGGTCTATTTATAGGTGAGGGAGGCCACTAATTGAGTCCAACTAAGTTCTAGAATTTTTCAGCTTCAGTTTAGCTAAATTTGGACAAGATTTGGACCAGTTTAGCTCCCTTTTTTATTTGGTTTGATCCAAGAGAGAGGAGAGATAAAAATATCACAATTTTTTTGAATTAAAACCTCTTCCACATGTGTGAAATAGGCGCCTACCTCAAGAGTCTCCCCCTCCTTACCAAGGTGTCAAAAATTCATCATTTCTCCAAAATATCTTATTTTTTTAGTAATATTTCTTAATTTTTAACTAATAAACCTTGTACTCAGTCAACTCTTCATCTTATGTGAGCATTTACTCATTTTTGGGTATTTTCTTTTATTCTTTGGATTTATCTCATCCCAACACTTGGATTAATCCTATTGGTCCATAGGAACCTTAATTGGACCATAATCTAGAAATTTCTGAAAATCTAAACCCTTAGGCTAAGGTCCCTTATATCATTTTTAATTGATTCCTAATGCACATTGGAAAGTTCATTTTGAACTTCTGTTTCAGGGGAAACCATTTTAGACACTAGGAGGATTTTTATATCCAAAGATATCTCAATTTTAGATTATCTCTCTCTTGATATTTTCTCTCTCTAGGCCAAAACAAGGTAAAACAAGATCTTTCTTCTATTTCAGAGAGGGGAATAATTACAAGAACAGAAGGGGAGGTTCTTACACTTTTACACCTCAAAAGCTGGAGGGAGGATTCTTACATCCTACCCCACTTAAAAAACGCGAGATGTCCTCATCTCACAAGGTGGAGTATAATCTCTTTCATCTTCTTCTTCTTCAATCACTTCCAGCGTTACTGCCTTGGAAGTGGATGGCCGATTTGGGAACATCTCTCTTTGACTTCCCCTATTCTGAGGCGGAGGTCTTGCATTACTTTGATTGAAACTGAGGGTTGGTTAGAGGGTCTATCTCTGGGATTTCCCTGATTTCGGCGCAAAGGAACCTGATTACTCTGGAAGGAAGGAGCCAGAGTCTAGAATCTTGGTCCCTGGTTTCCCTGCCCCGAAAACCTTGATCCAAAAGGAGTTGGGCAATCCATACCGCGATGTCCAAATCCTTGACACTTATAGCATTTCACTTCCTTGTTCAAGGGTGGAACTTCTGAAGTTGAATTCCAGGGGATTGAGTTCGGGGAAAGGGACCTTTCTTCCATTCTGGAACTTTCCATATTCTGAGCTTGACCTTGTTATCTCTTAGGCGGTGGAAGGTTGGAATCACCTTCTGGAGCTAGAAATCTTTTGAAAGATGATGGTGCTGGCTTCGGCGGGACCTTGACATCAAAGGCCTTGGCGAAATCCTTCGCCATCCGCACTGCCTCGGCCATGGAAACTGGCTTGGCATTCTTCACTAGGATATTCAAAGGTCTGTTCAGACCCCGAATGAACGTGGCCATCAGCTGTTCTTCATCCGGCAGTGGCGCGAGTACTTGAGAAGGAGAGCAAACACTCGGTGATACACTTCAATGGTTCTGTTCCCCTGGGTTAACTCTAAGGATTCGTTCATCTTGGTTTTTAAAAATCCGGGAGGACAGAATCTCTTCCTTAGGTAAATTTTGAGATCATTCCATGTCTGGGTGTTCCGATCCAGACGGTTTTCGCAGTGGTTTCTCCATGCCACTCTGGCTGTTTCTACTATCTTCAGCCTTGCAAAAGCCATTTTACTTTTCTCGTTGTACCCGGTGACATCGAAGTATTCTTCCACTGCTTCGATCCACTTCTCCACAGCCTCGCCCAAGTTTTCCCCTTCACCCTTGAAAGGTCTAGGTTGCGATCTATGAAGAGTTTTATGAACATCCAAGTCGATCTCTTCCTCATCGAGTTGGGGGTTATCATTTCTACCACGATGACCTCGATCCATGATCCTATCAATATGAAAATTCTTATTAAGTCCCTTTATTTATCATTCCAATCCGACTCTAAATCCAACTAATTCTGGGGTTCTTTAGATTGGTCAGTCCCCCACAGAATCATGGAATAAAGATCCCTCCTAAAATTGAAGAACATACAGAACTCAATATCAAAGAATAATTCATTTATATTCTTAACAGAGTAATGGTCCATCAGACTGAAAATTCCATCTGATCATTCCTCCATGGGAATTTCAGTTATGCAGGTTTTCAATTTGTCATCCCTTAATTAGATCCACTAGGTCAAGGGTCAGCACAATCCACTAATCTCATAGTGATTTGCTGAAGTCATAATCGTCATTCCAGTTTTACCAATATCATCACTGGGATTTGTCCCATTCATCCTCATTGTGGCTTTGTTCAACTTATCTTCTTTCAACTAGAATTCAGGAATCATCATCTTTTAATCAGAATCCAAATCAACTCATCAATTCTCAACCACAATTCTAAAATCATATCAACCAGCATTCAAATTCATCATCTGGATAGCATTTTTGCTTATAATTTCAAGGTCTTAAATTTACTCGTATATATATTGTCAGTAAAGAGCTGCAGATATACCCACGGTATATACGGGTAGTCACGGTCCTTGGAGTTATATGGTAAATATTATCATATCTAGGCCTCAAGCAAGTCAGGGATTCCATACAATTGCGGTACTTCCATCTGAAGACCCAATTACCAGTTTATGGATTTTTATTTTGAATATCAATTTGTATGAATTTCATCACACAATTACAATCTTTTACTGGTACTTCATAAATTCTTGACATTTCTTGCTTCTCGATTGATCCACTTTAGCCAATTCGCTCTGATACCAACCGAAAGATCCCTGCCCCCTTCGTGCAACGAATTCGGGGGTGCTAGCAGCAGAAGTAGCACTTCTTGTGTAGGGTAAAGCCTCTCACTCGGAGCCTCGCCCATAGATACCCAGACAAGAGACTAATCCCTCGGTCCTTTCAAAACAGAATGCGAAAAAACTTTCCTCGTCGTGCCTAGAAAGCACGGGTGATTCCTCTAGGGTATTTTTATTCTAACGTAGTCAAAAGCCTTAACTAACCAAACTGATCCGATCGAACCAGTAAGTCACATGGTCAGATCAAGGAAGAGACTTGCACTTTTAATGAAACCATAGTATCACTAATCATAATCCTCCAAAATATCCGGTTGAGTTCAAATTTCCAATCATTCCTTCATCGGTGTACCTAGGGCATCATTGGCAACCAGAACGTTCACCACCTATCCACTCAGGGGCCTTTTCAATAGTTCCTAGCTCATAGTACCCGGAAATATATTCACTTATAAAAATCCAAATGGACTCTTCTCTGTTGAAGATCAGCAAGATAAGATCAACCAGCGGATCCATATAAAAGAGCCATGGACTCATCCGTTGAGGACCAGCAAGGTCAATCAACTAAATCCATGCCCGAGTTCAGAAAACAACTCTAACACCTTGTTCCCTTTTTCTTCCTCGACACATGCATGGGTATCTTCGGCTACCCAGAGCTCGAGCACCGTATGGTCACCACCCTTTGGATCCTTCGCAAGTCACCTAGCGCCTCACTAATAGGCCGCTTCCTTGGTCCCTCATCCACCGTACACCGGAAGCTCACCATTTAAATGGAACCAAGGCTGGTCAAGACCTCAGTCGACCTTGCTGCACGAGACGTCCTCCGTTGACTCTCCGTCACCTATTGCAACTTTATCACTTAGGTCTCCACGATCTCATTCACAAGATGGTCAAAATGCTTCCCCAGCATTCTTGACATAAAACAGTCATTTAAAAACAGGTCATAAATATAGTTTCTAACAAACTCTCATCTTTTCACATTGTTCCACATCATTTCTCGTTATTCCACATTCTTCTACATCAATTCACATTGCTTAATCCACATCTAATCATATGTATTCCCATCGTCCTTCATCCATTCTCATCTAGTCACATCTCATTACATCTATCCTCATCACATCTCATCCATATCACATCATATGTATTCCCATCGTCCTTCATCCATTCACATCTACCCATATCCATATCACATCATATCACATCCATTCACATCTATCTCGATTCACATCACATCCATTCACATCTCATCTCATCCATTCACATCTATTTACATCACATCACATCCCATCCACATCTCATCACATCCACATCCATTTACATCACATCACATCCCATCCACATCTCCACATCCACATCCACATCCACATCCATTTACATCACATTCACATCCACTCACATCCATTCACATCCTATCACATTACATTCACATCTTATTCACATTTAGTAACATTTTCTACTTTCGATACCGATGGGACTTTTTCTAAATTTCTACCAATTGTTTGGCCTAGTTAAAGGTACTTTTTCTCGATGGATATTTTCATAGTCTTTCTCAAATTTCTCAAGTGAAATATATTCAATATTCTTCTTTTGAGTAAAAGATGCATGGGATTTACAAAAATCAATTCTACCCATATTTCCCCATAATGCTCAAAATTTCACTTTTGATAAATACTCATAATTTGAATTATGCTAAAAATTTCTCTTTTTCTATTTAATTTCTTGGATCTCAAATATCATGGGAATTCCTCTTTTTGCATTTAATTGATTGAATTCTAAATGTCATGGGAATTCCTCTTTTATCATAAAATAAATTTATCTAAAATTTCTCTTTTCTTTAATAAAAATATTCAGTATTTCAATTATGTCAAGAATTCCACTTTTACCATTTAAATGCTTGAATTCCAAATGTCATGGAAATTCCTCTTTTATCATTTAAATTTTTTTATAAAACAAATTTATCTAAAATTTCTCTTTAAATTGAAATAAAAATATCCATTAATTCAAATATGCAAAGAATTCCACTTTTACCATTTAAATGATTGAATCCCAAATGTCATAGGAATTCCTCTTTTATCATTTAATTTTTCTTATAAAATAAATTTATCTAAAATTTCTCTTTAAATTTAAATAAAAATATCCATTAATTAAAATATGCCAAGAATTCCACTTTTATCATTTAAATGATTGATTTCCAAATGTCATAAGAATTCCTCTTTTATCATTTAAATTTTCTCATACATAAAATAAATTTATCTAAAATTTCTCTTTAAATTAAATATTTATTATTTTAATATATAAAAATTTCTCTTTTTCCATTTAATTGCATGGGAATTCCTCTTTTTGCATAAAAATAAAAATACCAAAAATTTCTCTTTTCTTAATTTAATTAATTATGCATAAATGCTAAAAATTAGTTTTCCATGAATTTGATGAAAATCATTCTTTTAGCATAGGATGTCTAATCCTAGAATATGGTAAGAAGTCCTCTTTTCACATTATGCATAAAAATGAGTTATGTATTAATTTCTAAAAATTTTACCATAGCTCCATTGCTATTACTGATAATTTTTAATATTTTGGGAAAGAATAAGACTCTGTAGTACGATTATGATAGAATAACTATCATTAGACCTAAATCCAGTTTATGGAATTATATCATAAGTTTATTATAATTTTATTAGCATAAAAGCATAAAAAAGCCATTTTCTAACCTCTAGCTTAACTAGCATAGAGTTTGATTTTTGAATTGAGAAGCATCCCTTTGAATAAGAATTAGTCATAGGAATGACCATTCTTTTGGGGAGAGAGAGATATACATAAAAAGCATCCTAATTAAGCATAAATATAAACTTTTTGTCATGAATCGTTAGAATTCTTATAGAAAGCTTAATTTGCATTGAAAAATAATTCATTTGAAACTTCTCAAGCTTGAGAGGGGTTGAGAAGTGAAATCATTGAGAATATTAAAGAAAACCATGAAATTACATCTTACCTCTTGATTTTGCCTGCTTCTTTATCTTAAAAGGAAGCCCCCAACCAATCAATTGGTTTAGTATGTCGAGAAGAAAGCTCCAAGGATTGTTGAAGAGAGAGAGAGAAGCTCGAATCTCTCTAAAAGTAGAGGATTTTTAAGGGATAATAGAAAATATGAGTATTTTAATGTAATACTGGCATGGTATAGTTCACAGATGAGAATACAAAAGAATAAGGGTCTATTTATAGGTGAGGGAGGCCACTAACTGAGTCCAACTAAGTTCTAGAATTTTCCAGCTTTAGTTTGGCTGAATTTGGACAAGATTTGGACCAGTTTAGCTTCCTTTTTTATTTGGTTTGATCCAGGAGAGAGGAGAGATAAAAAAATATCACAATTTTTTTGAATTAAAAACTCATCCACATGTGTGAAATAGGCAAGCGCCTACCTCAAGAGTCTCCCCCTCCTTACCAAGGTGTCAAAAATTCATCATTTCTCTAAAATATCTCATTTTTTTAGTAATATCTCTTAATTTTTAACTAATAAACCTTGTACTTAGTCAACTCTTCATCTTATGTGAGCATTTACTCATTTTTGGGTATTTTCTTTTATTCTTTGGATTTATCTCATCCCAACACTTAGATTAATCCTATTGGTCCATATGAACCTTAATTGGACCATAATCCAGAAATTTTTGAAAATCTAGACCCTTAGGCTACTAAGGTCCCTTATATCATTTTTAATTGATTCCTAATGCACATTGGAAAGTTCATTTTGAACTTGTGTTTCAGAGGAAACCATTTTAGACACTAGGAGGATTTTTATATCCAAAGATATCTCAATTTTGGATTACCTCTCTCTAAATATTTTCTCTCTCTAGGCCAAAACAGGGTAAAAAAAGATCTTTCTTCTATTTCAGAGAGAGGAATAATTACAAGAACAAAAGGGGAGGTTCTTACGCTTTTACATCTCCAAAGCTAGAGGGAGGAATCTTACACACACACTCTCTCTCTCTCTCTCTCTCTCTCTCTCTCTCTCTCTCTCTCTCTCTAGCATAAAGTGTGTCTTGTTCATTTGGTTCTTTTTATAGCATGCCTCGCTGTCCCACCAACATTCATAAGCTTCTTATGCTTTACAAACTCTCTGGAATAAGAAATCATAATGAGTGTGTTTTTTCACATAAATGATAACTCTTCGGTTACTAGGTGAAAGTAGTCATAGTAATATTATTGCAATTGAAAAGTATCAAAAGTATTTTCAAAAGAGAGATGAAGATTTTGTGAGGGAGTTTCCATGTCCCAAGAAAAAGTTGAAAATTTTGAAGAAGAAGATGATGTAAGGAGAAAGGGAGAGAGGAAGAGGAGAAAGAAAAAAGCCAAAAGAGGAGGAGGAGGAGGAGAAGGCAAAAGAAGAGGGAGAAAGAAAGACTTTATTAACATCTACTAAAGACCCAATGGGTTTATGAGTCCTAAAAGTGTTATATATGTTCACTATGTAAATTGAAGACTATAAACATGAGATAAAAATAGGCATGTGTATTACGTTGGTCATACATGCATAAAAGTGTTATAAATGTTCCCTATGCAAATTGAAGACTACAAACATGAGACAAAAACAGGCTCGTGTATTATGTGGGTCATACATGCACAATGAAACCAACGGCGGGGGAGCTCGTGGGGGAGGCAATGCCCACTACTTGGGGTGGTGCCACCTGATGGAACTCTAGTATATCATGAATTTGGAGCTAAGAGGAGGATGGCTTGGGCAGCAAAGGTGTCTAGCTCTCTAAGGGGATTGTGCTTGATTCTTGATAAACTCCATGTGTACAAGGCACTACTTGGTCTTGGGGGTTAAGGGGGCACTTTCATGGCGAGCTCAGGTGTCTTGTCCATGGTCTCTTTGTCCCCTTGGATGTCACTTGGGTTGAGTATCTTTCACAATCACTTGGATGTCACTTGAAGTAATCTTTCACAATCACTTGGTGAGGCCCAAAGAAGTTTGTGATAGATGTTAGCGATATCTTGTTTATCATGTCTGCCTATCTTAAGACTTAATAAGGTCTCTCTACAATGCCTATCTTAAGACTTAATAAGGTCTCTCTACAATGCCTATCTTAAGACTTAATAAGGTCTCTCTACAATGCTACTAAATAGAGGTCCAAACACCTTCCGGTCACAATATTGCATCACCTATGTGAGGGAGGCAAACTCCTCCTGGAAGAGAATGAAGCTTTCCCAGTAACTCTTAGTACACTGGCCATCTGAACATGTAGACTCTCTTGAAGGGATGCAAATTCCTCCTTAAAGAGAATGAAAGCTTTCCTCCTGTATTTCTTAGTACACTGGCCATCTGAACATGTAGACTCTCTTGAAGGGATGCAAATTCCTCCTTAAAGAGAATGAAAGCTTTCCTCCTGTATCTCTTAGTACATTGGCCATCAGAACAAGTAATGCTTCCTAGTCTCTACTTCTGTGGCCATGCATGTCTACTTAGCCACTGTGGTATGGCCTCTACTCTCTGTATCTCTATTTGAAAGCGACGAGAGGACATCCTTAGATAAGCAATGATAATCTATACTAGTATTGCACCCGCGCATTGCTGCGGTGGCTGACCAAGGTTCCACAAAAGAACTATTCCCTCTCTACAACCATCTCTCTCTCTCTCGCTTTCACACACACACACACACACATGCACATGACCCTCTCCCTCTCTGTCACGTACACACACTCTCAAATGTTGAAACTCTCTCTCTCTCTCACATGCACACACACACACCCGCTCTCTCTCTCTCTCACACACACACACACACACATGCACACATGCACACACTCCCTCTCTCTTCTTACACTCTCCCACCCATAGAAGTGCTCTCTCTCTCTCTCTCTCGCACACATACACATATGTAAATATATAGTATATATAATATTATGTTTTAGATACATAGACACAGATACTTATACATATATACATGTATTTAAAAATATAAATACAAACATCGACATAACTTATATATATATACATGTATTTAAAAATATAATATTATGTTTTAGATACATAGACACAGATACTTATACATATATACATGTATTTAAAAATATAAATACAAACATCGACATAATTTAATTAATTTTGATTAAATTTTAATGTGCAGAGATGGGTGATAAGCTATGGTCACTTTTAAATATATAGATAGATATATCATACACACATCGAAACACACACACACACACACACACACACACACACACACACACACAAACATATATATATATATATATATATATATATGTATGTATGTATGTATGTATGTATGTATGTATGTGTATATACATATACATACATAAATACATACATACATACATATATGTATAAATATAAATAAAAACACACACACATATACATATATGTTTTCTATTTAATTTATATTTCTGTTTATATTTTATTAAAAGCTACTTTTAATTCTCTATCTCTCACTCTCTTTCTCTCTCTTTTCACCCTCTCCCTCATTACATCTCTCTCTCTCTCTCTCTCTCTCTCTCTCTCTCTCTCTCTTTTCACCCTCTCCCTCATTACATCTCTCTCTCTCTCTCTCTCTCTCTCTCTCTCTAGGTCTGCCCCATCTCACTCTCTCTCAAGCACATTCTACACATAGATGCAGATGTACGCACATGCATGCATATACTCTCTCTCTCTCTCTCTCTCTCTCTCTCTCTCTCTCTCTCTCACGCACACACGCACACACATGTACACACCGCACATACACTAATGCAAATGCACACTCTCTCCTCCCACACAAACTATCTCCTACATAGAAATTCTATGCCTCTCTCTCTCTCTCTC